>NW_018742204.1:12889976-14094327 GCF_001683475.1 Chenopodium quinoa | reverse complement strand
AGGTGCACCAAACTAACAGACGTTCTGATAAGCCGTCTTATCAAGGGTTGAGAGAAGAGTTTTAGGGTGTGTTTTGATGTTGTGCATGAGTTTTTAATAGCTTTTGTGAGTTTCGGGCAGTGATCTCACTTGTGTGCAAAAGCCGGGATTTATAGGTGTTAGTGAGTGAGTTCGGGAACTAATGAGGAGGATTATAGAGTATGGACCTTAGCTCGTGATTTGAGAAGCGGATTGGAGCTTGGAAGAGCAAGGGAGAAAGCTTGAGTAAAGGTGAAGCAAAGCTAGAAGAAAGAGCAAAGAAGACAGCAGAAGACAGCAGAACCGCTGCCAGGGCCGCTGGCAGCTGGCCAGAGCCGCTGGCAGCGGGTCAGCCAGAGAGGACGAAGTGTTTTGCTGCTTTAGCCGCTGCCAACGGGTCCTGAGCAGCGGCTAAAGCAGCAAAACACTTCTTTAAATCTGCCCAAGTTGTTATGCTACCTGGGGGAAGATAGTAAAACCAATCCTTTGCTGCATCTTTGAGAGAAAAAGGAAATGCTCTCAACTGAATTTGTTCATCAGTCATCCCAATCGGTTTCATGCTAGTGCAAACCACATGAAATTCTGTCAGATGTTTATTCGGATCTTCGCCTTTCATGCCATGGAATGCCAGCAATAGATGAATTAGACCGGATTTGATCTCAACATTAGTACCTTCCTCCAATTGCTGATATGCAATGCACAACGGCTGTTGGTTCAAGTTAGGGGCTGTAAGTTCTCTTAGAGTTCGATTGTCAGCCATCTCCTCTTCTTCTTGAATATTGAAGGAGTACGTTGATTCACTGGGGGTTGTTCTTGCCTCTTTTCGCAACCTGGAAATATTCCTTTCAATTTCTGGATCAAACTGCAAAACTTCTTTGTTAGCAGAACGGGTACTTATCATACCCTAGCGAACAAACAAAGAAAGATAGCTAAGAACAGTCCTAAAATAAATTCTACTAAGATAAACAATTAAAAAGTAACGCCTTAATTCCCCGGCAACGGCGCCACGTTCCTTAATGAGAGATAACTTCCAAGACAGAGAAAGCATCGGAGAACCAACGACGACCATTGAAACTACAGAGTCAACTATAGAGTGTATATCTTTTGTCGATAAACACCAATTTTCTATCCTATAAGGTTGATGAACTCTACTATCCTCAATTGAGACAGATAGAATAATAGCAGCATGATCTGAAAACAGATTAGGATGGTGAATTACAGCTATATCTGGGTACTCCTGAACCCAAGAAGAATTCGCATAAGCCTTATCTAGACGCTCAAAAGTTGAGTCAACATCAAAACGATTATTTGTCCAAGTAAACTCGGGCCCTAAAAAAGGAACTTCCAATAAACCTGATTGTAAGCGCCAGTCCATGAATTCATGACGATTAGGTATAGAAGTAATACCACCAACTTTATCCGATAAAAAAATCCACTGGTTAAAATCCCCTAGTAGAACCAAGCGAGAGTTTGAGAGCAGACCAAATTTGGGGCCGGTCAATGACATGGGGCGCCCCATATATAAACACTACATATTTTTATTATAGAGACCACAAGTATTTTACAGAAGATGAAATTTGAAGTAATCAAAATGAAAACTGTTTGAAGCGGCGAAAACCACAACAAAAACAAACCACCACTCAAAACCAGTTGCATCTGTACCAAAAAATCCCGAAAAAGGAACACCATACATCTTTTTTGCAGCAATATCTACAGAAACCATAGTTTCCATAAAAAAACAAGACATCTAAACCACACGAGCGGACTAAAGATCTAATATAAGGGACTTTAGGGGAGTCCGTGTAACACCCCCGACTTACTAATTAATACTTCCACTGTTCTTTTTTACTTGACCTGTTTCTTTTATCACGCTTGCCAATGCAAAATTTTTGCGATCAATAACTTTATTTCTCCGTAAGTAAAAATTATAAAAAATTGTATATTATGATAGTACTTATTGGAACAAATTCAAAAAGATCTCACATAAATATATTTTTCCTTACATATCATTCACAAAAGACGGTCAAAGGAGGGGTGATGAATAGTATAAAAGTCAAAGCGGGTCAAGCAAAAAAGAACCGAGGAAGTAAATAAGAATTAAAGGAAAAATAAACAACCTTTAAATAAAACCGCGGAAGCATACATCTAAATCGAAGGTATTACTGCCACACTCGACAACTGTCAAGTGTTAAGGCTTACAAAATCCCAATAATTACAACTATATAATCTATGCGAGCTATTTATACAACTTTACAACTCGTTATAACAAACTAATAATTGAAACACTTGAGATTCTTTAGCTACGATCACTTGATCAACTTGCTTAGAAAATCTTAGCTTCTCACATTAATAACAAATTCCAAAAAAGATCATCGCAAGGCCATAATAAGAAAAAGACATGGCCGCAAACACAAATAGCACAACAAAACAACACACACGTCAGCAAAAAGCTTAGTAATCATCACATATCAGAATACATAGTTGTAGGGAATATTTCAAGCGTTAACCCCTAGCTTGAACCCCACTGTGATCATACACTAAAGTACGGTGGCGTCCAAAGGGAAAGAAGATAGAGCAAAAGAGTCGCCAACAAGTTTTTTTTAGGAACTTGTAAACCGTTCACGAGGTGAAGGTTACACCCCTTAACGATCCAAGAGATCGTCAACTCCATAAGGTCTTGAACCAAATAGGGTTCGGGGATGAAGTTAAAAATCTAACCTAAAAGAGATTGAACCTACCCTAATAATAAGCCTCTACTTTATTCAGATCGTATTCATGTGCGCTTTCTGACTAACATGCAATCAATAGAATTAACCTAAACCTGTTTATCTATGTTTGTTGAATATAATGCACAAATAAACCTATTATTGGCGATCACTTGAATTATAATCATAATTAACCCTAAACAAGATTAATAATTATCTTATTAAGCGTGATTACAAGTACCAATTCCCTTTAAACATGCATAAAAAGGTGTGATCAAGCAATAACAATAAATCAAGCAACATGATAATAACCATCATAACAATAACAATTATTATAACAATTATAAAAATAATCATGTTAAAGCATAATAATAGCAAGATCCTAGGCATGATACTAACAAGATTAATAACAAACCCTAGCATGTCACTAAACAATAAAAATCAAAGCTTTAACCCTAACATGATACTAACAAATATAAACATTAGGAAGAACATAAAAGGCATCATAC
Organism: Chenopodium quinoa; assembly: GCF_001683475.1. Taxonomy (NCBI): domain Eukaryota; kingdom Viridiplantae; phylum Streptophyta; class Magnoliopsida; order Caryophyllales; family Amaranthaceae; genus Chenopodium; species Chenopodium quinoa. The sequence goes on along the minus strand of NW_018742204.1, from coordinate 14,091,095 downwards.
TTTTAATCATACTTGGTATTAAAGTTACCCTAGACATGATACTAGGAATTTATTGTTGTCACCCTAAACATCAAATTAAGAAAAACATCCTAACATGATACTAAGAATCATAATAACCTAAGCATGATTTCTATATCATAATATCAATTAAACCATTAAAGTACTTACTTGGATGCCTCGTATCTCTTTCTAATAACAAAATACACACGTTAGTAACTTCAAGGAAAATAATAAAATAAACAATTAAATTAAATAATTGAAATAGATATTAGAAATTTTAGACTAGATTTGGGACCAAACCCTCAGAAATATCAAAACTTTCACGTCTAGGGCGTTCGAACTTGGCTAGGTGTGTCTAGTGCCAATGTATGAGGAATTGTGTTTGTAAAAGGGTAGTTTAGAAAGAGAGAGGGAATCAAGAAATTCTTGATGAGAGTTTTTTGATTGAAAAGGGGAGATATGACCTCTATTTATAGAGAAAAAAAAAGAGGGTCGAAGAATAAGAAAAGAATCCGAATTCGAATCGAAATAGAACTCGATGGACAACAGTTTTTGTGGATTTTGTTTTTATCATATCTTTTGATCCTGAAGTCCAAATAATGCATATAATATGTAGTTGGAAAGATCTTGAAGTCTACTTTCCAACCCAATTAGAATCAGATTAAAATCTTTTGTATATAAAAAGATATGGCCGAAATAGTGGGACGGTGTCAGTTTTGGATAGAGTTTCATATCTCATTCATATCTTTTTCGTTATAACTCGGATTTGATATTATAATATATCATTGGAAAGATAATTTCAAGATCTATCCAAATATAAAATTTGGCTAAAGATTATGAGGCACGAAAATAAAATTTGACTGTCTTTGAACATCTTTAAATTCGAATAGAATTAGGATTTAAGAAAAAAGATAGTTTTAAAAAAGGAAAGTTTTTATTTAACTCAAATTCTTTAATCTTATCTTTTCAAAAAGGATAATTAAGATCTTTTATAAACTTATAGAAGCTTCTAATCAATCCTAATTAGTTTAGGAATAGGGTTAAACCTTTGGACCCTCCACATGATCATTGGGTCGTAGGTAAAATCCGGTTTAGGCCCAGTTTAGTATTTTAGCCATAACTTCCTCATTATTCATTGGAATTGGGCTTATAATATGTCGCTGGAAAGGGCTTTTCAAGCCCCATCAAACTACACCATTATTTGACCCATATCATGGACCAAACAAAAATGGAATGCACGTTTTTCAAAAATAAGGTAAGAAAAGAAATATTTTCAAAAACAGAAAGAAGAGATATTTTAATAAAAAATCCTCATCACTAGACTTTTCACACTTTCGCTTTGTTCGATAATCAAATGACGTGAAAGATATTCATCACTGTTTTGGTTTTGGGGAGACACAAATGGGTGTTTACAATAGTATAATAGGATAATCAACATTACTAGCTCAATTAAATAATGTAGTTCAAAACTATATTACACATTGTACTCTAAAAATAACCTTTGTCAAACCCAACCTCGAATAATAATATAATCCTTCACTCAACTAACTCATAACCAATAGTGTGCCATGCTCTTTGTTCTATACCTAGCGTTGGACATGAGTAATTTGAATAAATAAAATAACAAGTATAAAAACTCATTGTAGGGGACCATAGAAAAATATAAATAAAGATAAATCCCATTGTAGGGGACCATAGAAAAATGTAAATAAAGATTGTACCTCATTCTTAACTCATGATCATTATCTCATTACCAACATGCCAAAGACTAAGGTATATTTTGTAACACCCCGACCCTAAACAAATTAGGGAGGGGCCTAGTGTCATGAAATGCGCATCAAGGGCTAACAGTTGTCCTCACATATCAACACAAGTCCTTCCGACGCATTTTGTCCTCACTCATGCGCACCCCGAGAAAACTTCCTAGCAGGTCACCCATCTCAAGACTCTCCCAGCCAAGCATGCTTAACTATGGAGTATCTTGGCAAATGAGCTCCTTAAAAGGAAGATGCATCTAGCTGATATGAGTAGTATGTAAAACTCCTTTAAAGCAATCATGAGGGGTATTACACCGAGCCTCAAACCAATAACAAAATAATATGTTCAAACTTTTGATCTCATACTTGGATCAAATAATCATTCGTAAATTAATTTATAATATCTCAATAACGGCACAAGTTCCCAAATAACATAACAATTTGATTCATAAATATCTCGACTATTACGACAATAAAACTAATTCCCAAAATTAATTAATTCACAACCTAAAAAAATACTCTGCACTAATAACCCTAAAACCTCAAAAATAATACTCCCTAGAGCAACAAAATTAAAACCCTATAATAAAAACATAATCAATCGATATAGTACAATAAGATAATATAACAATTAAATTATATATCACCATAAATTTATATGTACAAACATGATCATATGATAACGAATCATAAAATTTACACATAATAATGCAGAGTACAATCAATAAACAAATTATAACCAAACAATTCCAATAAATAATTACATTATAATCAAGCAACTCCAAAAGATCAATAGTGAGATTACCTTTGGCTAGAAAAATATTAAAGGGTCGCCAAAGACTATGGGCTTTTGTGTCAAAGTATCCGAGTCATGCCAATTATTTCTTAGCAAATATAAAAAAAAAATAATTTGATTATTATATATAATGATGATGTTATGTGCATAAATTGGTGGAAGTGATAATGGATGGATTTTTCACGCACAACCGCAAAGAACAAAATCAATATGAACACAAATGAAACCAAACACACAGATGTACACTTCTGACATCATACTGGCTCTTAATTCATCATACAAAGTCGTGTCCAATCAAAACATGCAGAAAATTCACTTTCCATTTATGCCTCTTCCTTTTCCCGCTCCTAAACAGCTTATTACCCAAAAAGGAATTAGAGACACTTCTAATATTAAGGAATGAGGAACGGGGTAATGAGTTTGGCTTTAGAATCGGTTCTCTTAAAAGGAGGTTTTGGTTGCTTGAAAGGATTTGATCTTTGGAAAAATGAAAACTAATAATCCCACCTTTTTCACTTTTGTTAAAAACAATCCCACCTTTTCGAATTCCCAAAACAATCCCACCTTTGACTCCCAGCTTCTCAAAATGAGCCTTTTACCGGTTTGTGAAATGGGTAACTTATTTGTTGGGGTTTGGTGAGTCCAACTCACTGCGGAAATAAACCCGAGCCAAGGATCATGTTCGCAATAAATAATGTCACTAAAGCATAAAATAATCACAAAGGGAAAAATAGAAAATATACCTTTGACGCGTGGTAGCAGCTATATGCTCTGATACCACTGTTGGGGTTTGGTGAGTCCGACTTACCGCGGAAACAAAAACCCAAAAAAAAGACCGCACTCGCAATAAATAAAACCATAAACATAATTAAATTAAACACAAGATTAAGATAAAACGATTACCTTTTAGAGCGTGCTTCGCCCGACCAAATGGGCTCTTACTTGAAAGCTTAGCCCCGAAAACACGAGAGCCTCCAACGGAAATCCACCAGCAAGAACGACTATCGACTTTTAGGTCCGTTGCCTCGAGGTTAGTAAGGCCCGACCAAAACCCGAGTATTATACGAGTTTAAGGGATTTTGCAAATGCAATACCCTATTGAACTCCTACTTAAGCAAAGAATTCTCAAGCCATGATTTAGCTTTTCATAAGGAAGGATAGCTTGTGAATTCCATTAATCTTTTAGTGTGGGACTTTTTCAAAAAAATATCCCACATGGAAAGATTAATGAATTCAACCCTTAGTTAAATAAATCAAGGAACAAGTAACAAGTGTCACATGGTTAGGTGAGGACCATTTTCCCACTTGGTCCCTAAGGCAACTCACATGCATTGTGAGCTAACCATGTGTCACCCAACCTTGAGCCCCAAGTTGGGTTCGGTTGGGCCACTTTCTTTTGGCCCGTGTCCATGACGTCACCCGAGTCCACGACCCCTTGCCACATGTGCCGCCACCGTGGCAGCGCTGGCAACGTGGCACGCTGCCACTTGGTGGCTGCTACTAGGTGGCTGCCAACGTGGCGGTTGCCACTTGGCGGCTGCCAACGTGGCTGCTGCCACATGGGCTACCACATGGCACGCTGCCATGTGTGCTACCACGTGGCACACTCCTATTTAGCACACTCTTCTAGCCTTTTGCGTGGCTAGAATTTTACGTGTTACTTGAAGCATTTTCCCGTCTTGCCAAATCTTAAATTTTGGCTCGACATTTGAGATTCTTTGACGCTCGGTTTCGACGCTCCAAGCTCGAATTTCCGACGTCTAAATATTTATTTACTCGGGCGACTCATATTTTCTTCCGAATTAATTCGTCGAGTCGGTTTGTTCATTGCTTGGGTGTGACCCGAAGGGTTCAGTCAAGATTAAGCTGTAATATTAATTATACATTAATATTACTGATCGGAAGCGGCCTTCACCTAGGAATTCCGATCACTTGACCTTACCGAATATATTAGCTTTCTAATAATTCTGAACCCACTATCAGAATCATACACTTGTTCGAAGGACACCATTCCTTTCACTTGACCTTACTGAATATATTAGCTTTCTAATAATTCTGAACCCACTATCAGAATAACACTTGTTCGAAGGACACCATTCCTTTCAATCTCCCACTTGTCCTTCTGGACAAGTGTGCTTTTAGTGTATAGCCCTTTTCCTATGTCACTTAATGTCTCTTCATGAACTATAAGGTAAGATTATTTTATCATCCTTATTACGTCCAGAAGTGTTTCTCGATTCCGAGTCCGACTGTCAATAAACAGATGATTTCTAAAATCCATCCGAGCACGACAATGCATTTTTACAGTCTTTCTCTACGAGAGGCCTTGTAAACAACAAAGACATCTTCCCTAATTTTAATAGGGGGACATTTTCAGGCTTGTAATGTAGCTTCTCTTACTAAGAGGACCTAGCCGCCCGAGTGATGCCATTATAATCCCTTGTTACGGCAGGTGTTTGACAATAATCAAAGCGGACTAGTACTCAAACAAGAAAGCTCATAATACTCATGGTCAAGGAAAAAGGTTCCGATAGCAATAATGAGAAGTATACTTATGACGATTTTTAATCTCTTAAAGTATTCTCATAGGTCGTTCCAGTATGGTTCTAAACCAATACCTGTGCAAATGATTCATGACAATCATGTCCTTTTAGCACATGAAACGGTGCTATAAATCAAACTACACACTAATCACAACTGGTCATTAATCGTCCATTGTTTACATGACCTCGATTAGGGATAATTTTCGATTATAATATTCAACGTTCACTTAAAAGGTGTTTCCTTACCAAGACTGGTCTTGATACCCTATTTTGAATATTCCAAGAATCGAATGGACTCATTATTTAATTCTAAACCACAATTAAATAGCAAACGGAGTGATAAAAATTGCATGAAATTTTAAATTACTCCAAAACCTGAATGGTTCATCTTATGATAAATGGTTTTTCCAAATGTTGTAAGAGTATCACTCTTTATAAAACATCTATAGAAATCACACCCATATCTAATATGCTTGATTTCTTTCATGCAATTGTGAATGTTGTCGTTCACTTATTGCATAGGTTTAGTTATAACTACTTTGGTAATCTTAGCATTTTCATTACTGATCACTTTCATAATAAGATGATAAAATTTGAGAGTGTCATGGATTATATGTGATTTAGGATTTATTTTCTAAGTGATGGCTCCCACTCATTTTCATAATTAAGACCTTCAACTTGACAACCTACAATCATTAACGTTCATCAACGAACTTTCCATAGAACATCTTCTTTATTATCGCCTTTAAGGCAACAATATTCTCAACATATATTTTAGTAGGCTTCCTGATGATGCTTTGCTTGGGTCTCACAATGATTTGGGAGACCCTTATCACTTGTGATCATGGAAATTCACTTTAAATTCCCGCACATTACACATGGATCCATGTCCATGTTACCATTCTCAAGCCACGACTCATTTTAAGCTCGTGCTTATAAACGACTTCCTTGTTAAGGATCTAATCCTTGTTAAGGCTTGTGCTTGCAACATCAATTCTCAAATTGTATTTGTTTCCACAAGTCAAGAACTCATCCTGTTACTTATCCAAGTACTTTGGATGTTCTTGGCGATAATCTAACGATCTAATACATAGATTCAAGTTGATTGGTACTTCTTACATACTTCACTTGCTCTAAGCAAGTAAGTCCTGCCACGATTCCATATCATAGCATACATGATGGATTAAGTTGCAGAGTAATTCTCAATCTTATTCCATCCATGTGACATTTTAGCTCATTTAGTTTCACTGAGTCTTGCTAAATTATTTGCTATTTGATATGGTTGAAAGTCTCTACTAGAGTCTTTCTTGTTTGACTTAGTATTTAGCCTAGCTCATACTTAGTTAAAACATTTACTTAGTTTTATACATACGGGTCAAAAGTCTTTCAAAGTCCTTCAATTCATGTTTAACACGGTAAACTCCTTTACACGTTCAAACATTTTATTAAGTCTATACAATAGAACTTAATACCCAATACGTACTAAGTATCGTCTTTTGTTTGGTCCATCGTCAAAAATACTTTCAAATCTAAGCATTTAGCATTTGATAGTTGTTTCACAATAGAGTTCGTAAACTTCTCGTTGGACCTTTACTTTTGCTCCCACTAAACTTCTTATTCATAAGAATTTCTATGTTTCTCCATGAGTCAATCCTCTTATTAACTTTATGAGAAAACACGTTCCAATTCCTATATGCAATGCTTCCTTAAATCCCATAACGGATTCCTTGAGCTTGCTTTCAAATCTAACATTATTTATATTTTCAAAACCCTTAGACTATTTTCATAGTCATTTCCAAAATCCTTTTTTAGGAAGGCAATTTTGGTAACTATTTTGCCATATTTCATATGTGCAACTTTGCTAGAACAATCACGAAAAGACTTGAGCATTTCGATTGGTGAGTAGGTTTATATTAAAATCAACTCTGTGAATTTAATTGTATCCTTTTCATCCAATGTAGCTATGTATGCATATACATTTCCACATTTGTTAGTTTTCTCCTTGAAAACTTATTTGCAATCGATGAGTCTTTCACCGTTCATGCAAATTAATCAAGTTTCAAACATGATTTTTAAACATGGGGTCTGTTTCAGATTTTCATGGCCTCTAACCATTATTCGGAATTTGGATTTGTCATAGCTATGTTACAAGACATTATTCCTTTACTATCTAATAGTAAATAGTATGCTTGTAAGTCTTAGGTTTATTTCTTACTTAATAGAAATTTATAGGATTCAATCCAAGCCTTTGGTGAATTCTATACCTATACGGGGCAATTGCATCAACCACTGATTTTTAAGGCGCTCCAAAGTCCTTTTATTATGTTGATCTTACTCCAACAATTCTGATGTTTTGTGAGTAATAAATTCTCTTTTAAGGCACTTGTAAATGATGAAGCATTCTCACGAAGTCCTTTTAAGGTCTTCTGAGATTCTCAGTTCTAGTTTGTTGCTAAGCTTGATGATCATCGAGTTAATTTTCCTCCTACTTGTCGTTTTGGAAACGTGTTACTTTCCAAAAAGACACCACTTAGAGCAACAAACACTATGTTCTCAATTAGGTTGTGGAGGTAATGCTCGTGGTCTCACTTGATTGCTTACAAAGAGACATGTATATTGCCTTTGGGTAAAAGTTCGTTGTAAAACAAACAGTTAGCTCCCACTTGAGCTATCTTAGCCTTAAATGAGCCATTAAGCTCCCATTCAACCACTTAACTCTTGCTAATCCAGTGAGCTCCCACTGAGTCACTTAGCTCCCACTGAGCCAATGAACTCTCACTGTGGCTAAGAGTTTTAGACATATGCTTGAAAAGACATTTAGAAGATAATTCTACCCATAACTGAATATGGCGTCCTTTCTTAGCTTCGACATTTTGTTTAGTGTAACAATAGTCCTTCGTGCAAATCTCAAGAACTTTATGTGATCCATCATTGTTCGATTCATTTTAAATGGCATCGAGGTCTCCGTGAAGACACACTATTTCTTTGTGGAGTTATTTATGAAAATTTCAATTTCATAACTTTTTAATGGTCACGCTTGGCTCAAGCAAACATCGCTCAATCTAATCCAGGCGTTTTGATATCTTGCCAAGTCGATTATGTACTTCACCAAAATCTTCAACGATTTAAGGTCAAGTTTGTTCACGTTTGACGAATGTAGCCATATTCTTTCAAATTCTTTGTGAAACGTTGAAGTAAATGAATCCCCTTTAGCTTTCGGAGTCAATTGTCTATACCAAGAACAATAGCAATTTCCTATTTTATTTTTTCCCTTTGTGATTATAATTTTATTTCCTATTTTATTTTATAAAGCTTGTGATTATTTCCTATTTGTCCCTTTGTGATTATAATTTTATTTCCTATTATAAAATAATCACCAAAACCCCATCTTCTTTTATGCACTTGGATGAATTTATTTAATTTGGACTTGTTATAATTTTCATTTTTTCCTCAAAATTAATTGATTCTAAAATTAATTTAGCAATTGATTAAAATTATAAAATAGGAAATAAAATTATAATCACAAAGGGAAAAATAGGAAATAATCACAAGCAGCAGCGTGCTGCGTGCGTGCGTGTGTGCGTGCGTAGCGCAGCACATAGCTGCTGTGGTGCGACAGTGGTGCACGAGCAATGTGTGCGTTTTGTGTTGCTTGGTGCGGCAAGGGTACGTGTGTGCGCTATGATGCGAGGATTGTGATGGTGCGCATAGCTAGCATATGTATGCTTCACAAGGTACGTAAATAAGGATAATATACGTAGACATTGCTTGTGAAGCAATGTGATGCAATGAGATCGTGCGAGTTGTGTGCGAGTTGTGAGCACTCCAAATCTTAGTGCTAGGCACTTGGATATTTTGGACTAGGTAAAGTTTTGCTTATTTTGTCGTTTTAATTATTTTATTAATCTAATTTGGTTTTAATTATTTTAATAAAATTTTTTGAGGCTAGGACTCGGTTTTGAGCGGCATTGGCAAAATTTATTTTGACAAATTTTGGGTTTTACCGGCTTAATTAATTGGATTAATTAAGATGGATGCGGAATTTAGTGGGAGCTTCAATTATTAATTACATCAATTACATAATCGGTTAAACAAATTTGACTAGTTTTAATTTGGCGTGTTAATCGGATTAACCACCTAGATTAGTTACTAGTGCGAGCGCGTGTTTAATGCATTATTACTGGTTTATTGTTGTAAAATGCATGGGCCATTCACATATAGTGAATGGATGAATGGAATGTATATTCTCTCACAGGTTTTATAAAAATGGCAACTAGTGGGACCCGATTAGGATAGAAAATACGGACTGCGTGTCGTGATGTATTTTTTGTAAATCTAAATACGGTCTGCGTACCGTTGAGTATTTTTGTACCTTAATATTTAGATTAATCCTAGTCGTAGATACTAGTGTTGCATAATTATGGTCAAATCTTGAAAATGGAGGTTCTTGGAAGACAAAGCCATGAAATTGCAAAAGAAGACCTTTTGAAGAATTGAAGAATTCAAGGGGTCATGCTAGTTGCCAATATGCATCAAAATGCTTATGCTTTACATATTTATGATTATTTATACATGAATTATATATTAGATTCATGTTTAGGATTTCAAATGTTGTGATGATTAATTAAGTTCACTTAAATCAACCAACATAGAAACCCTAGGTCCCTAAATATTGAGTAAAATTGCCATTCCAAAACAACTCTTATCGACCTATTGAGAGTAGTGACGGGCTACGCCAAAGCGAGACATCACTACTACTCCCTAGACTCATAAGGCATACCGGGTATGCAAGTTGGTTTTGGTTGTACTCAACAGTGATGGAGTCCTAACATGTTGTGGCAAAGTGGATAAATTTTTGAGAGAGCATTAGATGCGACGATTTATTCAACCAAGATTGGCTTAGAGCCATTAGCAAAGCGTTGCTTACCTTGGGAGATTGAGTGCTAAGACAAGCCAAAGCATGCTTAGGCACTCTTTGTTTCTTTGGATCTTGGAATCGACTTATTCTCGCCAAATGGGGACAAATTTAATGCGTGGATAAGACGTTTAATAAGATTGAAAATTTGCATGAATACCTTTTAATTTTCAAACTTATTATGTTATTTACTTGATAAATGGTTATACTTTGCACTTATATATGTAGAATTCCAAATCAAATTTTATTGTTTTCCATGATTGGTAAAGGAAATCTTTGAAAATGGTTCGCAAAGAAAAGTAAAGCATTTTAAAATACAATTCTCATAAATGACTTTTAAGGACGGTTGGACATCATGTATTCAAAATACTAGGCAGTTTTGATAAAACATGAAGTATTGAGTTGCAAACTCAAAATTGTCAATATTGACAACCAACATATCTTTTTGGTTAATACATAGATGAGTAGGACTCATTAATGTATTAATTTGAGCATGAATTAAAGGAAAAGATGGAACTTTGTTTTACGGCGCATTAGATGCTTAATTATTCCTAACAAAGTATAAAAGTCAAAGTCTCTTAAAGAAATGGTTCTTAAAGATTATGAGATAAAGTATGATAAGAAATATAGGAAACGAGGAACAAAGAAAAGGAATGAGATTCCATTTTACTAAAGAATTCTTGTTATTGAAGTTAACTTAGCAACTCATTATCTTCAGAAAGTATCGGATACTTCTTGAGTGTTCCACTTTGAAAGTGACCTCAAACTGTTGAGCTAGGTTATCGACTTACAAGCTTTGAATGAAGCAAGTGGTACTACATCAGTTGTAAGGTTGTATACTTTGTTTAAAGACCTTTAAGCTAAGGTTGGAACAAATAAATGGTTATTGTGTTCCATAATCAACAATTGATCCGTTTACACATGGAAAGACTCACATTCAAAGCAATGAGCAATAGTTGCAAATTTATTTGAATGGCATGGTTGTCTAAACCATGAGTCAAGAATGCTTGATTATAGACAAACATTTTCTTAACATGATAAACTAGCAAAAGCTCAAAGTCATGGGCATGATTTGCGTTCTGAACATCTTTAGCAATGTCACATCGACAAGAACGTACTCAAGGCTCTATTAGATAGACTCTTAATAGTTGATCGATTCGGAATCGTTCTAAGACAAGCAAGTCTTACTTGTTGAAATCGACAAAGTAAAGAGCTATTGTTCTTGGTATAGACATTTGACTCCTAAAGCTAAAGATGATTCATTTACTTCAACATTTCACAAAGAATTTGAAAGAATTTGGCTATATCCATCAAATGTGAACAAACTTGATCTTGAATAGTTCAAGAGTTCAGTGAAGTACATAATCGACTTGGCAAGATATCAAAACGTCTAGATTAGATAGAGCGATATTAGCTTGAGCCAAGCGTGACCATCACAAAGTTATGAAATTGAAATTTTCATAAATAACTCCACAAAGAACATAGTGTGTCTTCACGGAGACCTCGATGCCATTTAAAAATGACTCGAACAATGATGGATCACATCCCTTCCTATAAAGTTCTTAAGATTTGCACGAAGGACTAATGTTACACTAAACAAAATGTCAAAGCTAAGAAAGGACGACATATTCAGTTATGGATAGAATTATCTTCTAAATGTCTTTTCAAGCATATATCTAAAACTCTTAACCACAGTGGGAGTTCATTGGCCCAGTGGGAGCTAAGTGACTCAGTGGGAGCTCACTGGATTAGCAAGAGCTAGGTGGTTGAATGGGAGCTTAATGGCTCATTTAAGGTTAAGATAGCTCAAGTGGGAGCTAACTGTTTGTTTTGCAACGAACTTTTACCCAAAGACAATATACATGTCTCTTTGTAAGCATTCAAGTGAGACCACGAGCATTACCTCCACAACCTAATTGAGATCATAGTGTTTTTTGCTCTAAGTGGTGTCTTTCTAGAAAGTAACACGTTTCCAAAATGACAAGTAGGAGGAAAATTAACTCGATGATCATCGAGCTTAGCAACAAACTAGAACTGAGAATCTAAGAAGACCTTAAAAGGACTTCGTGAGAATGCTTTCATAAGAATACTCAAAAGGACTTTACAAGTGCCTTAAAAGAGAATTTATTACTCACAAAATATCAGAATTGTTGGAGTAAGATCAACATAATAAAAGGACTTTGGAGCGCCTTGAAAATCAGTGGTTGATGCAATTGCCCCGTATAGGCAAAATCAGTGTTTTACAACGAACTTTTACCCAAAGACAATATACATGTCTCTTTGTAAGCATTCAAGTGAGACCACGAGCATTACCTACACAACCTAATTGAGAACATAGTGTTTGTTGCTCTAAGTGGTGTCTTTTTGGAAAGTAACACGTTTCCAAAATGACAAGTAGGAGGAAAATTAACTCGATGATCATCAAGCTTAGCAACAAACTAGAACTGAGAATCTTAGAAGACCTTAAAAGGACTTCGTGAGAATGCTTCATCAGAATACTCAAAATGACTTTACAAGTGCCTTAAAGGAGAACTTATTACTCACAAAACATCAGAATTGTTGGAGTAAGATCAACATAATAAAAGGACTTTGGAGCGCCTTGAAAATCAGTGGTTGATGCAATTGCCCCGTATAGGTATAGAATTCACCAAAGGCTTGGATTGAATCCTATAAATTTCTATTAAATTAGAAATAAACCTAAGACTTACAAGCATACTATTTACTAATAGATAGTAAAGGAATAATGTCTTGTAACATAGCTACGACAAATCCAAATTCCGAATAATGGTAAGACCATGAAAATCTGAAACAGACCCCATGTTTGAAAATCATGTTTGAAACTTGATTAATTTGCATGAAGGGTGAAAGACTCATCGATTGCAAATAAGTTTTCAAGGAGAAAACTAACAAATGTGGAAATGTATATGCATACATAGCTAGATTGGATGAAAAGGATACAATTAAATTCACGGAGTTGATTTTAATATAAACCTACTCACCAATCGAAATGCTCAAGTCTTTTCATGATTGTTCTAGCAAAGTTGCACATATGAAATATGGCAAAATAGTTACCAAAATTGCCTTCCTAAAAAAGGATTTTGGAAATGACTATGAAAATAGCCTAAGGGTTTTGAAAATATAAATAATGTTAGATTTGAAAGCAAGCTCAAGGAATCCGTTATGGGATTTAAGGAAGCATTGCATATAGAAAATGGAATATTTTTTCTCATGAAGTTAATAAGAGGATTGACTTATGGAGAAACATAGAAATTCTTATGAATAAGAAGTTTAGTGGGAGAAAAAGTAAATTATATAAAGATCCAACGAGAAGTTTACGAACTCTATTGTGAAACAACTATCAAATGCTAAATGGTTAGATTTGAAAGTATTTTCGACCTTGGACCAAGAAAAAGACGATACTTGGTACATATTGGTATTAAGAACTATTGTATAGACTTAATAAATTGTTTGAACGTGTAAAGGATTTTATCGTGTTAACACATGAATTGAAGGAATTTGAAAGACTTTCGACCCGTATGTATAAAACTAAGTAAATGTTTGAACTAAGTATAAGCTAGGATAAATACTAAGTCAAACATGAAAGACTCTAATAGAGACTTTCAACCATATCACACAACAAACAGTTTAGCAAGACTCAGTTAAACTGAATGAGCTAAAATGTCACATGGATGGAATAAGATTGAGAATTACTCTGCAATTTAATCCATCATGTATGCTGTGATATGGAATCGTCGCACAACTTACTTGCTTAGATCATGTGAAGTATGTATGTAGTACCAATCAACCTGAATCTATGTAATTTATCGTTAGATTGTGGCCAAGAACATCCAAAGTACTTGGATAAGTAACAGGATGAGTTCTTGACTTGTGGAAACAAATACAATTTGAGAATTGATGTTGCAAGCACAAACCTTAACAAGGATTAGATCCTTAATAAGGAAGTTGTTTATAAGCACGAGCTAGCAATGAGTCGTGGCTTGAGAATTGTAACATGGATATGGATCCATGTGTAATGTGTGGGTATTTAAAGTAAATTTCCATGATCACAAGTGATTAGGGTATCCCAAATCGTTGTGAGCCGTTTGGAGTGAAACCTAAGCAAAGCATCATCAGGAAGTCTACTAAAATATATGTTGAGAATATTGTTGCCTTAATAGCGATAATAAAGAAGATGTTTACAAGAAAGTTCGTTGCTGAACGTTAATGATTGTAGGTTGTCAAGTTGAAGGTCTCAATCATGAAAATGATCGGGAGCCATCACTTGGACAATAAATCCTAAATCACATATAATCCATGACACTCTCAAATTTTATCATCTTATTATGAAAGTGATCATCAATGAAGATGCTAAGATTAGCAAAGTATTTATAATTAAACCTATGCAGTAAGTGAACGACAACATTCACAATTGCATGAAAGAAATCAAGCATATTAGATATGGGTGTGATTTCTATAGATGTTTTATAAATAGTGGTACTCTTACAACATTTGGAAAAAACCATTTATCATAAGATGAACCATTTAGGTTTTGGAGTAATTTAAAATTTCATGCAATTTTTATCACTCCGTTTGCTATTTACACTACTAGGAAAAGGGGTTTTTACGACGAAAATATTTGTCGTAATAAGGCTCAATAGTCGTCGTTAAAACCTTTCACTACAATACTTATTTCGTCGTGCTTTTGTCGTAATAGGTTCCGACGTTATTGGTTTTAACGACTACGTTTGTCGTTAAATTTATTCGACGAAATAGTAGTTCGTCGTTACTTAATTACGACAATTTGACTTTTTGTCGTTATTTGTAGATTTAATAGCGTCGAACTATTACCAACTTACGATTAACAATTTTATAGTTAAAATTTTTTCTAACGGTAACTAAATTTTGAATTGATATCTTACAACAACAAAATATTTCGTCGTTAAAATAAATCGTACAAAATTAATAAACTATTTTGCTTTATCCCACCCGTTCTCATCTGCTAGATACTTATTATGGTAATAAGGAAAAAACACAATAAACATAAATGTACAAAACAGAAAACCAAAAGATTCATAACTTAATATTAAATTAGATTTAATGTATTTTAAACCAAGTACCATCCAATATAACAAGACAAAATAGTATGTTTTAAAGGAATATCTAAAAAGAATTCTGATATCTTAAACTTTAAACAAAAATAAAAATAAAAATAAAAAATTTATTAGAGATCCTAGATCTTCAATGATATATTGCAGCTACTCATCATGTGCCAGATTAAGCTGATCCATCCTGTGAAGGTATAGTGACATTAAGCTGTGTCACTAACATTTCCTGAAATAATTTCATTCTAGACTCAACTGATCCAATGCAACCTTTTAATTCATTGTTTTCCTCTTGTACTTGTTCAACGCGGTTTATAAGAACTTGGTTTTGTTTTTTAGAGGCATTCAATTCAACTTGAAGTTCTTCTCTGCTAGGTTGTGGTCCTTGAATATCTTTCAGCTTTATTCCTCCTCCATAGCCTATTACTCGATCTCGAGACTTGGATTTAAATACCTTTTGTGCTACCTGCACATGTGATATAGATTTTATAATCATTAAAAGCTTAAAATATACATTAATATGAAAATATATGTTAAGAGAACAAAAATTTATGTGCTTAATATTGTATGTTACACAATTAGTTATGACTTACATCAAAAAATATATTCCTATTAATATACATAGATTTCCATCTTGAGTTTTATGAGTTACATCCTGATTCATAGGGGTTATCGTTGTTTAGATATTACCACTAATAAAATCATCATCTCTAGACATGTCACATTCGATGAAAACACTCTTCCGTATCGAAATATTAGTCAATTACGTGCCACCGATTATTATTTTCTTAGCGTCAATGACCCATCCCCCATTTTTAATCATTTTTTAGCCATTAATCGTGCAAGACAGCCTACACCGCAGGCAGGCCGCGGCACACATCTGCACACCGCAGGCAGCCTGCCAGACCACGCAGCTCCACCTCAGAGAGGCATCCCTCGCTCCTCACATACACAATCTGCATACGCACCTCCACCTCAGAGATGCATCCCTCCTAGTACACCTACAAGACCACCTCCTTTAACCCCCCCATGCAAACTCGGTCCAAACACGGTATAGTTATATCGAACCCGAAGTATGGTAAAAAAGTACTATAAAACAAACTAGGATAATCCAGATTAAAAAGAAACAAAGAAGCAAGTTTCTAATCCAAACATTACAAAAACATGGTAATTAAGGGGTAATACGCTAGCTAGTACATTAGAAGAGACAAGGTTTAAGATAAATATTGTCTTAACTCTCTACATTTTTGTTCTTTATTATCTATCCTATATATAGTTTCCAGCAACAATAAACTAGTTTGGGATTGCATTGTTTAAAGTTTCCAATAACAATAAACTACTTTGATGTGTTGAAGGAAAAAAAAAGGTTTATATCATTCATGCAATTTCAGTTATTTATATAAAAAGAAGTCTCTAGCAAAAAAAATAAATTACGGCATTAATTGAAATTGAAAATTATAACACAATGATAAAAAAAAATAGTACAAGCAAAGTTACCTCAGCGTGGGAAAGAGATGGATCTTTTTCCATTGTTTCTCGAATTTCATTCTAAAACACAACATTAAAAAATTGTTACTTGTTTACACAGGGTAATAACATTAAGCAATTAATGGACATACCAGTTTTTGTGTGGTCTCGACATTTGGAAGTTCGGTGCCTTTCTTTCAGGTCGAATAGAACGCATCAACTAAAGTTGGCTCATTTCCCTTATTTTCCCCCTTTATAAGAAAGAAAATCATTATTTTGTCATTAATTTGCATTTTCATAATTTCGTTCAAGACGATTAAATCTTGTTTCCACACTGTCCATATACCTAAAGCAAAGAGTCATGCACTCTTCTGCAAGATAACCCTCTGCAATTGAAGCTTCTAGACGAGCCCTATTTCTTACAAAAGATTTAAGCTTATACATATATTGCTCAATATGATACATCCATCTAAACTGAACCGGACCTCCAATTCTAGCTTCATTAGCTAAATGAATAGGTAAATGCATCATCACATCAAAGAAGGAAGGAGGGAAAACCTTCTCTAATTTACAAAGGGTAATAGGGATTTGGGACTCTAATCGCTTCAACTCCTCCACATTTAATACTTTAGCACATAAAAAAGTAAAATACATCGACAACTCAGTAAGTGCTTCACGTACAAGTGGAGTGAGTAGACCACGTATTGCCAAAGGTTGAAGATGTTCAAGTATTACATGACAATCATGGCTCTTTAAACCCGAAATTTTAGAATCCTTTAAGTTGACACAATAAGATATATTTGATGAAAAACCATCAGGAACTTTTAATTCTTTTAAAAAGTTGCAGAAAGTTTTCTTCTCGGAGACAGAAAATGTAAATGGAGCAGGAGGTAGTTTAATTTTGTCCCCATCTTCTATAGGGTGCAGTGTGGACCTTACCCCCATGGCTTTCAAGTCAAGACGTGATTTTAAAGTGTCTTTGGTCTTCCCATTAATGTTCATAATTGTCCCAAGAATGCTATCACATATATTTTTCTCAATATGCATCACGTCTAAATTGTGTCGCAATAGTTGTGCCTTCCAGTAAGGAAGCTTAAAGAAAATGCGTTTCTTATTCCAATTATCACCTCTAAGATCGTGCTTTATTTTTTTCTTCACTTGTGGATCATTAGACAATACAATGTTTTCGAGATCCTCAAGTTGATGAAGAATTTCATCTATAGAGCAGGGTTTTGGAGGTAGACTACGCTCGACTTTCCCATCAAATGAATCCTTGTCCTTTCTCCACCTATGATTCATTGGCAAATAGCATCGATGACCCATATAACATTCTTTGCCTCCATGAGATAGCCACTCTGAACGTGTATCCTTCTGACAACAAGGGCATGCTAAATATCCCTTTGTACTCCACCCTGATAACATGGCATATGCTGGAAAATCATTTATAGTCCACATTAATGATGCACGTAGGTTAAAATGATTTTGAGCTGATGCATCAAAGGTCTCAACACCATTGTCCCATAGGTCCCTCAATTCCTCAATTAGAGGTTGCAGATATATGTCAATGCATCATCAGGTCCTTTAGGACCAGGAATACAGGAATGAGCATTGATAATATCAAATAAGACTGTTTCATACATAGTTCAGGTGGTAAATTATATGGAATAAGTACCACTGGCCAAATACTATATGGTGTCTTTGAATTTGCAAAAGGCTGAAAACCATCACTAGCAAGGCCTAATCTAACATTTCGAGGATCGGAAGCAAAATTCGGAAACTCTTTGTCAAAGGATTCCCAGGCTAATCCATCAACTGGGTGTCTCATTGTACCATCTTTCTTCTTTTTACCATGATGCCATGTCATCAAAGATGCAGTCTTTGAGCACATGAACAATCGTTGGAGCCTTGGTTTTAGTGGGAAGTAACGTAGTGTCTTATGGGGTATCTTTTTACCATTTTTCTTACACTTGTCTTCCCCATTATTTTGTTACTTTTCCATCTTGATGCACCACATATATTGCATGAGTCCAAGCTTTCATTCTCCTTCCAATATAACATGCAATCATTTACACATGCATCAATTTTCTCATAAGAAAGCCCGAGATCTTTTATGGTCTTCTTTGCCTCATAATAAGAATCTGGTAAATTTGATTCTTTCGGTAAAAGTTCCTTCTTCAAGAAATCCAAAAGCATGGTAAATGACTCATTACTCCAACGGCCAAGAGTCTTGATATGAAGAAGTTTTAATAGTGCAGACATCTTAGAACTCTTACAACCTTCATAGACAGGGTCTTGTGAGTCCTTCATCAAGTTATAAAATTTTTTGGTAGCCATATTTGGCTCCTCAACATCATTAAAAATGGAGGAGGAACTACCATCGATATCATCAAGATTATTAGGATATAAATCCCTCAAGATATCGAACACCTCATTATCGTTTTCATTTTCTTCAACATCATCATCCCCGTCAGATTAAGTAGGCTCATTTAACCCTTCCCCGTGATGATACCAAAAGGTATACCTCTTAACAATTCCAAAGACTAATAAATGTTGTTTAATTTTTTCCTGATCACCAGATTCTCCATTAACACATTTTGAACAAGGACATCGAATTGTCTCAGTTTTTAACTTTTCAAAAGCATAATCTAAAAAACTATTTACTCCTTCTTCATATGAAGGGTCATTAACATAATCTTCAATGGACATCCAATCTTTATCAGGAGTCATATTTACCAAGTTATTAAAATTAAGGGAATAAATTAGCTATATAAAATGTGCAAATTCAACACAAGAATTCTATCAATACTAGTCATGTGACAACATTACCTTAGTACATATATACAAGATTTAAATAATGATGCATGAAAAGGAAAAAAAATTAAAAGGAATACAAACGTGCCACTACTTTAATCAAGTGTTTAAAATGAAAAAAAAGGAAAAGTAAAAAGGATAGTAGAATAAGATAGATTGTCTAGATAAATATTAAGAGTATAATAGCATTTAGCTGTTATTGAAGTGTTATTCCTTTCTAGTCCTCACTCAAAATCAATACTACTTATTTTATTATTTGTTTCTTCTCTCATATCCCTTACGTTTTAATAAAATTTAACTCGTACTATCTTTTCCTTTAATTTTCTATTATTTCGACTACTCCACTTACATCTTTTTCTATTAAATTCAATTAACTTATCCTAAAATTATGTGTTGCTCAAAGTGTTTTTTTAAGTGAAAGTTAGATTTCATAAATCAATAATTATCCAATGACATTAGATGAGCCAAGTCACATAGCCTGCTATGGACATTGCTCATATGCTAGCAAAAAAATAACCTCACAGCAACAGTCCTAATAGTTTGAGATGGAAATAACAAGAGTACTAAAACTCATCATAATAAAGCCACATAACCACAATTTTTGAGAACTTCTAAGATATTGACGCCTTGTATACTTGATTTATAGCCACCATAATGAACACAATCACACGTTAAAGTTGACTTTTCAATAATCTTTTCACTAATCCTATTAAATAATACACTATAATCTTTCAAATATCACAGGAATCAACTAATTAAAACCAATCAAACTAAAAACCAAGAAATTAATACATACGCAAGAAACAATTAAACTTTGTATTGAGTTGACATGTGGGATTTACATATCGAACTTAACAGAGACAAACGATGATCGGCTAAACTAACGGGAAACTGATTATCTCAACAAACACCCAAAAAATACACAATAAAACTAAACAGAAAAATGAATAAATTAAAAATTATATAGCACATGCAAGGAATTAAGGTCGAAATTTGATAGAGTAATTAAGAAAATTTACCCTTTAATTGACTTTCAAACTGAAATTTTGTGACGAATCGACGAACCCTAATTACTGATCAACTTAAACCCAATTCACCTACAAGCAAGAATCTGTTGATGGCCCTTGAGAATTGTTTGAAGAATTGGCTGAAGCAAATTACTAGAAGCAAGCAAATGAAATTTGATGATTATTGAATAAACTAACAATATTAATGGGTGGTGAGGTTTAGGGGAAGAAGAAAGGAAATAAGGTTTTAATAAATTGTGCCTTTTGTTTTTGATAGAAATATTTGATATTTTGATGATTACTTTGCCCGGGCTCTAATCCCGCGTTAGATGAATTCACTTTTCAGCACTTGCGACAAAATATGATTTATTATTAGGAAAATTTGCAAATTACCACCCAAAAATAGTATCAATTTCTAAATAACAACCCAGTTAAAATTTTATTTTAAATTACCACCCACTAAAATAATTTTTTATGCAGATTACCACCTTTTTCAATTTTCCGTTTGATTTCAGGTGAGTGGGGCCCACATTCGATATTTCCCTCCTAAATTTTTTTATTTTCTTTCGAGTTCACATTGTAAGCTATTCTTCTCTCAATTTTCTCATTCAATTCTCTCTGCAAATTCACCTAACTCCATAAATTCTGACCCGGTCTTCAAATTTAGATCCTAAATTGTAGATTAAAACCCTAAATTAGTTTAAGTTGAGAGAAAAATTTGCTCCTGTGTAATTGGGGTTTAACTTGAAGGTTGTTTGCGAAAGTCACCATTGTTGGGCGTCTGCTGGGGACCACGTGCTGAGTTCATTGACCTGACAATTGCTTGCTGTCAATGGCGACGTCATAGGTTAGCAATTTAGTTCCTTGTCTTTAATTTTGTAAGTTGTTGGTTGGTGATGGTAGAATTGCAATTTTGTTGAAAATTAGGGTTTAATTTGTACTTTGTTGAATTATTTAATACATTTCAACTATTGTTTAATTGTTGGTTAATTGTTTAAGTATAGATGTTGGTAGGACAGTGATGTAGGGTATATGTTTATTGCTGTTATGTATGTATGTTTGGTTTAAAAAAGTCTTCATTTTTTCCTAAATCTCCTTATTTTGCTATTACATGCACAGATTGCTGGTCCTGTTCAATTAGTTGATGTTAAGGTTAGGTTAGGGGGTGTGTTTGTGAACAAAAAAATAAGGGGGAAGACTTTCTGTGGCTATGAGGGTGGCTGGGAATATTGGAGGTATAAGTGTAAATTGAGTGAAATGTCAGTGGACTTGCTGAGGGAATCTTGTATTTGGGGGTTTGTGAAGCTAGACTTACATGTGCCAGACTCATGGAATATTTGGTACAAACGAAAGGGCAAGACTTGATCAAATGGTAAAAAAGAAATTTTGAGTGAAGATGATGTAAAGGGCTTTTTGGAGACAAAGACAAAGAATGAGTTTGTTGTAGTGTATTGTACTAGCCAAGTACCCAGTATTGTACAACCCACCCAAAACAGAAAAACCAAAGCTGATAAGCCCACGGAACTTAGGAGAAGCCCTAGGTTTAAGCTGAATGTGGAAAATACAGATAAGGTTGTAGATCAGACTGAAGAGATAGGTCCATATGAGACTGTGACAGGGAAGAAATCATCAAGGAAGATATTGTTCTCTGAGAGTGTTAAAGGGAAGAAGAAGCAAGGGGAACAGGAAGGTAGTTCTGGGAGAAATACAGTGAAGGGAAAGGGTACAACCAAGGGTAGGAGGAAGAAGAAGACAGGGAGGGAGGTTGAGTTGGAAACAGAAGCTGGATCTGGCTCCTCCAGCTCTGATTGTTATGACACTAACCTTGATTGGGATATAGGGGAAGAGAAGGGGTTAGATGAGGATGCTGAACTTGAAGAAAATGTGAACAACACTATTCAGAACATAATTCAAGAGGTCAACCTAAGTTTGGAGTTTGTGAAAGATAAGAGAGAGGATGAGTTGCAGAACAAGGAGTTGATCATTGAAAGTGAATTGTTGAGCAAAGAAGTTTTTTTGCAGAGAGAGTTTAGTTCTGATTCAGAGGAGTTGGATAGCCCTAAGTGTTCTGATGATGAAGAAGACAAGTACCCATGGTTTCATGCCTCAACAGACTTCAAGAAACCAATAGTCTTGGTGAAAGGACAGAAGTTTATCAACAGTAAACTGCTTAGGAGAGCATTGAGGGTTCATGCAGTTGAGAATAGATATGAATATTGGTACTTGCACAATGACAGCAGCAAGTTAACCATCCACTGCAGGAGGAGATGTCAGTGTAAATGGAATGTAAAAAAGTGTAGGCTGCCTAAGTGTACTTGTGTTGGAGGGAGGAGATGCCATTTTAAGGTGGTTGCTAGGAGATCTGTCAACCAAGATTTTTGGCAGATTAAGAATGTGAATCTTAAGCATAGGTGTGTAAGGGTAAAAAGCAATCTCAATCTTACTGCTGAATTTCTAGCTGAGAAGTACATTGAGGATTGGAGAAGTGATCCAGGGTGGAAGCTAAAGGGATTCATTAGGAGGGTGTTAACTGATCTTACATAGAAATTACTTATAGCAAAGCTTGGATGTCAAGGGCAAGAGCAAAGCTAATGATCTATGGTTCAGCAGCACAACAATATGCCAGAGTTTGGGACTATGGAAAGGCTCTCATGAAGTATAACCCTGGGACACAATGTAATGTTGTTATTGATGGGATTGAGAAACCTGAGCCCCCATTATTCCTTAGGATGTTTGTTTGCCTAGCTCCTTTGGCAAAGGGATTTTTGTCTGGTTGTAGACCCTTAATAGGGGTTGATGGATGTCATCTCAAGGGTCCATACCCAGGGCAGATACTTGTTGCAGTAGGGAAGGATGGCAACAACAATATTTATCCCATTGCATGGGCTACATGTGAAATAAAGAACACAGAGACATGGGTGTGGTTCCTAGAGAGCCTAATGAAGTCCTTAAAAGATGAAAATGAAGGGCTTGGGTTCACCTTTATGTCAAACAGACAAAAGGTGATGAATTACTTACTACTAATATATTATTTTTCAACCTAACATACATTCTTTTTTATGTAATGCATTACTTTTGATTTTAAAACAGGGGTTGTTAGAAGCTTTCCTGCAGGTAGTCCCTAATGCAGACACAAGGTATTGTGTCAGACACATTTGGGCCAACTTCAAGTTGTAGTTTAGTGGAGCAACATTCAAAGAGCTATTTTAGGCAGCAGCCAGGGCTACAACACAGGTATACATTCACCTCAAATTGGCTATCTGTGACTGTCTGTGACTGTGAGTGTGTGAGTGAATCAGTGACTGTCTGTGAGTGTGAGTCAATGACTGAATGAGTAACTGTTACTGTCTTGTGAGTGTGAGTGAATCTTTGTGACTGTGACTGAATCTCTGTGACTGTGTGTGGCTGTTTGTTTAGCTGAATCTGTTTATGTAGATGTGTGTGTAAGTGTGGTTGTAAATGTGTTCTTGTCCTTTTTGTAGTTTGATTTTGAAGTGGCAATGGAGTCAATAAGGTTCTTGTCTGAGGATGCATTTGAATACCTAGCTGACATCCCAGCTGAGCATTGGTCTAGACATGCTTTTAGTTCATTCCCAAAGTCAAACATGTTGCTTAACAATGTTTGTGAGACTTTCAATATTGTAATCAAAGAAGCTAGGGATAAGCCCATATTGACTCAGATGGAGTGGCTTAGGAGGTATATGATGAAAAGAAACAATGATAAATGGGAAAGTTATGAAAAAAATGGAGGGAAAAGTAGTTCCATATGTAAGAAAGGCATTCCAAAGGATAGAACCAGCAGCTAGGCATTGCATTGTACAAGTATCTAGAGGTGACACTTATGAAGTAGAGCTTAATTCTGACATAGTTAAAGTGGACCTAAGCAAAGGTACTTGCACTTGCTATCATTGGGAGCTAACTGGTATCCCTTGTGTCCATGCATATGCATGCATCATGGACAAAAGGGCAGACCCTGAAGAGTATGTGGACAGTGCTTACTTTGTGTCCACATACATGTTAGCATACAGGTATGAGGTTGCACCTATGCCTGGTCCAAACCATTGGGAGAAGGTGAAGCTAAGGGAGCCACTACCACCAGCCATCAAAGTACAGCCTGGGAGGCCTAAGAGTAAGAAAAGAAAGCTAGAACAGGGAGAAATTGTGGGGCAGAGCCAGCAAGAAGAGAAACCAGTCAAGAGAAGGGCAACATGTAAGAATTGTGGCCAGCTTGGACACTATGCTTAGACCTGCAACAACCCATCAGTGACACCAGTGGTTGTATCATCCCCTAAGAAAGAAGGTGGTAGACCACATTTGAATACTGAGTGGGTGAATGACCAAAGGAAGATGAAAGCAGAAAGGGCATCAAGAAAGGTGATTTAAAGTTAATTTATGCTAATTGTAGTGTAGGTTTTAAGTTTTTTAGCACTAAAAGTTTTTTTTTTTTCAGAGTGCTGTTAGTGGTACACCTGGACCACATAGTATAGCCAGGAAGAAGTTCCCCCAGGAAGAGCATAGAAAGAAGCAGCAGCAGAGTGGTCAACAGCAGAGTCAGCATCAAAGTGAGCACCAGACTCAACAGTAGACTCAGCAGAGCCAGGCTTCAACTACAACAGTTGCCACAGCCTATGCACAAGATTCAGAAGCACCAAGAAGCAAGTTGCACACTATTAGAATGACTAGGGAATAGAGTACTTTGAAACAATCTTAGTTGAACAATGAAAAGTTTTTTTTTTTTTTAAAAACAATCTTAGTATTTGAACAATGTTAAGTCTTTTTTTAAGTAGTTGAACAATGATGACTGCCTTTGTTTCAATCTTTTGGATTCTGTTTTGAATTGGTGAATGACTAGTTGTTGATTGCATTGGCAAGATAATTATTTTGAATTTTGTTAATACTTTTTGTTGTTTTATTTCAATGATTATGTGATTGTGTCATTGATGCCAAAATACAAACAACTCATGCCAAAATTGATACCAAAATAACTTGTTTCATTGATACCAAAATAACTTGTTTCATTCATACTACATACAAATAACACCACAAATCATCATTTTAATCAGCACACCTCCCACTCAAACCAACTTATTAAGTACAACACTACCTAAAACTAATAACACTAAACACATAAGAACTACAATAACCAAAAGCTTGCTGTCAGAACCACCATTGCTGTGGAGCATCTTCTTCCTGTCACCATTTAGGGCCTTGCATTTCAATGTCAGAGTATCCACCTCATTGAGCAAGCATCTTCTTTGGGCAGTGAGATCATCAACCTGAACTTTGAGTGTGTTCACTTCACCCTTCATCAACTTTTTGTCAAGCACCAACTGGTTAATCACCTCTCTCTGTCACTTAGTCCCTTCACTATCAACCCATTCAAAACACTTACACCCCCTAGTTTCAGTGTTAGGGTCATAGAACTTGCAAGCCTTGAATTTCCTGCCTGGGTTAGAAGTAGTCCATGATGTCAACTTTGCAAAAGGCAAGCCACAGTTGCATTTCTTCTGGTTTGTGGGAGATGTGTTATTCCAAGACATTATCAGACCTAAAATGAGCATAAAACAAGTCAGTTAAATCAACAATAACAACAACCAACCAAGTACACAACACTGCTTACTCACACCTATTCACTGTGGTGGTTGGCCACCATAATCAGGATAACCAGGGGGTGGCCAAGTCCCATTTTGCTTCATCCTGTACTCAAGTATACAGTCAGCCAAGAAACCAGGCTCATCTGTGCTTCCAACATGTATGGTGTAAAACTCCTGATTAGGTAATCTCCTAATCATCTTGAACAAATCTCCATCATCTTCTAAAGTCCAATACTTTCCTTTATATAAGTACTGGAATATGGGGTACAAAATGTCAATTGATCCTTCTATAGGATCATCCATATCACGAAGTTGATCTTCAAATGCTATTGCAGTATCTTGTAAGTTACTTTTGCCAATCTCATATTCAAGGTCAATAACTATAGTCAAATACTTAAATCTGAGAACCACCTTATTCTCTTCCATTTCTGCCATAATAATTCCAACAACAAATAAACATAACAGCTTAAAACATGCTTCAACCAATTCTAAGAGTACTTAATTAAGTGTAAACATTGCAAACACAACTTACCCAGTACTAACAGAAATTCAATGACAAAACACCTAAATTGGGCAAACAACATTAACCCTAATTAACTAAACACTTAGTTTCCCTCAATTCGATTGGAAAATAATCCTAATTAGCAAAGAAAGTAAAACCTAATCAACTAATCAACAAGTTTTCCCCAATTTCAGCACCATTAGTATCTTGTAAATTTAAAGAATGTAATAGGTTACCTGATGCGAATTCACCTCTAACGATTCTTCAAGATGTTACAGCAAATACAAGGGCCTGAAATTTGAGGAATTTGGGGAAATTTTGATGTACAAATCGCAAATTAGGGTAGGAGTAATGTTAAATAGGGGAAAATCGGGGAGAAATTCAATTAGGAAGGGGAAAATAGCCGTTACTAGCCGTTAGGTGGGCCCCACTCACCTGAAATCAAACGGAAAATTGAAAAAGGTGGTAATCTGCATAAAAAATTATTTTAGTGGGTGGTAATTTAAAATAAAATTTTATTTGGGTGGTTATTTAGAAATTGATACTATTTTTGGGTGGTAATTTGCAAATTTTCCTTATTATTATTTTATTTATTTATCATCTACCATATTAACGACGCTTATAGAGTTATTAATTTAACCTTTTATATTCACATTCAACCATGTACGACCACCTGCTAAGAATGTCGTAATAAAGGGACTTACTAAGGTTATTAACGACAAAAAACTCATTTTATCGTTATTACTTTGTCGTTAAAACTGTTAATTCTAGTAGTGTTAATTGTGGTATAGAATTAAATAATGAGTCCATTCGATTATTGGAATATTCAAAATAGGGTATTATAGGCGTCGCTCGAAGTGCGCCTACGTTAAAGCATGTGATGAATATGCTTGGCACTCATAGGAAGTGGGAATTGACATATACGATTAGGGACAAGGAAAGTAGGGAGCCGCCAACAAGTTTTTAAAGAACTTGTAAACCGTTCACGGATCATTTAAGGCAACCACGATAAAGGGACAACGATAGGCAACAACGATTGACCCGTGAAGGTTACACCCCATTCATAATCCATGAGATTACTAACTCAATATGGTTCGGAACCACGAAAGGAGGATCAGGGATGATGGTACGAAGTGAGTCATGGAGTCACATTCGCCCGTATTGGCCTCTACTCGATTCTTATAGTGAAAAACATTCTTGCGATCTCAAAGGCATACAAACAAAATATTCAATTTGCTCCAAAATATCATTATGCTAAATTGGTTTAATATTAATGCAACACATTATTTTAAAATATTTGTGATCACTTGATTAAACAACAAGATTAAAAAGGAACCTAAACCGGTTGTCCAAATTATCTTATTAGGCGTGATTTTCAATTACATATTCCCTTTAAACATGCAATATGGTGATCATAATAAATAATAGAATTATCATTAATATTGGAAGCAATTTAACAATAATTCTAACAATACAAAATCGTTAGAAAAAATAATAGAAATAAAAGGAACATAATTCTTACTTTGATTATGTTTGTTTGCAACTAATAAATAATAAACGAGTTAGTAACTTCAAGGAAATAATAATAAAACAATAATTAAATTTAATTAAATGGAATTGATTTGGGGCCAAACCCTCAAACAGTTCTACCTTTCACGCCTTGGCTTAAGGACAGAACCACGAGTAAAATATGGATTCCTTGGAGTGCTTGAAGAAGGAAATTTGAAAGAAGAAGGGTAGGCTAGTGTTTAGGCTAGAGCATAGAAGAGAGAAAAAACTAGAGAATTAATTGATGCCTCGCACATCAGAAATGAGGGGGTATTTATGGAAAAAATGTGTTGAGGGAACACACAGAACCCTAAAATGATAAAAACCATAAAAAAGTATCCCGCGTGCACCGTGACACGGGAAATCCCACTGTCAGACGGGAAACTTTCCCGTGACACGGTACAAATTTGCGTGACGCGGGAAATATTTAGTGAACAGGAGGAGAAAACGCGTTAAGGGTTTATGCGGAAAGGACACGGAAATCTCCGTGTCACAGCAAATGTCCCGTGTCACGGGAAACTCCACCGTCAGACGGGAAAGTTTCCCGTGACACGGTGGACTGTTGTCGTGACGCGGGAGATTTCAGTCCGTTTTCCCGTCTAAATTCATTTTAAACCCTAATTTCGTTCAGCATTTTAAGTGTCGATTGATAATTTCGGGCCATTTTCTGATTTAATTATTATTTTGGCTAAAATAAATAAAATAAATAAAAAGTTTGGCCCAAAATAAATAATAAAACAGTAAAATTAAAAAAAAGGTTTTGGGCTAAAAATAA
Organism: Chenopodium quinoa; assembly: GCF_001683475.1. Classification (NCBI taxonomy): domain Eukaryota; kingdom Viridiplantae; phylum Streptophyta; class Magnoliopsida; order Caryophyllales; family Amaranthaceae; genus Chenopodium; species Chenopodium quinoa. The sequence continues at coordinate 14,062,278 of NW_018742204.1, read as the reverse complement.
GTTTGGGCTGAAATTAAAACTACGCTTTGACCAAACATCAAGACTAATATGAATTTAATTAAATACGATTTTTTTAGCACTCTCGGGATTAAATACTGAACCCGACCAATAGTGGCGGTGAAAGGTTGTTCATCATCGGGTTTGGTTTTGGGGAGACATTTTTAGGTGTCTACAGAAGCCCCCACTTTGACTGAATTTGTAGAAACGTCAGTTTCGAAAACTATAGTCAAAGTAGTCGATAGGGACGGAGAATGATTTAAGACGTTCTGCAATCCTAAATCACTCTGTATACGCCGATATTTGCAGAAAAATGTTAATTTCACCGATAAAAGAGTAAAAGGATAGAATACGTATCCGGCACCAGTGTATCGGTGACAAATGAGTTTGGCATCTTCATATGCTTGAAGGAATCCACCGGATAACGTTCGTTGAAAAGCTTTCCATGCCTGAGGAAAGCCGACTGAGGAATTTGGTAGCTTTCTAAGCCTGAAGAAACCTACCGGATGATACTTTCCATGCCTGAGGAAAGTTGAAGTATGAATTTTGTGTCATTCTATGCTTAAATAAATCCACCGATAATGCTTTCCATGCTTAAGGAAAGCCGACAAAGGAATTTGGCGTTTTTCTATGCTTGAAGAAATCCACCGATAATAATTTCCATGCTTGAGGAAAGTCGACTTGGCGGTTTTCTATACTTGAAGAAAAATCCACCGATAACGCTTTCCTTGCTTGAGGAAAGCCGACTTGGCGGTTTTCTATACTTGAAGAAAAATCCACCGATAACACTTTCCATGCTTGAGGAAAGCCGACAACTACCGTAATCGCTGAAATTTGCAAGTGTATGATGGTTCGATTATCCTCGAACGTGGGCCGCAAATGATTCACACCTTCAAGTCGATTATCTGACCATATTAGGTGTTTAAAATATCGACAAAATTGACTTTGACGCTTCCTAGGGGAAAAATAGTAATTTTGGTACCCTCCAACCGTCAGTTAGAATTTTCCGCGTAATTTTACTAAAAAATTAACTGTCCAATCTGCGCGGAAAACCGTGTAACTTTGGTCAAAATGCCAGGAATATTCGCTGCTAGCTTCGAAAAGTGTGCAGGACAGAAGCCCGGACTCCGTGCCACGTGGACCAATCCCGCGACACGGTGGTCATTTGCCGTCAGACGGGAGGAATTCCCGTGTCGCGGGATTTCTTTTGGCACAAAAATTCCACGCGCCTGAAAACCGTTACTCAGTAACGAAAAACGTGGAACGGTAACGGGGTCGTGTAACGGTCATTTTTTGGCTTTAAATATCAGACATTGCTCCCATTTTTTTCATTCCCCATTCATCTTTCTTTTCCTGCTCGCACTTATCATCTCCATTTTTCAATTTAAGCTACCCAAATTCCCGTGCCACGACAGCTAGTCACCGGCGCACGGTTGCTTTTCCTGGCAGACGGATTTGTTTCCCGTGACGCGGCGATTCTGCGGGTTTTGTTTCTTTTTTTTCTCGCTGAAATCTCGCTGCTTCTCGTTGCTGCTACTGCTGTCAGCGTCACCTGAGGTCGGCGGAGCTCCGTCACGTCCCAGGATCACCGTGACACGGGCCGTTGTTACCGTGTCACGCCTGCTGCTAACCGTGTCACGGCGGTTGTGCAACAGTGTTCACGGTTTTTTGAGCTTTTGGAGCTCAATTCTTCATCAATTCTGCTCTAGATTTTTTTTACTTTCCTTATTTTCGATTCTCCACAAGGATCCATGTAAGTTTCCTTTGATTTTTGTCTCAAATTTGCTTCAAACGAATAATTTCATGTAAAAACCCTTAAAAATCAATTTGGGGATTTTTTGATTTTGAGGTTTATGTTGGAATTCTTGCCATGAATTTACTTGCATATGTGTGTATGTGTGTTTGTGAGCGATTTGAGACAAAAATTGCATGATTTGGTGAAGAATTGAGCATATCACCATTTTTGGTACTACTTGTGGTCAATGGTGTTCCTTGTTGTTCATGTTATCCTTTTGCACTTGAAATGATGACATATTGGTTGTAGATCTTTGTAAAATATGCCATGATGCGTCGATCTATTGTTTTTGTGCAATTTTGAGACATGTTTTGTGTTGTGTATGTACTACATTGTCATGGAGAACATAGTATCATGCAATTAGGAGAACATAGTATTAGATCATCATGGAGAAACTAAATACTATGAATAATTCCATTATTTTGCTAAGTTTTAGCCTTGAGGTAAAACTTTAGCGTATAATAGAAAATGCAATAAATAACTAAATAACTTAGGAAATGATGCTAAGCATTTAGGTTTTTTTATTAAAATACAACTCGATATAAATAACTAAATGTCTTAGGAAATGATACTAAGCATTTAGATTTTTATTTTTATAATAGTATGCCTAGACGACGGGATCGCGATCTTTCCACTCATGGCCGGCGTTAGGCTTTTCGGGAGGACACTCCCACGATTCTCGAGGGTATGGATGATGACATCTTAGAGTCTGAGCCTCGGGCCTCTACGGGTAGAGGTAGGTAGGCTCCGCCTCCGTGGACCTTAGACCAGTTGGTTTTCTGTCGTGAGAACCACGTTTCTCATCGTCCACTTGTCGGCATAGTTGACGGCACACTTTGCCATCGCGGTTCTGGAGCCGGAGATTTGATTCCTCGACTTCATCGGATTATCACGAGGGATCCTGCTACGAACGCCTTATGGGAATCAGCTGGTTTAGTGGACTTTTATTCGGCAATCGTAGGGTTTCGCAGCCCTCGGGGTTATGGTGCGACATTCGTTCACGCGTTGTTGGAGTATTTTTGGGATACTACCAACACCTTTCACTTTTCTTGGGGGGAGATGACAGTGACCCCTCTGGACTTTAGCATGATTAGCGGTTTACGCTTCACTGACCGGGCCGTAGCATAGATGTCTGATCTTTCTTGGGGAGTGGCTGAGGCAGCTGATTTGTTAGGTCCAATCGTTCAACATATCAGGACCCAGATAGTTTCTCGAGGTGGTCCTAGGAGCGGGCGATCAGAGCTAGCTTCGGTTCTAGCCCGTGGTTTTGACATGGAGGAGACATCAGCTGAGCAGCGAGTGCGGATCTTCATTTTGATTCTCATTTCCATGACTCTTTCTCCTGATAGGAGTTTGCGTGCACTCCTTTGCTACCTCCCTTCTTTAGTCAAGATCAGTGATATAGGACTCTTTAGCTGGGCCAGCCTCGGATATGCCGACCTTCTCTTGTCGTTACGTCATGGCTGTAGGTGTAGACACCTAAAAATGTCTCCCCAAAACCAAACCTGTTGATGAACACCTTTCACCGCCATTATTGGTCAAGTTGAGTATTTAATATTTGGAGTGATTAAATCCATGTTCTATGAAATATATTTCATGAACCAATCTAATTTCTAGCTCATTTCCCTAAACCATAACCTATTTTCCACTTTTCGTGTCCACATCGCAAAACTGAGAGAAACTGATTTTATTGATATACAATTTTGATCCAATTATTATTTTGTTGGATAGGCCTTTAAATAATCTTTCCAACCATATATCATAAGCCCAATTCTGAGCTATAACGAAAAAGATATGAGCAAAACACTAAACTCGGCCTAAAACCGACACCCTTCTACTAAAACGACCATATCGTAACACCTACATATCATTTTGACTTGATTCTAATTGGGATGGAAAGTAAACTTGATAAGCTTTCCAATGATATATTATATGCCTTATTCCGAGTTAAGGATCAAAAGTTATGATGGTTTTAAAAACGAGTAAAAACCTAGAATCACCGCGCACACTGCAATTCCACCGTGTCACGGGAAATTGCACCGTCTGACGGTGGGAATCCCCGTGACACGGTTCCCTTGCTGTGACGCGGGGCTATTCCGTGTCCTATTTGCGTTCTTTGTACCTAAACAACTCCCGCGCCACGGCATTTTCCACCGTGTCACGGGAATTTACACTGTCTGACGGTGGGATTCCCCGTGACATGGAGCTGTTTCCGTGTAATTTCCGTGTCTCCCATACCGTGACACGGTGTACTGTACAGTGTCATGGTGGATACTGCCGTGTCACGGTACCTGTGCCGTGTCACGGGACATTCCGTGTCTTTTCCGCGTAAACCCTTAACGCGTTTTCTTTCCTGTTTTCTGAAAATTTCCCGCGTCACACTAAAAATGTACCGTGTCGCGGGAAAGTTTGCCGTCTGACGGTGGGATTTCCCGTGTCGCGGGAAAGTTTGCCGTCTGACGGTGGGACTTCCCGTGTCACGATACAGTTTGCCGTGTCACGGGATACTTTTTTAGGGTTTTTATCATTTTAGGGTTCCGTGTGCTCCCTCAGCACATTTTCTCTATAAATACCCCCTCATTTCTGATGTACGGGGCAGCAATAATAATTCTCTCTCATCTTACACCAAAAATCATTCTCTTCTCCCTCTTTAACCTAATTTCTAGCCTCCTTATTCTTCCATAATAATTCCCCTAAGCACTCCAAGGAGTCTATACTTAACCCGAGGTTCCGTCCTTAAACCAAGGCGTGAAGGGTACAAATAACTGAGGTTTTGGACCAAATCAAATCTAATATTTATTTAATTTAATTTCCATTTACTTTATATTTTTTTTATTGAAGTTACTAACAGTTTATTCGTGATGTAGCAATTTAAAGGAACGCGCGGAATGTGAGTAATAAATTAATTTAATTACTTTTATTTTATTTTCTTATTGCTAGTGTCATGATTAGGTTATTTCGTATTTAATTTGACTAACGCTATTATTGTTGAATTGCTTCCAATATTAATGTTTATTCTATTATTTATTATTATGATCACCATATTGCATGTTTAAATGGAATATGTAATTGAAAATCACGCCTAATAAGATAATTTGGACAATCGGTTTAGGATCCTTTTTAATCTTGTTGTTTAATCAAGTGATCACAATATTTTAGAATAATGTTTGCATTAATATTAAACCAATTTAGCATAATAATAGTTTGGAGAAAATTGAATTTTTGTTTGTATGCCTTGAGATCACAGGAATCACTTTTCACTATAAGAATCGAGTAGAGGCCAATACGAGCGAATGTGACTCCATAACTCACTTTGTACCATCATCCCCGATCCTCCTTTCATGGTTCCGAACCATATGGAGTTAGTAATCTCATGGATTATGAATGGGGTGTAACCTTCACGGGTCAATTGTTGTTGCCTATCGTTGTCCCATAATCGTGGTTGCCTTTTATGATCCGTGAACGGTTTACAAGTTCCTTAAAAACTTGTTGGCGGCTCCCTACTTTTTTGTCCCTAATCGTATTATGTCAATTCCCACTTCCTATGAGTGCCAAGCATATTCACAACATGCTTTTACGTAGGCGCACTTCGAACGACGCCTACAATTTGGCGACTCCACTTTGGAGGATTCTTGATTATTTATCGATTTGAGTGATCGGTATTTAATTAAGATGAGTGGATGAGACTTGAAAGATTCTTGAAAAAATATTCATGTGATTAATTTGGCATTTTTGCATCTGCATAGACGTTTTAACGTCGCATTCAGGTCTGTCCCGTAGGAAAAATTGGATAACTTGGTTGCGCGCGAAGGAAAACAAGGCACCAGTCAGATCTTCTGGCTGTCGTGCCACGGCAAAATCTGTCGTGTCACGGTACAGTGCATCGTCTGACGGTGCACAGTACCGTGACACGGGAATTTCTGCCGTGTCACGGCAGTCCTTAAATCAGTCCGGTGGCTTATTTTCTCTTCGCACAGTCAACTTCCTTTGATTTTTCTGAAAAAACGTATGTGTTCTACATGCGTCTTAGCCCCGGGGAATTTAAGCTCCATCGACCCAAAAACGCTCATGGAAATAAGGGTTCATCCGAGTTATTAAATTTACCCAAACCATGGAGTCGAGTTCGATTTCATCACGAACTCGCGGAGCCGCCCGTTTGCATACACCCTCAAGGGAGGCTGCCTTGCTAACACGTCCAAATTCTTAACCATGGTACCCTTTTGACACCCAAAGCTTGACCAATAGTTGAACATAGATCTTGACTCTAGGTTGCGAACTTTTTTTACATCATCGTGCCTAAATGCTATGTGGTTGTTTGGTGCTAACCTTCATGTGTTTACTCTTTTTTTTAACCCATGACCGAGGGTTTTTATTCTCACATAGTAATTAGTGCGGACCTAAAATCGGTTAAAATCTGAAAAAACCACAAAACTGACCTGTAATTGCGCACCGTGTCACGGCATGTTCTGCCGCGCCACGGTGAACAATGCCGTACACGGGGCTCACTACCGTCTGACGGTATACTGCACCATGTCACGACAGTCTGCACTGTGACACGGTGCCCAGGAAAAGTGTCCTATTAGTCTTTTTTTGATTATTGTGCGTACGTATGTGGATCCTGTGTCCGGTTTGGTGTCATGTCTAGCTGTACGGTCAAAACACGCGTCCATAACCTCACCTAATTACTCACATATCGTGTTCACACACTTTTTTCTTTAGTCGTGCACTACTTTTTACCGTATTTTAGGGTATTCTTGTTTTTTGTGTCATTTTTTTTTTCGGAGTAAGTCGGATGGTATCCTCCCTTTAAAATTAAACAAGTAGAATTTCAAAATTATAGATTTTTTTTAAAAAAAAAAATTCCCCGTGCCACGTCAGCATCCACCGTGGCACGGTGGAGTTTCCCGTGGCGCGGTAAACAGTCCCGTGCCACGGCACAGTCCACCATGGCGCGGTGGACCTGCAGCAAAAAAAAAAAAAAAAGTCTGCCGCGCCACGGGAAACTCTACCGTGTCACTGCAAATTTTCACCGTGACACGGTGAATTTCCAAAAAAAAAAAAAAAAACAAAACCGCATCAGTCAAGTCTTCCGTGTTAATTTGGTCCTCGCGTCAGTCATTTTGGTTATTGTTCACATGTCTAGCTATACGATCATACCACGAGTCTTATGACATCACTTAGTCACTCACGAGTCAAGTATAGTCCACACACTTTCTTTATGTTCCGACTCGAGTCGTGCACCATGTCGTTTATGATCGTATATTAGGTTCATGCACCCTTTTTTTCGTCATAATAAAAAAATGAGTGGAGTTTTCTCACCTGTTTTCAAATGTCTATTTTTTCCTTCCTTTCCTATCTTGAGCAATGAGTCAAACAATTAAGTGAATTATTTTATTTCACAGTACTTGGTCAAGGAACAGGGATAGATTAATACGGTTCGAGTCATTACCGCAACAATCTCTCAGATCTAATAGGCGTTCAAATAGAACTTTGCCATCTCCCACTACTACAAAAAATGCCTAAGAGACCTGTTAAAATAGGCCTAAGAGACCTTCTTAGAGGAGGTCTCTAGCTCACAGGTCTCTTTGGTAAAGAGACCTGTTTAATAGAACATGTTTCTTTGTGATTACTAAGAGACCTAATAAGTGTGACAACAGGTCTCTTTAAGCGTAATTATAATACCAATTTAAGGAGAAAAACACACCTGTTGTGTAACAGGACAGGTCTGTTTGGTGGGTACCAAAGAGACCTGTTGTGTTACATAACAGGTCTCTTTCTTTCTTTCTTTTTTTTTAAAAAAATTCCCATGATATATTTATCACGGGTATTAAATTTTGAAATATAATTATTTGAATTTTATTACTATACTATAATTGGAAAAAAAGTAAATTACAAAAGGAATCCTGTAAAGAAACTTACATAAACTTAATATTGAAGTTTACAATTATTAAATTACAACATGAACAGTACAAGTACAGAAACTTGTTAGAAATAATCTACAACTATGAACTTATTGAAATAATTAATAAGTAGTAGTTTACAGAATTTTACAAGCATAAACTCCACACATTATAGCATATACTCCATACATTAATAGTATAACTTGTAGACGTCAAAATCTGTCCAATGATATAAATTATGCAAATAAGTTAGCCAATTAAAACTTAAAAGAGAATAAGCAACTCAGGACAAATTTGTGAGGTAAAATTTAATCAAATTAATAAGAACATACGAAAGTTACAAAGAGTAGCTCTGCACACGTATACCAAATGGATTCATGAGTGGTTCTAGTAGGTCACCAGTACGTAGGATCATAAGATGGGAACTGGACTGCTTTTTTAATCACACCATTATATCCTTTGAAATTCTATAAAGGGACAAATAAGGTGTTGTTTTACAAATAGTTATTAGGTATAACTAGTAATAAGTGATTTGGAACAATAAAGTACTAATTTGGAGTGTAGATTAAAACAACATTAATACACACATACAACTATACCAGTCAAGAACACCAAGTTATTATTAAAGCGAACATGTAACTCAGACTTAATGAAAGGGGGTCTCGATTGTATGCTTTGTGGGCTAAGAAAAATAATAACTGCTCCATTGGTACCATTTCCAACCATATACTAGCAATAAACTCATTCCTTAAACTCGGAACCACATAGTAAAATGACCTTAAAGCTGGTATACCACCTGGAACCTCCTTAGTGTGTCATCAATAGTGATATACCACCTAATCTTACAAGCTCTGCACAAATCTATATAGCTAGTTTAATATTCCACCCTATGATAGTTTGATGTCACCCCAATGATAATCATTAGCTATTTTTTTTCATTCTGTTACATACCAATATTTCCTCAAATTTTACAACACCACAATTATCTTTTCTTCATACTAATTAATCTGTACTTGCATAAGATCAGTGCAAGTAGTAAAGACTTAAGACAAACTACGAAATTTACAGTATATGTGTCACAGAATATCAAAGTAAATAGAAAAATCAATGAGAAATCTTGGAACCTTTCAATAAACTAATGAAATGGAGGATTAAGGATGTTATAAGACAATTAAGGATGTTATAAGACAGTTAAGGATGTAGGTCGTAGAAAGATCAAGGAACTTCATTCATACTACAAAAGTAAGGATTTATAATTGAGATAAGCAATGTAGCAGCTATACTCATTACACACAACAATCAAACAGAAAGAGCTAGAGTATAGACATATAGCCTGGACAAGTGTACAGATATGATAACATTCACATCAATGACAACAAATACAAGTATAAACATTTGAAAACCAATTGGGCAGATAAAATTTAACCAGCTCATAGAAGCATAAGAGAATTACAAAGAGTACCTCTCGCCGCAACGAATACCAGATGATTTAATGGGTGGTTCTAGTAGGTCATTAGTAGGATCATAAGATGGGAATCGGACTGCTTTTTCAATCACACCATTATATCCTTAGAAAACCTATAAAAGGACAATAAGGTGTTGTTTTACAAATACTCCATAAGTATTAGATATAACTAGTTTGGAGTCTAGATTTTAGCAGCATTAATATATATAAACATACAACTATATGAGTCTTGCTATAAAGTCTTTGCATTTGCCCAAAATCAATAATAATAAAACCACTATATTATCAATCGAAGAACAATTCTAGGTTCACTATTGTGACTCCTAAAAACTCAACATTTACCCAAATTAATAGTGAAAATATACTTCAATAATCTATTGAAAAAACAATTGATTATAAATCATAGACAAATTTGTAATTAAACGATTATATTCCAAAAAAACAAACAAGTATAATGATAATGCAAAAATCGACACCATAAACAAAAACACTCAATGTAAAAGATGAGATAAAAGTACCAGCATTCAATTGTAGATAATTTGGTTTAGTATTACCTCTGAATTAATTGCAGAAAATAAGATCACTTACATTGATGAAATGGGGAAATTTTAAAACTACGGTTTAATAGAAAATGGAAACAAACCATAAAGAGCATTGTTATGGTGGCCAACGCGATTTGTCGGGGACAAATTCAAATTGCCTATACGCTTCTTATCCTGAAACGACATCTTGAAGGGCGGTGATGACAACGGAGATAGAAAGTGGCCTCTTAAAGTACGAATGAATTCCAGATCTAATGAAGAGCGACGATTATAGGTTGGAAGTATTGGGGCTTCTTGACTCCGCTTATGGCTAGAGCTAACTTTCGTAGTGCTTCTTGCAATAATGGAGGAAGAAAGTGGAAGAGGAAGACAGAGAAAGAGTTGAAATCAAAGGAAGGGGAATGGAGCGATTTAATTAAGGTGAGAAGAGGATAGAGCGAGAAAGAGAAGATGAAAGAATGAACGAGAAAGAGTGAGAGTCGATTTAAGAGAGTGTTTGGCCCCCACAAACATAAGAGACCTGTTATGATAAACAACAGGTCTCATATGTCCTTCCCTATTACTCCTTTGAAAGCATGATAGGCTCTTTGACAAATAAGAGACCTGTTATCTCTAATAGTAGGTCTCTTATATCAAAGAGACCTGTTATATCAACCAACAAGTCTTTTATTACAGGTCTTTTTGGCTATTTTTGTAGTAGTGTCCATTACTCATCACCTTTCAATGGCCACTAAAGAAGATATTGAGAACATCAACAAATCCATCGAGGCACTGTCTGCCATGATGCAAACTCTTACCACTAGGGTCACTACCATGGAACAAAACAAGGTCACTGTTTCCACCCTTGACAAACTGAAGGAACAAATGAGTAAGATTTCTGAGGATTTCACTTATGTGGAATGGCCTCCCAATCCTTTGAATGTGAAGGACAGACTCCCTGAAAAGTTCTCCACTGCTGATATTCCAAAGTTCAAGCCAACTGACAATCCAATATTCCATTTGAAGGCATTCTTTGCAACCATGGCTCTTAAGGGATTGGACGTAACACTCTTCCCTACGGTGTTCCCTCTCTCCTTAGAACATGCTTGCCAACAATGGTTTTATTCCTTAGATGTCAAGCATACTGCGACTTGGCAAGATGTCACCGACAGTTTCATGAATTGTTACAAATGTAACATTCAAACTAAAACTTCTGAACGTGAACTCTCCATTCTCAAACAGAAAGAGAATGAAGGCTTCACCGCTTACCTGAACAGGTGGAGGGAAACAGCTTCACTCTTGGTAGATACACCCAAAGAAAGAGAGATGGTTCGCCTCTTTATTCAAAATCCGACTCATAAATATAGGGAGCATCTCAAATTTCTTCCACTGAACACTTTCGAAGCTGTATACGACATCGGCATCAATATCGAGGATGAGCTAATACAGACTGCTGTTAGTAACAATAATAACACTTGGAAAAACAAGAAGAACAACCATCCTTCTTCTTCGTCTTCTAAGCACGAAAATACTACCAACAATATAAGCCAAGTTGATCTCAATGAAGTGTTAGCTCTTGATACTCCATTGCCCAAGAAGAAAAGAACTTACACTCCTTTAGGAATGACTTATGATGCGGCCTTTGATCGCCTTTACAGTCAAGGCTTGATCACACCTGTTGGCCATTTCCAGAGCCAAAACCTGAAGAAAGGAGCGCCAAATGGAATCCCAATGCCTATTGCAAGTACCATCAAGGAAGGGGCCACACTACGGAGCAATGTTGGAATTTGAAGGACGTCATTCAAGACTTGATGGATGCAAACAAACTTCCTGTCCCTCCAGGCGGCTAGAAGTAATGAATACAAGGCACACAGATCTTTCGTGCAAGATTTCATGATTTCTTTCTTTATCATTCTTCTCCACTCCCCCATTCATGTCTAGCATAGGTTTTCCACTCTGAATTTTTTTTTATATGTTTCATGTGTTTCGTTCACCTTTTCCATTAATTAAATGAGCAATTTTCCTTTACATCTCGATCATAGAATTTTTCATTCATTCATTCATTCTCAATAAAAAAAAATCAATTACCAAACTAAACACAAGGTACACCAATGACTTGAGGCACCTTTGCAACCCTGTCATTCCCTATTAACCATTCAATCACATTCCATTTCTTCATCAACCACTTTGAGCCTCGTCTAACGTTTGACCTTCATTTCTTTAGCCCACATTCACTTAACCCTAGGATTGGAAGATGTGTAATTGTATAACATTCAAAAAGCAAGTAAAAAAAAAAAGCAGCAAAGCAACAATAAAACAATGTCTAAAGGCAAGTGTTCCAATGTCTTTGATACGAACACGTATCAAATTGCGTCTCTCATCGAGTGCTTGGTACCGTGCCTGAGAAACATGAATGCTAAGTGAGTGATGGACCGCATGATCTGAGATTGCCTACATTGATTCAAAAGAATGAAAAAAAAATATCAAAGCAAAAAAAAATGTGTTGAAAATGAACTTGCAAAATTCAAAATTTTCAAATTCACAATTAGACATCTTGGGGGCTTCTCTCGGGTCTTGAGCCTTTTACCCCTTTCTTCCTTAAACCATCAACTTAACCACATTACAACCCTTGAAAGACCTCATTGAGGTGTATATACACTTGTGCAAAGTTCGGTTAGAGCTACGTTCGGCCTGATTCCTTACGAATACGTAGGCAACCTCACATTGAGTTGCGGCCACATTCATATTCATATCTGTGCATGATCGAGTCAAAGAATATCCAATGCTTATCTCTATATCCCTACCCATTTAGAGCTAGACTTGGGGGCTTGAACCCAAATCACATTAGCTTACCCAACCTGAAGAGTCATCATCTTTAACTCTTCTCACATCTCTTTCCATCGCCATAACCCTTGCACCCAGCCTTAGTATCATATTCACACATGCTTTAACGTAGGCGCACTTCGAACGACGCCTATAATTTGGCGACTTCACTCACACATTCATATCCATATCAATCATCCTTCCCTTTAAGAGCCCTTTATCATGAAATCTTGTTTCAACACTGTGCATGTTTCATCATATTTAAAGACAACATTCATTAGAAGAAACATTGTATACTTGCTTAGCTTCTCGACCTGAGAAATGTTCATTGTTTCGCATAATGTGCTGAGAAACATTTATATATCAATGATTTTTAATCATACAAAGCATATCGTGCTTAGCTCCTTAACCTAAGCAACGTTTATTATGCAATAATCACTATACGTGCTTAGCTTCCAGACCTAAGTGACGTTCAAAATTGCTTCTTTACACCATATATGATGCTTAGCTCCATGACTTAAGTTCATTCATCTATCGTGTCACATGATGTAATTGTCCTTAGCCTCCTGGCCTAAGAACATGCATCATGCATACATTACTTTCAAGAAAAGCAATCCAATCCATGCGATTCATTTTGTCTTGCTCAACGAGGAAGTTCAAAACTTCTTTCCTTTTTTCGCGTCTTTTCTTTTGGGGAAGTTAAAAAAAAAACTTTTTCCAAATTTTCTCATCGAGGGAAGTTCGAAAATAAAAGTTCAGTTTTCACATCTTTCTTTTTCGGGAGAAAGTCTGTACCCTCCACTCATGACAAAAATTGACGGAAATTTTTTGCTTTTGCATCTTCGTTTGCTTGTGTCTGCACACACACATATACACACACACACACACTCACAAATCATACACATGTCATGTCACATCAAATCAAACTTGGTCAAGTTAGTGGTCAAGTCAATCACAGTATATACGAGTCCATTGGCAAATTTATTTTTGCAGGTCTTATCTACAGCCCACGTCCGGGGACAAACAGACCATTTACAACCCACGTCTGGGGACAAGCGGACCATCTACAACCCACGTCCGGGGACAAGCGGACCATCTACAGCCCACGTCCGGGGACAAGCGGATCACCGTCATTTCATGACGCAAGGTTCTCGATACACAGAGACTTGCAATCTCATCATCTTTCGACTTTTCTCAAGCATGGAAAGTATTATCCGGTGGATTTTTCTTCAAGTATAGAAAACCGCCAAATCGGCTTTCCTCAAGCATGGAAGGCATTATCGGTGGAATTCTTCAAGCATAGAATGACACCATATTCATCAGTCGGCTTTTCTCAGGCTTGGAAAGCGTTATCAGTGGATTTTTCTTCAAGTATAGAAAACCGCCAAGTCGGCTTTCCTCAAGCTTGGAAAACGTTATCGGTGGATTTTTCTTCGAGTATAGAAAACCGCCAAGTTGGCTTTCCTCAAGAATGGAAAGCATCATCGGTGGATTTCTTCAAGCATAGAATGACACCAAATTCAAACGTCGACTTTCCTCAAGCATGGAAAGTATTATCCGGTAGGTTTCTTCAGGCTTAGAAAACTACCAAACTCCTCAGTCGGCTTTACTCAGGCATGGAAAGAGTTTCAACAGACGTCATCCGGTGGATTCCTTCAAGCATAGGAAGCTACCAAGCTCATTTGCCACCAATACACTGGTGTTAGATAAGCATTCTATCCCTTTACTCTTTTATCTGTAGAACTAACATTTTTCTGCAGGTATCAGCGTATACAGAATGATTTAGGATCGCAGAACGTCTTTAATCATTCTCCGTCCCTATCGGCTACTTTGACTATCGTTTTCAAAACTGACGTTTCTACAAACTCAGTCAAAGTGGGGGCTTCTGTAGACACCTAAAAATGTCTCCCCAAAACCAAACCCGTTGATGAACACCTTTCACTGCCATTATTGGTAGAGTTGAGTATTTAATCTTTGGAGTGATTAAATCCATGTTCTATCCAATATATTTCATGAACCAATCCAATTTCTAGCTCATTTCCTTAAACCTTAACCTATTTTCCACTTTTCATGTCCACATCGCAAAACTGAGAGAAACTGATTTTATGGCTATACAATTTTGATCCAATTATTATTTTTTTGGATAGGCCTTTAAATAATATTTCCAACCATATATCATAAGCCCAATTCCGAGCTATAACGAAAAAGATAAAGCAAAACACTAAACTCGGCCTAAAACCGACACCCTTCCACTAAAACGGCCATATCTTAAAATATAAATATCATTTTGACTTGACTCTAATTGAATTAGAATTTATACTTGATAAGCTTTCCAATGATATATTATATGCCTTATTCCGAGTTACTGATAAAAAGTTATGATGGTTTAAAAAAACGGGTAAAAATTCTGAATCACCGCGCACACTGCAATTCCACCGTGTCACGGGAAATTGCACCGTCTGACGGTGGGAATCCCTGTGACACGGTGCCCTTGCTGTGACGCGGGGCTATTCCGTGTCCTATTTGCGTTCTTCGTACCTAAACAACTCCCGCGCCACGGCATTTTCCACCGTGTCACGGGAATTTACACTGTCTGACGGTGGGATTCCCCGTGACACGGAGCTGTTTCCGCGTAATTTCCGCATCTCCCATACTGTGACACGGTGTACTGTACCGTGTTATGGTGGATACTGCCGTGTCACGGTACCTGTGTCGTGTCACAGGACATTCCGTGTCTTTTCCGCGTAAACCCTTAACGCGTTTTCTTTCCCGTTTTCTGAAAATTTCCCGCGTCACACTAAAAATGTACCGTGTCGCGGGAAAGTTTGCCGTCTGACGGTGGGACTTCCCGTGTCACGGTACAGTTTGCTGGTCACGGGATACTTTTTTAGGGTTTTTATCATTTTAGGGTTCCGTGTGCTCCCTCAACACATTTTCTCTATAAATACCTCCTCATTTCTGATGTACGGGGCAGCAATAATCATTCTCTCTCATCTTACACCAAAAATCATTCTCTTCTCCCTCTTTAACCTAATTTCTAGCCTCCTTATTTTTCCATAATAATTCCCCTAAGCACTCCAAGGAGTCTATACTTAACCCGAGGTTCCGTCCTTAAACCCAGGCGTGAAGGGTACAAATAACTGAGGGTTTGGACCAAATCAAATCTAATATTTATTTAATTTAATTTCCATTTACTTTATATTTTTTTTATTGAAGTTACTAACAGTTTATTCGTGATGTAGCAATTTAAAGGAACGCGCGGAATGTGAGTAATTAATTAATTTAATTACTCTTATTTTATTTTCTTATTGCTAGTATCATGATTAGGTTATTTCATATTTAATTTGACTAACGCTATTATTGTTGAATTGCTTCCAATATTAATGTTTATTCTATTATTTATTATTATGATCACCATATTGCATGTTTAAATGGAATATGTAATTGAAAATCACGCCTAATAAGATAATTTGGACAATCGGTTTAGGATCCTTTTTAATCTTGTTGTTTAATCAAGTGATCACAATATTTTAGAATAATGTTTGCATTAATATTAAACCAATTTAGCATAATAATAGTTTGGAGCAAATTGAATTTTTGTTTGTATGCCTTTGAGATCACAGGAATCACTTTTCACTATAAGAATCGAGTAGAGGCCAATACGGGCGAATGTGACTCCATCACTCACTTTGTACCATCATCCTCGATCATCCTTTCATGGTTCCGAACCATATGGAGTTAGTAATCTCATGGATTATGTATGGGGTGTAACCTTCATGGGTCAATTGTTGTTGCCTATCGTTGTCTCTTAATCGTGGTTGCCTTATATGATCCGTGAACGGTTTACAAGTTCCTTAAAAACTTGTTGGCGGCTCCCTAATTTATTTGTCCCTAATCGTATTATGTCAATTCCCACTTCCTATGAGTGCCAAGCATATTCACAACATGCTTTTACGTAGGCGCACTTCGAACGACGCCTACAGTAGGTAGCTGAATGACGAGTCCCGTGTCACTGTCTACGGTTTATGGAGAGTTGTAGAGGTGACGATCCTTTCCTTTTCTTGTTTTATTTTAATTTGTTTGACTCAGTGCTCAAAGATTACTTTTCACTGCAGTTATGGTTCTTCGAGTACTTTCCAGGATTGGCCCCTCGACGACGTCGTGGAGCGGTTCATGGCTTCCCTGTCGGGGCCAGCTGGCGTGACCGAAGGGAATCACGGGTGGAGTGTGTCTCTGCGCTGCGCGGGCTGTTACGCCGAGGCACCTCTTCTGTTGGCGTAAGAATTACTTTTGTAGCATGTTATTTTCTCTCTTGACGTTATTTCCGGTGCTTCATTGTAACTTTTTATGGTTTTCAGGTTGCTATTGATGTCCAGTATTGTCCTTGGGTTGGGATGACTAATCTTCCCGAGGCCTTGCAGCTTTCAGCGTACCGCACTGTTTTGGTAGTACCGGACGCTTTGTTTGGTATCTGGGGGAGCGTGTCGTTTGTCAGCACAGTGGTGATCGCTTTGCGGTGCTCTTGTCTCCACCGGAGTCGATGCTGGACTCGCGCTTGCTTAGGGAGTTGATAAACAGGGGAGAGCGTTACACTTTTCCTTGGCAGTAGCTTGTGCGCATGGAGGGTGATTATGCGCAGGACTTGCTTCCCTCTCTGGCTCCTCCACCCCGCCTTCTTGAGGTATGATTTTTTTTGAGGAGTTTTGTCGGTAGTCTCTGTTTAAATAGTCGAATAACTTGATTATACGATCGTATTTTCAACCGACTGTTCGCCGTGTGGGGAGGATTGAGATTCCGCCTCAATCTGTCCTCTACCCAGGGCCGATTGGTATTACCGAGGACCATATTGCTGACGCGCCAGAGGGTTTCAGACAGGCGCAAGAGTCTCTGCCTGAGGTATTTGAGTCGGTAAGCTTTTGATCATTATTCATCCCTTTTAACACCCCTTGTTACTGATTTTTCTTTGTTTTGTTCTCAGCATAACCGCCCGGAGATGATGGGATTCATGAAGCTGGTTGATGCTCTGAAGTACTGCATCATCAAGCTTCGGCGTGGTGCGGGTTGTCGGAGCACATCTGGCGATGTTTTTGAGGTATGTTCACTTTCTTCCATTTCTACCATTTGTTTTATTTTGCATTGTTGATGTATTTTGATTTTGTATCCTTCAGGAGAAACGGAGGTCCCGCTCGCGCTCGAGGCATAGAGGCTCGGACGAGGGAGAGCTTAGTCGTGGCAGACGATCTCCTGAGGTTCATCGGCATTCTCAGTCTCAGCGGGAGCCTCAGGTTTCTCAGGTGTTTCAGGAGGCTCAGTGGCAGCAGCCTCAGTCTTCCCAGCGCCTTCAAGGTCAGGGTCAGTGGCAGCGACAATCGTTTTCACAGCCTTCACAACCTGAGTTTAGACCAGTTTTGACTCCTGTGGATCAGCTCCATCGTCTGGGGTTCCTCCATCGGGTCGGGCTTGTTTTCAGGTCCAGTGTATGGGACGATGCCTCCACTGACGATTCCCATTTCTTTGAGTCAGTCTACACCGTTTGCTAGTTGGATGGGTCCTGCTTTGAGTTTGACTGCTGCTGGAGTTACAGGGACTAGTAGGGATATTACTCCTCGTACTCGGATGATGGCGGGACTCTTTGGCTCACCGTTCCCATATTCATAGGCTAGAGATGACACTGATCCTAACTCTTCTAGTTCTACAGATTTTTGACCGAGGGTCTTTATTTGTACATACTGTGATGACACTTGACGCTGTTTATTTATTATGACTCATTTTGTACATTATTCACACTTTATGTATTTATTAGTGTGTGTTAGTGTGTGCTTGAGACTCATTGTGTGTGATTGTGTAGTTATTAATGACGCGACAAAAAATGTAAGTGGTGTAAGTGGAGAGTATCGACCTTCCCCAAAAGAAAAAGAAACAAAAAGAAAAGAAAAATCTGAATAAGTTTTACAACTACTCCAAAATAAATATGTTTGGAAATGGAACGAGGTTTATAACTTCCCCAAAGAAAAATAAAATAATGATAGAAATAAAATAATAAATAATAGCGATGAATAAAATAATAAATAATAAATAAATAAATAAATAAATAAAATAAAAGATAAAAATAAAATAAAATACAAATATTAATAAATAAAAAAAGTTGAGAATTTTATTAGGAATGAAATTCTCGAAAAACAGAATAAAAAATAAACGGTGAAGATAAAACACTAAAAAAAAATCCGGATAGATACAGGAAAAGGATAAAAAAGAAAACGCGTGGGCGCCGCGACACGGTACCGTACACCGTGTCACGGCAAAATCTACCGTGTCGCGGCACAAATTCCCTTGACACTGTTGGAATTCCCGTGTCACGGTGCGCGTATTCTACAACAGTGTGGTTTACGCGTATAGAAAGATAATTTCTGAGTAGTTCCGAGCGTTTTTGCTATAAAATAAGACCAGTATATTCGTGATATTGATAATTACGAAACACAAAATAATTAGAATTTCATATTTCAATAGTAATGTCTCCGAATTTTGATAATACATTGCGCGACTGGTCTTATTCTTTGACCAATGCTGACAAAAGAGAATTGGAATTGTTTCATGTCAGGGGTTTACTAGCCCTGAGACATGTAGCGATTGAACATGATTTTCTTAGGGCAACAATAGACTATTGGAGTCCAGAAACACATTGTTTTAAATTTGATTACGATGAAATCTGTCCCCTGCCGGAGGAATTCGGTGCTGTAGGGAATAATTTCAAGCCTTTAAAATCCCATTAGCTTGAACCCCACTGTGATCATACACTAAAGTACGGTGGCATCCAAAAGGGAAGAAGATAGAGCAAAAGAGTCGCCAACAAGTTTTTAGGAACTTGTAAACCGTTCACGAGGTGAAGGTTACACCCCTTAACGATCCAAGAGATCGTCAACTCCATAAGGTCTTGAACCAAATAAGGGTTCGGGGATGAAGGTACAAATCCAACCTAAAAGAGATTGAACCTGCCCTAATAATAGGCCTCTACTTTATTCTGATTGTACTCATGTGCGCTTTCCAATTAACATGCAATCAATAGGATTAACCCTAAACCTGTTTAATTTATGTTGGTTGAATTTAATGCACAAATAAATCTATTATATTATTGGCGATTACTTGAATTTATAATCAAAATTAACCCTAACAAGATTATTAATATCTTACTAAGCGTGATTACAAGTATAAATTCCCTTTAAACATACAATAAAAGGTGTGATCAAGCAATAACAAAATAAGCATCAAGCAACATAATAAATAATCATGAACAAAATAATAATAATAATCAACATAAATAAAATAATCATCATAATAACAATTATAATCATAATCATGTTCATGTTAATATTAAAGCATAATAAAAATAGCAAGATCCTAGGCATGATACTAACAAGATTAATAACAAACCCTAGCATGTCACTAAGCAATAAAAATCAAATCTTTAACCCTAACATGATACTAACAATCATAAATATTAGGAAGAGAATAGGAAGCATCGTAACAATCATATTTAATATTAAAATTACCCTAGACATGATACTAGGAATATCATAATAACAATATAAACATGATTTCTACATCATAATATCAATTAAAACCATTAAAGCACTTACTTTGATGCTTCGTACCTCTTTCTAATAACAAAATACACACGTTAGTAACTTCAAGGAAAATAATAATCAAAACAATTAAATTAAATAATTGAAAGAGAGATTTAGGACCAAACCCTCAGAAATTAAACCTTTCACGTCTAGGGCGAAGGCAGCTTCGAATATGGCTAGGTGTTTCTAGATCTTGTGAATGCGGAATTTTGTATGAAAAGCAAAGTTTAAGAGGAGATGAATGATAGAGAGATGAATGAAAGAATGCTAATGAATGAATGATGAATCTTAATGAATGAAAACTGATTGTAGGTGAATAACTTGCGAATGAAGAGAATTGGTGAATGAATGTAGATGATGATAATTGGTGAATGAAAACGGAGTTTTTAAATACGATATTTATAGAGAAAATTAGCCAAAAAAGATAAATTAACAAAACAGAGTCTGACGCTCAGAAAACAGAGCTGGCGCCAACCCTGGCTAGCTGGCGCCAGGCACCAGCACTAGCGCCAGGCACCAGCACTAGCGCCAGGCGCCAAGCCTGGTTCCAGGCGCCAAGGCATGGGGTTAGACGCCAAGCTCGATTTTAACGCGTTTTCAAAAATCCGATAAGTTTACCGTACTGGAGGATAAAATAATATAATTTCCTCGAAAATGCTATTTGATTTGGATTAAAACTCTGAAAAGTCAACAAAGTCAACTTATCAATGCTAATTGGATTAGGAATTAAAAGAACCTTCTAGAAGAATCTAGAAGACTAAAACCATTCCTAATTGAATTAGGAATGATAAATCATATTAGTCCCTCCCCAAGATCATTGGGCCGTACATAAAGCTCAAACCGAGCCCAGTTTAGTAAATTGGCCATAACTTCCTCAATATTCATCGGAATTGGGCTTATAATATATCGTTGGAAAGGTCTTTGCAAGCCCCATCCAACTACACTACTATTTGACCCATATCCTGGATCAACCAAACTGGATTGGTTGTTTTCTTAAAATAAGTTTTTAAAAACAGAGTGCAGAGAAAAGAAAATAAAAACTTTCCGCAACACTAGACCTTTCCACACTTTCGCTTCATTCGATTATGGTTCGACGTGAAAGGTACTCATCACTGGTTTGGTTTTGGGGAGACACAAATGGGTGTCTACAGGTACCATCTTTGGATTTCCTGCTAGAAATCTTATTGCCATGCCTACCCTACGTGAGTATTATTACCAAGACTTTGAACGCCATCTGAATCTAACAGATCCAGATTTAAATAAATTGTGTGTGGTAATGAGGTAGACTTAGAAAAACTTGCAAATTTATATTTCAATCGCCCTATCTCAGAGTCTTATCATGTATACCATAGAAGGTCATATATTTTTTGTATGTTTAGCAAGCTTTTATTTGTAAACGGTAGGGTAGGACATGCTTGTCTAGCATCTGTGCTTGAACATGTTGAATCTGGGAGGTCTCCTATGCCTACGTGCCTTGGAAAAACTTTACGCGGCCTTGACAAAGCAAAAGATGACCGGAAAGCCGTCAGGAAGGGCTCTCTGGTACTGCTCCAGGTAAAAACATGCTCTAAATAACCCCCGTGACAAAAAATAGGTACCGTGTCACGATGGCCTTCTGCCGTGACACGGTGAGTTCTGTTGTGTCACGGTGGATTTTTTTTTTTTTTTTTTTTAATATCCGAGTCAAGGAGTCGGACGCAATGGAAGAATGAAAAAAAAATCGAACAAATGTTTAGCAAGACTAAGTCAAACATGAAAGACTATAATAGAGACTTTCAACCATATCACACATCAAACAGTTTAGCAAGACTCAGTGAAACTGAATGAGCTAAAATGTCACATGGATGGAATAAGATTGAGAATTACTCTGAAATTTAATCCATCATGTATGCTGTGATATGGAATCGTCGCACGACTTACTTGCTTAGAGCATGTGAAGTATGTATGTAGTACCAATCAACCTGAATCTATGTAATTTATCGTTAGATTGCGGCCAAGAACATCCAAAATACTTGGATAAGTAACATGATGAGTTCTTGACTTGTGCAAACAAATACAATTTGAGAATTGATGTTGCAAGAACAAACCTTAACAAGGATTAGATCCTTAATAAGGAAGTCGTTTATAAGCACGAGCTAGCAATGAGTCGTGGCTTGAGAATTGTAACATGGATGTGGATCCATGTGTAATGTGTGGGTATTTAAAGTAAATTTCCATGATCACAAGTGATTAGGGTATTCCAAATCGTTGTGAGCCATTTGGAGTGAAACCTAGCATCATCAGGAAGTCTACTAAAATATATGTTGAGAATATTGTTGCCTTAATGGCGATAATAAAGAAGATGTTCACTAGAAAGTTCGTTGCTGAACGTTAATGATTGTATGTTGTCTAGTTGAAGGTCTCAATCATGAAAATGAGCGGGAGCCATCACTTAGACAATAAATCCTAAATCACATATAATCCATGACACTCTCAAATTTATAATCTTATTATGAAAGTGATCAGTAATGAAGATGCTAAGATTAGCAGAGTAGTTATAATTAAACCTATGCAGTAAGTGAACGACAACATTCACAATTGCATGAAAGAAATCAAGCATATTAGATATGGGTGTGATTTCTATAGATGTTTTATAAAGAGTGATACTCTTACAACATTTGGAAAAACCATTTATCATAAGATGAACCATTCAGGTTTTGGAGTAATTTAAAATTTCATGCAATTTTTATCACTCTGTTTGCTATTTAATTGTGGTTTAGAATTAAATAATGAGTCCATTCGATTCTTGGAATATTCAAAATAGGGTATTGTAGGCGTCGCACGAATTGCGCCTACGTTAAAGCATGTGATGAATATGCTTGGCACTCATAGGAAGTGGGAATTGACATATACGATTAGGGACAAGGAAAGTAGGGAGCCGCCAACAAGTTTTTAAGGAACTTGTAAACCGTTCACGGATCATTTAAGGCAACCACGATAAAGGGACAACGATAGGCAACAACGATTGACCCGTGAAGGTTACACCCCATTCATAATCCATGAGATTACTAACTCCATATGGTTCGGAACCACGATTAACGTGTGAATGTTACACCTCATTCATAATCCACGAAGTGAGTCATGGAGTCACATTCACCCGTATTGGCCTCTACTCGATTCTTATAGTGAAAAGCATTCCTGTGATCTCAAAGGAATACAAACAAAATATTCAATTTGCTCCAAACTATTATTATGCTAAATTGGTTTAATATCAATGCAACACATTATTCTAAAATATTGTGATTACTTGATTAAACAACAAGATTAAAAAGGAACCTAAACCGGTTGTCCAAATTATCTTATTAGGCGTGATTTTCATTTACATATTCCCTTTAAACATGCAATATGGTGATCATAATAAATAATAGAATTATCATTAATATTGGAAGCAATTTTACAATAATTCGAACAATAAAAAATCGTTAGAAAAAAATAATAGAAATAAAAGGAACATAATTCTTACTTTGATTCTATTTGTTTGCAACTACAAAATAATAAATGAGTTAGTAACTTCAAGGAAATAATAATAAAACAATAATTAAATTAAATTAAATTGATTTGGGGCCAAACCCGGAAACAGTTCTACCTTTCACGCCTTGGCTTAAGGATAGAACCACGAGTAAAGTATGGACTCCTTGGAGTGCTTAAAGAAGGAATTTTGAAAGAAGAAGGGTAGGCTAGCGTTTAGGCTAGAGCATAGAAGAGAGAAAAAACTAGAGAATTAATTGATGCCCCGTACATTAGAAATGAGGGGGTATTTATAGAAAAAATGTGCTGAGGGAACACACGGAACCCTAATATGATAAAAACCCTAAAAAAAAGTATCCCGCAACACGGAAAAGTGTACGTGACACGGGAAATCCCACTGTCAGACAGGAAACTTTCCCGCGACACGGTAAAATTTGCGTGACGCGGGAAATATTTAGTGAACGGGAGGAGAAAACGCGTTAAGGGTTTACGCGGAAAGGACACGGAAATCTCCGTGTCACAGCAATTTTCCCGTGTCACGGGAAACTCCATATGGTTCGGAACCACGATTAACTTGTGAAGGTTACACCCCATTCATAATCCACGAAGTGAGTCATGTAGTCACATTCGCCCGTATTGGCCTCTACTCGATTCTTATAGTGAAAAGCATTCCTGCGATATCAAAGGCATACAAACAAAATATTCAATTTTCTCCAAACTATTATTATGCTAAATTGGTTTAATATTAATGCAACACATTATTCTAAAATATTGTGATTACTTGATTAAACAACAAGATTAAAAAGGAACCTAAACCGGTTGTCCAAATTATCTTATTAGGCGTGATTTTCATTTACATATTCCCTTTAAACATGCAATATGGTGATTTTAATAAATAATAGAATTATCATTAATATTGGAAGCAATTTAACAATAATTCTAACAATACAAAATCGTTAGAAAAAATAATAGAAATAAAAGGAACATAATTCTTACTTTGATTCTATTTGTTTGCAACTACAAAATAATAAACGAGTTAGTAACTTCAAGGAAATAATAATAAAACAATAATTAAATTAAATTAAATTGATTTGGGGCCAAACCCGCAAACAGTTCTACCTTTCACGCCTTGGCGTAAGGACAGAACCACGAGTACAGTATGGACTCCTTGGAGTGCTTGAAGAAGGAATTTTGAAAGAAGAAGGGTAGGCTAGCGTTTAGGCTAGAGCATAGAAGAGAGAAAAAAACTAGAGAAAAAAACTAGAAAATCTCCGTGACACGGTAGACTGTTGCCGTGACGCGGGAGATTTCAGTCCGTTTTTCTGTCTAAATTCATTTTAAACCCTAATTTCGTTTTGCATTTTAAGTGCCGATTGATAATTTCGGGCCATTTTCTGATTTAATTATTATTTGGGCTAAAATAAATAAAATAAATAAAAAGTTTGGGTCAAAATAAATAATAAACCAGTAAAATTAAAAAAAATGGTTTTGGGCTAAAAATAAGTTTGGGCTGAAATTAAAACTACGCTTTGACCAAACATCAAGACTAATACGAATTTAATTAAATACGATTTTTTAAGCACTCTCGGGATTAAATACTGAACCCGACCAATAGTGGCGGTGAAAGGTTGTTCATCATCGGGTTTGGTTTTAGGAAGACATTTTTAGGTGTCTACAAGTATCAAGATCAGCCTTGGTAAGGAAACACCTATTAAGTGAACGTTGAATATTATAATCGAAAATTATCCCTAATCGAGGTTATTTAAACAATGGACGATTAATGACTAGTTGAGATTAGTGTGTAGTTTGATTTATAGCACCGTTTCATGTGCTATAAGGACAATGATTGTCATGAATCATTTGCACATGTATTGGTTTAGAACCATACTGGATCGACCTTTGAGAATACTTTAAGAGATTAAAAATCGTCATAAGTATACTTCTCATTATTACTACCAGAACCTTTTTCCTTGATTATGAGTATTGTGAGCTTTTTTGTTTGAGTACTAGTCCGATTTGATGATTGTCAAACGTGTGCCGTAATAGGGGATTATAACGGCATCACTCAGGCGGCTAGGTCCTCTTAGTATGAAAAGCTACATTACAAAACTGGGAATGTCCCCCCTACTAACAATAGGGAGCATGTCTTGTTGTTTACAAGGCCTCTCGAAGAGTGAGACTGTGAAAATGCATGGCCGTGCTCAAATGGATTTTAGAAATCATCTGCTTATTGACAGTCAAACTCAGATTTTGAGAAACACTTCTGGACGTAATAGGGATGACGAATAATCTTACCTTATAGTTCATGAAGAGACATGAAGAAACATAGGAAAGGGGCTATACACTGAAAGCTCACTTGTTCGGAAGGACAAGTGGGAGATTGAAAGGAATGGTGTCCTTTGAACATTTGTATTATTCTAATAGTGGGTTAAGAATTATTAGAAATCTAATATATTCAGTAAGGTCAGGTGATCGGAATGCCTAGGTGGAGGCCGCTTCCGATCAGTAATATTAATGTATAATTAATATTACAGCTTAATCTTGACTGAACCCTTCGGGTCACACCCAAGCAATTAACGAACCGACTCGACGAATTAATTCGGAAGAAATTCATGAGTCGCCTGAGTAATAAATATTTAGACGTCGGAAATTCGAGCTTGGAACGACGAAACCGAGCGTCGGAGAATCTCAAATGTCTAGCCAAAATTTAGGATTTGGTGAGACGGGAAAATAATTCAAGTAACAAGTAAAATCCTAGCCACGCGAAAGGCTAGGAAAGCGCGCCAAATAGGAGCGTGCCACGTATAATCTTCGTTTCCTGTGTTCTTCCTAGGAGATTATAGGAGATTAAAATATACACACCCCTATAATCTTATAATCTCCTAGGAAGAACACAGGAAACATAGAAAGGCACCACAGACAAAAAACACACCCCAAAACACAGAAACAAAACAAATCAATCAAATCTAAGGCTATACAACCATTTACAGTCATTCTTTGTCCACTTCAGATTGATCAATTGCTGACATCTTCCTATCACTTCTATTCAAATTGTTGTGACAAGCATATCAAGATGTAATACAGCCTGCAGCCAGAAAGCATGGATCATGCCAGCCAAATACGGTAGATCATAGCTGCAAACACTGCTAACATAACATTCTGCTAGATCCTGGTCCTGACCAACTTTTTCCAGATCTTCCACGCATTCTCAATGCTATACTGTTGAATTGGGATCTTGAGCCAGATGTAGATACTACTCAAACATATGCTACAGTACCTTTAACTAAAAAAGAGTTGACTGACAGATTCAGGGTGCAGACCATAGAGCATACAATTATCAGAATCACAAGCCCCAAATTGAGCCAATTTGTCTATTTCCTAGCATAGCCAGCAAGATTACAAAGGTATGCTTAGGAACATTAAACCTGTTCCAAACCCACCTATACTAGGGCACTTTCTCCATATTCCCTTGTATCCACTTATAGCAATCAGCTATTTTGAACTTTCTACCTAGCCAATTTTGACTTGCGAACCTTTCCTTTAGCTTATCTTTCACCCTGCACATCAATTTCTTCCCCACCCTACATATCTCTTAGGAACATACTCTTACCAATCCTGATCTCCGATATAAACTAAATGGACCCATTTGACCCACAGAGAATCTGTCTTTTTAGTAATTTCCCAAACATAGCTTCCTAAGGCAGCCTTGTTCCAAGCCACACAATTCCTAATTCCCAGACTTCCTGCAAATTTAGGCCTACAAATCCAGTCCCAGTCTAAAGGAAGGGCTCTATTAAGGAAAGCTCTCCCATCCCATAAGAAAGCTCTGCACACCTGTACTATTCTCAGCATAACAATTTTAGGAATCAGAATGCACTGATCCCAATAAGTATGCGTCTCATCAGAACATCATTTACCAGAGTAGTTCTTGCCATATAGGAAAGATTCTACTGCTCCAGCATTGCAGCTTATTCATCATCTTATCAATTAAAGAATCATAATAATTCACCTTCAAATACTTATCATTCAAAGGGGTACCAGGTATCTAAAAGGCATTTCACCTATAACAAACCCAAACATATGCAGAATCTCATCTTTGATCTGATCTTGCACATTCCCAAAGTAAATAGCAAATTTCTCAGTATTCACCTATAACCCTGACCTTGCCTCAAAAGTCTTTAGAGCCCTAATTAGCAGATCAATAGATCTTTTATTCTCATAGGAGAACAACATTAGATTATTAGCAAAGATTAAATGATTCAAAGCCAACTTTTCACACCTCTGATGAAACCTAAACTCCCTTTTCTTTCCAAATTTCCTTAAGATTCTGGTCAGATATTCTATAACAACAACAAAGAGAAGAGGGGACATAGGATCCCCTTGCTTAATCCCTTTTTTCCCAGCAATGAAACCATGGAATCCAACATTAGTCATAAGTGAAAAGGAAGGTGTACTAACACACTACACAGTCCAGGCTAGAAACTTTCCTAGAAAACCCAAAGCCATCAGCATATTTTCAATGAAATCCTAGCTCACATAATTATAAGCTTTCCTTAAATCCACCTTAACAGTGCATCTAG
Source organism: Chenopodium quinoa (assembly GCF_001683475.1). NCBI lineage: Eukaryota > Viridiplantae > Streptophyta > Magnoliopsida > Caryophyllales > Amaranthaceae > Chenopodium > Chenopodium quinoa. The sequence goes on along the minus strand of NW_018742204.1, from coordinate 14,034,068 downwards.
GAGGCTTTCTTTTGTTATTATAACTCTTCAGCATATCCTGACTGTAGACACCCAAATGTGTCTTCCCAAAAACCAAACCGAGTGATGAATACTTTTCACGTCGCTTAAATATCGAATGAGGTGGAAGTGTGAAAAGTCTTGTGATGCGGTCGTTTTAATAGAATCGTTCTTCCTATTTCGAAAATCTTCTCTATTTATGAAAATAGCTAGTCCAATTTAGCTTGGTCCGTGACAAGGGTCCATTAATAATGTAGTTGGGATGAGCTCATAAAGAGATTTCCAATGATATATTATAAGCCCAATTCCGATGAATAATGAGAAAGTTATGGCCAAAATACTAAATTGGGTTTGAATTGGTTTTATGGCCCAATGACCTAGTGGAGGGCCCGTTAATTATTATTCCTAAAATTATTAGGATTAATTCTAATCTTCTAAAATAGCCTAAAAGGTTAGTTTGAGTTCTAATAGCATTAGGATTGCTAAATAATCTTTTTAGAAAAATAATGACTTTGGTTTGAAATAAAACAAGTGTTTTATTATGATAAAATTTGATTTAAAATTAATTAAAATGAAATTTAATTGCTTAATTATATTAAGAAGAGGATTCCGTACAAAAGCGTGTTTTATCTTTTGATTAGCGCCAAATGACAAAGCTTTCACCAAACGACAAAGCCTGTCGCCATGTGTGATGCTTGTCGTTTCGCCCTGGGTTCTGTCGCTGGCGACAAGGGTCAGTTTTATTTCGATTCAAATTCTAATTCTTTTCTATCCATTCCGGACTATTTTCTTATAAATAGGGGTTGTATTTTCCTGTTTTTATTCATTCACAATCATCATTAATCATCCTTAATTCTCTAAGAGCTATAAGCTTATTCTTCTCCCTCTTTCTAAACCTTCCCCTTTTACAAAATTCCGCATTCAGAGGTTCTAGACACACCTAGCCATATTCGAAGTTGCCTTCGCCTCAGACTTGAAAGGTTGATAATTTCTAAGGGTTTGGTCCCAAATCCCTATTTCAATTATTTAATTTAATTATTTAATTTAATATTTTCCTTGAAGTTACTAACGTGTGTATTTTGTTATTAGAAAGAGATACGAGACATCGAAGTAAGTAATTACTTTAATTATTCTTTAGATACAGAAATCATGCTTATATTATATTAATTACTAGTATTATGTTAGGATGTTGTTTATTGGTTTCTAGTATCATGTTTAGGGTGGTTCTTATTATTTATTACTTTCTAATATCATGTTAGTATCATGTTAGGGATAATGATTTGATCTTTAATGTTTAGTGATATGCTAGCATTTGTTATTAATCTTGTTAGTATCATGCCTAGGATCTTCTTAATATTATTATGCTTTGAGAATATTATGATGATTATTATTATGTTGCTTGATATTATTATTGTTATTGCTTGATCACACCTTTTATGCGTGTTTAAAGGGAATTTTTACTTGTAATCGCGCTTAATATGATAATTAATAATCTTGTTTAAGCTAATATGATTGTAATTCAGGTGATCTCCAATAATAGATTTGTTCGTGCATTAATATACAACCAATATAGATTAAACAGGGTTAGGTTCTTGTTGATTGTATGTTAGTCCGAAAGCGCACATGAATATGAGAAGAATAAATTAGAGGCCTATTTTTAGGGCAGGTTCAATCTCTTTTAGGTTAGATTTGTACCTTCATCCCCGAATATCCAATCATGGTTCCGGGCCATTATGGAATTAGCGATCTCATGGATCATGAAGGGGTGTAACCTTTACCCTGTGAACGGTTTACAAGTTCCTAAAACTTATTGGCGACTCTCTTACTCTAGCTTCCTTCCTTTTGGACGCCACCATGCTTAAGTGTATGATCACAGTGGGGCTCAAGTGTGGGATGCTTGAAATATTCCCTAAAGTTTTTTGGCGACTTCATCGAGGAGGATTTCTATTTTAATTCCTAAAGTTTATTTTTGCAATAATTTAGAATGACTAGATTATACTTGAAACGTTCTAAGTATTCATGTGCGTAATTTTGATTGACATTATTGACATATGCATGAAAAAGGTCCGCATTGAAAAGACCATCCGTAATGCGTTAAAAGCGTAGGATTTTTACACGTAGGAAAATTGGGAAATATCTTTCATAACTAGGATAAAAAACGCTATGTAAAATCGAACAATTCAAAGAACGGAAAGCTGTTGAGGCATGTAGGAACCGGCGGCGAGAAAACAGAGCTAGCGCCATGCGATTGCTCTCTCGTCGTGCGACAGCAATGTCATTTGGCGATAGAGTTATCTTTTGGCAATGGGACCTGTTGTCTCGCACCATGTTCTTCTAATACCGAGCCAGAAATTTACTTTCTTTGTTTCAACCGATTCTAGTACTGTTCGCTCGATTCTACTTTCTGATTGAGTTTTTCTCACTTTTCTGAACCCATATGTGTTCTACATATGGCCATAACCCTCTGGAATTTACGCTCCATCTACCCAATCGAACGCTCATGGCAACGAAGGGTTCATTCGAGTTTGTTGAATAATTCATCAAACCGTGGAAGCAAGTTTCACTCGCGGGGTCTCATCCACACGCGCCAACCCTTCCAAAGGTGAGGCTTTTGCGCGGTGCATCCGTACTTATAACCATGGACCCTCTTTGACTAACCCTTATCCTTGAACTTTAGAGAACTAGAGCCATGGTTAGGTTGCCAACTCATTGCATCATATTGTGACTATTTGACTACTTGTGCATAACTTATGTGTGCTTACACAAACCGTTTGTTTGACTTGTGAATGATAAATAAACTAATTAATGACTAAAGGACTTTGTTTAATTAATTAATTAATTAATTAATATTTCAAGTCTTAACAAATTAATCTAACCTAACTTAGTACGATCATAGATTTATCCTTTTAGAGTAAAACACTGGAAACAGACCCAGACTACTGCTCCAGAAATGGCGTAGGAGTTTGGACTGTGGCGCGACACTCTAGTGTCCAGCGTTATGCAACAACACTGTCGCGTCGCGCTGGGTCTTAGCGTAAGGCGACGGTCCTGTTTCTGCGGCGACATTCCAGTTTTTTGCTCGAGTCTTCACATTGAGTCCAATTTATCAATTTATCAAACGACATAATGTATATTTAGTCCTTAATTGAGTCTAATCACATAGTCTAGTCCCATGGTCTTGATACGAGTGTTGAACATATCACTTACACTCACTAGTATTCACACACTTTGTACACCATGACCATGTCTTAGGTTCATACATGAGTTGTTCTTTTCGTCATTTGAGTTGGGGTCCACTTTATTCCTAAATTCTTCCATATCTCTCCACCTACATCGTCTTCCTACTCTCCACATACTTCCTCTATACATACCACTCCCACATTCTTCCATGATCTCTTCCCATCTATTGCATGTTGAATAGAATTTGAGACAAATAATAAATAATTAAACATCCATGACTTCCCTTTCCATAGCACTTGGTTAAGGAGAGAAGGGTGTTTAATTAAAAACAACACTTTCATCCAAGTACTACTTTTGATAAATCGATCCATTAAAAGAGAAAGGCTAAGAGGATAATGGCAACTCAAGAAGAAGTCAATGAACTTAGGCAAGACTTGGCTAATGTAACTGAAATGGTGAAGACTATGACTCTTCAAGTCAATGACCCTGCGAGACACCAACAAATGCAACGAATGGAGGAAATATTGAACAAGCTCTCCAATGACTACAAGTTCCAGGGCATTAGCTCACAAGGGGTGATCAGTGGACAAGGAGCTTCTTCCACAGAAGTTCAATGCTAGTGACATCCCTAGGTTCAAACCTACTGACAATCCTTATTTCAACTTAAGAGATTTTGAAACCATAATGAACATTAAGGGGATTGATAGGAAAGTCTTTCACTCTTTGTTTTCTTTACTCTTGAAACTGTTTGCCAACAATGGTTCTTTTCTCTTGATAAAGAGAAGATCTCTACTTGTAATGGAATAGTAAACGCTTTCATTGATAGATACAAATGTAACATTTAAGTTGAAACTGACCATTGACAACTTGGGATGCTAAAGCAAAAAGAAAAGGAAGGGTTCACCTCTTTCTTCTACAAGTGGAGGGAAACTTCTGCTAATATGGTCGAGGTTCCTACTGAAAAGGAGTCTGTAAGGATTTTCATCAAGAATCTCCAAGAAAAGTATTCAAAGTATTTGAAATATCAACACAATTTGAATAATTTCAAGGTCGTCTATGACATAGGTATTGAAATCGAAGATGACCTTGCAAAGCAAAAGGCTACTAATAATAGTAACAGCAGTGGTTGGAAAGGGAAAAAGAGCGACAAAACTTCTTCTTCCGAAAACACCCACTCTAGTAACAATGTTAATACCTTTGACCTTAATGAAGTCTTAGCCATGGATAATCAAGGACCTAAAAAGCAACTAAGGAAAGAGTTCACTCTTATTGGGATGAGCTATGATACTGCCTTTGATCAACTCCATGCCAAGGGACTCATTACTCCTATTGGACCTATTCAAGATCCCAAACCTGAAAAGAGGTTGCCTAGTTGGATCCCAAACGTACATTGCAAGTACCATCAGGGTAGAGGTCATTCTAATGAGAGCTGTTGGAAGCTAAACGAAGCCATCAAATATTTGATCGATAATAACAAGCTTCCCATACCTCCAGCTGGCAAGAAGACCGAGTGATGATAAAGCACAAGACACGAGGCGAGCTTCAACGACAAGATTTCATGACCTCCTTTTTCTTCTTTTTTTTTAAACCCTTCCCTAATAAATCTAGCATAGGCACCTTTTATTTTCCTTAGATTTATTTTGTTGGATTTTTCTTTTTTCCTTTTAATAAATGAGCATTTCTTTTCTTGCATATGATCATCACATTACATTGCATTTTAAAAAAAAATCCATGCCGAACTAAGCACAAGGTATACCAATCATCGCATTGCATTTTTTCCTTTCACCCTTCAAACATACAATCATTTCTTGACAAACCACTTTGAGCCTTGCTAACGATAAAACTTTATTTTTTCAACCCACATCTATCTAACCTTGGGAAGGGATGAATTATGCAAATTCTAAATACAAAAGCTTGAGTGATTTTACCTAGATCTCAAAAATTAGAATAAACAAAAAATAATAAAAGTGTGCAAAAGGGTAAGTGTTCCAATGTCTTTAACATGAACATGTCTCTAATATGAACACGTCTCAGATTACGTCTCTTATCGAGTGCTCGATACCGTGCCTAAGAAACATGAATGCCAAGTGAGTGATAGACCGCATGATCGAGATTTCCCACACTTATCAAAATAAGAAAAAATACAAAAGCAAAAAAGTGAGAGCAAAAATATAAACAAAAGAGAGTTCAAAAGTGAGGAAATCTCAAGCATAAAAATATAAAGATTTCAAAAGCAAGGTTTCATATCTTGGGGGGCATATCTAGGGTCTTGAGCCTTTATCTCCTTTCTTCTTCAACCTTTAGCCTAACCCTGTTACAACCCTTAAAAGACCTCTTTGAGGTATACACACACTTATGCGAGGTTCGGCTAAAGCTAAGTTCGGCCTAGATCCTAACGGATACGTAGGCAACCTCACATTGAGGTGCAGCCGTAATAAAATGCATTCATATACACATTCATGCAAGATCATATCAAGGGATCTCCTATGTCCATCCCTATACACTTAGAGCTAGATTTGGGGGCTTGATCCTTACATCATTAGCTTACCTAGCCTAAGAGTCACCACTATTTGACTCTTTTCACAATATTTTTCCACACACTTAGCCTTTGCAGCTTAGACTTAGTGTCACTTTCACACACATCACAAGTACATTACCAAATAATCATCCCCTTAGGAACCCTTTGTCATGAAATCTTAACACAACGTTGAAGCATGCCTTATCATATCAAAATCATTCATCGCCTGCAATAATCATGGCATCACAAAGTATGAATTACTTAGCCTCCGCGCCTAAGTTACCCAAATACTTTCATCACCGAGTCAACAATTAAGATAGCCTAGGATGAATCAATCCTTGCACTATGAGATACAACAAAAACACATACATTTGACTAAACTTATTCAAAATGCACCGCAAACACTCAAACACTCACTTCTTCTTTTTCACGTCTTTGTTTTTTGGGAGAAAGTCGGTACCCTCCACAAAAATGACAGAAAAATTTTGCTTTTCTGAATTTTGAGTCAAGCACATCACAATACAATGCACACACAAGTCATGTAGAGTCTTGCATTTTAAGTCATGTTGAAGTCATATGTGTCATGTGTTGAATAGCACAAAACCTCAGGTCAACCCTAAGACAAACACGAGCAAAGTCCTATAGTCCAAAACATAGCCGCAGGTACGCAAAGAGGCAATTTGAGAGCAGAAAAAGCTCTGATTCAAGCACAACGCAACACGATGCACCCCAACGCAGCACGATACACCTTGACACAGCGCGATAGACCTGTCACTGCACGATAGTATTTTCGTTGTGCTGTGACTCAGATTTTCCTATGTCAGCCTTTGATGGTCTCTCAACTTTGATTAGTTGGTCGGCGACTAATCCATTTAAATCTCTTAATGAGAATTTGATTCTTATTTGATTGGTAATCGACTCGATTACAACTTGATTGAAGATCGGCATGATGACGATCATATCAAATGAACAACTTTGAAATTACACCTTTGATTAGTAGTTAGCCTGATTACAACTTGATTGATGATCGGCCTGATGACGATCAAATGAAGCAGATTTGAAAATTGATTAAAAATATTTGAGTAGTGGTTAATTATAATCACAAGGAATTCCTAAGATGGAAGATTTCTACAAACCTATTTGAAGACTTTAAGGATCCTAGATATGGCTCCTAAAATGAATTCTCCAAAGATGGAAAAGAAGATTTGAAGGCTCAAGATGAATAAGCCTTCGATAGGAGGCTCTAAGATTAAAGGGTCTCTCGCTTCGATTTGAGAGGGGCGGTTTGAGATGAAGCGACCTTCGATGACTTTCGCTAAGATTGCGGAAGTTACAACTTGATTATTTGAGAAGATGGCACGAGATGGGCGATCATTGACGGCTTTCACTAAGATTTTGGAGGTTGTCATTCGATTTGAGAAGATGACACGATATGGGCGATCTTCGATGGCTTTCTCTAAGATTGTGGAGGTTTTCATTTGGTTTGAGAAGATAGCACGAGATGGGAGATCTTCGACGGATTTCTCTAAGATTGTGGAGGTTGTTATTTGATATGAGAAGATGGCACGAGATGGGCAATATTCGATGACTTTCGCTAAGATTGTGGAGGTTGTCTTTCGATTTGAGAAGATGGAACAAGATGGGAGATCTTCGATGGCTTTCTCTAAGATTGTGGAGGTTGTCATTTGGTTTGAGAAGATAGCACGAGATGCGCGATCTTCATTAGCTTTCGCTAATATTGTGGAAGTTGTCACCCAGATTTGAGAAGAACGGTTCATGATGAGGCGGTCTTCAACGATATTTGCTATGATTCTGAAGGTTGTCACCTTGATTTAAGAAAATAGCTCGTGATGTAGCAGCAATGGCAGACGATGTTCCCTAGGATGTGGAAAATTGTCACAACAAAGCTGAAGATGGCTACAAGCAGTCACCTTCGACGACGTTCCCGAGGTACTGAGGAGGATTGTCACAAAAAATCAAGGATGGCTACAGGCAGCGATCTTCGACATTGGTGTTCATGAGGCACTGTGGAGGTTGTCACAACAAAAATGCAGCAACAAAATCGGTTACTCCAGAGGCGTGTACTCGACGGTGCAAGATACGCATTTATAAACTCTTTTATTTGTTTAACTTGCGCTAGTTTGCAGGTATCGGCGTTAAAAGAATGATTTAGGGTCGCAGAACGTTCTGAATCATTCTCCGTCCCTATCGCTACTTTGACTTTTGTTTTCAAAATTTATGTTTCTCCAAACTTAGTCAAAGTGGGGGATTCTATAGACAACCAAATGTGTCTCCCCAAAAACCAAACCCAGTGATGAATACTTTTCACGTCTTTTAAATATCGAATGAGGTGGAAGTGTGAACAGTCTTGTGATGCGGTTGTTTTAATAAAATCTTTCTTCTTGTTTTCAAAAATCTTCTCTATTCATGAAAAAAGCTAGTCCAATTTAGCTTGGTCCGTGATAAGGATCCAATAATAGTGTAGTTGGGACGAGCTCATAAAGAGATTTCCAATGATATATTATAAGCCCAATTCCAATGAATAATGAGGAAGTTATGGCCAAAATACTAAATTGGGTCTGAAATGGTTTTATAGCCTAATGATCTAGTAGAGGGCCCGTTAATAATTATTATTCCTAAAATTATTAGGATTAATTCTAATCTTCTAGTATAGTCTAGAAGGTTATTTTGAGTTCTTATAACATTTATGATTGCTAATTAATCTTATTTGAAAAATAATGATTTTGGTTTGAAATAAAACAAGTGTTTTTTTATGATAAAATTTGATTTAAAATTAATTAAAACGAATTTTAATTGCTTAATTATATTAAGAAGAGGATTCTGTAAAAAAAAGCGTGTTTTATCTTTTTTTATTAGTGCCAAACGACAAAGCTGATGCCAAACGAAAGAGCCTGTCGCCATGCGTGATGCTTGTTGTTTCGTGCTGGGTTATGTCGCTAGCAATAGGGGTCAGTTTTATTCCGATTCTAATTATGATTCTTTTTTATCGTTTTCGGTCTATTTTCTTATAAATAGGGGTCGTATTTCCCCGTTTTTATTTATTCACCGTCATCATTAATCATCTTTAATTCTTTAAGAGCTATAAGCTTATTCTTCTCCCTCTATCTAAACCTTCCTGTAGACACCCAAATGTGTCTCCCCAAAACCAAACCCAGTGATGAATACCTTTCACGTCATTTGATAATCGAACAAAGTGAAAAGTCTAGTGATAGGATGTTTTTATTAAAATATCTCTTCTTTCTGTTTTTGAAAATATTTCTTTTCTTACCTTATTTTTGAAAAACGTGCATTCCAGTTTATTTTGGTCCATGATATGGGTCCAATAATGGTGTAGTTGGATGGGATTTGAAAAGACCTTTCCAATGATATATTATAATCCTAATTCCGATGAATAATGAGGAAGTTATGGCCAAAATACTAAAATGGGCCCAAACCGGATTTTACCTACGACCCAATGATCATGTGGAGGGTCCAAAGGTCTAATCCTTTTCCTAAACTAATTAGGATTAATTAGAAGATTCTATAAGTTTCTAAAATATCTTAATTATCCTTTTTAAAAAGATAAGATTAAAGAACTTGAGTTAAATAAAAACTTTCCTTTTTAAAAAATTTCCTTTTCTTAAACCCTAATTCTATTCGAATTTAAAGATGTTCAAAGACAGTCAGATTTTGTTTTTGTGCCTCATAATCTTTATCCAAATTTTATATAGTTGGATAGATCTTGAAATTATCTTTCCAATGATATATTATAATGTTAAATCCGAGCTATAACGAAAAAGATATGAATAAGATATGAAACTCTATCCAAAACTAACACCGTCCTACTATTTCGGCCATATATTTTTATCTACAAAATATTTTAATCTGATTCTAATTGGGTTGAAAATCAGACTTCAAGATCTTTCCAATGACATATCATATGCCTTATTTGGACTTCTAGATCAAAAGATATGATAAAAAGAAAATCCGTAAAAACTGCTGTTTATCGAGTTTTATTTCGATTCGAATTCGGATTCTTTTCTTATTCTTCGACCCTCTTTTTTGTCTATAAATAGAGGTCATATCTTCCCTTTTTCAATCATCAACTCTCATCAAGAAATTATTGATTCTCTCTCTTTTTCTATCCTAGATTTTTACAAACACAATTCCTCATACATTAGCACTAGACACACCTAGCATAGTTGGAAGTTGCCTTCGCCCTAAAAGTGAAAGGTTTTAATTTTCGAGGGTTTGATCCCAAATCCCTATTTTAATTATTTAATTTAATTGTTGATTTTATATTTTCCTCGAAATTACTAACGCGTGTATTTTGTTATTAGAAAGAGGTACGAGGCATCCAAGTAAGTGCTTTAATTGATTTATTGATTTTATGATATAGAAATCATGCTTAGATTGTTATTTTGATTCCTAGTATCATGTTAGGATGTTTTATTGATTCCTAGTATCATGTTTAGGATGTTCCTAGTATCATGTTAGTATGCTTTCTTTAGTATGATATTTAGGGTGATTTGCTTATATCAATCATGATTCCTGCGATGCCTTTTATTCTCTTCCTAATATTTATGATTGTTAGTATCATGTTAGGGTTAAAGATTTGATTTTTATTGCTTAGTGGCATGCTAGGGTTTGTTATTAATCTTGTTAGTATCATGCCTAGGATCTTGCTATTATTGTGCTTTAACATAATTTATTATTATTATTTTGTTGCTTGATATTTATTTTTATTGCTTGATCACACCTTTTATGCATGTTTAAAGGGAATTTGTACTTGTAATCACGCTTAATAAGATAATTAATAATTTTGTTTAGGGTTAATTTGATTATAATTCAAGTGATCGCCAATAATAGATTTATTTGTGCATTAATATTCAACCAACATAGAAAAGCAGGTTTAGGGTTAATCCTATTGATTGCATGTTAGTCAGAAAGCGCACATGAATACGATCAGAATAAAGTAGAGGCCTATTATTAGGGCAGGTTCAATCTCTTTTAGGTTGGATTTGTACCTTCATCCCCGAACTACCAGTCATGGTTCCAGACCTATTGGAGTTGACGATCTCCTGGATCGTTAAGGGGTGTAACCTTCACCTCGTGAACGGTTTACAAGTTCCTAAAACTTGTTGGCGACTCTTTTGCTCTATCTTCTTTCCCTTTGGACGCCACCGTACTTTAGTGTATGATCACAGTGGGGTTCAAGTTAGGGGTAATGCTTGAAATATTCCCTACACTTCCCCTTTTACAAAATTCCACATTCACAAGTTCTAGACACACCTAGCCAAGTTCGAAGTTGCCTTCTCCCTAGACGTGAAAGGTTGATAATTTCTGAGGGTTTGGTCCCAATTCCCTATTTAAATTATTTAATTTAATTGTTTTATTTAATATTTTCCTTGAAGTTATTAACGTGTGTATTTTGTTATTAGAAAGAGATACGAGGCATCGAAGTAAGTAATTACTTTAATATTCTTTTGATACAAAATTCATGCTTATATTATATTAATTCCTAGTATCATGTTAGGATGTTGTTTATTTCTTTCTAGTATCATGTATGTTTAGGGTGCTTCTTATTATTTATTTATTTCTAATATCATGTTAGTATCATATTAGGGCTAAAGATTTTATCTTTAATGTTTAGTGACATGCTAGGATTTGTTATTAATCTTGTTAGTGTTATGCCTGGGATCTTGCTAATATTAATATGCTTTGAGAATATTATGTTGATTATTATTATGTTTCTTGATATTATTATTGTTATTGCTTGATCACGCCTTTTATGCATGTTTAAAGGGAATTCGTTAAACAGGGTTAGGATTAACCTATTGATTGTATGTTAGTTAGAAAGCGCACATGAATATGAGAAGAATAAAGTAGAGGCCTATTTTTAGGGCAGGTTAAATCTCTTTTAGGTTTGATTTGTACCTTCATCCCCAAATGGTTCGTGAAGGGGTGTAACCTTCACCCTGTGAACGGTTTACAAGTTCGTAAAACTTGTTGACGACTCTTTTGCTCTAGCTTCTTTCCCTTAAGATGCCACCATGCTTAAGTGTTTGATCACAGTGGGGCTCAAGTGTGGGATGCTTGAAATATTCCCTACACTGACAGAGTGACAGACCAAGATGTTATCAAGGATAGACCTTCCATCAACAAAAGCACCATGGCAAGGATTTTTTCAAATCAGGGAGCACTAAACATGTACATTTAACAAAGAAATATGAACACGTTACAAAAACTGAATATAAAACATGAAAATTTATATGTTCATATTTATATAGAAATGTTCATTTTAAGTGCAATAAACGTTCAGTTCATATTACAAAACAATTGAACTATTACGAGTTAGACAAATTTCTTTCAAAAAATTGATGCTCATTATATAGTGTTATACTCTCTCTGTTTTTTTTTTAAAAAAAGTTTTTCTTTGATTTTTGCACTATTCAAATACCATGGTTGACTTAATTTTTTCACCTCTATAAAACAAATAAAAGTTATTATTTGCACCAGTTTGACTTTTATATTATGAAACTAGATAAACATTATATTATGAAACTAGATAAACATTATGAATAATCTAATGATATATTATATCCTTTTCTTTAAATGTTTTTGTCCAAAATAATTCTTTTCTTTAAATGTATTTAATATACTACTTGTTCAAAATTTTCGATTGTTCAGATTGTGTATAGACCTGATTGTGTCTCACCAAAAATCAAACCCAGTGATGAGCACCTTTTACGCCATTGATTATCGAGTTAGGTGAAATGTTGAAGAGCATCGTGAATTTCTCTTTTTTTAACCTTTTCTTTACATGTTTTTATCCAAAATAATTCATTTATTGTCCTTGAAATAATTCATTCCGTGTCCTTTTTATGAAAACTTTGAAACCATTTTATTTTGGTTTATTATATGGGTCCAATAGTTGCGTATTTGGATAGGGATTGAAAAGAGTTTTCCAATGATATATTATAAGCCCAAGTCCGAGTTAAAACGAAGAAGTTATGGCCAAAGTACTAAACTGGGCCCAAACCGAGTTTTATATGCAGACTCAATGATCATGTGGAGGGTCCATTTATTTTAGCTATATTTCTAAAACCATTAGAATTTATCATAAGCTTCAAGAATTATCTAGAAGGTTGTTTTGAGTCCTAAATCCATTAGGATTGATTATTAGCTTCTAGAATCTTCTAAAAGGTTCTAATTCATCCTTTTTTGAAATGTTAAAGACTAAGGATTTTATATCAGATAAAACAAGTGTTTTTAATGGATTGAATTCTGATTTAATAAAGATAAGTTCATAGGGATATTCGACTAACCCAATTTGATTGAAACTCGGATCCGTACGGATGTTATCTTCCGAAAAGCATCGCGGCGCGATAAAAATTGTTTTACTCTGAGTCGGATTCTGACTCTTTTTTTATTATTTTTTCAGTCGTTTTTCTCTATAAATAGGGGTCAATTTCCTCCGCTTTCACTCTTCAAAAATCATCATCTTTCTCTCTCTAAACTAAAGCTTATTCTTTCTTTCTCTATCTTGATTTTCTAAGCCTAGCCTAAACATATAACACACATCTCTTTGATTCTCCTTGATTGATCATGATTCCTCATTCAAGAGATTTTAATACATCTAGGAAAGCTCGACGTTGCCTTAGACCTTGACGTGAAAGGTTGATAATTCTGAGAGTTTGGTCCCAAATCCATATTTCAATTATTATTTGATTTTTATATTTTTATATTTAATCTTTATTTTTAATGTGTGTATTCTTTTGATAGAAAGAGCTACGAGGTTTTAAAGTGAGTAATTCAAATGTTCTATTCCTGTAGAAATCATGGTTAGATTATTATTTTAATTTCTAGTATCATGTTAAGATGTTTTTATTGCCTTCTAGTATCATATTTAAGATAAAGCTTTGATCTTTATTATTTAGTGACATGCTAGGATTTGTTATAATGTTAGTATCATGCGTAGAGTATTGCTAATATTATTTTGAGGATATTGATGATGATTATTGTGTCAATATTATAATCACATGTTGCTTGATTATTCATCATTTATTGTTATTGATTAAAACGCCCTTTCTTGCAGTTTAAAGGGAATTTGTACTTGAGATCATGCTTTATAAGATAATTAATAATTTGGTTTAGGTATAATATGATTGTAATTCAAGTGATTGCCAATAATAGATTTATTTGAGCATAATAATCAATCAACGTAAATTGAACATGCTTGAGATTAATTTAATGATTGTATGTTGATCGAAAAGTGCGCATGAATATGATAAGAATAAAGTAGAGGGCTATTAAGGGCAGGTTCAATCTCTTTTATGTTGGATTCGTACCATATCATCCTCGAATATCCAGTTATGGTTTAGGACCACTATGGAGTTAGCGATCTCTGTGATCGTGAACGGGGTGTAACCTTCACACCCGTGGACAGTTTACAAGTTCCTAAAACTTGTTGGCGACTCTTTTGCTCTAGCTTCTTTCCATTTGGACGCCACCATGCTTAAATGTATGATCACAGTAGGGCTTAAATTAATTGTTTGAAATATTCCATACAGTTTTTGGCGACTCCATTAGGGAGGATTTCTATTTTAGCTCCAAAAATTTATTTTGGCAATCGATTTCGAATGAGTGGATGAGACTTGAAACATTATAAATATTCATGTGTGTAATTTTGATTAACATTGTGGCATAAGCATAAAAATGTCCGCATTGGAAAGACCATCCGTAATGCATAAAAAACATAGGATTTTTACACGTAGGAAAATTGGGAAATATCTTTCAAAACTAAAATGGAAAAAAAATACTACGAAAACCGGAAAATTCTAATAATGCAGAAAGCTGCCGCATAGTGTATAAACTGTCGCAAAACGACAGTGTCCATTGCTGTGCGATGGATCCTGTTTACTTGCGCCGAGTTCTTTTAACATCGAGCCAAAAATCTACCTTATTTTTTTTTTTTTACTAATTCTAGTACTGTTTGGCCGATTCTACTTTCTGATTGAGTTTTTCCTTCCTTTCTGAATCCCATATGTGTTCTGCATATGGCTTTAGCCTTTGGGAATTCATGCTCCATCTATCCAGTCAAACGCTTGGTGCAATGACGATACCTTCCAAAGGTAAGGCTTCCTCGCGATGCATCCAAACTCATAACCATGGACTCTCTTTGACTACCATAATCCTTGAACTTTAGAGAACTAGAGCCATGGTTAGGTTGCAAACTCATTGCATCATGTTGTCACTACTTGACTACTTGTGCATCTCTTACTTGTGCATGGATAACCATTTGTGTTGACTTCTGTTTGTAAATAAAGTCTTGACAAACTAACTAATGACTAAAATGACTTTGCTTAATTAATTAACTAATTTAGATTAATAAATTCTAAATATACTTGAATTAGCAAGACTATAGGCTTACCCTTTCGAAAGAAATATCGAAAACAAGTTAAACCAACGTTCTAGTCCTCGCGCAAAAGTTTGGCTTGTGACACGAAGCATCAGCCTTCATCGCCACGCGATAGAAATATTGCATAGCGATTGAGCTGGCGCGCGATGGAGCTGGCGCAACGTGATAATAGTTCCATCGCTATATAATGGTTCGGTGTTTTCTTTCTGAGTCTTCGTGTCGAGTCTAAATCACATAATTAATTTTATTAATAGCCAAGGTCTTTATTGAGTCTAATCACATATTCCCATGGTCATTACATGAGTCTTGAGTATGTCAATTTCACTCACTAGTCAATACACACACTTTGTATATTTCACCATGACCATGTCTATAGTTGTGTGTGCATATTATCCGTCATTTTTGTGTGTGTGTGGGGGGGGGGGGGGGTAAGTCGGATATTATCCTCCCAACATAAACCATGTTGCTTGAAATTTGATTTGATCCTTATACTTGATTCCCAAAATATGCACCCATTTTTTTCTTGTTTAAACTAATTAAAAATGAAAGTCAATTCAACTCAAGTCATTAAAGGAGTCAATGGTTTGATATTACAGCGCTTGGTCAAGGAGAGAAAGGCGTCTAATCAAGGACAACACCTTTGTTCAGTACTACTTTTTGATAGACTGATTCGACGAAGAAGAAGGTTTAGAATAATGGTCAGTCAAGAAGAACTCGAGAAAATTTAAGATATCGTGAGTGAACTTGAGGAGATGCTTAAAAAGCTTAATACTCAAGTCAATCACCTAAACAAGCGAGTGCCAGTCGACACCATCAAGCGCATAAAAGAAAGCTTGAGTCAAATGTCTAATGACTACAAGTACCATAGGATTATAGCTCTAAAGGGGTCTGAGTGAATAAGGATCTTCTTTCGCAGAAGCTCTCTGCCAATGACATCCCTAAGTTCAAGAACCTTTAAGAAAAATACTCAAAGCATCTAAACTATCAAAACAACTTGAAAACTTTCAAAGTTGTTTATAACATAGACATTAATATTGAAGATGATCTTGCAAAACAGATAGTTGCTAACACTAATAACAAGAATGGCTGGAAAGAAAAGAAAAACAACAATCATTCTTCTTCCAAACCACCCATTCTAGTAACAATGTAAGCACCTTTAACTTAAATGACGTCCTCACCATGAATAATCAAGGACAAAAGAAGCAATTTAGGAGAGACTTCACTCCTATTGGGATGAGTTATGATACTTCTTTTGACGGTCTGCATGCCAAAGGATTCATTAATCCTATTGGAGCTATACAAGATCTAACAGTTGAAAGGAGAACAACTTGTTGGAATCCTAATGCGCACTGCAAATATCACCAAGGCGGGAGCCACTTTAGTGAGAGTTGTTGGAAACTAAAAAAAGCCATTCAAGACTTGATTGATAACAATAAACTCCCAGTGCCTCGTGCTAGCAAAGAGCAAAGCATCAATAACGCTCCACTTTCGAATCCCTTAGCAATTTCTGTTGAACAAGATCCCATAGATCCATCACTCCTCATTAATCCAATAGAAGAGGTTCATGCCATTGAAGAGAAGAAAGAGACTTTATTTGATGCCATTAGCGACTTCCAAGAAGAATCTAGTGTAACACCCCCAAATCTACCTCTACAGAAGTACTAGTATAATACGTATAATTACTGTAGAGATAGACTTAGGAGTGTTACCGCTGCGTGATTACGCAAGGCTACTCAAATACTTAACTCAATAACATAACTTGCAGAGGAAAACTCAACTTTCTTCTATTAATATTTAACGTTATTATGAGTATTCAAAATAAAGGAGAGACTAACATTCCTAAACTAGATAAAGCAAATCTCGGGACTCCCATATGCTCATTCATGGCTCCACCTAAAAATAGTGAACACTGCTTACCATTATGGTAAACAGGGCGAACTAAAACGAATAGGAAACACGGATTAGAAAAATTTGCTAAGTATGATAAGTGCATGATAATGTAAATCTCAATATTATTTGCAAACATGCTTTTAAAACCAATTCCAATAATTAATCCAATAATTCCAAATTTCATGATTTGAAACCAATACCAATGATCCACTATTTCAATAGAATAAATAATAAAACAAATTCCTCTTTTAAAACCAATTCCTCACCCAAGTGTGCACACCCCTCGAGCTAGTCTCTTACTATTTCAAGGCTATTCTTGAGAAAAGACTCGGTCATATAAAGTCCAAGGCCTTATCAAACCAAATTCGCATAGTGGGATTACTAACATGCTTGTAAAGTTGTAATTTAATAATAATTCAAAAATTCCTCCTTAAATAACATAAACCTTTATAATGGGTTAAATCAAAAATCCTTTTCATCCAATTAATGCTTTCAAAATCAACCTTTTACTAAAATACTTGAGAATAAAATATCATATTACTAACTTTTCAAAATCAAGAACTCTTCCTTTGAAAACCGTATTATTTAATTCAACAAACTTTTCAAATCAATTCCTTTATTTAAACATAATTTATTAATTTAAACCATTCAAAACACGATTTAAAAATCTATCATTCAAAATAATTTTATTAAAACAAATATTAAAATCAATATCTCCAAACATCATTTATTTCATAAATCATAATTCAAATCAATTTAATTCAATCATCAAAAAATCATTCAAAACATGTTATTCAAACCAATCACTTTCGAAGGTATCTAGCCACCTAAAAGTACCTTGATTTTGAATATCAATCAACACTTCGCACTTTCAAAGTTCAATTACGAATACATCTTGCAAATAACATAACCATAAGGTTATTACAACATAAACTCAAATCTAATGTGCATGGACTAT
The DNA here is from genome assembly GCF_001683475.1 of Chenopodium quinoa. NCBI lineage: Eukaryota > Viridiplantae > Streptophyta > Magnoliopsida > Caryophyllales > Amaranthaceae > Chenopodium > Chenopodium quinoa. Next base: position 14,016,104 of record NW_018742204.1, on the reverse strand, counting down.
AAAACTCTTTTAAAATAATACTTTAATATAAAATTATAGCTTTAAAATAGGTATTTGTATTTTATAAACCTAACCATGAAGAAGATAAAAGAATAGGATTAAAGAGAATTGAATTTTTGTTAGAAGGAATAGGTAGAATTTGCAGAGGCCATAACTCCTTCAATATAACTTCGAATTGGGTGATTATTGAGCTTAACCTCAATGATTTTTTGAGATGAACAATGTTCTGTGAAACATCAAAACCCCAAAAACCGACCATAAGTGTCCGAAAATAGGATTTCAATGTGTACGGGCTGACTATGTATGAAAAGAGTAGAAAGAAAATTATGAAAAGGTTTAGGGAAAAGAAGAATAAGAGAGAAGAAGAGAATTGGGTTTTGGTGTGAAGAATATGAGGGATATGATGGGGTATTTATAGGCTCATGAATGAAAGAATTATATTAGGAGAATGTAGGAAGAATTATATGGTAAAAAGAAATAAGGAATTTCTCAGAGAAGAGAATAAAAAAAATATGGAAAGTTTTGATATTGAAGTGATTAAGAATAATAAAATTAAAGAAAGTGTGTTGTCATGAAAAATAATATGTCAAAAGAGATTACTTGGAGAATAATCAAGGAAGATATAAGGTAGGAAAATAAGATGATCAAATATTAAGGGGATGGAGAAATAAAATTTAGGAAAATAATATATTTAAGGGAAATAGTTAAAATGCAAAAATTACCAAAATAATTTTGCTCAAAATATAATATGGTGGCCAAAATTTGAGTTTTTCTTAAGCTCATATTTTCAAACCACCCTTTAGATATTTAGGAAAATATTTTTCAAGTTTTTAAGGAATAAAACTGATTGTGTAAATAATATATTTTGTAGAAAATAATTAATTACAAAATACCAAATTAAACTAACTTAATTAACCAAGAAAAATTAGATTTTCTACCTTTAGAAAATTTGAAATTACTAGCTGTAGGGAATATTTCAAGCCTTATCCCAAACTTGAACCCTACTGTGATCATACACTAAAGTACGGTGGCGTCCAAAGGGAAAGAAGATAGAGCAAAAGAGTCGCCAACAAGTTTTAGGAACTTGTAAACCGTTAATGAGGTGAAGGTCACACCCCTTAACGATTCAAGAGATCGTTAACTCCAATAGGTCTGGAACCATGACTGGTAGTTCGGGGATGAAGGTACAAATCCAACCTAAAAGAGATTGAACCTGCTCTAATAATAGGCCTCTACTTTATTCTAATCGTATTCATGTGCGATTTCTGACTAACATGCAATCAATAGGTTAACCCTAAACCTGTTTAATCTATGTTGGTTAATGCACAAATAAAACTATTATTGGCGATCACTTAAATTATAATCACATTAGCCCTAAACAAGATTATTAATTATCTTATTAAGCGTGATTACAAGTACAAATTCCCTTTAAACATGCATAAAAGGTGTGATCAAGCATTAAAGATAAATATCAAGCAACATAATAATAATCAAAACAATAATTAATATAACAATTATAAAAATAATCATAATCATAATAATAATAATAATAATAATTATAATAATAATAATAATAATAATAATAATAATAATAATAATCATGCAAAAGTATAATAATAGCAAGATCCTAGGCGTGATACTAATAAGATTAATACAAACCCTAGCATGTCACTAAACATCAAAGATCAAAGCTTTAGCCCTAACATGATACTAACTTGCTATTAGGAAAGAAAATAGGAAGCATCATAACAATCATACTTGATTTAAGGAACTTATTCTTTACCCTAAACATGATACTAGGAAGCAATAAAACATCCTAACATGATACTAGTAATCAAAATAACAATCTAAACATGATTTCTATATCATAATAACAATAAATCCATTAAAGCACTTACTTGGATGTCTCGTACCTCTTTCTAATAACAAAATACATGCGTTAGTAACTTCAAGAAAAATATAAAACAAACAATTAAATTAAATAATTGAAATAAAGATTTGGGACTAAACCCTCATAAATTAAAACCTTTCACGTCTAGGGCGAAGGCAACTTTGAATTTGGCTAGGTGTTTATAGATCTTGTGAATGCGGAATTTTGTATAAAAAGGTTGGTTTAGAAAAAAGAGAGAGAGAATAAGCTTTAGCTTCGAGAGAGAAGAGAATTAGAGAGCATAAGAATTGATGAGAATTGGTGATGAAAAACGGAGATTTAGGAGGCTATTTATAGAGAAAATAAGCCAAAAAGATAGAAAAACAAATCAGAGTTTCGACGAGGAAAAAACAAGTTAGCGCCAGGCTCTGACCATTAGCGCCAGGCGCCAGGCTTAGGGCCAAGCGCTAATGTTTGGCATTATGCGCTAATTAATTCTTTCACGCGTTTTCTAAATTCAGATAAAATTTAACCGTACAGAAGGACAAAATCGTATTTTCCTTAAAAACACTCTTTTATTCTAATTAAAACTCCAAAAAGTCAACAAAAGTCAATTTATCAATCCTAATTGAATTAGGAAGGAAAAGAACCTTCTAGAAGAATCTAGAAAATTAAAACCATTCCTAATTGCATTAGGAATGATAAATCCATATTAGGCCTTTCTCTAGATCATTGGGCCGCATATAAGGCTTAAACCGGGCCCAGTTTAGTAATTTGGTCATAACTTCCTCATTATTCATCGGAATTGGGCTTAAAATATATCGTTGGAAAGCTCTTTTCAAGCCCCATCCAACTACACCATTATTTGACCCTTATTATGGACCAAACAAACTGGGTTTGATGTTTTCTTAAAATAGGTTTTCAAAAACAGAGAGAAAAGAAAAGTAATTAAAACTATCCGCAACACTAGACTTTCCACACTTTCACTTCATTCAATTATGATTCAACACGAAAGGTACTCATTACCGGGTTTGGTTTTGAGGAGACACAAATGGGTGTCTACAAAACCCCCCACTTTGACTGAGTTTGGAGAAACACAAGTTTCGAAAACAAAAGTCAAAGTATCGATAGGGACGGAGAATGATTCAGAACGTTCTGCGATCCTAAATCACCCTTGTAACGCCGATACCTGTAAACTAGCGTTAGTTAAATAGATAAGAGAGTTAAGAAACGCGTAGCTTGCACCGTTGAGCATACGTCTCTTGGGGTAACCGATTTGTTGCTGCATTGTTGTATTTGTGATAACCTTCTACAATCTAGAGAACGCCATCTTGCTTTTTTGTTGTTCACTCGTCTCTGAACAATAGAGATTTTTTGGATATGTTCACGCATTTCTGAACAAAGAGCTTCTTTTTCTGAATCATAGTGACAACCTTCCCAATCATAGCAAAAGTCGTCGAAGATCGCCTCATCACGAACCGCCCTTCTCAAATCTCGATGATAACCTCCACAATCATAGCGAACGTCGTCAAGGACCACCCATCTCGTGCTATCTTCTCAAATCTTGGTGACAACCTCCACAATCTTAGCGAATGCCGTCGAAGACCGCCCATCTCGTGCTATCTTCTCAAATATTGGTGACAACCTTCACAATCTTAGCGAATGCTGTCGAAGACCACCCATCTCGTGCTATCTTCTCAAATCTTGGTGACAACCTCCATAATATTAGCGAATGCTGTCGAAAACCGCCCATCTCGTGCTATCTTCTCAAATCTTGGTGACAACCTCCACAATCTTAGCGAATGATGTCTAAAATAACCTCTCTTGAATTCATCCTTAGTTGTTGCGATAATTTCCGAAGAAAACTACCGAAGACCAACGCTTGTCGATCCTTAAAGCTCGCTTGAACTTTGCTTTAGCCGGTGCGTCGGCGCTTCTACTGCTTGTAAACCAGTATGTCGGTGTTGTGAACCATTACGTCGGTGCTTCTGAACCAGTATGTCGGTGCCTCTGCTGTTTATGAACCATTACGTCGGTGCCTTTTCTGAGCCAATGCTTAGGCGCTTTAAGCTAAGTGAGACGATCATTCATCAGGTCGATCACTTATTGTAATTGTAAACAAGCTGACTACTTAATCATGTCAAATTGCTTATAGGGGCTAACTGGCGTACCAAGGAACCCAAAATTGCTGAAAGAGGTAGAAATAACCGTCCTGAGAGGCTTCGAGCTCTGTCGCTGCTAAAATATCTCTGGCACCAAGAATTTGCTCTGTCGCCAAACGCTGGGATCTAGCGCTAGGCGCTGAAACCTGCTGCCAGACACTGGCTGTCGTTGTCTTGCGTAGGAGTTGGGTCTTCTCTATTCTACTCTTGCTGACGTTGTTACTTGGTTTTGCTCCGAACTTTGAACTTGGTCGTTTCCTTTCAACCAAATTTGCTCAAATCTTTTGTAAATTAAAGCTCTTCATCTCTAATTTATTGATCCATGTAACTCCTTTTATCTTGGAGGAATCTCATTCGGTCATATTCGCGGTTTAAAAAAAAATCCCGGAATGTCCTTGCTTGCCGCGATGTACCTATATTTATATCTTTGACTATAGGACTTTGCTTATCTTTCTTTAGGGTTGACCTAAGACTTAGTGTTGCTTGACTCATTGACTTGACATGACTCAAGGTATAAACTTGACTCACTATGATTGACTGACTCGAGGTGAATTGACACGTGTGACTCATGACCCGTGTGTACATTGTATTGTGATCGTGCGACTTAAAAATACAAAAAGGAAAAAAATTTCTGTCATATTTGTGGAGGGTACCGACTTTCTCCCGAAAATGAAAGGCGCGAAAAAGAATCGAAGTGTTTGAGAAGGTGCATGTTGAATGAGCTTAGCCAAGTGTTGTCTCTCATAGTACAAGGATTGTAACATCTTAGACTATCCTATAGCTAGTTGACTCGATAATTAAAGTATTTAGGTAACTTAGGCGCGGAGGCTAAGTACTTCATACTTTGTGATGCAATGATGATTGATGTTGATATGACAAGGCATGCTTCAGCGTTGTGTTAAGATTTCATGATAAAGGGTTCCTAAGGGAAGTATATTTGGTCATGTATCCTGATGTGTGTGATATTGACACTAAGCTAGTTTGCAAGGGCTAAGTGTGTGGGAATATATCATTTCATGAAGAGTCAAATGATGGTGACTCTTAGGCTAGGTAAGCTAATGTTATAGGGATCAAGCCCCCAAGTCTAGCTCTAAGTAGATAGGGATGAGCATAGGAGATTCCTTGATATAATCAATTATGAGTGTAAATATGAATGCAATTTTATTACGACCGCACCCCTTTGTGAGGTTGCCTACGTATCCGTTAGGAATCAGGCCGAACGTAGCTCTAGCCGAACCTTGCACAAGTGTGTATGCCTCAAAAAGGTCTTTTTAATGGTTGTAACGTGGTTAGATAAAGGTTAGAAAAGAAGGGGATAAAGGCTCAAGACCCTAGATAAGCCCCCAAGGTGTGCAACCTTGCATTTGGATCCTTGCATTTTCATGCTTGAGGTTTTCTACTCTTTTTTAGCTCTTGTTTTTTTCTTTATTTTTGTTTTAGCATTAATTTATTTTTATAAGTGTGGGCGATCCCGATCATGCGGTCTATCACTCACTAGGAATTCATGTTTCTCTGGCATGGTATCGAGCACTCGATAAGAGACGCAATCTGAGACGTGTTCATATCAAAGACATTGGAACACTTGCCCTTTTGTACACTTTTATTTATTATTATTTTTTTATTGCTTATTTATTTATTTTGATCTTTTGAAATCACTCAAGCTTTTGAAATTTCATAAGTCACACACCATCCCATCCCAAGATTAGGTAGATATGGGTTGAAAAATGAAAGGTCTATCGATAGACGAGGCTCAAAGTTGTGTATCAAGAAAAGATTGTATATTTGAAGGGTGAAAGGTAATATGAGGTGGCTACAAGGGGTGCCTCAAATCATTGGTATACCTTGTGCTTAGTTTGACATGGAATTTTTTTTTTTAAATGCTCATTTTATTAAAAGGGAAAAAAGAAAAAACCTACAAAAATAAATTTAAGGGAAAAGAAAGGTGCCTATGCTATATTAATTGGGGAAAAGAAAAAAAAATGAAAAAGAAATAGAAAAAAGAGGTCACGAAATCTTGTCGTTGAAGCTCACCTTGTGCATTTGTTTCATCATTACCCTCATTTTTTTGTTTGTCAATCACATGACTCAAACTCGATTCAACATGCATAGATGGAAGAAGGTAGGAAGAATGAAGGTTTTGATATGGAGAAAGCATGTATAGAATGGAAAGATGATGTAGATGAAGAGATATGAAAAAAATTAGGAATAGAATGTACCCCCAACTCAAATGACGGAAAAAACCGACTCATGCATGAACCTAAGACATGGTCATGGTGACATATACAAAGTGTGTGCTAAGACTAGTGAGTGTAGGTGACATGTTAAGACTCTTGTCATGACCATGTAGCTAGACTATGTGACTAGACTCGAACAATGACTAAGTTAAGACCTCACGTATATGCATTAAACTGGGCAGGCTGTGGTATTTTAGTCATAACTTTTGTTCTGTGACTCTGATTGGATGAAACTAACGCCAAATTAAAAATAAAACTCGGGGCTACAGATCCATAGGCTGTACGAATCGTAGTCCTTTCTAGAACTCCGGCTATGACCAAAACAAGTTGACGTTTGTGCAGTATACGCGAATAAAAATCCGGGTTGACTTAAAGGAACTATGACTCGATTTTAGACATATTTATTAGCTCAAATTAATTAATTAATTAATTAAACAAAGTCCTTTAGTTATTAATTAGTTTATTTAGGCTTATTTACAAACACAAGTCAAACCAAACGGTTAGCTTAGTCACATAATAAGCATGCACAAGTAAGAGATGCACAAGTAGTCAAGTAGTCACAACATGATGTAATGAGTTTACAACCTAACCATGGCTCTAGTTCTCTAAAGTTCGGGATATGGGTTAGACAAAGAGGTTCCATGGTTAATTGTCCGGATGCACCGCGCGGAAGCCTAACCATGAAGGGTTGGCGCGAGTGGATGAGACACCGCAAGTTAAAAACTCGCTTCCATTGTTTGGTGAATTCAACATTCTCGGATGTACCCTTTGTTGCTCATAGCGTTCAATCAGGTAGATGGAGCATGAATTAGCAGAGGGTTATGTCCATATGTAGAACACACATGGGTTTCATAAAAGTGAGAAAAACTCAATCAGGAAGTAGGAACGAGCAAACAGTGCTAAAAACTGGTCAAAATTAGAACGCATATTTCTGGCTCGGTATTGGAAGAACTTGGCGCCAACAAACAGAGGTCGGCGCCAACGATTTGGCTTTAGCGCCTGGCGACAGAAGCTGACATCTGGCGCTAACGTAAAATAATTGGCGCTAGACTTTGTTCCCTGACGCTAGTTCCTACATGCCTCAGCAGCTTTCTATGTTCGATAAAATTTTCCAGTTTCGTGCAACATTATTTCGATCCTAGTTGTGAAAGATATTCCTCAAATTTCCTACGTGTAAAAATCCTATGTTTTAACTCATTACGGATGGTCTTTCCAATGAGATCTTTTTTATGCATATGACAATAATGCTAATCAAAAGTACGCACATGAAATACTTATAACTTTTCGAGTCTCATCCACTCATTCTAAATCATTGCCAAAATAAATTTTAGGAATTAAAATAGAAATCCTCCCCAGTGGAGTCGCCAAAAAACTGTAGGGAATATTTCAAGCCTTATCCCAAACTTGAACCCTACTGTGATCATACACTAAAGTACGGTGGCGTCCAAAGGGAAAGAAGATAGAGCAAAAGAGTCGCCAACAAGTTTTAGGAACTTGTAAACCGTTAATGAGGTGAAGGTCACACCCCTTAACGATTCAAGAGATCGTTAACTCCAATAGGTCTGGAACCATGACTGGTAGTTCGGGGATGAAGGTACAAATCCAACCTAAAAGAGATTGAACCTGCTCTAATAATAGGCCTCTACTTTATTCTAATCGTATTCATGTGCGATTTCTGACTAACATGCAATCAATAGGTTAACCCTAAACCTGTTTAATCTATGTTGGTTAATGCACAAATAAAACTATTATTGGCGATCACTTAAATTATAATCACATTAGCCCTAAACAAGATTATTAATTATCTTATTAAGCGTGATTACAAGTACAAATTCCCTTTAAACATGCATAAAAGGTGTGATCAAGCATTAAAGATAAATATCAAGCAACATAATAATAATCAAAACAATAATTAATATAACAATTATAAAAATAATCATAATCATAATAATAATAATAATAATAATAATAATAATAATAATAATAATAATAATAATAATAATAATAATAATAATAATAATAATAATAATAATAATCATGCAAAATTATAATAATAGCAAGATCCTAGGCGTGATACTAATAAGATTAATACAAACCCTAGCATGTCACTAAACATCAAAGATCAAAGCTTTAGCCCTAACATGATACTAAGTTGCTATTAGGAAAGAAAATAGGAAGCATCATAACAATCATACTTGATTTAAGGAACTTATTCTTTACCCTAAACATGATACTAGGAAGCAATAAAACATCCTAACATGATACTAGTAATCAAAATAACAATCTAAACATGATTTCTATATCATAATAACAATAAATCCATTAAAGCACTTACTTGGATGCCTCGTACCTCTTTCTAATAACAAAATACACGCGTTAGTGATAGCATACTATTTTGTATGATTATAGAGTGGTTTTTAATGTTGAATATGTGAGGAATTGATTCCTTTGTTCATTATTCACTCTATTTTTATGCAATTTTTGTGTATCCTATGCTTCACGGGATGTTAGTGTTTTTGTTGAGATTTTAGGTCCAAAGACGACCAATTGAAGCCTATGGATGATGAACCAACATTAGAAGCAAGAATATGATGGAAAGAAGCCAAGGAAAAGGATCCAAGTCAAGAAGAAAGAGAGATGTGCAGTGGAGAGGCCTCTCCATAGAGTGGCGCGGTCTCTCCCTAGGAGCGGCCTCTCCAGGTCAGTGGAGAGGCCTCTCCACCCCGCTGCTGTAGCTACTGTCAAACTTGGCAGTTTCAAGGATTTTGTGAGGAGAGGCCTCTCCAACTTTATGTCGCGGCCTCTCCACCTATTTGGAGAGGCCTCTCCACCTCGTTGCTGAACTTCCTGCCTCACTTAGCAGATTTGAAAGAAGAGGTGAGGAGAGGCCTCTCCAACATAGGGGAGCGACCTCTCCACCTGAGGAGCGGCCTCTCCACCTTTTTGGAGAGGCCTCTCCACCCTGCTACGGAATATTCTGCCCCAATCTCCCCTAGTTTGGAGCGGCCTCTCGAAGACATGGAGCGGCCTCTCCAGACCTTGGAGAGGCCTCTCCCGATAGGTTCTTCGAGCTTTCTATTGCGGAGTTTACTATGTAATTGGGGGTTATAAACAGCTTTTGGGGGCTCATTTGTATGGATCTTCTTCCCTCTTAACTTCTTTAGACTTATTCTCTTAATTAGTTCATAGTTTTCCTCTCCCTTAGTTTAGTTTCTCAAAACTCAATCATTTTGTAAGAATTATTGGAACTTTGTTCTATCAATTTCAACAACAATTATTTTCAACTTTGGAGCATCAATTAGTAACCTCTTTCTCTCTCCGTTGTTATTTATTTTTTTTTATTTTATCTTTGATTAATCTTAGTTCTTGCTTAATCTTTGTTAATTGTTCTTGCATGTTCAACCATCCTTGTTTAATTTCTCTCCTAGTTTAATTGAATTCATGTTAAACTTAGTTTTATTTCCTAGATTGTTTTTCACCATGATTTGTGAGTAGTTAATTAGCTAGGGGTTGGGTGAAGACCCAACCAAGCCATGGGTTGATTGATGTTTGTGCTTGCATGTTCATTTTGGGTTGATGATTGATTGTTAAGGGATTGGTTAATTGCATGTGTAATTGGTTGGCCACTTATTGCTCATGTATTCACTTCTATGCTAGCATTGAAAGATGGAGTCTAGTTGTGAGCCTATTCTTATATGATTATGCTAAATTCCTCTTGATTATGGTTCCTTGCTTGAATGATGTAGTAGTCTTAGTTGCAACAATTAGGTGAGAAATCCCAATTGTTTGTGCCTTAATGCTTTCTTGGACCGATTGAAAGACAAACCCGAGTTAGTAGTCTACTTCCCACCGTTAAGACTTGGTTGACCTATCTTGTTAGTTGAGTTTGGTTTAGGATTTCTTAGTTTTGTGGCTTCGAAAGAAGGCAATGTTGAGTGCCCTCTCTATCACCCAATTTGTGTTCATGATTGCCTATTGATTTGATCCGTTGGTTTTGTTGGAGTCGATCCCTATTTCCCCCTAGTGTTTGTCTCCATAGTAGTTATCTAATCAAAAACCCCAATTTGTGACCGAATTAGATTGCAACCGTTTCATATTCTCGGTGTACTTACCCATTCCCTATGGATACGATCCTTTACTTACCCTAGACTTGTCTTAGGTTGGTTTAGGTAGAAATATTGTTTGGCTTGAGGGTGATTGTCCAACGACCGATTATATCCATACAAATGAGCCCCCAAAAGATATTTATAACCCCCAATTACATAGTAAACTCCGCAATAAAAAGCTCGCAGAACTTATCGGGAGAAGCCTCTCCAAGGTCTGGAGAGGCCGCTCCATGTCTTGGAGAGGCCGCTCCAAACTGGGGGAGATTGGGGCAGAATATTCCGTAGCAAGGTGGAGAGGCCTCTCCAAACAATTAAGCATAAGGGAGCTAACTCAAGTTCATCTCTCGATCCTTCGTTGAGAAAGCTTAGGTAAATAGTTCTAGCAATGGCCACTTACAAGAACTAACAATGAAACCACTTAAACTTAACTAATTAACATCCCACATTAGCTAAATCAACACATGAAAACAAGTATGTGTGAATTCATCAATGGTTTCAACCATCCCAAGTAAAAGAACTACTCACACATCATAATAAATTGCAAAACTAAATGAATAACTAACAACTAAGAACATGAAATCAAACACTAATTTAACATAAACAAGTCATAAAACAAGAAAAGATTCAAAAATAAGCAATTAAAGCAATAAAATAAGAGAGAGAGTAAGAAATTCTCATTGATAATGCAAGAAATAATCAAATCTTCAAGTCTCCTTCCTTCAATTCTTCATATTCCAAGCTTTCAACAAGTTTTTCCCACTTTCTCTCTCTAGAAATTGAGAGTTTCTCTCTCTAAAAACCTAACCTAAGATAAAACTACACTAAGAAGATCCTCCGTTACAAATGAAGCCAAAGAGTTTCATTTCGGGGGAGTTTTTGTTCTCCCTTTTTTTCCTATGCTCTTTTTTTTTCTTTTTTTTTTTCAATTTCATTGCCCTCGCCTCTTTTAACTGTGAGCGGCTCTTTTTCTATTCAAGACATGTGGCTTATTATGCCACTTATTACACATGATACAAGTAGAACCAATTCCCTAATAGCGTTTCATTTCGGGGATGAGGAGGATGCACATCAAGGGCACAAGGGACCGCAATTCAAATCAAACATATCCTTCTTTGGGAAAATTTAGAAAATATCCTATGCTAGATGTGCAATTGAGCATTCATAGGTTTTTTATTCATAGATACTAATGCAATCAAGGTTAATAATTCTCTAAATGACCCCAACTCTTGCTTACACCCTTCTAGGAGAACTTTTACTCATCACTCAAGAGTTAAGCAAGCAAAACACATAAATATCATCATTTGAGTCTCATCCTTGGGCATTTTTTCATTTTTCACATTTTTTTTTTGGGAAATATTCACAATACTAACTAGAAAAGGGAAACTAATATTCACATTATAAGAATTTGGATTTCAAGGAAGCAAATTTGGATTTAGGGCCTTGGATATTAGAGAAATGATGAAACAACCAAAACAAACCAACATGTCAAGAAGGCACGCAAATGACTCCCCCCCAAGCTATCATAAACATTGTCCTCAATGTTAAGCAATAAAAGCACATAAAAAGGGAGAGAAAGAAGACTAACTCAAGGATCGGGCCTTCTTTGAAGCTTGAACTTCTTGGTACCTTTGTTCTTGTTGGTTGTTGTTGGAAGACTTGCACTTTTTTTTTAACTTAATCCACTACAAAAATACTCGGGTTGCCTCCCGAAAGCGCTTCTTTAACATCACTAGCTTGACGCAAATTCGAAAAATATCCTCAAGGTGGGATAAAGTTCAAAACCAACTTGTCACCATTGTTTTCATCGTTACAACTTGCCATCTTAGGCAAAACCAAATTGTTTTCATGACTAAAACCTACAACAAATTCATTTTCATCAATTTTCTTTGAATCCTTCTTCTTCCTTTTTCTCTTTGTTTTTCCCTTCCTCTTCTTCTTAGAAGCCTTGATGCTATCCTCTTCTTCCTTGTGAGCATCGGACTCACCATCTTCAAGCATAGTCTTGAGGCAAGCAAGCATGGAAATCACCTCATCAAACTTATCCAAACCTTGCTTTGACTCATGGACATTGAAAAGAGGATTAGTAGCACAAAGTATTCTCAACATATGCAAATCATTATCACTAATAGCATCTAAGGTCATGCAATCTTTTATGGGGGAAGAACATCCTCTCTTGGGGTCAATAGTAAGACAAAATTCATCATCACCCACATTTAATGTGAGTTTTCCTTCCCTTACATCAATTATTGCACCACCCGTTGCTAAGAAAGGTCGACCTAGGATAATAGGGGTGAGGGCATCTTCCGTCATTCCTAACACAATAAAATCAACCGGAATGGTGAAATTACCTACCTTGAGAGGGACATCTTCTAACTTACCCTTAGGGAATTTGGTGGATCCATCGGCAAGTTGAAGAGTGACATTAGTGGGTACCAACCCACCAATACCAAGCTTCTCATAAACCGAGAAAGGCATCAAACTCACACTAGCTCCTAAATCACATAGGGCATTTTCAAAGGAAATGTTCTTAATAGAGCAAGGAATGGAGAAGCTTCCGGGATCTTTTAGTTTAGTGGGAGAGTGGTTTTTGATAATTGCACTACAATTTTCGGTTAAGCTCACCGTGGTGGACTCACTCATGAAAACTATCTCATCCTCACTTGATTTAGACACCTCAAATTATTTTTCTTCTCTAACCTCCTCATTCTCACTCTCTTTTTGCAAGCTCATGGGTGGAGTTTCATCTATGCTAGTCCCACATCTAGTCATGATTGCCTTACAATGTTCTTCTTGACTAGGCGAAGAGGTGCTAGAATTGTTTCTTTTAAGTGCATTAACTAGTTGAGTTAATTGAGTCTCTAGCATCTTATTTTGGACTTGCACTTGCTTGATATTCTCCTCTAAGTCATTGGTTTTCTTGGTTTGAGCATTAACAAATTTTTCCATTGTTATTTCTAGGCTTGACTTAGGAGGGGGAGCTTGAAGTTGGAGAGGAGATTGAGGGATAGGAGCAAGGGTAGGTTTATTTCCTCCATTAAAATCGGGTGGGTTGTTGTTGGACGAATATTGACCTCTTTGGTGATACCTATTGTCATTTTGTTGATTTTCTTGGTTGTTTGACACATAGTTACCACTACCTTGGTTCCTATAATTTCCTTGATTATTGTTTTGAACATTCCTTTGGCCACTATATTGACCTTGACCATTTCCTTGGGTTTGGCCCCCTTTCCAACCAAAGTTTGGGTGATGTTTCTATCCCTCATTATAGGTGTTGGAAAAAGGGTCATACCTAGGATTGGTTTGACCATTGTTAATTGCATTTACCTGTTCCATGGAAGGGGAAAGGGAGCATGAATCATTATACAAATAGCACTCCGAAGTAACATGATCATCACTTCCACAAGCATCACAAGACATCATTTGTATTGACATATTATCATTTAATGAACTAGATGCATGTGAATTTTGACGTGGGGAAGGGGATAGAGAAGAGGATTGCAATTGATCAAACTTAGAAGATAAAGCATCTAATTTTGAATTAATCATGTTGATAGCATTTACCTCATACTTTCCTCCTTTCTTGGAAGTGCTTCTCTCATTGGGGCTCCAATCAGTATAGTTTTAAACTACATCCTCTATGATCTTTAGTGCCTCCGTTGGTGGCTTGTTCATGATAGGTCCTCCCGATGCTCCATCCAAGAGTATTCGGTCCGCTCTCAAAAGACCTCTATAAAACCCATGGAGCAAGAGCCAATTCTCCATGCCATGGTGAGGGCATTGTTGTTGGTAGCTCTTGAATCTCTCCCAAGCATCATAGAGAGACTCATCAGGCTCTTGTTGAAAGTTCAAAATTTTGGACCTTAACTCCGCCGTTTTCCCAAGAGGAATGAACCTCCCAAGGAATGCCGAAGTCACCTCATTCCATGTGTTCAATGAGTTTGGAGGCAACCTATCAAGCCAATCACTTGCACTCCCCGTGAGAGAAAATTTGAACATATTTAGAAGGATGTACTCCGGAGTCACCCCATTAGCCTTCACGGTGCTACAATACCGTGCAAATTTCTTAAGATGTGCAATGGGATCCTCATTCTTGGCCCCGGAGAATTGATGCCCCTCGATCAAGGTGATTAGGGCGGGCCATATCTCAAAATTGTTTGCCTCGGTGGTGGGAGTAACAATCCCACTCGCTTCTTGGTATGGTGGAGGGACACCAAACTCTCTCAAAGTTTTATTCGGTTGAGCCATGTCGAATTGGCGGATAGGTGGAGAAGTTGGAGAATTTGTCCTTGGTGATTCTAATGGAATGGTGCCTCCACTAGACTCACTAGAACTAAAATTATCGGACTCAACCTCAACTTGCAGTTCACTTGAAGTGGCACCGCTAGCTATCGCCCTCTTTTCTCTTCGATTTTCCCTCACGATTTTTTCAAGCTCGAGGTTCAACGGCACAAAAGGAAGTGTCTTATTGCTGCGTTTGGGCATAAAAAAAGAAAACTAGATGGGAGATTAGTAGGTTAGTCAAAGAAAACAAAGAAAAATAAAGTTATACAAATGAACTGACTCACATATCTCATAAGTAACTCAATGCTATACGCCATTCCCCTGCAACTCCGCAAAAGATATTTATAACCCCCAATTACATAGTAAACTCCGCAATAGAAAGCTCTCAGAACCTATCGGGAAAGGCCTCTCCAAGGTCTGGAGAGGCCGCTCCATGTCTTGGAGAGGCCGCTCCAAACTGGGGGAGATTGGGGCAGAATATTCCGTAGCAGGGTGGAGAGGCCGCTCCTCAGGTGGAGAGGCCGCTCCCCTATGTTGGAGAGGCCTCTCCTCACCTCTTCTTTCAAATCTTCCAAGTGAGGCAGGAAGTTAACAGCGCCATTTTGGTGGAGAGGCCTCTCCAAAAAGGTGGAGAGGCCACGGCATAAAGTTTGGAGCGGCCTCTCCAAGACATGGAGCGGCCTCTCCAAACATTGGAGAGGCCTCTCCCGATAGGTTCTGCGAGCTTTCTATTGCGGAGTTTACTATGTAATTGGGGGTTATAAATAGCTTTTGGGGGCTCATTTGTATGGATCTTCTTCCCTCTTAACTCCTTTAGACTTATTCTCTTAATTAGTTCATAGTTTTCCTCTCCCTTAGTTTAGTTTCTCAAAACTCAATCATTTTGTAAGAATTATTGGAACTTTGTTCTATCAATTTCAACAAAAATTATTCTCAACTTTGGAGCATCAATTAGTAACCTCTTTCTCTCTCCTTTGTTATTTAATTTTCTGATTTTATCTTTGATTAATCTTAGTTCTTGCTTTATCTTTGTTAATTGTTCTTGCATGTTCAACCATCCTTGTTTAATTTCTCCCCTAGTTTAATTGAATTCATGTTAACCTTAGATTTATTTGCTAGATTGTTTTTCACCAAGATTTGTGAGTAGTTAATTAGTTAGGGGTTGGGTGAAGACCCATCAAGCCATGAGTTGATTGATGTTTGTGCTTGCATGTTCATTTTGGGTTGATAATTGATTGTTAAGGGATTGGTTAATTGCATGTGTAATTGGTTGGCCACTTATTGCTCATGTATTCACTTCAATGCTAGCATTAAGAGATGGAGTCTAGTTGTGAGCCTATTCTTATATGATTATGCTAAATTCCTCTTGATTATGGTTCCTTGTATGAATGATGTAGTAGTCTTAGTTGCAACAATTAGGTGAGAAATCCCAATTGTTTGTGCCTTAATGCTTTCTTGGACCCATTGAAAGACAAACCTGAGTTAGTAGTCTACTTCCCACCGTTAAGACTTGGTTGGCCTATCTTGTTAGTTGAGTTTGGTTTAGGATTGCTTAGTGTTGTGGCTTCGAAAGAAGGCAATGTTGAGTGCCCTCTCTATCACCCAATTTGTGTTCATGCTTGCCTATTGATTTGATTCGTTGGTTTGGTTGGAGTCGATCCCTATTTCCCCCTAGTGTTTGTCTCCATAGTAGTTATCTAATCAAAACCCCCAATTTGTGACCGAACTAGATTGCAACCGTTTCATATTCTCGGTGTACTTACCCATTCCCTGTGGATACGATCCTCTACTTACCCTAGACTTGTCTTAGGTTGGTTTAGGTAGAAATATTGTTTGG
This sequence comes from Chenopodium quinoa, assembly GCF_001683475.1. Lineage (NCBI taxonomy): Eukaryota > Viridiplantae > Streptophyta > Magnoliopsida > Caryophyllales > Amaranthaceae > Chenopodium > Chenopodium quinoa. Next base: position 13,999,614 of record NW_018742204.1, on the reverse strand, counting down.
CTTGAGGGTGATTGTCCAACGACCGATTATATCCTTCTACCAAAATGGCGCCGTTAACTTCCTGCCTCACTTTGCAGATTTGAAAGAAGAGGTGAGGAGAGGCCTCTCCAACATAGGGGAGCCGCCTCTCCACCTGAAGAACGGCCTCTCCACCTATTTGGAGAGGCCTCTCCACCCTGCTACGAAATATTCTGCCCCAATCTTCCCCAGTTTGGAGCGGCCTCTCCAGACCTTGGAGAGGCCTCTCCCGATAGGTTCTGCGAGCTTTCTATTGCAGATTTTACTATGTAATTGGGGGTTATAAATAGCTTTTAGGGGCTCATTTGTATGGATCTTCTTCCCTCTTAACTCCTTTATACTTATTCTCTTAATTAGTTCATAGTTTTACTTACCCTTAGTTTAGTTTCTCAAAACTCAATCATTTTGTAAGTATTATTGGAACTTTGTTCTATCAATTTCAACAAAAAATTATTCTCAACTTTGGAGCATCAATTAGTAACCTCTTTCTCTCTCCTTTGTTATTTAATTTTCTGATTTTATCTTTGATTAATCTTAGTTCTTGCTTAATCTTTGTTAATTGTTCTTGCATGTTCAACCATCCTTGTTTAATTTCTCTCCTAGTTCAATTGAATTCGTGTTAACTTTAGATTTATTTGCTAGATTGTTTTTCACCATGATTTGTAAGTAGTTAATTAGCTAGGGCTTGGGTGAAAACCCAACCAAGCCATGGGTTGATTGATGTTTGTGCTTGCATGTTCATTTTGGGTTGATGATTGATTGTTAAAGGATTGGTTAATTGCATGTGTAATTGGTCGGCCACTTATTGCTCATGTATTCACTTCTATGCTAGCATTGAGAGATGGAGCCTAGTTGTGAGCCTATTCTTATATGATTATGCTAAATTCCTCTTGATTATGGTTCCTTGTTTGAATGATGTAGTAGTCTTAGTTGCAACAATTAGGTGAGAAATCCCAATTGTTTGTGCCTTAATGCTTTCTTGGACCCATTGAAAGACAAACCCGAGTTAGTAGTCTACTTCCCACCGTTAAGACTTGGTTGGCCTATCTTGTTAGTTGAGTTTGGTTTAGGATTGCTTAGTGTTGTGGCTTCGAAAGAAGGCAATGTTGAGTGCCCTCTCTATCACCCAATTTGTGTTCATGCTTGCCTATTGATTTGATCCGTTGGTTTGGTTGGAGTCGATCCCTATTTCCCCCTAATGTTTGTCCCCATAGTATTTATCTAATTAAAATCCCCAATTTGTGACCAAACTAGATTGCAACCGTTTCATATTCTCGGTGTACTTACCCATTCCCTGTGGATACGATCCTCTACTTACCCTAGACTTGTCTTAGGTTGGTTTAGGTAGAAATATTGTTTGGCTTGAGGGTGATTGTCCAACGACCGATTATATCCTTCTATCAAAATGGCGTCGTTAACTTCCTGCCTCACTTGGCAGATTTGAAAGAAGAGGTGAGGAGAGGCCTCTCCAACATAGGGGAGCGACCTCTCCACCTGAGGAGCGGCCTCTCCACCTCTTTGGAGAGGCCTCTCCACCCTGCTACGGAATATTCTGCCCCAATCTCCCCCAGTTTGGAGCGGCCTCTCCAAGACATGGAGCGGCCTCTCCAGACCTTGGAGAGGCCTCCCCAGATAGGTTTTGCGAGCTTTCTCTTGCGGAGTTTACTATGTAATTGGGATTTATAAATAGCTTTTGGGGGCTCATTTGTATGGATCTTCTTCCCTCTTAACTCCTTTAGACTTATTCTCTTAATTAGTTCATAGTTTTCCTCTCCCTTAGTTTAGTTTCTCAAAACTCAATCATTTTGTAAGAATTATTGGAACTTTGTTCTATCAATTTCAACAAAAAAATATTCTCAACTTTGGAGCATCAATTAGTAACCTCTTTATCTCTCCTTTGTTATTTAATTTTCTGATTTTATCTTTGATTAATCTTAGTTCTTGCTTAATCTTTGTTAATTGTTCTTGCATGTTCAACCATCCTTGTTTAATTTCTCTCCTAGTTTAATTGAATTCGTGTTAACCTTAGATTTATTTGCTAGATTGTTTTTCACCGTGATTTGTGAGTAGTTAATTAGCTAGGGTTGGGTGAAGACCCAACCAAGCCATGGGTTGATTGATGTTTGTGCTTGCATGTTCATTTTGGGTTGATGATTGATTGTTAAAGGATTGGTTAATTGCATGTGTAATTGGTCGGCCACTTATTGCTCATGTATTCACTTCTATGCTAGCATTGAGAGATGGAGCCTAGTTGTGAGCCTATTCTTATATGATTATGCTAAATTCCTCTTGATTATGGTTCCTTGTTTGAATGATGTAGTAGTCTTAGTTGCAACAATTAGGTGAGAAATCCCAATTGTTTGTGCCTTAATGCTTTCTTGGACCGATTGAAAGACAAACCTGAGTTAGTAGTCTACTTCCCACCGTTAAGACTTGGTTGACCTATCTTGTTAGTTGAGTTTGGTTTAGGATTTCTTAGTGTTGTGGCTTCGAAAGAAGGCAATGTTGAGTGCCCTCTCTATCACCCAATTTGTGTTCATGCTTGCCTATTGATTTGATCCGTTTGTTTGGTTGGAGTCGATCCCTATTTCCCCCTAGTGTTTGTCCCCATAGTATTTATCTAATTAAAATCCCCTATTTGTGACCGAACTAGATTGCAACCATTTCATATTCTCGGTGTACTTACCCATTCCCTGTGGATACGATCCTCTACTTACCCTAGACTTGTCTTAGGTTGGTTTAGGTAGAAATATTGTTTGGCTTGAGGGTGATTGTCCAACGACCGATTATATCCTTCTACCAAAATGGCGCCGTTAACGTCCTGCCTCACTTGGAAGATTTGAAAGAAGAGGTGAGGAGAGGCCTCTCCAACATAGGGGAGCGGCCTCTCCACCTTTTTGGAGAGGACTCTCCACCCTGCTACGGAATATTCTGCCCCAATCTCCCCCAGTTTGGAGCGGCCTCTCCAAGACATGGAGCGGCCTCTCCAGACCTTGGAGAGGCCTCTCCCGATAGGTTCTGCGAGTTTTCTATTGCGGAGTTTATTATGTAATTGGGGGTTATAAATAGCTTTTGGGGGCTCATTTGTATGGATCTTCTTCCCTCTTAACTCCTTTTGACTTATTCTCTTAATTAGTTCATAGTTTTCCTCTCCCTTAGTTTAGTTTCTCAAAACTCAATCATTTTGTAAGAATAATTGGAACTTTGTTCTATCAATTTCAACAAAAAATTATTCTCAACTTTGGAGCATCAATTAGTAACCTCTTTCTCTCTCCTTTGTTATTTAATTTTCTGATTTTATCTTTGATTAATCGTAGTTCTTGCTTAATCTTTGTTAATTGTTCTTGCATGTTCAACCATCCTTGTTTAATTTCTCTCCTAGTTTAATTGAATTCGTGTTAACCTTAGATTTATTTGCTAGATTGTTTTTCACCGTGATTTGTGAGTAGTTAATTAGCTAGGGGTTGGGTGAAGACCCAACCAAGCCGTGGGTTGATTGATGTTTGTGCTTGCATGTTCATTTTGGGTTGATGATTGATTGTTAAGGGATTGGTTAATTTCATGTGTAATTGGTTGGCCACTTATTGCTCATGTATTCACTTCTATGCTAGCATTGAAAGATGGAGTCTAGTTGTGAGCCTATTCTTATATGATTATGCTAAATTCCTCTTGATTATGGTTCCTTATTTGAATGATGTAGTAGTCTTAGTTGCAACAATTAGGTGAGAAATCCCAATTAATTGTGCCTTTATGCTTTCTTGGACCGATTGATAGACAAACCCGAGTTAGTAGTCTACTTCCCACCGTTAAGACTTGGTTGGCCTATCTTTTTAGTTGAGTTTGGTTTAGGATTGCTTAGTGTTGTGGCTTCGAAAGAAGGCAATGTTGAGTGCCCTCTCTATCACCCAATTTGTGTTCATGCTTGCCTATTGATTTGATCACTTGGTTTGGTTGGAGTCGATCCCTATTTCCCCCTAGTGTTTGTCCCCATAGTATTTATCTAATCAAAACCCCCAATTTGTGACCGAACTAGATTGAAACCGTTTCATATTCTCGGTGTACTTACCCATTCCCTGTGGATACGATCCTCTACTTACCCTAGACTTGTCTTAGGTTGGTTTAGGTAGAAATATTGTTTGGCTTGAGGGTGATTGTCCAACGACCGATTATATCCTTCTACCAGTTAGTAACTTCAAGGAAAATATAAAACAAACAATTAAATTAAATAATTGAAATAGAGATTTCGGACCGAACCCTCCTGAATTAAAACCTTACACGTCTAGGGCGAAGGCAACTTCGAATTTGGCTAGGTGTTTCTAGATCTTGTGAATGCGGAATTTTGTATAAAAAGGTTGTTTAGAAAAAAGAGAGAGAGAGAATAAGCTTTAGCTTCGAGAGAGAATAAGCTTTAGCTTCGAGAGAGAATAAGCTTTAGCTTTGAGAGAGAAGAGAATTAGAGAGCATAAGAATTGATGATAATCGGTGATGAAAAACGGAGATTTTAGAAGGCTATTTATAGAGAAAATCAGCTAAAAAGATAGAAATACAAATCAGAGTTTCGATGAGGAAAAAACAAGTTAGCGCCAGGCGCTGACTATTAGCGCCAGACGTTAACGCTAGCGTCAGGCACCAGGCTTAGGGCCAGGCGCTAATATCTGGCGTTAGGCGCTAATTAATTCTTTCACGCGATTTCTAAATTCAGATAAAATTTAACCGTACAGAAGGACAAAATCGTATTTTCCTTAAAAACACTCTTTTATTCTGATTAAAACTCCAAAAAGTCAACAAAAGTCAATTTATCAATGCTAATTGAATTAGGAATGAAAAGAACTTTGTAGAAGAATCTAAAAGACTAAAATCATTCCTAATTGCATTAGAAATGATAAATCCATATTAGGCCCTCCTCTAGATCATTGGGCCGCATATAAGGCTTAAACCGGGCCCAGTTTAGTAATTTGGCTATAACTTCCTCATTATTCATCGGAATTGGGCTTATAATATACGTTGGAAAACTCTTTTCAAGCCCCATCCAACTACACCATTATTGAACCCTTATTATAGACCAAACAAACTGGATTGGTTGTTTTCTTAAAATGGGTTTTCAAAAACAGAGAGAAAAGAAAAGAAATTAAAACTATCCGCAACACTAGACTTTCCACACTTTCACTTCTTTCGATTATGATTCGACACAAAAGGTACTCATCACCGGGTTTGATTTTAGGGAGACACAAATGGGTGTCTACACTAGCTAATTAAGGATTTATGGCTCTTTTAAATAAAAAGGAAAATATAATTTTTGCTTAATTAAAATATCTGAAATATATATATAAATAATCCAGTTTTTAAAATAAAATAAATGGATGATAAATCTTATCCAAAATTCAATAATAATTGATTTTTTAAATACTTTTGGCACCAAAGTTTAAATATAATTTTGGATCCAAATTCAAATAGTAAAATAAATTACTAAAATACCCTTTTAAGAGAATACTAATTAATTAATTAATTAAAAAATACATTTTAAAAATACGAGGTATTACATCCAGACCCTTGACTATTGGTGAACAAGCTGCCACTAGAGGAGAAATATGTGCCCTTATTAACACATTAGAGGATATAAGGCTTGAACTTGAAACTCTCCGCAAGAAAAGAGAGGAGGTCGAAAATAAACGTGTCCTTGAAAAAGAAAATCATGCTTCTTCTTCAAACTCTGTTGAGAGGAAACCATTCACCTTCAACGTAGTTACACCACCAATAAGGAGGAATGAAAAATTTAATACACTTATTAGTACCACTTATGAAAGTATGTTGTATATGCTTTTCGAGAAGGGGAAGATCAAACCTCTCGAGCCAAGACCATTTGAGTCCCTCAAAAGGACGGCTATATATTATTGTAAATATCATCAATCTGGAGGACACACAATAGAAAATTGCTTCAATAAGTTTAAGGATCTTATATATTCAAGGATTCATAGATATAGTGGAATAAAGCTTACCCAAAAAATAAAGGATGTCTTGGACAAAGATGTCTGTATTAATGGGATTTGGGATAGTGATGACGAGGACGTCTATCACAAAGATATGGAAGATCCACCATTAGATACGCTTTACCTAGTTGATGAAATTTAGGATGAGGAAGAAAACTCCCCAATCACCGTCCTTACAAGGTCTCAAAGGGTGCAACCCCCAGTCACAAATGTACTTATCCCTACTACTCAACAACTTTCGACGTCCCAATGATATTGTCAAACAACTCAAGAAAACTAAAGTTGAGATGAATGTGTGGAAGCTTCTAGCTTCGTCCCATGAACACGGAGTCGCAGTAATGGATGCTCTAGAAAAGGTAGGGATAGATTTTGAGACTACTCCAAAGGGTTTGGCCAACTTCCTTATAAGTGATCTCTCTACTCCCATCAATTTAATTACCTTTTCTGATAAGGGTTTACCCCCGGAAGGTGATAAACACAACAAAGCCTTGAACCTCATGGTAGTTTGTAAAAGAACGAATGTGTCAATGACACTTGTGGACAGTGATTCATCAATTAATGTATGCCCACTTCGAACTGCAAAAATGTTGGGAATAAAATATGAAGACTTGTCTCCATCCATACAAGGTATTAGGGCCTATGACAATAGTCGTTGCCAAGCCCTTGAAACCATCACCATGAACATTACCGCATTAGTCTTTGAACATATCACTGCTTTTCAAGTAGTAGATATTAAGGCTTCATTCAAATTATTTTTAGGACGACTTTGGATTAATGATCAAAAGGACATCCCTTCATCTCTCCATCAACAAGTCGAGGCTATAGTTGGAGGAATTCCTATCACAATCGGTGCTTCTCCTATGAGAATCAAAGTGGTTGATAAACCAATCATTAATGTGGAGCACGATAAGAATGATGAAGATTTATAGGGCTTTATTGCCAAAGAGGTATCTTTAATCAAGGAAGATGAAAATACCCGTCTTGACTACAACCCCCATTCAAATCTTGTAGTTAACGCTATCCTTAAAAGACAAGGGCATTTTCCTGGAATGACTCTAGGAAAGAAGAAAAAGATAGCTAAACAAATGGGACTACCTGGTCTATCTGAATTAGATACTTTTGGACTTAATTTTGAACCAACTCTAGAAGATCTTAATCAAGCCCAAGAAAGAACCAATGCACGAAGAAAAACTCGCACTTGGAAAAAAGCAACCCATTGATCACTACCCTCTCACTCTCAATGGACAATTCATAAAAGAGAGAGAAGACTATTGTAGACACCTGATTGGTCTCCCCCAAAACCAAAACTAATGATGAGTACTTTTCACATCATTAATTATCGAGTTAGGTGAAATGTTGAAGAGTCTCGTGAATTTTCCTTTTTCCAAAAATGTTCCAACCTAAAAATCATACATATCATTCATTTCGTGTCCTATTTTTGAAAAACGTCCAATCCAATTTAGCGTGGTTCGTAATCTAGGTCCAATAATTGTGTATTTGGATTAGGCTCGAAAATATCTTTTTAATGATATACTATGAGCCCAATTTCAAATTATAACGAAGAAGTTATGGCAAAAATACCAAACTAGGCCTAAATCAAGCTTTATATGTGGGCCCAATGATCATATGGAGGGTTCATAATTTTAATTATATTTCTAAAGTCATTAGGGTTTATCTTAATTTTCTAAAATTATCTAGAAGGTTATTTTAAGTTCTAGAGGAATTAGGATTAATTATTATTTATTTTGAAAAGATAATGATAAAAAATTCTACATCTGATAAAACAAGTATTTTTAAAGGATTTAAATCTGGTTTAATAAAGATAAGTATGGACTTTGGTTAACCCAATTTTATTGGAAGTCGGATTCCGTACGAAATCTTATCGTATAGAATCCATCGCGCTGCGATAGGCTTATCGCGATGTGATAAATCCATCACGTCGCGATAAAACAGGTTTTACTCGTTTTTTGATTATTTTATTTGGTAGTTTTCTCTATGAATAGGGGCGATTTTTCCCTTTTTTAAGGAAGCCACAATCATCCACGATCATTATCAATCTTCACTTTCTCACCTAAAGCTATTTTTTCTCTCTTGATTTTCTAAACCTTTTCATAAACACATACACCATACGTCCTTCACGAGACACCAATACACCTAACCAAGCTCGAAGTTGCCTTAGACCTCGACCTGAAAGGTTGATAGTACTAAGGGTTTGGTTCTAAATTCTATATTTCAATTAATTATTATTTTAGTTATTTGAATTAATACTTTTATTGAAGTTACTAACGTGTATATTGTTTTAATAGAAAGATGTACGAGGCTTCAAAGTGAGTAACTCAATTGCTCTATTTCTGTAAAATAATGCTTAGATTATTTCATTAATTTCTATTATCATGTTAGGATGCTTTTATACTTTCTTGTATCATATTTAGGGAATTAATTAATATTTCTAATATCACGTATATTCCTAGTACCACGTTAGGATAAAGCTTTGATTTTTATTGTGTAGTGACATGTTAGGATTTGTTATTAATCTTGTTAGTATCATGCCTAAGATCTTGCTAATAATATTATGCTTTGATGAGAATATTATTATGATGAATGGATGATGATGATTTGTGGTATCAATATTATGTTGCTTGGTATTATTATTGTTATTGCTTGAACAAGCCCCCTCTTGCAGGTTAAAAGGGAATTCGTATTTGAAAACACGATTAATAAGATACTCCCTCCGTCCCTAAATTACATTCCTCTTTCTCTCTATTATGTGAGGAATAAATGCTAGAAAGAGGAATGTAATTTAGAGATGGAGGGAGTAATTAATAATATGATTTAGGCTAATGTGATTTCAATTTAAGTGATCACCAGTAATAGATTTGTTTGTGCATTATTAACCAACAAGGATTAAATATGTTTAGGATTAATTTATTGATTGTATGTTTATCAAAAAGCGCACATGAATATGAGAAGAACAAAGTAGAGGCCTATTTAGGGCGTTCAATCTCTTTAGGTTGGATTCGTACTATCAATCCATCATCCCCAAATATCCAGTCATGGTTTAGGACCAATATGGACACTACTACAAAATGCATTCATTCTTGACGCTATGCTTTCGACGCTGTGAGTAGGGCGTTGGTGAAAATTTTGATTCCCGTGTTTTCGCGACGGTTTTTTAGCGTCCTCGAATATTATTGGCTTAGAAAAGCATCCAGAATAGAAGTACAAACCACGTGATAAGCACATGTAGCCTACAAACTTAAACCAAATTAGGGGAAAACACAAAACTTGTTCCTCTTTTACTCTCGAGTCTCCAATAACTAAACCCTAGCTTTTACTAAACTTCTCTCTCACCAATTCATTGCTTTCCAAAATCACAATCCTGCCAACAACTTTTATTGAAGGATGCTCTTCAATTTCATCATACCTAGTATTCTAATTGTTTTCAGGTATTCTCTCCTTTTCCTTTAAATTTAGATTTTTAGAGTTTTAATTTTTATGCTTTTTTCGTTTTTTTTTTTTCTAGTATAATTTTTTTAAATTTATCATAGAGGAAGAATAGATAAAGAGATATGTGATTTTGAGGTCACTTGAATACCAGATGTTTAAAAAAAAAATTCTACAATTGAATTTTTACACAGACCCAGATTTCGCTAAAGCTTATCCGCCCCTTTACTTTTAGGTAATTTCTCGCATCTTACTTGTTTATATTTTTATGTAAATATTTGAGGATGTAATTTTGGTTTAAGTAAGTTTGATTTGGTGATTTAGAATTTTATTGTTAATTGAGTTTTTAAAATTTAGACATAGATTACTTGGGGGGCAGGTTAGTTTTGTGCAACTTGAAGATGAAGATTAGCTACTAAAAAGCTATTACCAATATCGTATCATACTATCATTAACAAGTTAAAATGTTCTTAATTCTAGATTATTTAGTGCATGTGATAAAATCTGGGTCTGGGGTTTATGCGTATGTAATCCTTCTAGTATAGTTAGAAGATAAGCAACTTTTGACATTTTATCTTGGTTTTGATGGTATTATAAATACATACTAGTATATATAAAATTAATGGCTTTGTTAGATTCTATAGTATATTTAAGCTTAGTCATTCAAGATCACAATGATAAGTTGCTCTTTGTAAACAAATTATTGTGCAATTTATCTCCTTCATTATTAGCATTGTGCTTGGTATATATTGAATTGAGAATTTATTGAATTAGTGTCTTGTCACAGAGAGAAGGCAACCATAATTCATCCATAGTTATACTAGTGTCTTGTCATTTAGAGAATCTTAAAATACTTTATTTCTCAATCTCATGCATTCAAATAACAAAATAAAAATAATGCACTTTGGGTTGTTTTTTTGTCCTTAAAAATATAATGTATGCCTTCAGATCTTCATGGATTAATTATGATTTTACTCATTTCAGTACTTCTTCAAAAAATAAAATTATGATTTCAGTTCATTAAGCTTCAACTTTCCTTCCAATTAAACCCTTACATGATATGGTCCAAAAGTGAAGTACCTCTGTCAGTGACCAGCCTAATGAAAAGAGTAGTTTTGTGCTTGTGTCCATTAGTCATCATATTTACTTCCTGATTTTCTTGGTATATTTAACTCCATTTTATATGTTTTACCATAAGAGAGTGACGGTTATGTAGACTCGTCATAGCTAATATTTATATGACCCAGTTGCTTCTTTACATGGAAACACATATAGACCGATTCAAATTGTTGGTTTTGATTAGCCTAAAATTGTTTTATTTAATTTCCCATGTAGTGTGAAAAGTTTACAAATCACAACCGCTGATTTAGAGTTGTTCAAAGTTGTTGCTTTTATATAGAGACTTGTTATTTATTAGTTTCTTGGTCATGAATCCTTGTTATGAGTTGGTTTCTCTTACTATGGATTTCTATATGACCAGTTTATCCCATTTCAGAAATATATATAAATTAGTAAACTTGCAATTTGAATCCATGAGGTTGCTTCTCTATGTTGCCTTTTCTATAGTCCTCTTCTCATTTATGAAATCCCTTTATGCATGATGTTGGTTATGACCCCCTTTCTACCACCCTTACCCCATTTACTTTTGAATCAAACTCCGGTACTAGTCAATATTGTTCCTGGCAGCGAGCATAGTACCAGGATGGTATTAGTGCAATTTTTCAAGCAAAAGCTTCTCCAGAATTTCTAAACTGTGCACAAGAATTATTGTGAATGACATACCCTATTTTTTTGTCAGTGCTTTATGCTAGTGTTTCAAGAATAAAAGGTTAAAGTTGATGGTATTAGTGAAATCCTTCAGGCAAAAGCTTGTCTTGCTGACATAGCAGCCACGTTGGCAGCCTCATGGCTGGTGGCTTGGCAACAGGTTGGGTGTTGCAGGTACGTATGTGTTGTGGCTATTGTTATTAATTGTTAAACTGTTTTTTTTTCTTGTTTGATGTTGTTGCTGTTGTTGTTTTATGTTGCTGCTTCATACATTGAGGTGCTGTTGCAAACTTGCTACTGCCTTTCTTTGTTAATTGTGTTGTTGCCCCGGCTATATTCATGGTTGTGTTTGTGTCCTATCTTGTGTGTGTTCGTGGTTGTGATTGTGTCCTATCTTGTGTTACTAGACTTGAACCCTTTTTAAGAATTTATAACTTACCTATACATCTCTAGGATTCTACTTCGACAAAGCTAAGCTCACCTATGGCCCAACCTCACTTGCTTGTAGGACCTTTATTAGTCCCATCTTGTTATATACTTTGACTTAAATCAATAAAAGAAACACTATATGTGTTCTAATAACTTACTATAGGACTCGAGTTTAATAAATCAAACCAGTCAGCGGTAAGCAAGGAAGGAACTTGGATTGCTCGAAAAGTATTTTGAGTCTGTTAAAGAAGTAATTGGATGCAAAGGCATGTTTGTTATAATATAGTTGCGACTTGTTTGTGACTTTTCATATTTAATAAGATTTCAGAAGGACCTGTGATCAAAATATGTATTTAGTAAAAGCTTGTTTGTTATAATTGTGAGTTTTCAGTATATTTGTATCTTGCACGATGTTACGAATTTTTTCAGCAGCAGTATTCAATCTTAATGTCTTCTCCAGTTCTCCCTCTTGCAGATGGAAGGTAAGAAGATTGTTTGTCATATTTTCTTGACAAAAATACACTAGGAAAGTCAAATGACTCCATTAGCATGAATCAAATTAAAGGCATGGAAATACAAGAAATCGAGAAAAGCAGTAATATTGCTAGAAAGGTTGCATGCCTGCATCATTTCTTATGTACGATGAGAAAGAGAGTGGAAATCTATACCTGATGTAATTATCTGCAAATATTCTGCTGTAATTTTCTGCTAGTTTGATATTTGCCTTATGCTGATTTAACAATTTTTCTGTACTCTTACATGCAGGAGTACATTGTCGTCGATAATTATAGTTGTGTTTCTTTTGAGTTAGCTAGTCCAGTAAAAGGTTTAGATAACAACTTCTATTCGCAACCCCTGATGAATGATGCCAAGGTTAATGATGCCAAGGTTAATGATCTGATCATGGCTGACTAATCCTGGAAGCTTGTCACACCAATTTTAGTGATACATAAATTGTATTTGTACTTTTCTTTTATCATTTTAGCTTAGATAAAAACATGTCTGAATATAATGGTTTTTGGCACTGTATTGTGCATATACCTAGTTGTACTGTTCTTTGATTATGAATAAAATTGAATTTGAATAAATTTTTCTTTCAAATTTTTTGCAACTCTAATATTTGCTAGCTATATTAAGTTCCAATGATTGAATTAAATTTTAATTCTGCTGAAAAATATTCTCCACATTGGATACATTTATAAATAATATGGACTAGAAAAAGCGTCGCCTAATTTAAAAATATGGACAGAAAAAGCGCCAAAAAATAGAGGACAACTAATATATAAATTAAGGACACCAAAAAGTGTCGCAATTTTGTGATTATAGACAAGAAAAAAAGTCGCCAAACCTGAGAAAGTGCACGGACTGATACAAGTTTTGACGCTTTATATAAATATTTGGACAATAAAAAGCGTCGAGAATGGTGATGCGTTTTAGCGTCCAGTAAATTTCTCGACTCACTTTTTCGTCGCATTTTAGAAGCGTCGAGAAAAAAAATTTCAATGCTTTTTTTGTGTCGAAAATAAGTCTTAAAAGCGTCCAAAAACCACGGAATTTCTAGTAGTGGGATCGGAGTTGGCGATCTTTGTGATCGTGAATGGGGTGTAACCCTCACCTCGTGGACAATTTACAATTTAGCGACTCTTTTGCTTAACCTTCGTTCCCTTTGAACGCCACCATGCTTAAATGCATGATCACAGTGTGGCTCAAAGTTGTGGTTGAAATATTCCCTAATATTGTGACACATATGATACTAAGTAAATGAATTTTGGATAATTTTTTTAGATAAAAATATTGTATAGAGTTTTATTATCAATATACTTTTAATATTTCATACATACAAAATTAATCACAACTTTTAATAAATATTCTATAACTCGATTCTATTTCCATCATAAAATTCACTTTAAAAAGTTCTATATATGAAAACCCATTTATAATAGGAAAACTTATCATTAATAATACAACCTTTGGCATTTTTTTTTTTAAAAAGACAACATTTTGATTATTCATGAATATTACAACCTTTAAGAGGTGTCTATATTAAACAAGACAAAAAATTATAACCTACTAAACTAGTTTCCCACGACACGTGTCATCATGTAATTGATAAAAATATTAAAGTTTGATTTTCTTATCAGATTTTTTTATAAAAAAAAAAAAAAAAAAAAAAAAAAAAAGCAAACCCAGCTCCCTTGCCCCAACTCTTCCCCGGGGAACATCCCCTCCCCCACCACACACCACTCATCCAAGCCTCATAGGGGAACACCGCACCACAAGCCCACCTTACCCCGACGACGCGAGAGAACACCACCACAAAAACGGGTAGGATCGAAGCTTGTGGAGAGGTGGCATTGGGGTCTTAGGGATAATTAACAAAAGTAACACTACCCCAATCTAAAAAGGATGGGTATCCCTGATTAATTGGTATACTGCATAGCTGAATCGAGCGATTGCCTCACAACAAGCTAGCTGATTAAAATTTGGACATATCATTCTTAGTTAGAATTAGAGCAGATAATCAAACAACCTAAAATTCAAAAGGTCTATAATTTAAAAGTAATGTGTTCTAGTAAATGATAAATCTTTCAAGCAATGATGATTCATCCAAATTAATGATTGGGAAAAATGAAGCTAAAGCTAATACTATTTTGGGTTGCTGCCTGCTGGTGAGGCAAGGAGAGAAAGGTCGGTTCTACTGTTGAGGCGATATTGGTGGTGGTCGGAAAAAGGAAGGGGCAATTCTGCCGGGGGAGATAGGGATGGGCTTCCAGAGTGTTGTAGTGGTGTTAGTGGTGGGGATTGTTTAAGGGGTGGTGGAGTTAGCTGCCGGAATGGGTAGGGACAAAGAGAGAAGGTTAAAAAAAAAATTCAGCAAATTAGCTAGCGACACGTGTCACAGTAACCTAAAATAACATGTTATCAACAGGTTGCGTCTTGCTTAAAATTGACACCCCAAAGGTTATATTATTCAGGAATAATCGAAAGGTTATCTTGTTTAAAAACAACTACCCAAAGATTGAATTATTAATAGTAATTTTTCTTTATAGTATATATTTTTTAAAATAATAAAAAATTATTAAAAAAGATAATTTAAATTCAATAACAATAATTTAAAGTTAATCAGTGATATGACATTGTATGTCTAAATATCCTACATTACTCATCAAAAAGGGTTTATTTGACCATATTTAGCATTCAAGTAAAATGGTTTACACTAAAATTTTATCAAAGGGCATCATTCGGGCAAAAACTTGTATATATATATAAAGGGGAGTTTTTCCCGAGTAGAGAGCAACGTAGGATTAAATTTTTTCAGTGCACCACGTAGGATTATAAACATTAGTTATAGCCAATTAAATAAGAGATATATAATTTCTTATAGATTTAAATAACTCAATTGTCACGTAAGCAAAATTAACAAATGAGATTTTAAAATTTAAATTAATTAGATATAAAATATTATCTTTTGAGGTTAGAAATTTTATCTAAATATTGAATAAATGAGATAATATTCATAATTTATTTTATAATAAATATATTAAATGATATACTACCTAATAAACTAACAAATTCTATCACATAAATACAAATAATATTTGTTTTATAAAATACAAACAAATCGTGCATCGCACGAGCTTCATCTAGTCTTCATAGCTAAGGTATCCTTTCTCCATGCCCTTATCTTTGAAATTATGATCCACAATGGCCAGGCTAGGCCCGTAGGAGGTACAGGTTGAGCAGTGGCACTGACCCAAGTTTTGTTTGGGGCTAATCCTATATAAAGTAGTTGTTGCTTAAATAATATAAGAGTAGATAAGCTTTGGTTTAGTGTTTTGAGGAAATCCTTTACTTAATTTTTTTTTTGGAAAGGTAAAATACACGGATTATTATATAATCTCCCTATCACATGAAAGGATCATTAAAATCTAAAAGTCCACCTATCACGGGATCAGACTAATAGAATAGGATAAAAAAAATAATAATAAAGGACAACTAAAGAAAAAAGCAAACTAAAGCTTCCCAAGGAAGCTATACAAAAAATTCCATAGGAAGCTAAGTCGGTGGCGGTGGAGGCGGCGGAGTCGGTGGAACCATGACTTTTCGAATTCTACCAACTTGAACCCTTGATTTCCAACCAACCACAAATTGAAGTGGGTTAAAGCATAGAAAATGAAATCAAAGGAAAAACTCATAATATCAAAGGTCAAAGCTGACATGCATGATATAAAAAACAAGATCTGAAAAATCTTGTTAAATTTTCAACATTTTGGTATAACAAGCCCTTTAAAACTAATGAGAGATTAAGATGAAGGGGTTGTTTATAAGGAGGAGTTGACATCAGCATGCGGTAGAAGCGACGACATAAAGCAAGGTATATATACATGCTTTAAATCAAGAAAAAGAAGCCAAGAAAGAGATATCATAGGAGAAGAGGAGATAACACAACAGGGAGATCAGAGGAGAGGAGAATCAAAAAGTGAAAACAAACAAAGAAAAAAAACAAAGGAGGTGGTTTTAGAGAGAAGGGAGAGCCCTTGTCTCTAAAAAACACTAGAAATCCTATACTTATAATAGGTTGTGAGATGCACAACTTGTTATAAATGTTTTTTTCAATAATAGGAAAAATTAGAAAAAATAATCTCAACTTTCATCAATTTTGAAAGAATAATCCCAACTTTTGTTTATTTTGGAATAATCCGAACTTTGGGGGGTCTTCTTTTTCTTCAGCCCCAAATACCGGTTACCGGTTAAATGGGTTTTTTTGTTTTTCTTTTTTGTTAAAATGACACGTGACACAAATTGAGTGGTTAAAAAATAATAAAAAACAAACACAAAAAAACTCACAAAAAAAAATTAACACAGCCAAAACCCCTCCCAATTCTGACCACCAGAACAATCCCAACAACCACCCTTTCGCCACTAATTCCACCTCGTTGTTGATTCCCCCTCCCCCTTTGGCTAATGATTCCCCCTCCCCCTTTGTTGCTAATTCCCCCTCCCTTATTTTCTCGTTTTCTGGCGACACTCGAAACCCTCTCGAAAACCCTTGAAACCATTTCCTCCACTCGAAACCCCCTTAAAACCACCTCCCCCGCTCTCAAAAAACCACCAAAAACGCCTCCCCCACCATTGAAAACCCTAGTTGCAAGGGTTTCGGGGTCGTAGAAGGAGCGATCTAGGATTTTTGAAAGTGAAGAGGGGTTTCATTGGTGGTTTAGTGGGGGAATGGGAGGGGGTTTTGGGGAAGGGGGAAACCGGTGGTCCGGTGAGAGAGGGAGAGTTGCAGCGGCCCATCAAAGGCAGTGTATGGATGGTGGGGGAAGGGTCGGCGAAGGCGGCGAACGGATGGTCGTGGAAGGGGATTTTGCTGTTTTTTTATTTTTTTTTTTACCAATCAACACTTGGCACGTGTCATGTTACCTGATATAATAGGTCATTGACTTTGGTTGACCGGTTTGGGATTGAAGAAAAAAAAGGCCCCTAAAGTTCGGATTATTCTAGAATAATCGAAAGTTGAGATTATTCTACCAAAATTGATGAAAGTTGGGATTATTTTTTCTAATTTTCACTTAATAATATCTCATGAGCAGCCATACTCTCTCAATTCCTTTCACTAAATAATATCAATTTCTCTCTCTAAAAAATCTCTCAAATTGGAAAAAAGTTAATTCTCTTATGAATATCCGATCCTAATTCGGACACTATAAATATAAAAAGAGAATAATTTTTTTTTCATAATTTAATAGAGCCTTTTTGTGTAGCAGGCCATACCGTGGGACCTGCTACCAACTCAGCAAAAGTAACGGAGTCTGACACTCAAGAGTAATAACATGTAACCCCTAAATTCAGGTAACCCCTAATTTCAATTAACCCTTAATTTTAAGTAACCTTTTAATCTCAAGTAATCCATATTATAAGTTGTAAGGAGGGTGATCCCATCGTAATGGGGTCCTTCCTTAGTTGCCCATTGGCCTTTTAGAAGCCTAGAACTTTACACTTGTTAGAGTGTATTAGGATTTGAATTCCAAAATGTTTGGAAGACCTTGAAAATCATGCTTTTTTGTAAGAAACAAGTAGGAGTCGCCAATGAGTTTTAGGAAAACTCATAAACCTCGTTCATGCCTTTCTCCCAAATAGAGTTCAAGGGATAACTTGCACGAATCGTAAGTTTACCCATGCCCAAATTGGTCTACATAAACCAGAAATGAGTTCGGGAGCGAGGGTACTAAGATAATATTCCCTTTAGAGGGGAATCGCTATCTTAGCCCTAGTACGGCCTCTACTAGCTCTTCCTTTTTCACAATTTCATTACCAAACAATATATATGCAACGTGATACCTAAAAACTAAGTTAGTTGATTTTATTTACAAGCATTAATCACATAGGAATTACATTGTATAAGTCGTTTTTCTTTGTTTAATCAATATTCGTAAAAAGAACAAAATAAACAATATTCGCCTTGTCTTAAGTGATAAAACAACAATTAATTATCAAATTCTATTCTTGATTAACAAAAGAATACTATGTGAATAAATTAATTAAAATTTTGTTTAAAGTGATCAAACAACACTATTTATTCAATTAAAGTTATTTAAACAATAAAAGAAAAGTATGTGATTTATCTAAGTGCTTAGGAAACTAACCATTCTTCTTTTATGTTAAATCTCTGTTTAATGTGTTTATGGACTTTCTTTCTTCTTCGTACCTCCAAGGGCTTCAATGGATTCAATTAGGGTTGGAAAGTATTTGGGAAGAGTGAAGAAAAAGTAGTATGATAGTAAGAGGAGTTGAGAGATTAGGGTTTTGAGAATACTACGGTTTTAATTCTGAATTTTTTAGTCCTCGTAATGCTGAACGAAGACCCCTATTTATAGGCGTAGGGATCTATGTTTAGGTTTTTAGAGTCACACCGTCAAGTGGCGCGCGCAACTCTCTGAGTCGCGCTGGGTGCCGCACGCATCTCAATTAGTCGGGCGCGCAACTGATTGAGTTGCGCTGGTTTGCGGTTTGCCTTATACGAAAGCGCGTTTGTAAAACTTCCATAACTTTTGATTGCGGAGTCGGATTAAGGCGTGTGAGATATCATTGGAAAGCTCTGAATGTCTACTTTTCAATTCCGTTTGAATTAGGTTTAAATATACCGTTGGAAAGCTCTTTTAAAGGGATATCCATCTGTATAGGCCTTGCACGGGAATTTTATTGTTGGTTTATCTATTTGGCTCGATTTTCAACAATGTAGGTTCCATTGGATCCGATCATTGCATTTAACGCATTTGGGACCGTTATTAATCAAGTTTAAACATGTATGAACACGTTTTAGGCCTAATTAGTAATCGGACAAGGATCTAAGATAACATGGTCTCAAATATGGGTTTTAACTTGCTTCATAATGATGTTCATAGTCCATAAACACTTCAACTTTGATCTAACATGAAGAACGGATTTTTGTAACATCATCGCACTTTCTTTCGGGACAAGAGGCCAAAAGTAGGTGTCTACAGTTAGCCCCCAATTTGGTCGAGTCTAGAATAGACGATGATCAAAGTAGTCAAGGAAATAAATCCGAGACTCATTCTGCGAGGTTCTCAAGGAATAGAGAATCTTTCATAAATGTTAAGGATGTCGAAACGATCCTTGATGCGCTAAGTGTTTGAAACAAGTAACTATTAAGGCTAGAAATTTTTTTTTTCTAGTCTTAACGCGCTAAAGAATCTAGATTGATCCTTTGCATTTGTAGAACACTTTTACAAGTAAAGGTGTTCTGGGTGATGTCAAGTCTTGAGAAGAGATCGATTTTAAAAAGGAATAAAAGGGGATGATTTCCTCTTATTCGTGTCATCGTTGGTCTAAAGTCCCTCAATATGTCATTGAAACTTTATCTTGACTTTAACAAAGTAAAAAGAGAAAAAAGGTGTTTTTGGTATTCAAGCCGAAATGGTCCGGTATTCGAGCCGGATGTCCACAAGATAGAAATACATGTCTCATGACTGGAGGCACATATCCAAATCCAGTAAGAGGGAAGAAAGTCAACAACTCTCTCAACAGTTTTGTCCACAAGATGAGTACACGTGTCTTAGGACTGGGGGCACGTGACTACATGGGTGCAACATTGTCTCGTCGCTTCTTTATATAGGGGATGGACGGACACCCTAACTATCCGGTAAGCTAGTAAGCTCACTAACTACTGTATTTGCTTCCAATCAAGAAGTGTCTGTTCCTGATGGTTCGGCGCGCCTGTCGACTCGTGAGCTAACGCCTAAAGTAATCCTCTACCTTTTAGTTCCGAGAGGTAGATCTCGCAAAGCTTGGGCTGAAGTGAAATTTTACGCAACACCCATGTCGTACAATTTTGCACCGTAAGATACGCCTTTTGCATTTTTATGCTGCATGAAAACTCCTTCATTTTTGCTTCGGACGTGAAAAAAGAAGAAAAGCCGGACATTTATAACGTCAATACAGTAAAATGACAACTTGTCTATGGGTGCTTTTACGTAAAGCACCACCATGGAACGTCTTAAGATACTCTTACGAAAAACGTTCAAAACGTATGCTTAGGGAAGGCACAAAGCACGGTGTGCATGCAAAATGATGCAAAAAACTATCAAAGAAGAAACGAAACTAGTAGATGAAAAGAAATTTTTAAAAGATTTCGATAATTCGCGCGTTTATTATGTCTAACAGCGTACAAAACCGTTGAGAAAAAATTCAAAATGGATCAAAACCTGAGTACTGGTCTTTTAAGTGACCAGTGTCCGCGCGCAACTCAGTAGGTCGCGCTGGCCTAGCGCGCAAGAAACTGGGTTGCATTGGGATACCACGCGCAACTTAATGAGTTGCGTGCAACATTTGAATTAGTAAAAGATTTGGAGAAGCACGATTTGCAGCTCACTTTCTTCTTCTCATCTTTCTCCAATTTTGATCTGTTTCCATTTTAAGTTGTCGTTTGAAGCTAAGGAAAGTAATCTTTCTCCTTTTATTCTACCAGACTTTGATCTTGGTCAATAAAATAGAGAAGTCGAATGAAGAAT
The DNA here is from genome assembly GCF_001683475.1 of Chenopodium quinoa. NCBI lineage: Eukaryota > Viridiplantae > Streptophyta > Magnoliopsida > Caryophyllales > Amaranthaceae > Chenopodium > Chenopodium quinoa. The sequence goes on along the minus strand of NW_018742204.1, from coordinate 13,978,937 downwards.
CCTAACAAAAGTTGGGGTTTTCGATTCGGTTTGTTGTCATGAATTTGTTGGTTTGTTGTTGTGACATGTTTAAGCAATATATTCCAACAAATTTTATGTGAAGTGATAAAGTATTGATCATGTATGAGCATGTCAAGCATATACGTGTTTTTTTTTTGTTCATTCTAATTTTGACTTTGTGCTTGATCTTTATTTCTCTCTTTTTTTGCTCAAATAGACTATACTTGTTAATTTTAATGTGACTTAAAGTGTTTAGAACAACAATTATGCATTAAAATTATAAATGGAATTTTGAACTTTTATAATATCATGAATTTGTTCTTACGACTCATATATAATTTTTTTCATGCATAAGTTGCAAAATTGGCTTTATCAATGATAAAAATAACTGTAGGGAATATTTCAAGCATTAATCCCCTAGCTTAAACCCCACAGTGATCATACACTAAAATACGGTGGCGTCCAAAGGGAAAGAAGATAGAGAAAAAGAGTCGCCAACAAGTTTTTTAGGAGCTTGTAAACCGTTCACGAGGTGAAGGTTACACCCCTTAACGATCCAAGAGATCGTCAACTCCATAAGGTCTCGAACCAAATAGGATTCGGGGATGAAGGTACAAATCCAACCTAAAAGAGATTGAACCTGCCCTAATAATAGGCTTTATTCTGATCGTATTCATGTGCGCTTTTTTACTAACATGCAATCAATAGGTTAACCCTAAACCTGTTTATCTATTTTGGTTGAATTTAATGCACAAATAAATCTATTATTGGCGATCACTTGAATTATATTCAAATTAACCCTAAACAAGATTATTAATTATCTTATTAAGCGTGATTACAAGTACAAAATTCCTTTAAACATGCATAAAGGTGTGATCAAGCAATAATAATAAAAATCAAGCAACATAATATAATCATCATAAAAATAATAATCATAATAATAATCATCATAATAATAATTATAATAATCATAATCATAATAATCATGTTAAGGCATAATAATAGCAAGATCCTAGGCATGATACTAACAAGATCAATAACAAACCCTAGCATGTCACTAAATAATAAAAATCAAATATTTAGTCCTAACATGATACTAACAATCATAGATATTAGAAAGAACATAAAAGGCATCATAACAATCATATTTAATATTAAAGTTACCCTAGACATGATACTAGAAATCAAAATAACAATCTAAGCATGATTTCTATATAATAATATCAATTAAACCATCAAAATACTTACTTTGATGCCTCGTACCTCTTTCTAATAACAAAATACACACGTTAGTAACTTCAAGGAAAATAATAAAACAAACAATTAAATTAAATAATTGAAAGAGAGATTTGGGACCAAACCCTCAGAAATTAAACCTTTCACGTCTAGGGCGAAGACAACTTCGAATATGGCTAGGTGTGTCTAAATCTAATGAATGCAGAATTTTGTATTTGAGAGAAGTTAGTTTAGAAAAAAGAGAGAGAGAAATAAAGAAAACTTGATGAGAGTTGGTGAAAATAGAGAGAATCGGTGATTGTAGGTGAATGTGGATGAATGAAAACAGAGTTTTTATGACGTTATTTATAAAGAAAATCAGCCAAAAAGATAAAATATCAAAACAGAGTTCTGGCGCAGATAAGAATTAATTAGCGCCAACGCTGGATATTGGCGCCAGACGCCAACATTAGCGCCAGGCGCCAATGCTAGCGCCAAGCGTAGCGCAAGGCGCTACAACTGGCGTTTGGTGCTGATTCAGAAATTCACGCGTTTTCTTAAAATCAGATAAAAATTGCCGTACAGGAGGATAAAATCGTATGTTTCCTCAAAATGTTCTTTGATTCTAATTAAAACTCTGAAAAGACAACAAAAGACAATTTATCAATGCTAATTGAATTAGGAATGAAAAGAACCTTCTAGAAGAATCTAGAAGACTAAAACCATTCCTAATTGCATTAGGAATGATAAATCTATATTAGGCCCTCCCCTAGATCATTGGGCCGCATATAAGGCTCAAACCGGGCCCAGTTCAGTAAATTGGCCATAACTTCCTCAATATTCATCGGAATTGGGATTATAATATATTGTTGGAAAGCTCTTTTCAAGCCCCATCCAACTACACTACTATTGGACCCATATCATGGACCAACCAAACTGTATTGGCTGTTTTCTTAAAATAAGTTTTTAAAAACAGAGAGAAGAGAAAAGAAATTAAAACTATCTGCAACACTAAACTTTCCACACTTTCGCTTCATTCGATTATGATTCGACGTGAAAGGTACTCATCACTGGGTTTGGTTTTTGGGAGACACAAATGGGCGTCTACAGAAGCCCCCACTTTGACTGAGTTTAGAGATACGCAAGTTTCGAAAATGAAAGTCAAAGTATCGATGGGGACGGAGAATGATTCAAAACGTTCTGTGATCCTAAATCATTCTTGTAACGCCAACACCTGCAAACTAGCGTTAGTTAAACAGATAAAAGAGTTAAGAAACGCGTATCTTGCACCGTCGAGCACACGTCTCTGAAAGTAACTGATTTGCTGCCGCATTGTCGTTGTTTTGATGACCTCCTGCCAAGAGAATGCCATCCCGCTTGAAAACCGCTACGCTTGTAACTGCTTCCAATATAGAAGATTGCTTTGCTTGAAACGATCCTCCTCCGCTTTTATAATATTCCACGTCCAAGGGAATACTTTCAAAGATTTCCTCGCTTGAAACAATCCTCTCCCGCTATGTGACCATCTTCCACGTCTAAGGGAACATGATCGAAGACAACTTCGCTTGAAATCACCTTCAGTTGTTTATGACAACTCTCCACAATCTAGGGAAGGCCACCTTGATGTTTCGATGTTCACTCGTTTCTGAACAAAGAGCTTCTATTTTGACATGTTCTTCTGAAATGATGTGTCCACGCGTCTTTGAAAAAAGAGCTTGATAATAGGATGCCCAGGCGTCTCTAGAGCAAAAGAGCTTGATGGAAATGTTTACGCGTCTCTGAACAAAAGAGCTTGATGATATGTCCACGCGTCTCTGAACAAAAGAGCTTGAAAGGATTGTCCACGCGTCTCTGAACAAAAGAGCTTTTGATGCTATGTCCACACGTCTCTGAACAAAGAGCTTTTGATTGATATTCCCACGCGTCTCTGAACAAAAGACCTTGAAAATAGGATGCCTACGCGTCGCTGAGCAAAAGAGTTTGATGGAAATGTTCACGCGTCTCTCAACAAAAGAGCTTGATGATATGTCCACGCGTCTCTAAACAAAAGAGCTTGAAAGGATTGTCCACGCGTCTCTGAACAAAAGAGCTTTTGATGCTATGTCCACGCGTCTCTGAACAAAGAGCTTTTGATTGATATGGCCACACGTCTCTGGAGAAAAAGAGCTTTGAAAATAGGATGCCCACGCGTCTCTGAGCAAAAGATCTTGAAAAAATATGTCCACGCGTCTCTGAACAATAGAGCTTGAATAACATGTCCACGCGTCTCTGAACAATAGAGCTTGAATAATATTTCCACGCGTCTCTGAACAAAAGAGCTTGATTAACATGTCCACGCGTCTCTGAACAATAGATCTTGAATAATATGTCCACGCGTCTCTGAACAATAGAGCTTGAATAATATTTCGTTTGTTGCGATAATATTCTGAAGAAAAATTTCCGAAGACCAACACTTGTCGATCTCTAAAGCTCGCTTGAACATTGCTTCCGCTATGCCAGTACGTCGGCGGTTTGCTACTTGTGAACCATTATGTCCGTGATAAGCCAACGCTTAGGCGCTTTAAGCTAAGTGAGACGATCTTTCATCAGGTCGATCACTTATTGTGACTGTAATCAAACCGACTACTAAATCATGTCAAATTGCTTATAGGGGCTAGCTGGCGTACCAAGGAACCCGAAATTGTTGTATATGGTCGAAATCACCTTTCTGAGAGGCTTCGCGCTCTGGCGCTGCTAAAATATCTCTAGTGCTAAGAATTGACTCTGTCACCAGACGCTGGGATCTAGCGCCAGGCGCTAAAAACTATTGCCAGACGCTAGATGTTTTCGTCTGGCGCTGGGGTAGGGTCCTCCCTGCTGCACCTGTATTTATTTTTTACTATAGAACTTTGCTAATCTCTTTAATTATCTTAGTTGACCTAACGTTGCTTGACTCATTGACTTGACACAACTCAAGGTATAAACTCGACTTGCTGTGATTGACTCGAGGTTGACTCTACTCAAAGTGTTTTTGACACATGTGTTAGACTCACTCAATTTGTACATGACTCGTGTGTGCATTGTAATGTGATCGTGCGACTCGAAAATGCAAAAAAGCAAAAATTTTCCGTCATTTTTGTGGAGGGTACCGACTTTCCCCGAAAAAGAAAGACGCAAAAAAGAAAAAAGCGAAGTTTTTGAAGGTGCATGTTGAATGAGATTAGTCAAATGTTGTTTGATACTATCTCTCAAGGTGCAAGGATTAACCCATCCTAGGCTATCTCAATGGTTGACTCAATGATGAAAGCATTTGGGTAACTTAGGCATGGAGGCTAAGCACTTCATACTTCGTGATGCAATGACAGTTATGATTGATGAGTGATGTTGATATGACAAGGCATGCTTCAGCGTTGTGTTAAGATTTCATGACAAAGGGTTCTTAAAGGAAGTATATTTGGTCATGTATCTCTGCGATGTGTGAAAGTGATACTAATGTTAGGCCGCAAGAGCTAAGTGTGTGGGAAAATATATTGAAAAGAGTCAAATGGTGGTGACTCTTAGGCTAGGTAAGCTAATGATGTAGGGATCAAGCCCCCAAGTCTAGCTCTAAATGAATAGGAATGAGCATAGGGAATACCTTGATATGATCATGGTGTGAGAATGTGAATATGAATGCATGTTTATTACGGCCGCACCTCGATGTGAGGTTGCCTACGTATCCGTTAGGAATCAGGCCGAGTGTAGCTCTAGCCGAACCTCGCACAAGTGTGTGTATACCTAAAAAAAGGTCTTTTTAAGGGTTGTAACGTGGTTAGGCTAAAGGTTATAGAAGAAGGGGATAAAAAGGCTCAAGACCCTAGATAAGCCCCCAAGGTGTGCAACCTTGCTTTTGAGTCTTTATATTTTTATGCTTGAGGCTTGCTTCTCTTTTTTGCTTTATTTTTTTGCTTTAGCATTTATTTTATTTTAATAAGTGTAGGCAATCCCGATCATGCAGTCTATCACTCACTTGGCATTCATGTTTCTTAGGCACGGTACCGAGCACTCGATAAGAGACGCAATTTGAGACGTGTTCATATCGAAGACATTTTCATGTCAAAGACATTGGAACACTTACCCTTTTGTACACTTTTATTTATTTTTTTTTTGTTTTTTCTTTTTTGCTATTGCTTTCTATTTATTTTGATCTTTTGAAATCACTCAAGCTTTTTAGAATTGCATAAGTTGCACACTGTCCCATCCCAAGGTTAGGTAGATATGGGTTGGAAAATGAAAGGTCTATCATTAGACGAGGCTCAAAGTGGTTTATGAAGAAAGGGTTGTAAATTAGAAAGGTGAAAGGCAATATGATGTGGCTACAAGGGGTGCCTCAAATCATTGGTATACCTTGTGTTTAGTTCGACATGGATTTTTTTTTTTATGCAATATAATGAAATGATCATATGTAAGAGAATAAATGCTCATTTTATTAAAAAGGGAAAAAGAAAGAATATACAAAATTAATCTAAAGGAGAAGAAAAGTGCCTATGCTAGACTTATTGGGGAAAGGATAAATAAAGAAAAAGAAAAAAGATGTCATGAAATCTCGTCGTTTGAAGCTCGCCTTATGTCTTGTATTGTTTGCTTTATCATCACTCGCTCTTCTTGTTAACTGGAGGTATGGGTAGCTTATTATTATCAATAAAATGTTAGATAGCCTCCTTTAGCTTCCAACAGCTCTCAGTAGCATGACCCCTACCTTGATGGTACTTACAGCGCACATTTGGATTCCAACTAGGCACTCTCTTCTCAAGTGGGGGATCTTGAAGAGGTCCAATAGGAGTAATGAGTCCCTTGGCATGGAGTTGATCGAAAGAATCATCGTAGCTAATTCCAATAGAGGTAAAATCACTTTTTTGTTGCTTTCTAACTCCTCGATTATCCATGGATAAGATCTCATTAAGGTCAAAAGTACCAATACTGTTACTAGAGTAGGTGTTTTTGGAAGAAGAAGGATAGTCGTTCTTCTTCCCTTTACAGCCACTGTTACTATCGTTACTAATCTTGGCCTTCTTGTCGTGCGGAGGAACATGAAGGAAATTTGAATCAATGAAGTCTTGAACACGATCCTTGAGGGCGAGACAATTTTCAGTAGTGTGACCGCGACCTCTATGGTATCGACAATAGGAATTTGGATCCCAATTGAGAAAACGTTTTTCAGATGGAGGGTCTTGACTGGGACCAATGGAGTGAATATGACCTTGATCACGAAGGCATTCAAAAGCTTCATTATAAGTCATTCCTATTGGTGTGTATTCTTCAATGGTCCGTTTTGCCCGTGGCTTAAGAGCATCGAGTTCTTCATTAAACCCTTGGCGAGAATTTTGTTCGATGGCCATTACCCAATTTGCTAGTCCTTCCACCACATTCAAGAGCATGTCAATGACATCTTGCAGTTTTCGAACGTCCTCTTTCAGATTCTACGAGTCTTCCTTGGTATTATCTAAGAAAAGAATTTCATCCTCCTCAATCATGGCCACTTCATCGAGAGAGGTTATATAAGTTGTCTCGATCATGGGCTCTCCTACAGGTGTGATAAGAAGTGATGGATCGAAGGATGCTTGATCTTCTTCGATGTCTAGAATTTCGGAAGTTTCATTGTTATCGATCAGATCTTGAATAGCTTCTTTGAGTTTCCAACACTCCTCAGTGTCGTGACCCTTTCCTTGGTGATATTTGCAGTGCTTATTAGGATCCCAATTGGGTGGCCTGGCTTCTGGAACTGGATCTTTGACAGGCCCTATGGGCATGACTAGTCCTTTGTGAAGTAGTTTCTCGAAAGTTGTTTCATAACTCATACCAAGTGGAGTGAACACTCTTTTTGACCTTTGGATTCATGATTTAGAGGCGTTTGTGGCATGTACCTCATTAATGGGAGAGGAAGTAGAAGGATGGTCGTTCTTCTTTCCTCTCGCACTATTATCTTTCAGAAGGTCATCTTCAATGTCAATGCCTATATTATAGACAGCCTTGAAAGTATTCAAGTTGTGTTGCTATTTTAAGTGCTTTGAATACTTCCCTTGGAGATTCTTGATAAACATCCTCACAGATTCCTTTTCAGTGGGAGTTTTGACCATATTAGCAGAAGTTTCCCTCCATTTGTTGAAGAAAGAAGTGAACCCTTCGTTTCCTTTTTGTTTTAACATCTCAAGTTGTCTGTGGTCTGTTTCGTCTTGGATGTTGCACTTATATCTATCTATGAAAGTGTTTGTTATCGACTCCCAAGAAGAGGTTTTTTCTTTCTCGAGAGTAAAGAACCATTGCTGGCAAATGGTCTCAAGAGATAGTGAGAACAGAGAGGGGAAAACCTTCTTATCGATACCTTTAATGTTCATTATAGTTTCGAAAGCTTTTAGATAGAAGTAAGGGTTATCTGTTGCCTTGAATTTAGGGATGTCAGTGGCATTGAACTTATGAGGGAGAAGTTCCTTGTCCAGCGAGACCCCTTGTGAACTCATGCCCTGAAATTTATAGTCACTAGATAGCTTTCTCAAACTTTCTTGCATGAGGTTCATTTGTTGTTGCTTCACAGGATCTTCAATTTTGAGGGTTAAAGCCTTTAACACCTCAGTCACGTCATTCAATTGATTCCTAAGTTCATTGACCTCTTCTTGACTTGCCATTATCTTTTTAGCCTTTCTCTTTTGACGAATCAGTTTATCAAAAAGCGAGACCTGAACAAAGGTGTTGTCCTTGATTAATCGCCCTTCTCTCCTCGACCAAGTGCTGTGAAAAAGGAATTTGGGGATATTCATTGTTAAATATTTGACTCAAACTTTATTCAACATGCAATGGATGGAGGAAGTGAAGAAAGATTGGAATAGAATGTGAAGAAAAATGATGTAGATGGAGGGATATGAAGAATTAGGAATAGAATGTACCCCCAACTCAAATGACGGAAAAGACCGACTCATGTATGAACCTAAGACATGGTCATGGTGACATATACTCAAAGTGTGTGCTAAGACTAGTGAGTGTAGGTGGTACGTTAAGACTCGTGTCATGACCATGTGGCTAGACTATGTGACTAGATTCAATTAATGACTTAACAAGGTATGATTAATAAGAATTAATTAGCAAACTGTTCAATTAGACACAAGGTGATGACTCGAGCAATGAACCGAACTGTCGCCAAAACGATAGGACTGGCGCCTCTCTTTGCAATGTAGCGCCAGACGATAGAGCTGTCGCCAGGCGCCACACTCCACAGAGTGGCGCTACAGTTCAGACTTTGGCGCCAATGGTGGAGCTTCAATCTGAGACTGTTTTCGGTGTTATTAATCAACAGGGGCATGCCTAAAGTCGTACTAGGTCAATTCTGATTAAAATATTAGACTTTATTTACTCAAATTAATTAATCAATTAATTAATTAGGAAAAGTTCTTTAAGTCATTAATTTATTAAATCTCAACACAAGTCAAACAAACGGTTAAGAAAACATATGTATGCACAACAAATAATGCATAATTAGTCAAGTAGGCACAATATGATGCAATGAGTTTGCAACCTAACCATGGCTCTAGTTCTCTAAAGTTCGGGATATGGTTTAGTCAATAGAGGGTCCATGGTTAATAGTCCGGATGCACCGCGCGGAAGCCTTACCGTGAAGGGTTGGCGCGAGTGGATGGGACACCGCGAATTTAGAAAAACTCGCTTCCATGGTTTGGTGAATTCAACATTCTCGGATGTACCCTTTGTTGTTCAGAGCGTTCAATCAGGTAGATGAAGCATGAATTCCCAGAGGGTTATGTCCATATGTAGAACACATATGGGTTTCAGAAAAGTGAGAAAAACTCAATCAGGAAGTAGGATCGAGCAAACAATGCGAAAAACTGGTCTAAATTAGAACGCATATTTCTGGCTCGGTATTGGAAGAATTTGGCGCCAGCAAACAGAGGTTGGCGCTACGATTTAGCTGTAGCGCCTGGCGACATAGCTGTCGTCTAGCGCTACGGTTAAATGTCTGGCGCCAGCTTCTGTTCACTGACGCTAATTCCTACATGCCTTAGTAGCTTTCTGTGCTCAATAAAATTTTCCAGTTTCGCGCAGTGTTATTTCGGTCCTAGTTGTGAAAGATATTTCTCAAATTTCCTACGTGTAAAATCCTATGTTTTAACTCATTATGGATGGTCTTTCCAATGAGATCTTTTTTATGCAAATGACAATAATGTTAATCAAAATTACGCACATGAAATACTTAGAACGCTTCAAGTCTCATCCACTCATTCTAAATCATTGCCGAAACAAATTCGGGAATTAAAATAGAAATCCTCCCCAGTGGAGTCGCCAAAAACTGTAGGGAATATTTCAAGCATTAATCCCCTAGCTTGAACCCCACTGTGATCATACACTAAAGTACGGTGGCGTCCAAAGGGAAATAATATGGAGCAAAGGAGTCGCCAACAAGTTTTTTAGGAACTTGTAAACCGTTCATGAGGTGAAGGTTACACCCCTAAACGATCCAAGAGATCGTCAACTCCATAAGGTCTCAAACCAAATAGGGTTCGGGGATGAAGATACAAATACAACCTAAAAGAGATTGAACCTGCCTTAATAATAGGCCTCTACTTTATTCTGATCGTATTCATGTGCGCTATTTTACTAACATGCAATCAATAGGTTAACCCTAAACCTGTTTATCTATTTTGGTTGAATTTAATGCACAAATAAATCTATTATTGGCGATCACTTGAATTATATTCAAATTAACCCTAAACAAAATTATTAATTATCTTATTAAGCGTGATTACAATTACAAAATTCCTTTAAACATGCATAAAGGTGTGATCAAGCAATAACAATAAAAATCAAGCAACATAATATAATCATCATAAAAATAATAATCATAATAATAATCATCATAATAATAATTATAATAATCATAATCATAATAATCATGTTAAGGCATAATAATAGCAAGATCCTGATCAATAACAAACCCTAGCATGTCACTAAATAATAAAAATCAAATATTTAGTCCTAACATGATACTAACAATCATAGATATTAGAAAGAACATAAAAGGCATCATAACAATCATATTTAATATTAAAGTTACCCTAGACATGATACTAGAAATCAAAATAACAATCTAAGCATGATTTCTATATAATAATATCAATTAAACCATCAAAATACTTACTTTGATGCCTCGTACCTCTTTCTAATAACAAAATACACACGTTAGTAACTTCAAGGAAAATAATAAAACAAACAATTAAATTAAATAATTGAAAGAGAGATTTGGGACCAAACCCTCAGAAATTAAACCTTTCACGTCTAGGGCGAAGGCAACTTCGAATATGGCTAGGTGTGTCTAAATCTAATGAATGTAGAATTTTTTATTTGAGAGAAGCTAGTTTAGAAAAGAGAGAGAGAGAAATAAAGAAAACTTGATGAGAGTTGGTGAAAATAGAGAGAATCGGTGATTGTAGGTGAATGTGGATGAATGAAAACAGATTTTTTACGACGTTATTTATAAAGAAAATCAGCCAAAAAGATAAAATATCAAAACAGAGTTCTGGCGCAGATAAGAATTAATTAGCGCCAACGCTGGATATTGGCGCCAGACGCCAACATTAGCGCCAGGCGCCAATGCTAGCGCCAAGCGTAACGCAAGGCGCTACAGCTGGCGTTTGGTGCTGATTCAGAAATTCACGCGTTTTCTTAAAATCAGATAAAAATTGCCGTACAGGAGGATAAAAACGTATGTTTCCTCAAAATGTTATTTGATTCTAATTAAAACTCTAAAAAGACAACAAAAGACAATTTATCAATGTTAATTGAATTAGGAATGAAAAGAACCTTATAGAAGAATCTAGAAGACTAAAACCATTCCTAATTGCATTAGGAATGATAAATCTATATTAGGCCCTCCCCTACATCACTGGGCAGCATATAAGGCTCAAACCGGGCCCAGTTCAGTAAATTGGCCATAACTTCCTCACTATTCATCGAAATTGGGCTTATAATATATCGTTGGAAAGCTCTTTTCAATCCCCATCCAACTACACTATTATTTGACCCATATCATGGACCAACCAAACTGGATTGGCTGTTTTCTTAAAATAAGTTTTTAAAAACAAAGAGAAGAGAAAAGAAATTAAAACTATCCGCAACACTAAACTTTCCACACTTTCGCTTCATTCGATTATGATTCGACGTGAAAGGTACTCATCACTGGGTTTGGTTTTGGGGAGACACAAATGGGTTTCTACAATAACATATGGTTATTATTATTCACTTATAAAACTGTGATTTCAAGATTTGCACAAAACTAGTTAGTTTAGGAAATTCTTGAAGAGATCATCGAACTGGTGTAGCTTGGTTATATCTCAGGTTCGTAACCCCCATTTTTCATTTTCGAATGTTGTAGCCCCCAGTATTGGGTGACTTTGATGATTTGCTTGTTGTCAATAATTAGACCATTTCATGGCTTGAAATGGGTCTACAAATCCCGTGTTTCGTCTTATTATGATAACAACTAGGATCTTGGAAATGATTAAACTAGTGTATTTAAACCGTTTTTTTTACCATTCATAGTTTTAACAAAGAAATTTGCTAAGTCTTGTAATATTGGTCATTCATTAGAACAAGGGAAAAAATGAAATGTTGTTCAAATTTTTCGTCTATTCTTGCTACTTTTGAATTATTTCTTTTAAGTTCAAATTTTGTCACTGTTTTGAATCTCGAGAAATTAGATGTTATCCTCCTTGCGAAATTCCAATGTTTGAAACAATGGAGAATAATTTTAAATGAAGACTCCTTAATTTAGAATTTAGGAGTCTTTTGTTTACCATTCATAGTTTTAACAAAGAAATTTGCTAAGTCTAGTAATACTGGTCATTCATTAGAACAAGGGAAAAAATGAAATGTTGTTCAAATTTTTCGTCAATTCTTGCTACTTTTGAATTCTTTCTTTTAAGTTCAAATTTTGTCACTGTTTTGAATCTCGAGAAATTAGATGTTATCCTCCTTGCGAAATTCCAATGTTTGAAACAATGGAGAATAATTTTAAATGAAGACTCCTTAATTTAGAATTTAGGAGTCTTTTGTTTACATTCTAACTCATGAAATTGTTTGTATTATGTTAATAAAGTGTCTTGATATAATTTTCATGATGAATGATTGAGTACTAAACTTTCATATAAGCAAGTATGTATCATGATTTTGTTTCTTTTACTCTATACTAGTCATACTCTCTAATCTCTAGAGTAAATTGAAGTATTGAAACAACAATTATGCACTAAGATTAGTTTTTGAAGTTGAATTTGAAAATGGATCGAGTATGTAACATGTTTAATGGCCAAGTTCAGTTGCAAACTTAGTTTTCAAAGGAAAAAAATGATCATTAAATCATTGTGATGCATTTCAAAATTGTAAGGCTCATGATCTACGTAAACCTTTTGTAGCTTAGGCGATTCCCGAAAGTAGATCGAATGACATGAATATCTCATTTATTTTTTCTTATGGATATTGGAGCCCCCTATGTGTCGGGTTATGCGCATTCTTGCTATTTCTCAAGTCTTGGAGCCCCCCAATTTTGGGTAGTTATAATGATTTGCTATTGTTTAGGCCATTCATATAATCATGATATTGAGATGGACCTATGATGACATGGCTTTCACATTTTAGTTCAAGTCATGTTCGAGAAAGCAAGTTAGTTCTTTGCTTGTTTATAAACTAAAACAATTGTGTTTAAGGTTTATTATATCATACCTAATGTCTAAAAGTTTGTAAAGATCATTGTGGTGATTTTATTCTCAAAGTTGATTTAGAACATTAGATATTTTCTTTGTTCTTATCAATCATTGATTTTGGTCTAGTAGGTGGTTTGTTTACCATCCCTTAGCCAATATTCGCAGGAGAACTAAGCGAGAACAAGTTCGAATCACGAAGAAGTCGAATCTTAATTCATTCCTTTTGGAAATATTTATGTATACATGTATTATCCAAACGATTATAGAGAATCTGAAAATTTATTTATTTGAGAAATTCAGAAAGGAAATTTTGAATACTAATTTTTTTTTGCTAGAAACATATTATTTCGAACTAGAATTCAAAATTTGAAAAGGGGTCCAATAATTATATTATTTTCAAAACTGGACCCAAAATGGAAAGAAAAGTCTAGCTCGTAATTGAGTGTGACTTTTTTTTCCGAGATTGATGAAGATAAGTTGTAATTTGCAACTTATTTCAACAAAGATATGAAAATGTGAGCAAACTTTCGTATATCTGATTTTGTTTATGTTTTTCTGTTTGTCCTCATTGTCATATATTGCTAATTGAAAGTGAATTTCTTTCAATTAAATAAGCACCGTAGTTTGAAAATGAATGTTTATCAAACCTAGGTTTGGTGAAGTGTTAGAATAATTTATAAATCATTCGTATCGCTTTCCAAAATATGGTCTCATTTTAAAATGAAAGTAAAGGTGAGACCTATATTTTTAATTTGAAGCCCCCAAGTGTAGACTTAGGTGTCTACATAAGTAACCCCTAATTTCAAGTAGTACACCCTAATTTCAAGTAACTCGTATTATAAAACGAAAATACTCTTGTAGGGAATATTTCAAGCGTTAATCCCCTAGCCTGAACCCCACTGTGATCATACACTAAAGTACGGTGGCGTCCAAAGGGGAAGAAGATAGAGAAAAAGAGTCGCCAACAAGTTTTAGGAACTTGTAAACCGTTCACGAGGTGAAGGTTACACCCCTTAACGATCCAAGAGATCGTCAACTCCATAAGGTCTTGAACCAAATAGGGTTCGGGGATGAAGGTACAAATCCAACCTAAAAGAAATTGAATCTGCCTTAATAATAGGCCTCTACTTTATTCTGATCGTATTCATGTGCGCTTTCTGACTAACATGCAATCAATAGGATTACCCTAAACCTGTTTATCTATGTTGGTGGAATATTAATGCAAAAATAAATCTGTTATTGGCGATCACTTGAATTATAATCAAATTAACCCTAAACAAGATTATTATTTATCTCATTAAGCGTGATTACAAGTACTAATTCCCTTTAAGCATGCATAAAAGGTGTGATCAAGCAATAATAATAAATATCAAGCAACATAATAATAATAATAATAATAATAATAATCATAATAATAATAATTCTAATAATCATCATCATAAAATTATAATCATAATTAAAATAATCATGTTAAAGCATAAGAATAGCAAGATCATAGGCATGATACTAACAAGATTAATAACAAACCCTAGCATGTCACTAAACAATAAAAATCAAATATTAACCCTAACATGATAATAACAATCATAAATATTAGGAAAAACATAAAAGACATCATACTTTTAATCATACTTGGTATTAAAGTTACCCTAGACATGATACAAGGAACTTATTGTTGTCACCCTAAACATTAAACTAAGAAAAACATCCTAACATGATACTAGGAATCAAAATAACAATCTAAACATGATTTTTATATCATAATATCAATTAAACCATTAAAGTACTTACTTGGATGCCTCGTACTTCTTTCTTATAACAAAATACACACGTTAGTAACTTCAAGGAAAATAATAAACAAAAATTAAATTAAATAATTGAAATAAAGATTTGGGACCAAACCCTCAGAAATTAAACCTTTCACGTCTAGGGCGAAGGCAACTTCGAATATGGCTAGGTGTTTCTAAATCTTGCGAATGCAGAATTTTTATATTTGTGAAAAGGTTAGTTTAGAAAAAAGAGAGAAAATAATCAAGAAAATCTTGATGAGAGTTGGTAAATGAAAACGGAGTTTTTAGAAGACTATTTATAGAAAAAATAAGCCAAAAAGATAAAACATCAAAAACAGAGTTCTGACGCGTAAAACCAAATTAGCGCCAAACGCTGACCTTAGTGCCAGGCGCTAAGGCTAGCGCCAGGCGCCAAGCGTAGCGTCAGGCGCTACAGCTGGCGTTTGGCGCTGACTAAGAAATTGACGCGTTTTCTTAAAATCAGATAGAAATTGCCATACAGGAGGATAAAATCGTATTTTCCTCAAAAACGTTCTTTGATTTTAATTAAAACTCTGAAAAGTCAACAAAAGTCAATTTATCACTGCTAATTGAATTAGGAATGAAAAGAACCTTCTAGAAGAATCTAGAAGACTAAAACTATTCCTAATTGCGTTAGGAATGATAAATCCATATTAGGCCCTCCTCTAGATCATTGGGCCGCATATAAGGCTCAAACCAGGCCCAATTCAGTAATTTGGCCATAACTTCCTCATTATTCATCGGAATTGGGCTTATAATATTTCGTTGGAAAGCTCTTTTCAAGCCTCATCCAACTACACTATTATTGGACCCATGTCATGGACCAACCAAACTGGATTGGTTGTTTTCTTAAAATAGGTTTGTAAAAACAGAGAGAAGAGAAAAGAAATTAAAACTATCCGCAACATTAAACTTTCCACACTTTCACTTCATTCGATTATGATTCGACGTGAAAGGTACTCATCACTGGGCTTGGTTTTGGGGAGACACAAATGGGTGTCTACAACTCTCGCATTCCACCTTTGGGAAAACTATATTCTTCCTCAGAAAATATCATTCAACCCCACCCCTATCCTATCTCCCTTTACATATCAAATAGAGGAATATGTGAAAAAAAAAATTCATAGAAAATAATTTTCCTCCAAATACCAACCAAACACAAACAAAGCAAAACAAATGTACACAATTTTTTCTTACAAATATTTCACAAAAGACTCAAGAAAGTGTAACTTATGTTCAACCTTAATTCTTTAATTGAATCAACTGTTTAAAAAGAAAGAAATTAAAATCAAATACTTAGTTACAACTTCTTCTCATAATCATAATAAAAAAAAACGTTTAATCATAAAACGATCTTTTCTTTCTCTTGGAATTTACGATATTAAATTTCCCTATCTTCAACAATTGCAAGAACAATGTAGAGAATTTAGAGGAGAAAGAATATAAGAAAATTACTAGTGAAGATAGAATCAAAGAAAATTGCAAGAGGAGATAGAACTAAGAGAGAAAAAAATAAAAGAAAACTGGAGCAAAAATTGCAAGAGGGGAAAGAACAAAGAAAGTGGAAAGTTCAAATAAAACGGTTGAAATTCTAAACATAACGGCATATCTAATTGGATATGTTATTTATTATTTGGGGTTCGCAATTTATTAGGCCTAAATAGCCACGTGCCTTACACCATGTAAGCAACCACATACAAAAAATTGTGTGAAGTAAATATATAAAAACAGAGTTTATAAATATCAAACAAAAATCATACACCCTTACATATGTTAAAATTTTTAAGAAAAAATGAGAATTTAATAATATGAAAAGAAAAACTTCTTTATTTCAATGAATTTATCAAAGGCACTTTTAAATAGATTTAAGCAAATAACAAACTCAACAAACCCAAGATTGGAATTAACACTAATTAGAAGTGGACTATTTCACGATTCCTTAACTAAGTAGCTAGATAGAAATATATCAATTGTTACTTACACAAAGCAAACAACCTATTTATTACTACTAGAAAATAGAATACAACCATAATAACTTTGAATTACTATTAACAGTTCGTATGGAATAAATTGAAATAATAGTCTCAACATTAACTACCCATCTACCCTAATATATATTTTCATTATAATTTTTTTATACTTCTTACTAATATACAATTGCAAACATTACTGATTAAAATAGTGCATTGACACATGTAAGTAATTTAAAATGGAGAAAATAGTAATTTTGAAAAATTGAAATATTGGATAAACATGACCGCATGTGGTTAAAATTTGACTTTTTAGTTAATGAATGATTTTTAATGGTTATCCATGATACAGTGTTTGATTAGTAGTGTATAAATTATTATCTAGTTCGAGGCACAGTTTTCACTTTTCAAATTAGGGTACTTATATATTATGTTTTTGACAAAACTTATATATTATGTTATATACTTGTATTAACCTAAAGAGATAGAGAGCTGCAAAGGTGAGTGAAAGGGCAAGGTTTATATACACAATTGAGGTATGTTTTAGAAAATCATTGCACTTTTTCGATTTTTTGTTCCAAAGGATGAAACCACTTGGAGTTTCTACATGTATTATTGATAGTAGATATGTAAACATGCATCTGATTATAGAAAATATCTACTTTTACATGCATATATTCCTTATAATTAGGGAAAGATCTAGAATAATGACACAAGATATAAACACATAAAATGAGTTACACAAAGTATGTATGTATGTATTATCATTGGACACAATTCACACTAATATAACACATGGTAGGAAATGAAGAAAGAAACAATTACAATGTAAATATTGAAGCAACTGAACTATTACGGAATAAAGATGGAAACAACACAAATTTAAACATTGAAAAAAAAGCCAAAAAAGCGCAATGATACCAAATGAACTAAGCTAGTCTATACTATATATTAAAAGACATTTATAAAATTGTGTATGTGTCACGTGTTTCTTTTCTTACACCTGTAAGGCGCCACATCATCATTCAACAGCCAGATTTGAACCCATAACGTCATTGAATGAAAACCAAATGCATTACCATCTTAGCTAGAATTAATTCATGTTTTATTAATCCAAATTTTATATATAAATACATACATGTATTAGAATGTAGAATAAAAACCAAAAAAATCCAAAATAAATTATTAATGTCAATGTATTCTAATTTACCCATGTTAAATAAATTAATAAGTCTTTTAAAGCTTCTAATATAAAAATAAAATTATACAAATTATCAATCGGGGCAAAGCCCGGGTCACACACTAGTTTTTGCATTAATTATTGATTCAACATTTTGTTGTTCTTTAGGGAGTTTAGTCCAATGTGTTTATATATATATATATATATATATATATATATATATATATATATATATATATATATATATATATATATATATATATATATATATATATATATATATAAAAGGTTTGTCCTTAGCCTCCCCCATTCATTTTTTTTCAATATAATTATCATATATTTCTAAATTCTATGTACGTTGTATTGCTATATTACACAATCGTAACAATATCAACTACTTCCTCTTTTCCTAAATTACATTCCTCTTTCTAGCATTTATTCCTCACATAATAGAGAGAAAGAGGAATGTAATTTATGGACGGGGGGAATAGCTAATAAGCTCATTTACAACAAGGCAATTAGTAATCACCAACAAAAACATCAACTATCATTTTCATCATTACCATAAGTCAATAATTAAACTCTTGAAAAACCCCCTTATAATATTCAAACACCAATCTCTAGACAATTACAAACATCCTTTTCATTAACACATACTCAACTTACATAACTCTATGTGTTAAATTAATGTTAAACAACCATCCATTTAAAAAAAAAAAAAAAAAAAAAAGAAATATTATGAAATAATAGAAGCAGTACTATAACATAGAATTAGGCCATAGACCTAGACACACTAGGGTAAGGCCTTGTCACTCTCATTCCCTTCCTAATGGACCCTAACCCAAATGACACTTATTTAAAACACACCCTTTTACTTCTTCTCCCCTTCATTTCCCCTTTTTAAAGTCACGAGACCCACCCTTTATGTCTCTTCTTGCCATCAATTTTATGTGAGTGAGAAAATGAGTATTCAGCTGACTGCCAGAGTGAACTGAAAGAAATTTTACAAAATCTTTCAATTATTTTTTTAATTTTTTCTTCTTCATTCACTACCTTCAAACTACAACTACAAGTTAGTTTCAAACTCCAAGTTTATTAGTCACTCAATTCACTCTTAGCTTCTTTCTTCGTTTACTACTACTACTGTTCCCATCCATGTACGCGTACTTTCTTTTCTTATCTTTATTATTATCGTACGTTTTGATTACTTGTATACAACGAGTGTATTGTATATAGTCAATCAATAGTGTTCATCCCGTTCGAGTTAATTAAATTATAATTTTGGTTGTCTAATTTGTGTGTTTTTTATGGTGGGGTGGTGTAGGAGGCCAGAGGGGAGCCCATTGGACCTAAATTATTTGCCGGAGGATTTCACTAGAGATGGCAAACAATTGTATGAAGACACTTCTACTTCTGGTAATTTCAATTATTTCCCTCCTAACCCTTCCCCACTTTTATGCTATGTCATTTATTCTTTTTTTTTTTTTTTTTTTTTTGAAACCTTTTTCATTTACATATGGATGACATAGCATTGATTTCACACTATACTTATATTAGTTATCCAAAAAAAAAGAGCTTTAATTAATATACATGAGAATTTCTTAAAAATGAAAGAGAAAAACTCATTTTACTATTTTAGTGAAAATATGATCTTGGGTAAGTAAAAGATGAATATACTATTCTTAATTAAAAATTTCCACATTTTTGTATAAATTTTGTTTGCATATTACAAGAATTAGGGTTTAGGTTTTGCTTTTGTTGTGTGTGTGTAAATTTTGTGTCATTACTCATTACATTTTTTTTTGACAAGCATTACATTTTATTATTGTAAAACATTTGATATGTTTATAATGATTTTCCAAAAGTGGATTAATTTGATTTGGGTGTTTTGTAATTTATTTCTAATTATTTTAAAAATGTTGCAGGGCATAAGAAAAAGAAGAACAAAGATGAAAGTGGGAAGGTGTATGAGTGTAGGTTTTGCTCCCTCAAGTTCTGCAAATCTCAAGCCCTTGGTGGTCACATGAACCGCCACCGCCAAGGCATGTTTCTTCTCCCTCGCTCTAATACTTCTTCCACTAAAATTAATTATCCTAACTAATTATGTGTTTTAATTTCCTATTAACTTTTTGTACCAAAGGTAAAATCTTCTTTTTGAAATAATAACCCCTAGGTTATAGTCTTTCATTCATGCTAAATTGCTAATACAATAATCCGTGGCTATTACGCCCCCCACTCGGCAATAATGTTGATGCCGAATCATAATTAATTAATATAAAATCGTTTTTATTTTAAGTTTACAAATTGAGTAGTATTTATAACAACAACAAAAAATAGCAATTCTTTTTATTTCTATTTTTTTGGTGTTTAAAGAATCAGAATGGAGATGAGAATTAATCCCAAGATCACCTGAGATCAGGGGAGGAGCACTAATCATTTGAATCATCCCTCACTTTTTTTTTTTTTCTTTTTCTATCTTTAATTTTATTGTTTTTCTTATTTGGACAGTGAAATAGAAAGTCTTTATAGACAGAATTAGTAAATAAAAACTAGTCGTAATAGGGAGCGTTGATTTAATTGATACACCACGAATCCCTAGAATAAGAGGCGTTGATCTGATTGACAATTGATTAAATGAATTAAAAAAACAATAAGATAGAAAGATACTCCTACATAGTGGTAGATATTAGGGTAAGCCGGCGATGAACAGATTCTAGAGTAGTCCAGAATCAGAAGAAGGCAGAGAGAGAGGCGTAGTCATATCAAAAACTTTCCCTTCTTGTAAACCTCTGAAATTCTAGCACACTTACTAGTAATAACAACAACTACTGTTTTTCTTACACTTTTTATGCTTGTCTCCTTTGATTTGATTGATCTTTCTTTTTTTTAACATTTATTACTATTATAAATTATTTATTTATGTCTTATTACAAGTATTAATTAAATAATTATTAGGCTTTATATGATAGATAGGTACTCTGATAATCTAAAGTAGCTGCTAATAATGTTGGTGTTGTTGGGTGCAGAGAGAGAGACAGAAACGCTAAACAAGGCTCGGCAACTGGTGTATAGCTCTGATAACGCTCCCCTTCCGGTTCCTCACCATCCTCACACCCACTTAGGGTAATTTTTTCCTTTTTTTCTATTTCCAACATCACTTAATATTATATTCGATTGTCAAAAGAGATATTGATAGTAAATGCAATGGAAAGTTTGATAAAAATGAAATGAGTATTTATCTTTGGATAAAATGTTATGAAGAAGCATACACATATACGAGGTGGTATTATATATAGTCGAAATATTTGAAAATTATACTTTCTCTATTTTTTTTATAGTTGTAACATTACTTCTCTTTTCACGTTTTTTGATGCATGACTTTAATCACTAATAGCTTTAATTATTAAAGCGTAAAAATTATAAACATTTGATATTAAAATAATATAAATCGAAACGAATCTAACAAGATTACATATGCCTATATTTTTGCTTACGTATAAATCATCAAAGCTAGTCAAAGTGAACCACGTAAAATAGTGTAAAAGTCGAACTGATGCACCTATATATAAACGGAGGAAATATATGGTAAATGTTATAATAATCGATGGCTATATTAATGACATGTTTGAGGATTATTTATGTTACATGTATAAAGTAATATTTACTACAATTCTACAAAGCAATTTGTGATGATTTAATGATATAATATGTATATACTAAAGTATACAGCTAGTATTTATATGCTTCTATTCTTTACAGCACTTACTATAAGGTAACATATTTTATTAATCTGTTGCATCTTTATAACAATATTATTAAGCATTAATTTTCTCTTAGTTCTTAATTAGAAATTGATGTAACACTATATACTACATATATTTTCTCAATCATGCAAGCTAACTTCAGGGGTTTATTTCAAATATAACATTATATGATTTTGGAAAATTTGTCAATACCACCGCAAGTTAATACTACTTTGTAAATTACTACCGCAAATTAAAAAAATTGTGAATTACTACCGCAAATTTTTTTAAGATGTTGCGATTGCTACCAAACCCCCATTAAACCCAACTATGACGTCATTATATTACTTTAACCCATGGTTAAAGCCCTTAACCATGACGTCATTATATCCTAACCCATTTTCTTTTTTGGGGGGCTGGTTAAAGCCCTTAACCATGGTCAAACACGGGTTAAAGGGATATAATGACGTCATAGTTGGGTTTAATGGGGGTTTGGTAGTAATCGCAACATCTTAAAAAATTTTACGGTAGTAATTCACAACTTTTAAAATTTGCGGTAGTAATTTACAAAGTGGTATTAACTTACGGTAATAATTGACAAATTATCCTATGATTTTATCTAACAAAATCAAGACCGACCAAAAATAGACACAAAATCTAAGCTAAGTGGTACGGAGTAATATTTTACATGTCATCTAGTGACACAAATGTAACCTGGCATTTCTTAACAAAATTAAACTTACAATGATTAATTTATGTTCACTTTTTTGAATAGGTCTTATGTGTCACCAAGTGCAATGTATCACCAACCACCACCACCTCCACCACAACAAGTCTACCCAACAAGACCAATAATGCTCTCCGGTAGCGCGTCATCGACAATGCTACAACCACCACAACAATATCATCACCATCAGCAACAACCATGCTTGTACACCACAACGCCACCGCCACGTATACTTCCATCAGGGGACTATTACATGGCACACGGTCATGCACTCACCGGATCATCCCCTACAAACTACACTTGCATCGGAGCACCAGTAAGCATACCAGGATTCACCGGACCACCAGGCGGGCGCGACGGTCTAGACCAAGAAGATGAATTAACAAGTCCATATTAATTAAAAATTAACCATGCATTTTAATATAACCCTCTTAATTAAGATTAGTGAGGGCCATGCAAAAAAAGGGGTTTGATAAATGACAGTTTTTTTAATGATAAAAAAATATAAGGGTAGGTTTTGGAAGTATTGGAAAAAAGTAGGGTTGAAATCACAAAGAGTTGCAGTGTCTCTCTTTCAGAAGAGGAGCAGTAAACAGAAGGAGGGCAGAGGAGAGAGAATAAGGGATAGTTTGTTTGGTAGGGAATTGGAGGTTTATGGAAAGGAGGGAATTGAACTCAACTGAAACAAAACATAAAGAAACTAGAGTTTGTGTTATTGCAGGTAAGCAACCAGTTGGATATGAACTGAATGTTTCCTATTCTAACTCCTCTTCTTCCTTTCTTGTTACCTACTGTTTCTCTTATTATACTTTTTTTTTTCACTCTCTCATTTATTATTATTTTTTTTGTTTTGCATGGCTATTTTAGGAGATAATTATTGCTCTATTTTTTGCTTTATTCACCACAAGTATTGCTAAAGTGTGTGATTCAATCCCATTTGCATCATTATGGATTATCCTCTAATTGATTTCAGAGTTTCACATTCGTTTTCAAATCCTAGGTAGGGAGCCAAAATGAATTAATGAATGAATGTAACAAGGTAACCAAACTTTCGTCTACGGGAACATTTTTTAAACTATTCAAACACTTATTTAAATTACATTTTTCTCAAAAAAAGAATAATAAAATAAATAAAATAAAATTACTGATATTTGCCTAGGAAAGAATATCCTGAAGTATTGTTGGGTCTTGTTGAATTCATGTCTACAAATACATACCTTTAATATAGAGTTTAATGTTTTATAAACTTTTAATATATGAGTTTAATACATACCTTTAATCTTTAGATATTTAAGTTTATTAAGCATTAAAATGTAGGTACGTTTCTCCTTAATGTTGCAATATTAAAAAAAACAAAGGAAGTACTTTTTCTTCTAATTTTGCTAATAAAAGTTAAAACAATTTGAAAAAACACACACACCTTAACTAAGCTTGCATTGATCAAGTGATTACATTAAATAAATAGTGTGGTTGATTAAGGACTCTAATTGATAAATTTGATGTTTATTAATAATACTACTTCCTCTGTTCCTTT
The DNA here is from genome assembly GCF_001683475.1 of Chenopodium quinoa. Lineage (NCBI taxonomy): Eukaryota > Viridiplantae > Streptophyta > Magnoliopsida > Caryophyllales > Amaranthaceae > Chenopodium > Chenopodium quinoa. The sequence continues at coordinate 13,955,040 of NW_018742204.1, read as the reverse complement.
ATTAGATGCTTACTTTTAGCATTTATTTTTCACATTATAGAGAGAAGTAGGCATCTAATTAAGGGATGGAGAGAGTACGTATGATTTAAATGAAGTTCATCACATGGATCACATTTTTATTACGGAGTAAACTCTAAACAATTAAAAGAATTTTGGCACGTTAAGATCAAATTAAATAAAACCAGAGCCGATTTGAAAATATAAATAGGAGTACTTTTTTTTTTTATTATTATTATTAGAAGAAAATGTTTTATTAATTAAATATAGTTAAACTACTCTTACAACCAATTCAAAAAAAATCTAAAAAGTCTAAATCTCAATTATCTACGGAGTACTAGATCAGATTTGACATCAAGTATTAACAGTTTTACTTAAGTTTGGTCCACCAATTTGGATTTGCACATACACTAAGCTATTTTTCGAGATAAAACAATTAGAATTACGTGTCATTGATACCATTATAAAAATGTGTCATGCTCTTTCTTTAATCTAAAAAAACGTGTCAGGGTAAGAATTTAATCATCTACTCCATAGCTTCTAAACAAAACTCTTCAAAATATGTGCTACTTGAATCTTACTTTTATTTTATTTTTTTTCCTTAATTTTTGAAAAATATTTTTATAGATATGCCAAGGATGAAGGATCGGAAAGGTGCACACCAAACAGAAACCCTTCATGGTAATGCATGTTTAATCTAACATTCATTTACAAGCCTTGCATCACCCAAAAAAAAAAAAAAAAAAAACTGATTTACAAGCTAGAGTATTTGAGAATAGGGAGAACGAGGATATTGTGTAAGATCTCCGCTTCTAAATTGATCATATAAGTGTTTGATCTCACAATCTTAACGCAATGATATGATATGATGAGATATTAATTACTACCTCCGTTAATTGTTATCTGCAACTTTAGAATTTTTTATATATCTCATAAATAATATTCTAAAGTTAATAAATTGAAATACTCCGTATTATTATATTTAGGGTGCGTTTGATTTGGTTTAAAATGTTTTCAAGGGAAGTGATTTTTTCACCTTTTTTATCCCTCATTTTTATTTATTATTTGGTTTGCATTGTGAAGAGCATTTTTATTTATTATTTGGTTTGCATTGTGAAGAGCGGGAAACAATTTTCTCAACTGAGGAAAATTAATCTCTTAATAATGAAAGGCTAATTCCGGTATAAAAGAAGGGAAACCGCATTTTACTCCCTCCTCCTTACCTCCTTCTCATCCATCATCACCAATACACTCTTAACTTTTCTTGTAAGGAAACAAGGAAAACAAAACTTATTTGCATTTATTTTCAACTCCTCTTTTAACTTTTCTTGTAAGGAACTATGGAAGCAAACAAATGAAAACTTATTCATTTGCAATTGTAAATAGTTTCCCATGAAACTATATTTTCCATGAAAAATCAACTTTCATCGAAAATGTTTTATTTTAAACCAAAGAGAGCCTTAATGAAACACAAGATTAAGATCGACTTTCCTATATGCTATTATTAGTATCTTCAGACTTTGCATGGTGTTGAATTACGTTTGTTTAATTTGTGCCGGAGGAGTTGTACGTATAGTATGTTTGATTAGTAGAAGTGTAAAATTTAACAATAATCACAAACAACTCATATCGAAATAATTAATAGGGCTTTTTAACTTGCTAGTTCAATTTGAACCCGAGAACGAAGTTTGAGTACTAAACAACCATTGTTCAAACCGAACCTGACTAGAACCCGAGTCAAACCGAGCCATCGAGCCCTTCCATTTGAAATAGAGACAATCATATCAATAATGTGTGTGGTTGCTAGGCAACAATAAATGCAGATATCAGGTTACAAATTGTGAACTAAAAGTGATAGAAGTGTTTAGCACTGCTAAATATCTCTCAGGCAAATACATATATATAAATATGGACCACCCTATATAGAGGATCCAAATCCGAGAACGAGAAGTGATACCTGATGAGAAAATAAGAGATAATAATGATATCATGGCAATCATGTATCACTCTTTGTGGCATTATGTTGTTTGTATTATATTGTTTTATGTACTATATCATTACATTTGAAAACAACAACTAATTTGGTGCAAAATCCTATGCAGATCCCAAATATTATGTCTCACTTATCATCATCATCACTCTTGTTTAGGTTGGTCAAACTAATTATTTTTAGACAAATTTGTACTTAATAGATTATTAAATTTTAGCTGACTTTTACTTTCTAATTATTGATGAGTGGTTTTCATAGAAATGCTAAAATTAAAAAATTACTGCTTATATGTGTTGGTATATACTTTTGTATCAATCGATTCTAACTTTTGATTTAAGGCCTCTAAGTCCAAGATCGATTATATACTCTATAAGTGTGTAAGCTAATAATTTAATTCCTCACACAAGATTCATGGTAGATTGATTAAAGATTTGTTTTCTGATAGAGAATATCCATAGAATATTCTCATCCTAGGTTTAGGATATATTAGTTGATATTATCTGACATTTTCTATCTACTTTCATAGCTATTCTTCACTAACAATAAAACCACTGTAAGTTTTAGCGGTTTTACTTTAATTAACCTTTAAAATCAGTAGGATTTATTTAATTAATTTGCTATTGATGTTAGCGGTTTTACATCAACTATCACATGACACGTAAGGTCAGTAGTGATTTATTTATGCAAGAAAATTATTGATCAAAGCTGGAGCTCCAGGCCACTGCCTCCTCAGCGATCATACGTACGTACGTGAAGGGATTTGAAGAGCACGATCAAACTACCCTAAGGGATCCTTTTTCGCGTTCTAAGTGAATATCCATTTCCACATGTTTGGTGCATTAACGATTCATGAATCAAATGATCTCAACAAAAATGAAGATCGAAAATATTATTTAAGACTTTTACTATGTATAATATCATTATGTTTGTTTATGTGAGATATATATATACAATTTGTCAAAAAGAGATATATATATATATATATATATGTACAAGTATGTCTCTAATATAATGTAAACCATAATTTAAGATGATTAAAATTTGAAGACGGGAACCATAGCACAAATTAGATCAAGTGGATGAGGAAGAGTAAACCCCTGTCAAAACATGCATAATTGAAGATGCATGAAAGTGACTGTTCATCTCAAAAAGACCAATATTGGTTCAAAACTGCAGATCACGCGGTCTACTCTACTTGGATGATTGTACATTTGTACTCCTCATTGTTATCAACTTCCATTAAAACACCCCAATTCAATTAACTTCACCCCCCTCTTTAATGTGTTTTTTTTTCTCCCGACGTGGCTATTTTACATCCTTGACACACCAAATAAATATAATAACAAGCCGCAATTTTGTTATAATAGCTTTCACACTCTTTCTCATTACTAATTTAATAATTATCAAAACATTCAAAAGAACTTTATATTATACTATGTATTAGTTTATCAAACATTTAGGACATGTTCTCTTCGGCTTAATTTCAGTTAAGTTTAGTTCAGTTTAGCTCAGTTCAGTTCCTATTTCCTTCTCTCATAAACAATTCAGTTCAGTTCAGTTTAGCTCAGTTCAATTCAGTAAATGAGAATAGGCCTTTAGTTCTTTTTACTCATTACATGCATTGATTAGCTGACAATTATTTGTAATTTATTACATAATTTTACACAACTAGCTAAGACAACAAGCTAGTTAGATTACTTAAAACATCTTGTTATATCAATCAGTTACAAGCTAATTATCAATAGGTGCGATTTTACCATAGACCTAATCATTGTATAAATGGTAGTAGTGCATGTTAGACATTGTTGTATCCAAAAAATAATTTTGTAACCCTTTTTTTCCCCTCACAATTCTCTTTAATGTTCAATTTGTGTTTTCAAGCTAGCTATTCTAACTGTGTTACTTGGCATGTGCCTTTGGTTAACACTTTGTATTGTATTAACTATCAAATAACTAATTCAACCAAAACTTAAATAGTTAGAGCTCATGATCAACTTTGAAAGTCTAACTGGCTAATACAAGAGGGGGGGTGAATTGTATTTGAGATGAAAACTAAAAACTTTTGCGGAATTTAACTAAATGAAATAATGACGAGAGAAGATATAGGCTTTTCTAAATTTCCACTATGTAATCAAACTCTTTACAAGTGAAGATTCAAACCCGTTAACAAGTTCCACAAATTAGGAACTTGTTCCTAACTCTCACAAAAGCCTTCAGCAGCGAAGCTTCCTTGACCTCACCTTACACAAACTCACAATCCCAAACCCCAAAGTGCTTCAATACAATCTGTAATTACAAATACCTATTACACTCAAGAATATATGAAGGAAAATAACTCTCTTTATGTTATTAGGTTGCTACTGTAATTTTTATGCTCAAGAGTTGTGTTTTGCTGAGATAGTTTGCATGAGTATTTATAGAGAAGGCTTAGTCATTAACCTCCACTATAATCACGTCCACATGCCAACACCCCACTAACAACTTGTGGAGTTATCTTGACAGATGGTGATCATGAAGGAGGTTTCCTAGCCTTATCTCACTAATACACTATCTCAACAACTTGATAAACATTAGCTTTGATAAAACCGTATAATCAGAGATTTTCACAACAAAGAAACTGCTTGTTAATTTTATCAAAAGTTTGTTTAAAAAGATTTTATTTTAAAAAGGATTTTATTTGAAAAGATAAATTAATTATTTATATTAAAACAACTAGATAATTATCTTAGATAATTATCTTTATTCGAAAATAGATGACTAGATAAAACTTTTATAAATTATCTTTTTCCTTAAGAAATTATCTTTTAAAACTAACTTTTATTCCAGTAGTCTTTTTAATAACATAAGTCATTGAGTTCCTTTCCGACTTTATATTATTGAGTGCTCACAATTAAAACTAGAACGTGAGATTTGCACGAGGCTTTTTAGAGAATGCTACTCCGCATCCAAGTTCCTACTCCGTAACGAACTTTGCTTGAACCCTTTATTCACCAAAGACTCAAAACATTCATTAGTCGAGTTTGTCAATTTGTCCATCAAAACCAAAAGGCTCAACAAATTCCCCCTTTTTGATGATGACAAACATTGACAAACTTAGGTAAATAAAATCATCCAGGCATGCAACAAAAATTTAAAGCAAGACATGAAAACAAAAAAAAACAAACAGAGTAATTAAAGAACTTAGAAGAATACTAAAAAGTATTTATTTTAAAAAGACTGAGCAAAAGAAAAATTAACAAAGACTTTAAAAACTTAGATTACTAGGACTTTATTGAGTTAACTGAACTTAGCAAAAGTTTGTACCTTCGATGTGTGAGTTCCTTGGTAAACACCTTAGCCGCCATGAAGTTTGTCTTTTCCCCCTTTTGGCATTATCAAAAGATTGAAAAAAAACATTTTGCTATACTCCCACTAGACTACGTAGGGAATAGTGAGCTCAAATAATGCAAGGCAAAAATAAGTTAGGTACTAAATTATCAGCAAACACACACAATCATATGAAAAATACGAGCCAAGTTCCCATAGACGAAAATCAAAAGCAGGAAAGAGTAGCAAGAGTTAAGAATTACAAACTGAAATCCAAATGAAACAAGCAAAAGCAAAAGAAATTAAAAGTGACAAGTTCGAAATTGCAATTATGGGGAATAGGTAGGTTCATCAGCTGGGTTTATTGGGTCATTAGAAGCTTCCTCCACTTCTTCAAAAGCCACCCTATTAATCGTCTCCAATATCTCCTGAGTGTTGTGCAGTATGTTCTTCTCAGCAACATCAACCTTGTTCTCCATCCCAGTAAAACTAGTTGCCTGAGTGTCTGCCACAGCCTGCACTTGGCGTTGAAGAGAAGTCAGTTGCTTTGCCATTTCCTCCAGCTTTGTGCTCACTATCTTTGTCAGCTGCTCCATTACCGCTTTCACCTGTTGAATATCAAAAATAGAAGCATTTGTTCCAGAGAAGGCAGCAAAGCCTGTAGGCTGCGATGTAAGAAAAGCTGGGGAGGGAGAGGGAGAAGTCTGTTTTGGAGGTGAAACAGGAGTGGAAGAGGGTTTAGCTTGTTTTGGGGGGGGGGGGGAGTCATGAACAGAAGATGGCTCAGAAGCAAAAGGAACTTGTGTAGGGGTAAAATCAGGGTCAGAGTGATCTGAAGAACTAATGTCTTCAATAATCACAGGCTTTAGAGTAGAAACAATAGGTTTGACAATTTTCCTCTTACTCCTCCTGAGTTCCCCTTTAAACACAGGAATAAAAGGGAGGTCAAGACTCTCACTTTCTGAACTAGATTCCCCCTCACTCTGAGTCTCCTATTCTTTCTCAGGTTCTGCCTCCTGTGTTTCCCCCTCAAAAATTTCTTCCTCCTCTTTGTCTTCCTCTCCTTTTTCTGTACTTTCTTCTTTTTCAGATTCACTTTCCTCCTCTTCTGACTCACTTGTATCTCCCTCTACAACCTGTGTTTTCCCTTTTCCACTATTTTTCTCCTCTCCTCCTCTAGTCAAGAAAGTAATTATCCCACTCTCAAGTTTAAGGCTCAGGCGAAGCAAAGATTGCTCCGAAAGAATGTTCTCAGGTTTAATATAAGTGGGTGACTCACTTTCAACATCAATCCCAAAAGACTTAAACAACACAGTAAGGAGAGATCCATATGGAATAGTAGTTTTAGCAGCATAGAAAACCAAATGTTCAATCATTAGTTTTGGAAAGTTTATTTTTATTTTTCGAGCAAGACAAAAGATGATGGTTGCATCTAGTAAGGATACTGTGCTTCGTTTTTGCAAACGGGGAACAATGCCTCTCCATGTGAAATTGAGCAGTAATTTGTGAAGAGGAGTGAGTATGTTATGATGTGAAGTCTTGCTTTTTAGGTTTCCACCTATAAATTTGATTATTATATTCTCATCATAATGCCCAATTTGCACAATTTGTTTGTGTTTTAGGTACGAACTATAGCCAGAGGTGGGGACTTGAAACAAGTTCCCTAAATATGCAACATCAAAATGAATGTAAGTATCTTTGACTGTAGCAGTGCATACACCATTGTTGTGTTTGAAGGTATTTTTAAATTCAAACAGAAGCTTAGGTAAATTGGATAGTGAGAACAATTTTGGAACAAATGCACCCATTCTTGATAATCAATTAAGGAGGTGAATTCGGAGAACTTACTTGCCGTACACCAGTCATAATTGATGTGATAGCCGTGAGTGTAGTTCCAAGATGGAAACTTTTGAGAGCTGCGCCTCTTCTTGTCGCCTCCTTTCACGGTTGTAGCCTTTCTCTTTGGTGGAGCTTGTGGGTGAACGACGACAATTGGGACTGGTTCAGGGGAGCCGTCAGCAGAGGAAGGTTTGGGAGGAGGTATTCGGGTTTTTGGTGGTTTCGGTGTTGAGTTTAGGTTGGTTTTCATGGTTATGAAGGTGAGTGGAAAGGAAGGAGAAGATGAATAGTGTGAATAGGAAGGAAAGAGAGTGAGGCCGGTTTTTATGAGGGTGTATGGAGAAGTTAATTTGATGTGATTGGTGAGGGTGGAGTGTTAAAGAAAAAGAGTTTAATTGGGAAGGGTGAGAAAAAGTGACGGTTTATGGTGAGGTAGTAGAGTAGTTTTAGAGGTAGTAGGAATTTAATAGGGTGGATTAATTGCAATTTTCAAACTTAACACAATAAAAGATAAACTTTTAAAAGATAAGAAATATACGGAAAGTAAGGAGTAGTGAATATACTAGCTCCTTATCTTCTGAAAAAAATCTTTTTGTATTTTTGAATTATATGAGGAATAGAAAAAGAATTGAACATAGAAAAAAAAAATAAGGAAGGAAAAAGATAAGAAAAAAATAAGGAAGGAAAAAAAAGATAATAACAAGAAGGAAAACAGATAAAAAAAATTTAAAAAGATAGATAAGTGCAAATTGATCGTAAATTATGATGATAATTTATGTGATCATAATACAGAGAATAAAGAATGATGAAAAGGGAACTTGGAACAACATGGCTCAATATTTTTAACATATTAAAAGTATGTATAAGTGACTTTTCAATACTTCACAAATCTTTCCCCTGGGTAATTTCAGCTGTGTTGTGCACACAAGATTGAGCATAGCATTGTTAGTTACATCCGATTTTACCTTAGGGGTTCCAAACAAAAATCACTTTAGCCGTAGCATCCCCAATTCCACACGCATCTTTTCAAACTTGTCTCTGCTTAAAGGCTTAGTTAATATATCAGCAATTTGACATTCAGTAGAAATAAAATCTAGCTTAATTAAGCCCTTTTCAACATTATCTTTCAAAAAGTGATGCCTTACATGTATATGCTTAACTTTAGAGTGTTGTACTGGATCTTTAGAGATGCAAATGGCACTTGTGTTATCACAATGAATAGGAAAGCACTCTAAAATAATGCCATAGTCACGCAACTGTTGTTTTATCCATAGCAATTGAGAGCAACATGCAGCAGCAGCCACATATTCTGCTTCGACAGTGGATAGAGCAACAGTGTTTTGTTTCTTGGAACTCCAAGAAACCATGCAAGAGCCTAAGAATTGGACCATACCTGACGTGCTTTTACGATTTACTAAATCTCCTGCATAGTCAGCATCAGCATATCCTCTTAGGTCAAACGAGTCACTTTTTGGATAGAACAGACACAAGTCTTCCGTCCCTTTTAAGTATCGTAGAATCCTTTTGACGGCTGTTAGATGCGATTCCTTTGGATCCGATTGAAATCTTGCACAAAGACCTACACTAAACGAAATGTCAGGTCTGCTAGCAGTTAAATATGACAAGGAACCAATCATACCTCTGTATTTTTTTTGGTCCACACGAGTTCCCTTGGGGTCTTGGTCCAACCTTGTGGTTGTTCCCATGGGAGTGTGGTTTATCTTTGTGCTTTCCATACTGTATTTTTTCAATAACTCCTTCACATATTTCTGCTGATGGATCATTATTCCTTCGTTAGTTTGCTTAATTTGGAGCCCAAGGAAGAAGTTGAGTTCCCCCATCATGCTCATCTCAAACTCACTGCTCATTAAATCGGCAAAGTACTTGCACAAGGATTCATTAGTTGCACCGAAAATAATATCATCAACATAAATTTGTACAACTAATAAATGAGTTCCTTTTGATTTTAAGAACAAAGTTTTATCAACTTTTCCTCTTTTGAAATCATTTTGTAAAAGGAATTTAGAAAGTCTTTCATACCATGCTCTTGGAGCTTGTTTTAATCCATACAGTGCTTTATCAAGCTTAAAAACATGGTTAGGAAAGTTTGAATCCTCAAATCCAGGTGGTTGTTCAACATAGACGTCTTCCTTTAAAAAACCATTTAAAAAAGCACATTTGACGTCCATTTGATAAAGTTTAAAACCCATAAATGCAGCAAATGCAATTAAAATACGAATTGCTTCTAATCTAGCTACAGGAGCGAAAGTCTCCTCAAAATCGATACCTTCCTGCTGATTGTAGCCTTTAACAACCAATCTTGCCTTGTTCCTTAAAATTGTGCCATGTTCATCTAGCTTATTCCTGTATACCCATTTGAGACCAATAACCTTTTGATTCTTTGGTTTAGGTTCAAGGTGCCACACTTTGTTTCTTTCGAATTCATTTAGTTCCTCTTGCATGGAAACAATCCAATCAGCATCTTCCAAGGCTTCTTTGTGATTTCGAGGTTCCAGTGTTGATAGGAAGGCGTTGAATGCACAAAAGTTTCTCAGTTGGGATCTCGTCTGAGTTCCCTTGCTTAGGTCACTTATAATTTTATCCAGGGGGTGTGACCTTTGATGTTTCCATGGCTTTGGTTGGAATGATTGAGCTGGTATAAAGGTGTTATTTTGAGTTGCTCTTTCTTCCATTTCTTCATGGTGTTCTGCTTCTGCATTTGCTTCGCCTTCTGTGTTTTCTGTTTCTTCTGTATTTTGAACAGAGGCTTCAGTATTATTTGGAACTTCAGTAGGTTCCTTATCAGTATTTTCAGTAATTCGAACAGGCTGCTTTCTAGGAATTAATTCTTCATCTTGGTCTGTTGAACGAGTGAGACCAATTTCAAAATCTCCATCTTTATATTCCTGTATACAATCATAATTATTAGTTTCATCAAAAATCACATGTATACTTTCTTCTACACACATAGTCCTCTTATTGTAAACTCTATAAGCTTTACTATTAGATGCATATCCTAAAAAGACTGCTTCATCACTCCTTTCATCAAATTTTCCAAGATTTCTTTTATCATTATTGTGAACAAAGCATTTGCATCCAAAGGCTCTTAAATGAGCAATATTAGGTTTTCTCCCTTTTAACAGTTCATAAGGTGTCTTGTCCAACATTGGTCTGAGCATGGCTCGGTTGATGATATAGCATGCTGTGTTGACGGCTTCTGCCCAAAAATTCCTTGGAAGCCCACTTGCTATTAGCATTGTTCTTTCCATGTCTTCCAATGTTCGGTTCTTCCTCTCAACCACACCATTTTGTTGTGGTGTTCTTCGCGCTGAGAAATTGTAACTTATTCCCTGTTCCCTGCAAAATTCATCAAACTTGGAATTTTCGAATTCCGTACCATGGTTAGTTCTCATATGAATAAGTTGATTACCTATTGATTTTTGTGTCTTTTTCAAGAAAGTCATAAACATATCAAAAGTTTCATCTTTACTATGTAAGAATATGACCCATGTAAATCTAGAATAATCATCCACAAGAACTAAGACATATCTTTTTCCACTTCTACTTTGAATTCTAACGGGGCCACACAGATCCATATGAATGAGCTCCAATGGTTTTGTGGTGCTTACCATTTTCTTTGATTTAAACGATGATCGAACATGCTTTCCTTTGATGCAGGCTTCACAAATTTTGTCATTTAAGAACTTGATAGAAGGTAGTCCGATTACCAAGTCCTTTGACCTTAATTTTTCAAGCAATGAAAGACTAGCATGTCCAAAACGTTTATGCCATAGAAGTGGATCATCCTCAATAACACTTAAACAAGATAGATTGTATTTTGGAACTTTGTTAAGGTCCACGGTATACGTGTTCCCTTTACGAGTTCCTTCCAAAACGATCTTTCCAGTGTTATTGTTGATGATTTTGCATTTTTCAGAAGAAAAGCTTACAGAGTTTCCTTTATCACAAAACTGAGAAATACTGAGTAGATTATGCTTCAAACCCTCGACTAAAAATACATTGTCAATTGCATGGGAACTTGACCTTCCTACTTTGCCAACAACAACAATGTTGCCTTTCTTATTGTCTCCAAAGGTCACTGTTCCCCCTGTATAGGCCGTCAGTGAGAGAAATCTAGATTCATCTCCTGTCATGTGCTTAGAACAACCGCTATCGAGGTACCACTGGTTGTTCCCCCTCACTGCGACCTGCAAAAGAAATTAAGGGTTAGTAGCAGGAACCCTTTCATTCATGGGTTCCTGTGTTGACACATTTGAATCAGATTTCTTCTGCCAAACATAGTTCACATTCTTATTGTACTGTTTTGCTTTCTTAGTACATTCTTCACTGCGATGTTCTTGTTTACCACAAAATGAACAAACAGTCTCACTAGGAAAATCCACATACTTCTTTTTCTTTCCAGTAGACTTCTTCTTATGAACATAGCCTAGACCTTCTGTTCTTTTTGTCTGAGCTTCCTTTACCCACTTAGAAACACCCGTGCTTGCTGTATTTTTACTTTTTCTTGCAATTTCTAGGTCCTTTTCTAGTTTCTCATTTTTATCATTAGTATCCTTTATGTCTTTCTTAACATGCTCTAGTTCATTATTAAACATGATTAAAGGAACTTCAGTAGACCTGCAAGAATCAATGTTAGTACACAACATTTTATATTGAGTCAATTCAATATTCAGCATGATATTCTCACTCTTGACTCTTTCAAGGGATTCTTTTAGCATAATATTTTTATCTAACAATTCAAAGAATCTGCCTTGAACATCATTTCTTAAGCTATTCAGATACTTAACATGATCTCTACAAATTCCAGTTGCCTTTTCGGCTTGCCTTAGTTTTGCACATAATTCTTTATATTCATCTAAGGTTTCTAACAATAAAGAGATTAACTTATCCTTTGAGAGAGATTTCAAATAACTAGGTTGAATGACTACCTCATCATCATGCTTTGCCATTAGACAGAGATTGGCTACTTCATCGTCTGTGTGTTCCTGTTCCTCTTCTTCGGAACTTGATTCTCCCCACGTGGAAATCATTGCTTTCCTGAAATTTGTTTTAGAAAAGTTAGGCTTGGAGTTTCTGTTTTGATCAGCTTCTTTTGCCTTGCCTTTCTCAGATTCCCATAATGGACACTCTTTGATGAAGTGGTTGGTGCTTCCACATTTGTGACAAGAAGACTTGGCTTTGGATTCCTGATTTCTTTTACTGTATCCTTTCTTCTTGTCTAAAAACTTGTTGTTACGGTAGAATTTTTTCAGCCTTCTCACCAACATTGCAGCTTCTTCTTCATCAATGTCAGACTTCTCTTCGGATTCTTCATTAGCTCTTAGTGCTAGCCCTTGACTTTTGACAGTCTCCTGAGTCCGATTGTTCGACTGGATCTCGTGGGTAATGAGGGAACCCGCAAGCTGTTCCAGATTGAACTTGGTGAAGTCTTTTGATTCCTGCACAGCTGCAACCTTTGCTCTCCATCTGTCATTGTCTGGAAGACTTCTTAAGACCTTTCTGACCTGCTCATCTATAGGAATTATCTTACTAAGACACGTTAGTTCGTTAGTAATACTTTTAAATCGAGTAAACATGTCTTTAATGGATTCTTTGTTTCCCATTTCAAAGCGCTCATACTGAGACAAAAGAATGTCTATTTTGGAACGTTTAACATCTGACGTTCCTTCATGTGTAACTTCCAGAAGATCCCAAATTTCCTTTGCGGATTTGCACCCTTTGACACGAGTATGTTCATCGGGTCCAAGTCCCTAAATTAGAAACTTTTTGGCAGTAGCATTCATTTCTAGTTTTTCGAAATCAGTTTTTTCATATTCATCCATAGGTTTAGGGATTACCTCATTGTTAGCATTCGTTTTCGTAATTTCGTAATCTCCTACTTGTATAATCCGCCATACCTGATAGTTCTCTGCTTGGATAAAGATTTCCATCTTATCCTTCCAATAAGGATAATATTTGCCGTTGAAGTATGGAGGCCTTTGAATGGATGTACTCCCGAATTCCTTTTCCTCTGCGTAAGCCATTTTCCCAGGAACTTACTCAACAGGGTTGCCTGCGTGCTCTGAGTTCCTGCTCTGATACCAACTGAAAGTCTAACTGGCTAATACAAGAGGGGGGGTGAGTTGTATTTGAGATGAAATCTAAAAACTTTTGCGGAATTTAACTAAATGAAATAATGACGAGAGAAGATATAGGCTTTTCTAAATTTCCACTATGTAATCAAACTCTTTACAAGTGAAGATTCAAACCCGTTAACAAGTTCCACAAATTAGGAACTTGTTCCCAACTCTCACAGAAGCCTTCAGCAGCGAAGCTTCCTTGACCTCACCTTACACAAACTCACAATCCCAAACCCCAAAGTGCTTCAATACAATCTGTAATTACAAATACCTGTTACACTCAAGAATATATGAAGGAAAATAACTCTCTTTATGTTATTAGGTTGCTACTGGAATTTTTATGCTCAAGAGTTGTGTTTTGCTGAGATAGTTTGCATGAGTATTTATAGAGAAGGCTTAGTCATTAACCTCCACTATAATCACGTCCACATGCCAACATCCCACTAACAACTTGTGGAGGTATCTTGACAAATGGTGATCATGAAGGAGGTTTCCTAGCCTTATCTCACTAATACACTATCTCAACAACTTGATAAACATTAGCTTTGATAAAACCGTATAATCAGAGATTTTCACAACAAAGAAACTGCTTGTTAACTTTATCAAAAGTTTGTTTAAAAAGATTTTATTTTAAAAAGGATTTTATTTGAAAAGATAAATTAATTATTTATATTAAAACAACTAGATAATTATCTTAGATAATTATCTTTATTCGAAAATAGATGACTAGATAAAACTTTTATAAATTATCTTTTTCCTTAAGAAATTATCTTTTAAAACTAACTTTTATTCCAGTAGTCTTTTTAATAACATAAGTCATTGAGTTCCTTTCCGACTTTATATTATTGAGTGCTCACAATTAAAACTAGAACTTGAGATTTGCACGAGGCTTTTTAGAGAATGCTACTCCGCATCCAAGTTCCTACTCCGGAACGAACTTTGCTTGAACCCTTTATTCACCAAAAACTCAAAACATTCGTTAGTCGAGTTTGTCAATTTGTCCATCAAAACCAAAAGGCTCAACAAACTTTACATGTTATCATGCATTTTCACAATACATTATCTTTTGATTACTCAAATAAAATGTTAAGTTGATGGTTAGAGTAGTCCAATACTAACTTCCTATTATATCATTATTATTAACATACAAAATTCTCCTACTATCCGCGCATCTCCAATTATTTCACATCATGAATATCCTCCAATATAATCCTTCCCGCTCCATTGACACATCTTTTTCTTACATGGAACCCCACTCTCTCAAATGCACAAAAAGTACTTGTTTGAGTGGTATTCAGAGCTTTAAGCTGAAGTTTTTATGTTTTTCATTAACAAGTGTTACATTTCATGAATCAGAAGTGGGTTTGGATTGTTGCATGACAATGATGTTGAAAATGGCGATTTTTATGTAAAAAATACTTTGATGTTAGTCTTAAGTATAGGACGATATATAGATGAAGGTGAGGGTACACTATCACACCTGCATGTGTGCGTAATAAATTCTGAAAGCATGCGCAACCAACCATATATTATCACAAAAATCACTTACATATAAAATTAACGTATGAAATGTTTTTATATTTGCAGGGTTGAACAATTCATTGGTTTAAACAATAGTAGCCTGTTTAGGAAAGTAGGGTACATGTTATGTTTCTTTGGCACTTTTCCTTTTAGACTTATACTTGTTTCATCCACTTTTATTTCCCCTGAACTTATTCATAATCGAGGGGGGAAGAAACTTCCATTCATAATACATCATTTTTTTGAATGCATGGTTAGTTGTTGATGCTAGCTCTATGTGTTTTTTGCTCAATTTTCGAGGTTTATGTATGTATGACTTATGTATTAGGTGGTCCATGCAATTTTATTTGGTAGTGTTCCTTAACGATGTTGAAGATCAAATAAAGTTCAAATTACAGTCATTAATGATTAGGGTGGTGTGGTTACTCTTACACGTATATACGCCTTTGAACATCAAAATATTGAATTATGATAGTGAATTCTACTTTGTATTCTCAAATATTCTACTCAAGTACTCATAGATATCGAATATATTTTAATTTACTTAATTAGTACAACTATTATCTTATTTTGATAGATTTTTTAACACGGTAAGTTCTATTGTATAGTGTAATTCGTATAAATAATACTCCGCATTAATCAATGGAAAACATTATGATAAAGGAGTTTTACACAAAATACATTAAATATAATAGCTACGTAGTTTTAAGAATATGATTATAGAACAGAGGATCTAGTGACTAATTAAGAAGCCTCGTTTGTGCTCTTTTGGATTGATATATGTATACAAATGCACAAAGTTTCATATGTGGCTGGCCACACCGTGTGGCCAGCCACAATTTTTTTTAATTCTTTTTCTCTCTCCTCTTTTCTTCTTCTCCAAGCTTAGAAAAAAAGGCATCTTGATTTTCTCTCTCCTCAAACAATTTTCACACTCCTATCATCTTCTCTCTCAAAACCATCAATTTTTCTCTAAAATCCATTGTAACTGCTCCAAAATTCAAGCAATTTTGTTCTACTTTTTCTCAAATTCAACAAATTTTAGTCAAACTTACATATAAACAAGTTGAAGTGACCAATTTGATTAGATTTTTTGCAACTACGAACCCTATTATGACAAAAGAACAAATTGAAGAAATTTTGAATGGAATGAGGTAAAGAACAAAAACTCGTACAGAAATTTGTTCTCAAATGCAAAGGTAAGTTATACTCCAAAAATTTTGAAGAATTTGATGATTTTTTTGTGCGATTTTTGATTAATTTTTTTTTAACAATTTTAATGGTTGTTGGTGGTACGGGAGTTGGTGGTGGTGTGGTGGAGTTTAAGGTTTTGAGGACGGCGGTTGAGAAAGGTTGGTGTTGGTGGTGGTTACGGTGGGTTTGGGTGTGGCTTAATGGTTACTAGGTCGGGGGCTACTAGGGGTTACTAGGTTGGTCAGGGGTTACTAGGTCGGTTAGGTGTTACTAGGTAGGGGGGTACTAAGGGTTACTAAGTCGGTTAGGGGTTACTTGGGGTTACTAGGTTAGGGGTTAATAGGTCGGTTAGGGGTTACTAGGTAGGGGGGTACTAAGGGTTACTCAGTCGGTTAGGGGTTACTAGGTTAGGGGTACTAGGTCGGTTAGGGGTTACTTGTGGTTGGGGTTACTAGGTCGGTTAGGGGTTACTTGTTGTTACTAAGGGTTACTAGGTCAGTTAGGGGTTATTAGGTTAGGGGTTACTAGGTCAGTTAGGGGTTATTAGGTTAGGGGTTACTAGGTCGGTCAGGGGTTACTAGGTCGGTCAGCGGTTACTAGGTCAGTCGGGGGTTACTTGGTCAATGGTTACTAGGGGTTACTAGGTTAGGGGTTACCAGGTCAGTTAGGGGTTACTTGGTCAGGGGTTATTTAAGTGGGGTTATTTGAGGGGTTACTAAAAGGGTTACTGATATGACACCTTGCCACACCGTGCGACCAACTGCACCAGAAACGCGCTGATACAAATGATGCAAAATTTAGAAATTTAATTATAAAATTTATTCTTTGTTTTCACTTATAAATATTTTATTTTTACGAGAGTTATAAATATCTTAGTATGTACTTGTAATTCATTAGTATGAGGGTTTGTAATAATTAATTACCGCCTATTTTTAAATAAATAAAATGTTTTTCTTGTGCATGTAATCAATGCAATTCTTTTTTTTTTTTTGATAATATTTTAATTATCAATAAGTAAAAACTATAACATTTGAATGTTAATAAACTATTAATTTGGGACAATTCTAACAAGTACTTACACCACTATATTTATTCTTAGATCTAAATGAAAAACATTAGTCAAAGTAAATTAGATAAATAGTGCAAAAAGTAAAAAATATTTCATTTATTTAATTATTTAAATGCGGAGAAAGTATTAAAATTAAGAAAATATCAGATATTCAGATTACATGGAAGCCAAAAAAAAATAGTATATAAATCCTAAGGCCTCTCCTCAAAAAAAAAAATAAAAAAAAAAAATAAAAATAAAAATCCTAAGGCCTAAATTATCGACTTATCGTTGCTTGGTTTTGTAATAAAATGTATAATTTTATAGTGTAAGGTTTTGTCACTTTCACAATTATCTGGCCCAAATATATACATTTGTTGACTGATTCAAAAAGAGAACTATTCAAGTGGAGTTTAGTAGGTGTTTTCGTATTCATTTCTATTGATGAAAGATGTGATCACTTTCCCACCAAGTCATTGCTTAGGACCATATCTTACTAATATAAAGGTTATTTTACCTGAATTTTCCTTATTCTCTTAATCTCTTATCCTATTGGATCTATGTTATATGGACTTATCCTAAACTTATTACATTTGAATATATTTATCATAATTTTTTGAATCTAAATTTTTGAAGATTAGTGGGAGAGAATAGAGCCTTGAAATAATATGAATTTTATTATTAGCAATGAGTAACCTTCCTGACAAAAAATTATTTTAACTTATGCTCCCTAATTATCTTAACCATCTATCTTATCTAACCTATCTAAACTTAGTAGAGTTAAACTAACTAATTTAGAACATAAGCATGCTTGTAAGGTACAAAAAGTTCCCTCAAAAAGTTTAAAAAACTAGTTTAAGTCGATACAAACTCTGAGTTTACATGAAGGACTTAAAGTTTTTGGTAAGGACCTCT
This sequence comes from Chenopodium quinoa, assembly GCF_001683475.1. NCBI lineage: Eukaryota > Viridiplantae > Streptophyta > Magnoliopsida > Caryophyllales > Amaranthaceae > Chenopodium > Chenopodium quinoa. Next base: position 13,937,090 of record NW_018742204.1, on the reverse strand, counting down.
TATTTTTTTTCACCTTTAATGACCTCATCATTGGTCAAAAGTTAACTACACTAGTTAGATTAGTGAGTTCTTTAGTTTAAAAAATAATTATAAGAAAGAACAAAAGGTAAACTTCTATAATTTTTAGTTATAAGGAGTTAACCATTTAAGTTTTATAGTACATCGATTTCTTGGATGAATAAACTAAAGGGGTCGGTATTTTTTGAATTAAAAAAGATACGAAATAATTGTCGAGAGTTCTTTTGTTATTATGGGCGTTGTTCGAAGTACGCTTACGTTAAATCATGTTGTGAATATGCTTGACACTCATAGGAAGTGAAAATTGACATTACGATTAGGGACAACGATTAGGGACAAAGCAAAGTAGGGAGCCGCCAACAAGTTTTTAAGGAACTTGTAAACCGTTCACGGATCATAAAAAGGAAACCACGATAAGGGACAACGATAGGCAACAACGATTGACCCGTGAAGGTTACACCCCATTCATAATCCATGAGATTACTAACTCCATATGGTTCGGAACCACGAAAGGAGGATCGGGGATGATGGTACGAAGTGAGTCATGGAGTCACATTCGCCCGTATTGACCTCTACTCGATTCTTATTGTGAAAAGTGATTCCTGCGATCTCAAAGACATACAAACAAAATATTCAATTTGCTCCAAACTATTATTAAGTTAAATTGGTTTAATATTAATGCAACATATAATTCTAAATATTGTGATCACTTGAATTAATAACAAAATTAAAAAGGATCTGTCGTCCAAATTATCTTATTAGGCGTGATTTTCAATTACATATTCCCTTTAAACATGCAATATAGTGATCATAATAACAATAGAATACACATTAATATTGGAAGCAATTTAACAATAATAGTTTTAGTCAAATAAAATACTACCTCCGTTACATATTATTTGCAATGATTTGACATAAAGTAGAGAGGAAAAATGTCTAATCGTTGCAAATAATATGTAACGGAGGTAGTAATAAACCTAATCATGATACTAGCAACAAGAATAAAATAAGTAATTAAATTAATTAATTACTCACATTCCTCGCGTTCACATCATGAATAAATTGTTAGTAACTTCAATAAAAATATAAATCAAATGAAAATTAAATTATATAAAAAGTAGATTTGATTTGGTCCAAACCCTCAGTTATTTATACCTTTCACGCCTTGGTTTAAGTATAAAAATTTTGGGTATTGTATGGACTCCTTGTAGTGCTTAGGGGAAGTATTATGGAAGAATAGGGAGGCTAGTGTTTAGGCTAAAGAGGGAGAAGAGAACTATTTGATGATCAAGCTTGTTGATGATTGAAAAAGGGAAGATATGACCTCTATTTATAAGGAAAAAGAGGATTGAAGAATCAAGAAAAGATAAGAATTCGAATCGGATAAAACTCTTGCGATAGACAACAGTTTTTGCGGTTTTTGTTTTTATCATATCTTTTGATTCAGAAATTGGAATAAAATGAATAAGATATCGTTGGAGATTTATTGAAGTCTACTTTCTAACCCAATTAAAATCAGATTAAAATATTTTGTACAATAAAAAATATGGCCGAAATAGTGAGACGGTGTCAGTTTTGGATAGAGTTTGACATTTTATTCATATCTTTTCCGTTATAGCTCGGAATTGATATTATAATATATCATTGGAAATATAATTTCAAGGGCTATCCAAACATATAAAATTTGGATAAAAACTATGAGGCACGAAAATAATATCTGTCTATCTTTGAACGTCTTTCAATTCGGATAGAAATAGGACTTTCAAAAAGAAAAGTTTTATTCAATTTCAAACTCTTTAATCTTATCTTTTCAAAAAGGATAATTAGGATCTTTTAGAAACTTATAGAAGTATCTATTTAATTCTAATTGGTTTAGGAATGGGATTAAATAATTTGGACCCTCCACATGATCATTGGGTCGTAGGCAATGTGGGCTTAGGTTCGGTTTGGGCTCAAATTAATATTTTGGTCATAACTTATTCGTTATAACTCGGATTTGGGCTTATAATATGTCGTTGGAAAGCTCTTTTAAATCCCCATCCAACTATTCAATCATTGAACCCAGGTAATGGACCAAAATAAACTAGACTAAACTTTTTTATAAAAAGGATACGAAATGAATTATTTTGGGTTTAAAGGCACGAAAAGAGGAAAATAAGTTATGGTTTGAGGAAATGGGCTAGAAGTTGGGTTGGTTTATGAAATGGAAATATGGATTTAAGCACCCCAAGATTAAATACTCAACCCGACCAATAATGGTGGTGAAAGGTTGTTCATCATCGGGTTTGGTTTTGGGGAGACATTTTTAGGTGTCTACAGTTATTACTTCATACACTTTGGATAAAAGCAAAAAAATTTCATGGAGATATATAACTTGCTATTAATTAAGGGACTGTTCTCATAGGCTGAATTAGCTTAATAGAACTGAACTGAGCTGAATTGAACTGAACTAAACTGAACTGAAATGAACTAAAATGAATATTTTATAAGAGAAGGAAATTAGGAGCTAAAACTGAAAATAAACGTATGAGAACAGGCCCTAAGTGTTGAGTATTCGTACAAATGTTGATTTTTAATTTATAAGACTCCATTTTAACATTGATACAAGTGTTAGGTTGGTTTTAAAATTCTATGCTAAAATATATTTTTATCATTCTAAAAAAAAAAACCCTTCCTCTAACTTTCTTTATTGAAATAGTGAGTTTAAATTAATTACTACCTCCGTTAACCAACTATTATGTGCAACAAAGAGATATTATTTGTGAGACATAAAATATTCCTTTGTTGCACATAATAATTAACAGAGGTAGTATTAATCGACGTAATTATATAATTACAGAAGTTTTAAAATTTTATTATATATCCTTCAATAAATAAGTCAAATTATTTAACTAGAAATATATTTAATTACCAATAAATCAAGAGGGGCTCCTTATCAGAATAAGATAATAGTTTGTCAAAAAAAAAATTGCAAGAGATGGAGTACATTTGTAGGTAATTTATATATATTTTTTTTCTATTAAGTAAAATAGCTAAATTATTAATATTATAATAGCTTAAAATTATACTTCAATGCAATATTTACTTTTGACTAATGTGTTTTTTTCCTTTTCTTAATAAAAAAAATATACAAAAAATATTTCTATACATTGACATTTGAAAAGTCAACCCATGGTTAAAGGTGAGTTAAGTGACCAAAAACCTTAACTCGGGTCCTTAAAGGTGAAAAAAAAAAGACATAAGGTCCTTAAAGGTGAAAAATGCAAAAGTTTAGGTCCTTTTTATTAGCTTAACTCTACAAACTCTCACAGTTTCACTTTCATGAAATTTTGAGCTTTAAATCCAATTCTAAATTGCTTAATGTTCATACACTCCGTACTTTACTAACGGCTAACGCTATGTTTGGTTCATTTAATTTTATCTAAATTATAACTTAGGGCTTGTTCACATTTACTGAACTGAGCTGAACTGAACTGAACTGATTAGAGCTGAACTGAACTGAACTGATTGGAGCTTAACTGAACTGAGCTGAAATGAATATTTTATGAGAGAGGGAAATTAAGAGCTGAACTGAACTGAACTGAAATTAAGTAAATGTGAACAGACCCTTAGTGTTTGTTCTCTTCAATTTAATTTCAGTTCAGTTCATCTCCAATCAATTTAATTAAGTTCGGTTCCTAATTTTCTTAACTCATAAAATATTCAATTTAGTTCAGTTCAGCTCCTATCAGTTCAGTTCAGCTTAGTAAATCAGAACATGCCCTAATTTTTATATTAGCTTAATTGTATTTTGTCAAAACATAGTTTATTTGAATTTTTAGAACTTATTATGTTTGTATTAATTTTTTAACTTATTTGTAAATTGAATATCATATGAATTTAACATGATTTGAGATGGGGAAGGTAAGGGTAATCCCATAAACCCCAAGCAAAAGTAGATAGTAGAACTCAAACTTACGACCTCAAAGTTAAAAAGTGAGTTCTCCACCAAGCTTGTTTGTTATGTAAAATTTAAGGAAGCTTATTTAAAGAATGAAATACATATGATCTTCTCTACATTGTCCTGCACTGAAGAAGCAAGCTCGCTGATACTAAACTATGAGAACTTTCAATTACAACTACAATTAACTGCACAACAAATTTATCCTGTAAATCCAAGAAGTCAATATTCATGAACTAGAGATTTGCAACTAAATACATAAGCCTTGAGCAACCATGCAAAAGAGAATAAATCAGACAGCAACCTTCACACCAGAAAAGACAGACCATTCACATGTGCAGCTCTAGAGAGTGGCTCACTAGTTGCAACAAGACACAAAAATACAATAGAGCTCGATATAAATATATACACTCATTCAAGATTTCCCTTCTTCTACCCTCAATGCTCCAAAATTAACATTCACCAATTGTGCAGCTGCTCTGGCTGCAGCTGAAGCACGATCTGCTGAGGTAATGGCCACTCTGGCTTTCTCAAAGATGTCAGAAGAATTTAATCCTGTATCCTTATTACTGTCACTAACAGAACTTTCCCCTGTGCTATTTTGGTTTGATGCTTTTGTCCCGTTGGAGTTCAATACAACCCGGTTGCCATTATGACTAGACATTTGGGGAGCTCGTATACTTGGTTTGTCAGTTGAAACTGGAGGCGTAACAGGCTGTGCTACATTAGAAGGCGAAGAATTACGATGCAGCGCCTGGATAGGAGGTGCAGAAAGTGAAGGATCTACAGGTATTGTCCTCCGACCATCCTGTACAAGTTGAAGAAAACTGTGTAGTTAGATAGAAATAAAAAACATAACAGAGTTTACTTTAAAAGGTAATGAGTGCATTCATTTTTAGACAACCGATAGAAAATAAGTGTGCAAGATAATACAGGACAAAAAGATTGTCATATAGTACTTATTAGTGTTCACACAACTAGCATATCATGTTGGTTGCTGGTTCAGTGATTACAAGAGCATACACAAAGGAGAGAACTTGACAATCCAAACTTACCCCCCCCCCCCCACCCCCACCCCCACAAAAAAAAAAAAAAAAAAAAAAAAAAAAAAAAAAAAAAAAAAATTATTTGGGGAAGAGGGTGGCCGACAAACAGAAGAAAAGGGTCAGAGGGAAAAGGATACTCCACCTACAGGTATTACTGCTCTAATCACCAACTCACCTCCCTAAGCACCTCATTAACAAATATTATTTGTACGAAAGTATCAGATTATAAAAGAGACCATACTTTTTCCTTTATAGTAAGAGAAGCATATAATTGATGGATGGGTCTTTCATAGCACCATCAAGGCATTAATGCTTCTGTACCATCAATATGACAATATCCACAAATTCAAAACAGTTGACAAGAAAAATAATAAAGGAGGCTGTTCTTTTTCTTGTTTGCATTGACAATGGCCAAAACAAGTTCATTGCCTTAAAAAACCCAGGGAGTATATTCCAAAAGAGCTGAATGCTATAAGTAGAAGATGAAATATTCGAGTCATTCCATAATAACTTGATTTCCTTGCATTTAAATGTTCAGTATTGTTGATTCTTACAACAAACTGAACAAAGTAACCGAAGCAATAAAGAGCTCATGGATTTGACTCTCTTCTCTTAAGGTCTCATCACCTTCATGCTCTGAAATTTTGCAGTTTCCTTGGGAGTTTGATGATGGCAAGAAGGGAGCATTTCTCCAGAAGATGAAGTAAGAATGGAAGTAAATGGAGCTTTCTTAAACCATGTTTGTGTTTATATATTTTCAAGGAGATCCTAGATGAAGAATAAGATGCAGGTCATTAGCACCCCAACTACTGGTTATAAAGCTTGACTTTATTTTGTATTGAAACAGATGGATTAATTGTGTAACGGCAGAAGACCAATCTTTAAACAGCAGCCGCACTTCAGAGCTTGAAGAATAACAGACAACAATAGCCAACGTTAGCCTGTTAGGAACCGCTGTACAAGAGGTTCAGTTTCCAGGTTGCAACAAGTTCCAGAGCACCCTATATAAAAGTATCACTTAAACCTATATCTTTCATCAATTTAAGCCCAATTTTTAAAACTAGAAAATAAATATATTGGTCATACAAAAAAAGTATTAAATTTGCTAAACAACTATATTTGGTTTGTAGCATTTGCAAGTTGTAAGAGTTGTAAATTTATGAACCTCTTTTTTTTTTTTTTGAAATAATTTTGCAAAAAAGTACGAAAAGTATTAACAGATAGGGTACCATATATCGGAACCAAAACGTTCTCATTTTCTAGGTACCTGTTCAACATCAGGTTCCTGTTCTCATTTTGTGGAACCTATTGCAACAAGTTTCGATTCTGATTCCAGAAATTGTAGCAGGGTATCCTGCTATGCTCACCCCTAGTCAATAAGAGAGCAGGAACTAATTATTAGTGTTCTTGCAACTGATTCTTATGGGCATAATGATGGGGAAAACCGCAAAAGTTCATTGTGTTAGGTCATCAGAGGGAAGATGGAGGTTGAATTATTGATCATTGAGTTTTAAGGATGTGGCTCTTGTAGAATGAAAGAGTATGCAGTGTTGGTGGTCATAAGCAAAGAGCAATTCTATAAAGGCAAACACAAGAGACGATGAGAAATCAAGTGCAATGGGGATCATCACGAGAGGCGATTATCATAGGGTTCATGTAAAGCTGCACTTGGTAGCAATGCAGCAAAATTATACAACAAAATTATACAGGAGGAAGCATGTAAAAGTCAGATTTGGAGCGTGTAGACATAAGAGAGACCTTGTCAAGATGGATTGTTTTGTGAAACATTGTACAAGTACAATCAGAAAAATTATAAAAGGTTTTTACACAATGTGAGAAAAGGAGAAAAATGTGAAAATGTTATTTGCCATTTTTCTATTTTGAAAGCAGCAAAAGTAGGAAACATTTGTGAATGAAACAATACACATAATTGGTTTGGAAAAACTGCCTAGAATAATTTGACCTTTGCCTCACACACCCAAGATAATCCCACCTTTCAATTATTTTTTAATAATCTCACCTTTAATGTCAATCAGCGAAAAATGGTCCATGGCGGCCTGTTATTGGTAAAAAATAATAATAATAATAATAAAATAATAATAAATTTTTTTAAAAAGTTAATATTTTTAAAGAAAATAAAAATAAAAAATTAATGTTTACAAAACCACCCCACCAGCTGCCAAGCCACCAACAAGTTACCTCCCTGCGGCTCCGGCCACCAAGACCCTCAATCCCTTTGACGCCATGACCGACACCCCCTCCCTTCCCCATACCCTGATTTTGGCCCCCATCCCCTTCCCACACCTCAATTTTGGCTCCTCTCCCCTTCCCACACCTTGATTTCGGTTGATTTAATGGCGACACAACGGGTAGGAGGACCTGGGTTTGGTCGAGGCTGGTGGTTCTAGGCCTCGCCTGGGCCGGGGCAAGGAGGTGGCTGGGGCCTAGTTTTAATTTTTAGTTTTTTTTTTTTTTTTTTTTTTTTAAAGTTAAAAATAGTTAATTACTAATCATCATTTCTTAAAACAAATTTAAAATTAAACTTATTTTTTAACCAATCATGTGGAGACATTGTGACACGTGTAAATTAAACTTAATAAAAACAATTTACCTACTCAACCGGTCACTTGAGACCATTTGGAAGCGGATTGACCTTAAAAAAAAAGGTGGGATTATTTTGGGCGGATGAGGCAAAGTTCAGATTATTCCGAACAATTTTTCCAATTGGTTTTAGATTAGGGGTAAATATTTATTGTTCTTTATTTAGCATGTAATTAATTATATAAATGCCTTACGGTAAAATTTGCAATCAATTCATAAATTCACATTAATGATCGGATATAATTTAAGAAAAATTTGTTTTCTGATATAATTTATTTATTTACTTCATAGTAGTTGTACGTTTAATTCCAAAATGTTATATTATTTGTGAATTATCAATACATTTTATCTAGTAGAAGTCGCATTTCTGTTGCGAGCTTTAATAATTTTTTAAGAGTTCTCACAGCGGAAATATGGCTTCTACTCGTACTAGATAAAATGAAAACAATACCTCACAAATAATAATATTTTGGGATAAACAAACAACCCCTATGAAGGAAATAATAAATGTAAGAAAGTAAGCTTTCTTAAACTAAACCTTTTATGACATGAATAATGTTTGAGTTATTTATCAACATTACAACCTAAGCATTATATATAATAACAAGAATGACTGAAACTATTTAACTAAACAAACAACGTAACATGTTTGCAAAATATACTCGTTTCATTTTGATATCATACCCATTTTCCTCTCCTAGAATATCTCTCAATTTTTAGAGAAACAAATTATATGGTCTATTATAGCCAATATAGTCATATGCTCCCAGAATTCTCCACCTCATTCAAAATAATTTTAAAAACATTCAAATTTTGGACAAACGAATTTTAGATATTTGTATCCGGTTGCACCATTTTGATAATGATGGCCTACGTAGCCTTGGCCTAAATCAAACCAAACATAGTTCCACTTATTTTACTATGTTAATACCTAACATGAGACAGACTTGCTTCCTGACACAACTTTTGTTAACATGTCTGCAAGGGTTCTCATTTGTATGCACTTTCACAAGAGAAATACTTCCTTTCTCTATGAAATTTCGTACAAAATGATACCTTACATCTAAATGTTTGGTACAAACATGATGAACCTAGTTCTTTGCCAAGTGAATAGCCCATTGGCTATCACAATTTAGATTCACACTATATTGTTTCAACCCCAAATAATCTATAAGTCCCCACAATTTTCAACTCCTTCTGTACTCAACTTTTTTCGTAAATAGAGCCACTATAGCCCGTAACATTGATCACAACTAACTAGAGCACCATTTATTTTAAACACATAACTAGTAACAAATCTTCTATATAAATCACCAGCGTAGTCCAAGTCAACAAAGCCGCTTATTTGACATGTATCTCCGCCAAAGCATAAACATGTGTCAAATTGTCAATGGTACCTTTTATGTACTGTAAAATCCATTTCAATGCTTTCCAATGTGCTTTACCTAGGTTCTCCATGAGCGTAATGGTAACACTCACAGCTCGTGGCTGGACATGTACACACCACAGCGTACATTAAACTACCAGCAACACCAGTATAAGGTATGTTGAGATATAAGCCTTTATTTAGCATGCTAAAAATGTGAAAGGTTGAGGATAAAGGAGTATTAATTTAGTGTTACTAAATTAAATTAATGGTTCATGCATTTGCTATATAATAGGTGGGTAGCATTGTTTCTGTAAGCCTTTATACATTAATGTTTTGTTTTTCATTTAAAATCATCCCAAAAGAAAACATACAAGAGAACGAGAAGCTTTAAGAGAATTTTTAGAGAAAGTTCTCGAGTTGGGTATGGTTGTGAGTTGTAATAAGTGTTCTGAACACTTGTGTATTATTTATTTTTTTTTTAAAAGTTTTGCAGTATAATTAGAGATACAAATATTGTTCATTTATTTGAATTATATATATATTTTTTCCCCACTAATTTAATTGTAAAGGAAATTTGCATAATATTTCTTAACAACTTAGTTGATATTCTGTTGACATTCAGATAAAAATCGGTGAGAAACGATCCTAAGAAGTTGGATTTGAGTGGGAGCAATGGCTGCAGACGAAGGAAAGGTAAGACTCGAAAAATTCAATGGTGCAGATTTCGAGTTTTGGAAAATGCAGATCGAAGATTATTTATACCGTAAAAAACTTTATGAACCTCTCGGGAAAAAAAGCCAGAGGATATGAAATATGAAGATTGGAATCTTCTACATAGACAAGCCCTTGGAGTTATTCGGCTAACGTTATCACGTAATGTAGCTTTTAATATAGCAAAGGAAACGACCACGGCAGGTTTAACGAAAGTTCTCTCTAGTATGTATAATGTTCATTTAATGAGGCGGTTATTCAATTTGCGGATACAGTAGCCAATTGAGTTCAATCAAAATTGATTTTGAAGATGGAGTTTCGAGCATTGATACTTTTGTCTTCAATGTACCTGGAATGCTACAATCACAGTTGTGAGTAGCTCGTCAGGAAGCAATAAGTTGAAATTTGACGATGTTCATGACCTGGTTCTCAGCGAAGAGATTCGACGGAGAGAGTCGGGTTAATCATCAACCTCTTCAGTTTTACATACTGAGTGAAGAGGATGAAATTCAACCAAATGAAACGAACGTGGAAGATCAAGCTATCGAGGTAAATCCAGAGATAGGAGATCAAAATCAAGGACTTCTAATAATTCCAAGAACGCGAAGTTTATTGAGTGTTGGAATTGTAGGAAGACGGGGCATTATAAAAATCAGTGCAAAAGTGCATCGAAAAACCAAGAAGCAAAGGCAGAGGCAAATGTTACTTCTACTATAGAAGGAGATGATGCATTGATATGCTCTTTAGAGAGCAAGGAAGAATCTTACGCGTTAGATTCTGGAGCATCGCTACTTTGAAGAAAGAATTTTTTGAGAAGTATGTCCCTGGAAAACTTAGAAAAGTATACCTAGGCAATGACCAACCTTGTGATATTGTTGGTAAAGGTGTAGTGAAAATTAAGTTAAATGGGTTAGTTTGGGAGCTGAGAATGTTAGGCATATTCCCGAACTAAGAAAGAACTTGATAGTTGGCCACCGAAGGCTACACTACAAATTTCCAAGATAAAAATTGGAAGATTTCAAAGGGAGCAATGACAATTGCTCATGGTAAAAAGAGTGGTACTCTTTACAAGACAGCAGGGGCATGTTGTTCAATTTCAATTGCAGTAGGAAATGAAAATTCCAAGTTGTGGCACCAAAGACTTGGCCACATGAGTGAAAAAGGGATGAAACAAATGCATTCTAAATAGAAATTACCAAGTCTTGAATCAGTTGATATGGACGTGTAAAGAATGCATACTTGGAAAGCAGAAGAGTGTAAGCTTTCAAACTAATGGTAGAACCCGAAGGAAAAGTTAGAGCTTCTACACTCCAATGTTTGGGGGCCAACAACTACTTCATCCATAGATGGAATACACTACTTTTTATTGATGATCACTCCACGAAGGTATGGGTTTACTTTCTAAAACAAAAATCCAAAGTGTCTGAAACTTTCAAGCGATGGAAAGCTATGTTGGAAAATGGTGGTGAATATAAAGACACCACATTTAAGAAGTTTTGTTATGAGCATGGGATCAAGATGGAAAGAACGGTGCCGGGTACACCTACTACTTCATTTATAGGTGGAATACACTACTTTGTCACTTTTATTGATGATCACTCCACAAAGGTATGGGATTACATTCTAAAACAAAAATCCGAAGTGTTTGAAACTATCAAGCGATGGAAAGCTATGTTGGAAAATGGTGGTGAATATAAAGACACCACATTTAAGAAGTTTTGTTATGGGCATGGGATCAAGATGGAAAGAACGGTGTCGGGTACACCTCAACATAATGGTGTAGGGTGTAGTTGAGCGTATGAACCGAACATTGACAGAAAGAGCCACAAGCATTCGTATACAATCAGGTTTTGGCAGAAGCAGTCAACACACAGCTCATCGACTCCATTAGACTGCAAAATACCAGAGGAGGTATGGACTAGAAAAGATATAAATTTGTCTCACTTAAAGGTTTTTGGCTGTGTAATATATGTGCATATTAGTGATCAAGGCAGGAATAAGCTTGATCCTAAATCTAAGAAATGTACTTTTATTGGCTATAGCGAGGATGAGTTTGGATACCGCATATGGGATGATGAAAATAAAAGGGTAATCCGTACTAGAGTTGTGATTTTCAATGAAAGAGTCATGTATAAGGATAGACCAGCGACTCAGTACAAAGTAGGCCGATGTTTGTAGATGAAGATTATATCCCCAACAGTACGGTGAAAGACTCACCTATAAGAGAACTTCAACAAGAAGAATTTGTAGGATAGGCCCGTACACTACAGTCTAACATGCCACAACCTTCTAGTCCAGCACCAGTATTGAGAATGACTACTCATGAACCTGAATGCTATAATGAAGCATGTCAGATAAGTGATGCTAGAAGGTGGGAGCTTGCAATGAAAGATGAGATGAAATCTCTGATTTCAAACCTGACATGGGAATTAACCGAGTTACCCATGGGTAAAAAGGCACTTCGCAACAAATGGGTTCATCGAGTGAAAAAGGAGCATGATGGTTCTAAGAGATACAAAGCTCGATTAGTAGTAAAAGGATTCCAACAGAAAGAAGGAGTTGACTACAATGATATTTTCGCACCAATTGTGAAACATAATACCATTAGAACAGTGTTAAGTATTGTTGCCATTGAAAATCTTCATCTCGAACAATTAGATGTGAAGACTGCATTTTTTCATGGAGATTTAGATGAGGAGATATACATGCATGAACCACAAGGTTTCTTAGAAAATGGAAAAGAAAATACGGTGCGCAAATTTAAGAAAAGTTTATATGGTCTAAAACAAGCCCCGAGACAATGGTACAAAAAGTTTGATAAATTTATGCACAAGGAAGATTTCCAAAAGTGCAATGCTGATCATTGTTGTTACATCAAGAGATATCAATCCAGTTATATCATTCTACTACTTTATGTCGATGATATGTTAGTAGGTTCATATATGGATGATATAAGAAGGCTAAAAAAGCAATTGTCAAAGGAATTTGACATGAAGGACTTGGGTCCAGCAAAGAAAATTCTTGGAATGCAAAATACAAGGGATAAGCATGAAGGTACATTGCAATTATCTCAATCAGAATACATTAAACGTGTTTTACAGAGATTTAGCATGAGTGATGCCAGTTAGTACACCCTAGGCGAGTCACTTTCGATTATCGACGAAGGAAGATAGAGACTATATGGCTAAGGTTCCATATGCCTCGGCTAGTTTAATGTATGCAATGGTTTATACAAGACCGGACATTGGACATGCAGTGGTAGTTGTTAGCAAGTTTATATCAAATCCAGGAAAAGTTAATTGGGAAGCAGGGAGATCTACGAGGTACTATAGAGAAGTGTATGTATTTTGGTAAAGGTGAATTAAAAGTACAAGATTATGTTGATGCTGACTTTGGAGGTGAAGTCGATCGCCGTAGAAGCACGTCACTGTGAAAATACAACGGTTAGGCAGAAAAAATTGTTCCTCTATCCACTACAGAGGCTGCGGTAACTGAAGCTAGTAAAGAGATGATATGGCTTTAAGGTTTGTTAGCTAAGTTGGGATTCAAGCAAGAGAATAGTGTTTTGTACATTGATAGTCAAAGTGCGATACACTTGGCAAACAATTCAGCATTTCATTCTAGAAGAAAGCACATTGGACTTTGGTATCATTTTATTCGATCTTTATTAGAAGATGAAGTGCTAACATTGGAGAAAATTCAAGGAACTAAGAATCCGGCATATATGTTAACGACGACAGTGACTATTGACAAGGTAAAGTTAGTGTTTAACTTTGGTGGGCCTACTTGAGTAATATAAGAAAACATCATGTTGCATGGAGTAAGGTGTGAAGACAAAATCTGTCTTCTAGTGGGAGGTAGGAGATTGTTGAGATATAAGCCTTTATTTAGCATGCTAAATATATGAAAGGTTGAGGATTAAGGAGCATTAATTTAGTGTTACTAAATTAAATTAATGGTTCATGCATTTGCTAAATAATAGGTGGGTAGCATTGTTTCCGTAAGCCTATGTATATTAATGTTTTGTTTTTCATTTAAAATCATCCCAAAAACAAAAGAAAACATAAAAGAGAGAGAGAGAAGCTTTAAGATAATTTTTAGAGAAAATTTTCGGGTGTAATCGAGGTGGATATGGTTGTGAGTTATAATAAGTGTTGTGAACACTTGTGTATTACTCCCTCCGTTTTTAAATACTTGCTCCATTTCTATTTTTTGCACTATTCATTTGTCCTAATTTGACTAATGTTTGTGATTTATACATTAGAAAAAATAATCTTCTGGGTACTTGTTGGAATTATCTCAATGAATTGATTATTAATTTTCAATCGTTAGAATTTATACTTATTGATAATTAAAGATATAAGTGATCAAAGATTAGTATCGGCATGCGTGTCCAAGAGAAATGGAGCAAGTATTTAAAAACGGAGGGAGTATTTATCCTTTTTAGTAAAGTTTTGCAGTATAATTAGAGATACAAATATTGTTCATTTTTTTGTATTATTTATATTATTATTTTTTTCCCACAATCCCACTAATCTGATTCTTAGGGAAATATACATAATATTTCCTAACAAGGTACATTATCCATGTATGCCTTATCTTTCGCTATAGTGGGAGATTGTTTATTAGAGAGCCTAAAATGTGGAGCCAATGATTTCACCACTAATTTAGCACCTTTCATCCCAAACCTTCTAATAACCCACTCAATGTAGCCTTTTTAGCTCAAGAACAATTTCCGGATTGATCTCTCTATTCTAATCTCCATACCTAGTATTTTCTTCACAACGCCCAAGCCTTTAGTTTCGAATTCTTCACAAAGTTGAATTTTTAACCTATTTATCTCCACCTTGCTCTACAAAGTTTGCGAATGTATACACAACAATCGTACTTACTTCTAGAAAATCCTTGTTTTAACATACAAGAATCAAATCACTTGTACCACTGTCAAAGAGATTGCTTTAATCCATAAAGTGATTTCCTAAGCGACAAACCTAAGTCTTTTTACCCTCAATCGTAAATCCCTCATGTTTATAAATATAGATTTACTCATCCAAATCACCATTTAAGAAGGTTGTCTTCACATCAAGTTATTCCACCTACTACCCAAACCACCTCCCCCCCCCTCTTATCCCACCGACTCACCAGAGTCACCACCACGACACCACCAATTACCCGGCCACCCTCCTTATCCCACCACCTCACCACCACCAACTATTCGAAACCCCACCAACACCTTCCCAACTACCCAAAACAAAATCAATCCTCCTCGAAATCACCTCACAACCACCTAGAAAAATCCACCATCACAAATTCCTTTCTCATCCACCACAAAAAAATAAATAAATAAAAATGGTAATTATTAGCTTTTTCTCATCATCATTTAGGGCTTTAGTTGGTCGAATTTGACCATGAAAGTTGTAGATCTACAATTTTCATGTTCAAAGTTGAGCTTTAATGATAGTGATGAAACAAAAGAAAGGGAAGAGAGAGAAGGGAGCATTGCTCGGCAAAGAGAGGGTGGGTGGTGGTGGTCATCCATGGAAGAAGAATGAGAGAGAGCGAAATGGAGTTTTGTTGGGGTGGTGAATGGAGCTTCTCTCTCTTTCTTTATCCATGGAAATGGAGTTTTGTTGGGGTGGTGATTGGAGTTTCTCTCTCTTTCTTTATCCATGATAGTGAAGAGAGAGAGAGGAGATTAGTGGTGGTTAAAGTGTGATAGTGGTAAGAGAAGATTGGTGGTGGTTTGAGAAGATGAAGAAATGGAGATGAAATCTTGATGAGAAGTAAATGATGATTCGATGAATCAAAACCTTAATCCCATAAGTGGGGTCGATACATGAACCAAATTTGATTATTCCGAATAGTCATCGACAAAAATATTCCTCATATATCCCTTACGATCCAATGCTTCATCCTCATGCAAATTCATATACTTCATATCCTTCCTAATTACTTCCGACCCTGTCATTTCGGTCTCTCTCTCCCTCATTTAACCTCTCCATGGTCCCACTCTTCCACTCGTCGAACCAGTGCACCCTCGGGTCTCCGTCTTACATATTCAAACCAACACATGAGATTTTCCCTTAGTTAATAATTTAATAACTTGTAATTTAATGCATTAATTGAATTTGGGAAAGATTAAGTAAAGGTATGTTGGTAATTTCATTTAAAAAATTTAACTTAAAAAGGCTTGTAGCTTTCACATTTAGTATATGTTACAACTAAAAAGTAACAGAGGCAGTAAGAAAATATGCTTATTTCACAAAAGATGCATAAAGCATTAGCTAGAAGAGAACAAAAACCCAAGGATATGAAGGATGAGTATTAGGAAGAATAATATCTTCTAAGAGTGTCCACAATCCTATGCCTTATAGGGAAATTGCTTTCTTGTTTAAGAAGCAACGGCTTCTGTGTGGCAAAATTAGAGTCCAATTTCTTGACGAAAACTCAAACAACTCGAATCTAAATAAATTTCAAATCGTACACATGCAAGATGGAGGAAGGCATTGCAATTCGGGACATCACACCATATATGCCCAAATAGGAAATGCTTTATAACTTACCAAAGTTTAAATGGTGGCACTGTTTAATGAGAAACGATATGCTTGTAAGACAATAGGATTATTAGGTACCATCTAAGGGAAGATGCATGATGGAACAATAATAATGTTGAAGGATGTATGAGACATTGCAAGAAAAATCATCTTTATCAACTTATTATTGAAAAATGGATGCAAAATAGTCTTAGCAAACGGCGTTATAAAGATAGTGATGAAAAAGATTCATCACGGTAATTTTTATCCTCTATTGGGGACACTATTACATGTTATTTAGCTGTTGGAATCGGTGGAAATAAAGACCAAACATAAAAGATATTGCACATGCACCTTTAGGCATATGCGAGAAAAGGTTTTATCATTGCTTAGTGGTCATGGTTTGTTATAAAACATGAAGAAGCCACAATATCACAATATGAAATTTTCTACAAGTAAGCACAAAAAAGAGAAATATTAGTGTGTGTATCCGAATGTTGGGGTTAGGCAAAATTTGCTCCTAAGGGAAGTTCAAGATATTTTGTTACTTTTGTTGACAATTATTATAGGTGTGCTAGGATTTATTTTCTTGAACATAAGATCAAGGTACTCAATACTTTTAAGCAATAGAGAGCAATGGTTGAGAGCACTACAAGTCAAAAGATAAAACTTGTATAATTTGATAATAGTACAAAATACACCTAGGGAGCTTTCAAATAATTTTGTGATAAAGGCACTTGTGAGACAATGAACAATCAGAAACACATCTCAATAAAATGGAGTAGCAAAAAGACTAAATCATACATTACTTGAGAAGGCAAGGTGTGTGTGCTCTAATTGAATGGTGGGTACAGTTAATTGCTAGAACTTGTAATATAGCGGATCAATCCCCACATTCTTATTTAGCTGATCAATCCCCATATTCTTATTTAGATGGAGACGCACCTTATTGATGTGGTCAAGGGAACATGCACATGCACCTTAAAGCCTTTAGGTGCTAACTTATTATCATGTCAAGGATAGCAAGCTTGATAAAAGAGCCAAGAAAGCAATATTTATAGGGTATTAAAAAGGGTTCAAGGGATATTGTCACCTTTCTATTACAATTAGATCTGGTTTGATGCACTAATTTAGCAACAAACAGTAACTCATGTAACCCTAAAGAGGGAGTTCCAAACAAAAATATCAGAGACAATAGCAAGTCCACTTTATCCAATGCCTAAGCCCAAGTTCCCTTTCAAAATACTAGATTTTCTCATAAAATTGCATCATTTAGGAATAGAGCCAATAGATGATAAGCAAGAAGTGCAATAAAGCTATAGTGCAGAAGAAACGACAAGAAAGGAAAGAAAACACACCAGGAGATCGTCATGTTTCTTCTGGAATTCTGCTTCAGTTTCTGAAGAGTCCCAGTTGACATTAAACTCTTTTGCAATTTCCTTCAGCAGCTTGAGTTTTAATTGTGCAGATGGAGCATTAACAGAAAGATTCTCAATTATCTACAATGGAAAGCCCAAAAAATCCAAAGGTGAAACATAAGTTCTAGAACAGGAACATTGGGACATCATGCAAACATCTGCCACATAACTATCAAGAAAAACTGTATCGCAAAGACAAGAATTTCTCAACTGTACGGTTAACACTAGTATCAGGCCGGAGTTCAGAGACAGCTGAAATAAATTCCTTTCCATATTTTGAAGTGAACAAGTTTTTAACTTGCAGGAGGTCTGGCAAATCGGAGCACCTGGGAGCTGCAAAAATTACGCTTGCTATAGCCTCCTGCAACTCTGAAGGACATTGCCTACAACCCATATTTGCAATTATAAGTACTTCTAATACTCTTATAGGAAATATTTTATGCTACACAAATCTTTCTAGTTAATGTAAGGATCAGAAGCACATAAAAAGAAAATGTAGAGTTTTCTCAATGATGCTCTTCCAGGAATAAAAGATACACACGGATCTTCAATGATGTAACGTTAAATACCTCAGAAAAGAGGAGAAAAAGGAATCTTTCTCTATAGAAATGTGTTAGACTGAGTGATTCAATTGATGATGAAGAAAGAAAATTCTTAATTCGAATTTCCACTTTAACGACACAAGTACGATTAATCAAATTCAATAGTGATCGTTTATCAAAGAATGACTGATTATCGACTAAATGAACAACCGAGAGCAATGTACTTACGATACTTAGTTGAAATTCATACATAGAAAGCATCTAATGAATTTATGAGTTTGATAGATCTTGTTTAGAAGAAAGACGAGTACTCCTTCTCATTATTGGACAATCATTTATTAACAAACCTCGAATTTCTGGTTGGAACAACTCAGCCGATGTTTTCCAATGTCCTAAGGGTGGGAATTTAACTTATTAAAGAAAGAACGACAAAGGTAGGATGAGTGCTCTCCAATATTTACTTCCCTAGAGTTGCCGATAGCACAAATGAGGCAGCGACTTGTTAAAGCTTAGGGGTGAGCGACAAAAGTTAGAAAGAGAAGGTCACGGCAAAAATAGTTGTTTATCATTATGATAGATATTAACTTCAAGTACAGTGATGTATAGTCAAGCATCCTTTGAGAACAGTCAAGAAACAATTGATAAGATATAGCCTATTTTCATTTGTTAATTCAAAAACTATCCATCGAGCATAAAAAAAATAATAAATAAATAAAATTGATGGGATAATTTAGGTGAATTACCTCTGACTTTCAAGAACGGGCACACGTGCAAGAATAAATTCACATAACATTTCCAAAATCTCATATGCCTCCCATATGTTTTGTTCTCGTATAACATGCTCCACCTTAAGAAAGAAAGGATTTCATTGAGACTATTTTATCTCAAATAGTTTGCATCAATCTAGGAAGAATCTATATATCTATATATTACACTAAAAGACAAGCGCCTCAATGTGAGATTGACAGATGTCTCTTTATGATTCGCTGTTTTTTTTAATTTTTTAAATTTTTTAATATACATTTATGTTTCCATATAAAAAAAATATTCTAAATATTTTATTCTAAATAACTACATAAACTAATATAAAAAAGTCTAGCAATATTATTTTAAAAATAGTGTTAGGATTATATTTTGGGAAATTGCTTTTATAAATAGCATACTAGCACAGAGTGATATTTATTTGCTCGGTGAAATCAGTTACTATAACAGAAGATCATGAAAATGGTCAGAGCATCTATTATAGTAAAGTCCGGGAATATTATTGCGACATGTTGAGCAAAGGAAAGAATTATACAAGTATTTCAGATTACATAATATGAGCATAATGGTCAGAGCATCTATTATAGTAAAGTCTAGACATATTATTTCTCAAATAAAAAAAAAAGTCTACAAATATAATGGTAGCATGATACGGTAAAAATAAAATATTCAAAAAATAAGGTAAAATTAAAATATTTTTAAAATATTCAAATCAAATCATAGTATTCAAATAATAAAAAAAATAAAATATTTTTTTTGTATAATCACCTATATAAATAGTAGCCACAGTTATAACATATACTACCTCCGTTTCTTTTTAGTTGACACATATTTCTTTTTAAGAAATTTTTTTTTAGTTGACACGTTTCTTTTTGGGGTATCTTTTTTACCTTGTATTTACAAGCTACCCCACTTGTTTTTTCATTCTCTCTCACTCTCTCTCATCCCCTTAATATATGTGTCTGAATCAAACGCGTCAACTAAATAGAAACATAGGAAGTATGTCTTTATAATTTTCATTTAAAGGTCATATAATATATATCTATATTATGTAAAGATTAATATGTTGTTATTCAATATGACATTCACTACGATATTTGACCTTACTCCTCTTAAAGAATCATGGTGAATAAATTAAGTTAACTTTGATTTTAAAAATATATATCTAATGTAATTTTAGATTAATATAGAGTCTATGAATTGTTAATATTAGGGGTGAGCAAAAACTGTGGGTACCCAGTATTGGAACCGGTTAGGACCCGGCGGGTCCGGACCCAGACCCAGTTATACCGATTCCAATTTCGGGTCCAAAATCTAGGACCCGGTTATATCCGGTTCCAATTCCAGGTCCTAAAATGTTGGACCCGGTACCCACCGGGTACCCGGTTATACCAATTCCAATATCGGGTACCCGGTCTTGGAACCAGTATAACCGGGTACCCGGTCTTGGAACTAGACATTTTAGGGCTAATTTGTTGTATAGTTCGAATACTTGTTTTTTTTTTTTTACAGCCCAAATTAAAATAAGCCCAACATATTAATGTACTCATATTCTTTCTCACTTCATTAACCCTAAAATCTCACAGCCTCCATTACTTTGAATCACATACTCTCTTAGATCTCACCCCTTCACTAGTCACCCCTCCATCACGGCGGCTCCGTTCAAGTGTTCTCCACTCGGATTCTCCTTTCAAGCAGCCTCGCTCATATTATTAAATGTTCTTCTACTCTCAAGCTCTTTTTGTTATTTTACTTAAAATTTGAGCTTATTTTAGTAATTTATGTATCGTAAATTATCTGAGATTTGTAGTTAGCTTTGCATGTTTATGATAATTGATTAATTGTGCTATTTTTTAGATTAAAAATTTGTGTTTTTTGTAAATTTGTATACCGTAAATCTGCCAATTTGTAGTTAGTTTGCTACTTGCTAGTTTGGGTATGTGGAATATAATGCTATAAAATTGACTAAAGTGTTGCAAGTTGCAGTAAGGAGCAAAATAGAATTAACTTACGAAAATGAACTTGATTAATTATGTATAATGGACAAACTACTTTCTACAACTTACTGATGAAAATAAATTTACTTATGAAAATGAATTTGTACACATTATTACTCTAATACTCTCCTATTTATTTATTTATATATGCTCTCCTTAAGAAGCCAGTGCACCCAAGTAATATTTCAATGTAAATTTTTTTTATTTTATTTCAGATTGGTAATGGATGAACCTATGGATGATGAAAGTGATGCGGGTGTTGGGAATGCAACAAGCGAACCAATCACAGTTGGCGATAAGAGGAAGTCTGAGTTTTGGTCTTTTGGAGCCATTTATCGGACATTAGAGATCCGAAAACCAAAAAAATAATCAAGATTAGATGCAAATATTGTGAGATAATTTTTTGGAACTTTATTATCAGGACATTATTAATTATGTTTAGGGACATTAAACTTGTAATTTTGATGATGTTGTCAGTTTGTTGTAAAGCCTTTTTTCAATTTTTTATTTTTTTTCTAAGTTTGGAGATTATAGGAAGCAAGCTAGACACTAGACAAGACAGGTTCAAATTTTAGTAAATAGTAAGTAAAACAAGGAAAAAGAAACCGGGTACCCGGATTTGGAAATGGTACCCATCGGTTCCAATACCGGGTCCAAAATTTGAGGACCCTGTATAACCAGTTCCAAGTATACAGGACCCGGTACAACCAGTTCCAAGATCGGGTCCGTCAAAATCAACCGGGTACCCGGTTGTGCTCACCCCTAGTTAATATATAAATTATTGAAATTACATTAACTTAGATTAAAAAATATGCGGAGTATATCTAATGTAACTTTTTCCTAAAAAAAAGTTAAACAACATTTTCCTAACAATAATTATGCCAAAAATTTATGCATATATAATAATTAAAGATTCCGTACAACTTACAAATTTATTATTTTTAATTACCATAGATTTGTAATGAAATTTATATGAAGAATATTCTCATTTCTATAACCATTAAATTTTCATATTTCCTTACTAATTTAATGCTAATATTTAAATTTTAAATAATTATAGTATAAGAATACATATCCATAAAAAAATATATAACATACATGATAGGGTAGTTGATGAAATTTGTCTTTTGTTTTTTAAAATCTTAATAAATATCTTTCATTTGTATAAAAATTGACCAATATCCATATCTATATATTTGTGTTGTATATTCTATCAGTTGTTGATTGGTTGTGGATATTATGTACTCCGTAATTGTTTTTGACACAATGTTTTACTTAGGAAAATGTATATAGATGTAGGTCAAATATAAGGTAAGTTATTATTGTGTCTAAAATACGACGAGTAAAGAAAATATTCGATTGTATAATCGCTGAAGTGAATAGTATGGTAAGAAAATTTTAGTTTTTATCTACGGGAGGTAGGAAAGATTTAGTCTATATCTCTTATAGTTATGTGGAGTATTATTCATTATTTTTCAAATAAACAAATAACATTATTCAAAAAAATGAAAGGAAATAAAATAAAATAAAATAAAATAAATCCAAAAATTAATTTGTCAGTGAAAATGAACCCTTTATTACTAATTGAATTATGTTAGTTTTTTTTCCCTACGGGATTAATAATTTTTTTTTCAAAAAATTAATAAGTTGATTTATAAATCGTGCATTCGCACGGGCACTATTCTAGTAGGATACTACAAGCCAAGAGCAATTACCCGGATTCTGGCAATGGCCTCTTGGCCAGTCAGCAAAAACTGGGCTATCTCCTTGCGCATCTGCTTGAGTTGGGCATCTCTTCTATTTTGCAGCAATTTTATACGGGAGATTGCCAAATTTAAGCATGTTTTGCTACAAAATAGATATCAGCATAGTCATTGATCAAACATTTATAAAACTAAAAAACACTCGGTTAAACAAAGTGCAATTATACAATTATTAAGTCTATTATATTGACAGGATGGCAGAAAATACTTCCACAAATCCAAACACTTCCATTTTTAATGCATAGCACACCCCATGGGCACGCAATTTAAGGAAGATATTGGAGGGGGTAAACGGACATATTATTTTAAAACCACAGTACTGATTAGAAAGGATCAGGTCATTAAGGTTTAAATTAGTTCAATTAATATGTACATTTATCCTCTCGATGAATGGAAATAACTGTTCTCCTAATAGTGTGACCAGAATTTGAACCAGCAATTTGCTACTCAAAGTGATGGTGGAAACAAAAGTCACTTCAGAAATCAGAGTCACCTTAACTGCACTTTCTCCTACTCCAATCAAGACACACAACATCTATAAATTTTTCATAAGACATTGTTTTACGACTTCCATTCGCATAGAACCAATGTTTCTGAGGACCCTTATCTACGGTTTTTAAAGGGGTAATGAAACGTCGCCTTGTGCTTGAAATATTCGTCCATCAATACCCAATTGAAAGGCAAATGCCCACATTTCTCAATTGCAACTTCAGTGATCATACCAAAGTGCAGCTTTATGAGTCATTAATATTAAAAATGTCCTCCTTAAAACAGTATGTCCATTTTCATAATAACCATAACTTCATCAAAATATGATTACATTGTTAAACTGAAATTTACAAAACGGCGATCTTCCATGAATAACTGAATAAGTAATCCGATCTTCTAATTAGTAGCAATAACAGTAACCACAGTACAGTTTAAGACAATTATACAGAAATCAAATAATTAATACCCGCAATAAATCAATTCAAATACCAAATTTTTAAGTAAAACCCAAATCAATAAGAACTAATAAAAAGTTATTAAACGATCAAAATTTTATAATCTACCAACAATTGAAATACAAAAGTACAAAAGCATAATTTGGTGAATAAAAGAAGGGCGAGTAATCAACTTACCACCTAGTGCCGAGAACACCCCGATTGAAGAGCTGATTCAAGACTGACATTGAATCGAAATCAGAAATAGACAAATAGTACAAACCCTTTGGAAATTTAGGAAAGATTTGATTTTTGTTAAATTTATCTCAAAATTTGTGCGTCGATCAGTTGAGTTTGATTGAAGAGGTGACTAACAATAATCACCAATTCAATGCCGAGGGATTGGCCGGAGTCGGAGTACCAAATCAATTTTCCAAGTTAATCTCCTAATTAACAAAAAGATTTAAAGAGTAAAAGAGGGGTGTTTATTCCATTTTTGGTTTGGATTTTTGGTTTAATTCAATCCAACCACTGTTAGGCTGGGTATGCTTGGAGTTATTGCATTATTTGCATGATAAATTTTTTTATTAATATTTAATTTTATTGAATGATATATAATATAATAATAGCTTATTGGCTAATACATTGAAGTTTAAACTTGAGGTTGTAGCTTCAAATCTTGTAAAAACCATATTTTAAAAAGTTAATGTGAGAGCATTTTTGTATTTTCTTAGTTTTACCCCCTTTCTCTCTCCTCTACCTACACCTTTGTCACCAATTCACAACCATACGCACCACCCATAGCACGACCACCGGCATCACCTCACGACCATTGTACTTCCATTAACACCATCATGTGACCATATTACTTTGGTCACCACCATCACGCGACCACCGCAAGACCATTAGCACCACCATTACGACTATTAACACCATGACCATTAGCGCCACCACCACGACCATTAACACACTGTTGCACGAGCAAATTCTTTCCCCTAAAGGGTTAGTATGGCCCCAATTTACATGTTTTGCAACTAGGGTGACTTTTATTTAATTGGCCGATCGGTTGGTTAGCTGGCCAGATTATACCTCTAAAGGTGGTCGTGCAATGATGGTTGTGCAATCAAAGGTGTGAGTTCGAAATGCTTTGGGGGGTGGAGAGAGAAGAAATTTCTTTTAGTGGGGGAGGAGAGAGTCATATTAACAAAGTTTGCTAATATGGCATATTAAGTGGGACAACTCTTAATTTATAAGAGATTTTCACACATAAAAATTTACAGAGCTTTTTGGTGCGACCTACTACCAACTCGGCAAAAATAACAGAGTCTGATGTGCATAACAGAGTTTGACACGCACGCACAATTTCAAGCAACCCCTAATTATTGCAAGTAATCCATATTATCAATAACCCATAATTTCAAGTAGTAACCCCTAATTTTAAGTGGTAACCCCTAATTTCAAGCAACCCATATTATAAGTAATTCCTAATTTCAAGAACCCATAATTTCAAGTAACCCCTAGTTTCAAGTAACTCATTTTATAGCATACCCAAAACAGAAAACAAAAACAAATAACTCAAATTCTAAATAACCCCTAATTTCAAGTAACCCCAACTCCAACCCCACCAAATTAACCCAAAACCTAACAAAATGACAAAGGAATGAGATTCATCTTATTCTTCTTCAATGGATCTCTTTCGAAGCTACTCCAATGGCACCGAAGAAGACGACGACAAACAACCCCAACCCAACCAAACCAACCTAGAAAACCAACAAAATGACAAAGAAATGCGTCGATTTGGTCTCTAAATAAACTTGAAAATAGGGTTAAGGTTTGGAATTGAGAAGGGGGATTTGGAATTGAGAAGGGGGATTTGGAATTGAGAATGAGAATTTGGAGAAGAGAAAAGGAGTTGTAGAGGAGAAGAAAAAGGCGATGATGAAGAAAGTGAGGAGTGAGAGGATGATGCTAATAATCGGGGAAGATGAAGAAGAATAGTATAGATGTTTCTACCATTGTTAGAGGGTAAGAGAGAGAGAGAGAGATAGAGAGTGAGAGAGAGAGAGAGGGGAATGTAATGTGATGAGTCTATTTTATATATATTTTTATTCTCAGTCTCACGGCCATATTTGTGCTTATTTGAGCTCTACGGAGCTATTTTTATTACTAATATATGTTTTCTAGTGTTTTCGTAGAGTTGGTGTATTTTTGTAGGAATCTGCAAATTTATGACAATTTCCGAGATTATTAGCCACTACAAAGATATTAGAGTTGAATCGTGTTTTATGACCGTATATTTAAAGCCCAAGACCGAGTTAAACAAACTTAGTTCGGTGATTAAGGGCTCGATTAAGTGGAAAAGGTCCATATTTGCAACAATAAATACGGATCAACAAGTGAAGGAACTTGGACTTAGAAACTCCAAGGCCCAAGTGCAAGAGTTGCTTGATCAAGCGGCTATGAGGCTTTCTAATTGCTATTGGACCTGCGAGCTCCTTAGGCTACTTCGTTGGTTTGCTCCAAATTCCCACATCATTGATTTTGAGTGGGAATTAGAAGAAGTTAACTTGGATTAAAAATCCTATTTCTTTTCTTATTTAAGGAGGTAGGAGTAGTACGTGGGGGACTTGGGGGGGGGGGGGGTGGAGTTTAGTTTTAGTTTGTTTAGCTTTTCCTTAATTAGTTTTTAGATTAGTTTAGTTTTAGTTTTAGTTTTTCTTTTCTTTTCTTTTTTCTCTCTCTAATTTTTCTTTCTCTCTCCTCTTAATTAAACTCTTAGTATTACTTTCTCTCTTGTTTCTCTCTCTACAACTCTTGATTTAATTCCATCCATTATTTAATCTCTTTCCTTGATTATGTCTTGTTTAATTGTTTTGTTTAGTTTATATTTAATTATGTGTGAGTAGTTTTCTCTCTAGGGTTTATGGGAATCCATAAATAATATGAAGGGGTATTTTATTATTGTTAATTATCAATGCTAGATTAATTTCCTATTGATTGATTTAATGCTCTGTAACTAGATTAGGCCTGATATTTTATGCATGAGTTTGACAATATTGATTCGAGATTCGACAGATGAGAATTGATGTTTAGGTCTAGTTTCAATAGGCAGGTTAATTTATAAATGGTTAAGTCGAGATTCGAGAGATGAGATTTAATACCGGTAAATTAATTGTGTGATTGTAATACGTAGCGAAAGCTCTTTATGATCTGATTAATGTATGCATTGATGATTGATTATTATGTTTTACCTTGGAATATTATTTATTGGTGAACCTATGCCCTAAGCCTTTTATTCATTGTTTCTCTTCCTACTTTTATTCTTTCCCACTTTTACTCTTAGTAGTTTAGTTTCCTTTGATTATTGTATTTTGGTTACTTTATAATCTAGATTATACTAATTAATTAGGAATAGGAAGACTCATTTCTCTGTGGATTCGACCCTACTTCCCTATCTACATTAGTTAGAGGATTTAGGAATTACTTTTGATTAGGGGATACGACTTTACCCTATCATAATGACTAGTGAGGACTGAGAAATGGGAAGTGAGAAAACAAAAATAAATAAAAAAATTTGGTCGTGACCAGCCACATATAAAAATTTGCCAAAATATAAAAATTTAGCATATAATCACCTCTTAAATCTTGTTTTTATTTACATAAAACCACCTTTTAAAAATAATGTTGCAAAAGACCACTAATTCAAAAAAATATGTTGCAACTTAGCACTTTAAACATGCATTGCCTCCTCTGCTCACATAGTCACATGTGCACTAAGTTGCAACATAATTTTTTAAATTGGTGGTCTTTTACAATAATTTTTTTTAAAATATGGTTTTTTTGCATAAAAACAAGACTGAAAAGGTAGTTGTATGCAATATTTCCAGAAATAATAAATAACTAAAATTATTCTAAGAATATATTGGAGCAAAACCCGACACACTAGTTTGGTTATATGTCGATTATTGTACCTCAAATACAAACTTGCTCTAAAATAATTCAAATTACCTAATATAAAATACATGTGCAAGTGACTTATTTACGAAAAATAGGTTACATGATATCAGGTACTGAACGAATAGAGGAAAATGTTAATTTTTAATCACAACAACTCATGCACAATACAACACCTAGCAAGGCACAACCAGTTGTACGTCGTAAAATTTGTTCTTTTGGGTAATTGAGCAAAATTTGTATAAGTTAAAAACATAAAAATTTAATTTAAACATAAAAATTTAATATTTGCTCATTTCTAATTAAATTAAATGGGTAAATACTAAAAATATTGTTTGTTTGGAAGTGAAAAACTTTCTATTGGTTGAATCTCTTGAATTATTATTGTTGTTGGGAGATGTAGAAACTTTATTTTTATTTTTATTTTGTTTATTCATCTTCATAGTTTAAAAAGATAAAGAGAAGAGCTTAATTGGATTTATTTGCTCATTTTCTACAAATGTGAAGAAAAAAAATGTGCACTTTTCTTCAATAAATTAGGAAAAAAATAATAGCATTCTACAACTTAAGCATAATTATCAATAATAAAAATCATAAATCTTCACCTCAAATTGTTCATTTTTAGCTATTAAATCTTACAATATTGAATTTTTTTAACAACTAAAAAAATATAAAAGAGAAGAAAATGCGTAAAAATAATCAAAATTCAAACTTAAAATGAAAGATTCACATTATACAACAAATGATGATTGAAATTTAATAGTGAAAAGGAAAAAGAAAATTAACAGAGTCTTATAAATTTAAAGAGTAAAATGATAGAGTTATGAGAAAGATAATGTTGAAAAGATTATTTTTATTACGTGGTTCCATGAGTGTACATAGTACACGAGTAAGCAATAGAATGCAACTAGATGTATATTTGAGCATTTGACCAGATATAGTAGCTAAGTGTTATAGATATCTTTGACTATCAACATACAGGGGTAAGGCCCTTTTCACTTCACCTTAAAAATTATATATTAAGTAAAAATAATTTCAGTTCACTAAAAACAAGTTCAATTCAGTAAAATTAATTCCAGTTCAGTAAAAGTAATTTCAGTTCAGTAAAAATAAGTTCAGATCAGTAAAATTCAGTTTTCTTAAAGAAAAATTATAATAGAAAATCGGTAAAAATAATTTCAGTTCAGCAAAAATAAGGTGAAGTGAACAGGGCCTAAATCAAGGGATTACACAAATTAACACAAACTATAAACAATAATTAATAATGATATAGTCATCATTATGCTTTACACGCCCCCGCAAGAAGGACGTCTGGAACGAAAGACCGACTGTCTTGGATGTAACATCTCAAATCTTGTTCGATGCAGGAATTGAAGTGGTGGTAAGAAGAGTTGCATTGCATTGTGATTCACCAAGAGGTTTTGGAGAGAGTGGAGTATTAGAAGGGTTTTTTTTTTTTTTTTTTTTTTTTTTTTTTTTGTGTTGTTGTAAAGAAGAAAAAGAAGCGTATAAAAGGAAGGATTTTATTTTATTTTTTTTAAAAGAAAAAAGGTAGGAGTTGCTTGAAACGTTATTGGAGTTTTTTTTAAAATTGTGATTGTTTCCATAAGAGAAGAATTACATTTTCATCATTAAAAGAGAGGAGTTGAGTTTGAGTTTCTCCATAAAAGTGTGAAGATATGATTTTATATTTGGCAACACTCAGTAGATGGACTATGGGGGCCAAAAAAAGGGGATTGGTTCTCCATAAATTAGAGTTTTTGTTGATTTTTTTCACATTAAATAATAAATATTCATTCATTAGTAACCCGATCGATTGTCACCCGATCAACGCGTTTACGATTGGACGTATACGATTGATGAGTGAAGTGGATGACGGGTAGATGCAGATGAAGTGATTAGGATGATGAATGGATGCAGGTGAAAGCTCGATCCGATTTGAATCCAAATGCAAATCAAATACATTGACATCTCTACCCATGTTAATACTTGCCTACACACAATAGACGTATCAACTTTCCTCTTTCAAAGTTAAGAAAATCTAATAGTGCGTAGTCGTACTATGTATCTATTGAGATATTTGAGAGAGATGATAATATTGTGAAAGATAGCATAGAATATTTTGTGACTTATCTTAGGAATTATCTTAGGAATATTTGGTCTTGCCCTCCAAGTTTCCTAGTCTATATATTTGTATATGGTCGTGATAGTTGAATGAGATTTACATAACATATTATTCAGTATATTTTAGCATGGTATCAAGGGCCTGAGTGCGATCTGATTTTTTTCGATTGTTGTTTTTCATAATCAATGATCAGTGAGAGATTGGTTGTAAGAGTTCACAAACCAAATATTTTTTAAAAATTTGTGTGTGAGATTAAGAGATGACTGGCGGTGATGGAGGAAATAAGCAGAAGGTCGATTTGACCTATCACCAAGGTTCCTACGATGGGCCAAGTAACATCATGACTCCGATTCAACTCCGGGGAGAAAACTGTGATGAATGGGCGAGGGCCGTGAGGACGGCTTTGAAAGCAAAGAGAAAATTTGGTTTTATTGATGGTCCGGTCTCAAAGCCGAGTGATGCTAAAAAGCTTGAGGATTGGGTGGTCGTGCACTCGATGTTGGTGTCCCAGTTGACGAATACCTTAGATCTGATTCTGAGGATTGAGGTCTACCCTTGGTGACTATGACGATGCTTGTTTGTTGTGGAACAATCCCAAGAATCGTTTTTGTGTTGTGAGCGGAACTCGTGTGTGCCAATTGAAGAGAACCCTAGGTAACTGCAAACAGGGTTCAAGTGAGACGATAGTTTGTTGCATATTTTGGACGTTTTTCCAAGATTTAGGATAAATTAATTGCATATGTCAGGTACCAAATTGCTCTTGTGGTCAATGAAATGTAATATTGTTGCTCAAGTTGAGAAAATCAGGGAAGATGATTATGTGCATCACTTCCTCATTGGCTTGGAAGATGCATATGCATCGTTTTGTGGTCAACTTCTTGCGCAAGACCCTCTTCCAGGCGTTGATAGGGCTTACCAGCAGCTTGTTCAAGCCGAGAAGCTGCGTGGGGGAGACCATAATTCTGTGACTATTTGTGACAACACAATGGCCTTCAAAGTTCAGTTTGACTCGAGGGCTAAGACTAAAGACGACTCGGATAAATTCTGTAACCACTGTAACCGTGAGTAGGGGTGTAAATGAGCTGAGCCGAGCCGAGTATTACCTTGTTCATGTTCAATTCATTTAACTTAGGCGAGTTCAAGCATAATCCCGAGCTTTCAAATGAGCTCAAAAATCTGTTCAAGCTCGGCTCATTTAATTCAATATATGTTCATGAACGGTTCATGAACAGCTCGTTTACTTAACCAATTGATAAACGAGTGTTTAAACGAGCGTTTCGTGAACGAGCTTAAAAATAAACGAGCTTTTATAATAAACGAGCGTTTCCTTTGTACGATATTTGAAAATTTCAAATGTAGCATATATAATAATTAAGTTAATTCTAAACTTAAGAATTAAATTAACAAATGTGAATAAATCAATAACTCATGAACATATATAAGCGAGTAGTTCGTGAACATAAATAAACGAGTTGTTCATGAACTTATCTGAATGAGCATATCTATGTTCGTGTTCAATCTCATTTTTTAAACGAACTTCCAAATTTGTTCAAGCTCGACTCGTTTATTAAATAAACGAATATGAATGAGCTTCAACCGAGCTCAAACCCCGAGTAGTTTATTGATCTACTTGGTTCATTACACCCCTAATCGTGAGGGACATGATGAGTCCACTTGTTTCCAGGTTCACGGTTTTCCCAAGTGGTGGAGTAACATGCCTCGAGAAGGCCGTGGCCCTAGGCGCAGTGGTTCAGCATCAGCTCGTGGGGGCGGACGAGGAGGAGGCCGTGGCAGGGGATCAAATTCGACCCAGTGCGCGCCAATAAGATGAGTGGACAGGCTGCCTCACAGCCAAGCAACAACACTACTCTAACAACTAGCAACGTTGCAACCCTTGCAGGGGTCACTTCGACCCAAATCCAACAGCTCCTCGGTCATTTGAAGTCTATGAAACCCAAACTTCATGGTAAGAATGATTCGGGTTGGATAATCGACACCGGTGCTTCGAATCACGTGACTTGTGATCTTTCTAGTTTGACAAATGTGAAAAATGTGAGCCATTCTGGTGGGATTGCCGGATGGGAAGTATGCAAGTGCTTCCAAAATCGGAACAGTGAGGGGGCTTGATTATTGATGACGTTCTTTATGTGCCTCAATTAAATTGCAACTTGATTTTTGCTACTCAATTAAGTGATACATCGAATTGTATTTTGCAATTTACTAACAAAATTTATGTTATACAGGACCTAACGACGATGAAGGTGATTGGAGTGGGTGAACATGTAAATGGACTTTAATATTTCCGAGGTGTGCCTACGGTGAAGACTTTGAAGATATATGGGGATCGTTCGATAGTGTTGTGGCATCAACGTTTGGGGCATCCTTCGGGAAAGGTTCTTCAACAACTTCCGTTTGTGAGTCATAGTAGTAATAAATTCAAATTATGTGATATATGCCCTCCTCGGCAAAACAACATAGGAGTAGTTTTCCTTTGAGTCAAAATAAAGCTAATCGGATTTTTGAATCAATGCATTTGGATTTATGGGGGTCTTACAAGACATCATCGTCTGGTGGAGCTCACTATTTTTTAACCATCCATTCTAGAGGTGTGTGGACTTATTTATCAAGCAATAAAACGGAAGTTCGGTATATGTTTCTTAACTTTGTTGCTTTAGTTAAACGACAATTTAAGATATTAAAGTGGTTAGAAGTGATAATTAATGGAACCGATTTTAACTCATCAAAAGACTTTTTTTTTTTTTTCAAATGGGATGTATTTTGAGACCTTGTGTGTGGGTAACCTCAACAAAATGGGCGTGTTGAGATAAAACATCAACATATATTGAATGTTGCTAGAGCTTTGAGATTCCAAGAAAATTTGCCTCTAAAGTTTTGGAGAGAGTGTATGCAAGGTGCTTGTCATTTAATAAATAGAACCCCTTGTCCTTTGCTTCCATAATTCATTATATTTCTTTTTGGCAATATGTAGTTCATTAATTAGCGATTATGTTTTCTTATTAGCCTTTCATTTTCAAGTACTGGACCAACAATTGTGGAAGTTCAGTGGATGTTATTGTCAATGATTTTCACTTTAATTTCTTGGTATTTAATGTGCAAAGTTGCTGTTTAAATTTAAGGACCACTCAAAATATAAATTAATAATTTAACACACTTTGTATATGTCTTTTTCTTTGGATCATCTACTTGTCTTCATCTTTTTGGTTACTAGGTTCATATACGTACGTACGAGACTATACGGTGTTAATGTATTCATGTATGTCGTTACTACTGCTCTTTTTTTCCTTTTTTTTTAAGTCCCTTTTCTTCATTTTGGCTTAGATTATGGTGTGACAGTAGATAACAGTCATAACACCTTCCTATTTCCTTATCCAAGAGTTCAGGGATCGAAATCGTGGCATACCCTATGGCAAATAAGGGAGCATCTGTGCATCACTGCATCAGTGTATAATGTTAATCGTTAGCTACGTAGCCAAAGGCAACACTTATTAACACAATATGGTTACCTTCAGACTACGATGTCACCAGACCATTTATTTTTTGCATTATGAGGGACTAATACCCAAAAAAAAGTTATTGTACATCCATTCACTTCTTTGAATGAGAATGCATGTTAATTTTACAATGGGAAAACAATATGAATGACAGGGCTACTGCTACACTAGATTTTACCCCGAACACTTGCAGCATTTCAGCAACAAAAGGAAAAAAAATTCAATCAAGCAGTGCATCTTGCGTCGAGCCATTTGATAATGTCATCAAAAACTGTGAAAATTACTTCATCAGGTTCACCTTCAAGAATGGAATGGTAGCCTCCTTCATAGAGTTTCAAGGTTTTATCTTTGCTAGAAGCATTCTCATACAGAAATTTGCTCACATTTGGATCTGTGACTTTATCTCCTGCTCCATGAATGACCAACAATGGAGAACGGACCTGCAGTTTGATGCCCGTGCAATGTTAATATGAATTTATTGAAGATCTGATAAAAATTTACAAATAGTCCAACCGACCTTGTTAACATTCAACTCGATTTCCTTTGTGACCTTCAAAATCTCCATAGCAGTCTTCAATCGCACACGATCAGAGTAACAGATCATGTTGTAGTAAGCCTAACAAATGCAGAATAGAAAAAGGACTAAGTATACTTATAGCTATATTTGTATGGTCTACTTAAATGGACAGTGAATCAGTTGGAATCATAATTTTAAATAGAGTTATGTTAGACTCTGCAAATTGCTAAGACCAAATGATTTTAAAGGCGAGTTCAGAGACAAACCAATTTCCTATACTTCTCATTTCTAAATGCAAGCTCTGCTAGGTCTTGGGTTGGAAAGAATTTGACTTCTGGAATTACATTCGAGAGGAGATTCGCTGCTTTCAAAAGCAAAGCAGGAGGCATCACTTCCTCTGAAACCTTAAGATTAAATAAAAGGGTCAGAGACATCTTCAATACAGAAATTAGAACATGC
Source organism: Chenopodium quinoa (assembly GCF_001683475.1). Classification (NCBI taxonomy): domain Eukaryota; kingdom Viridiplantae; phylum Streptophyta; class Magnoliopsida; order Caryophyllales; family Amaranthaceae; genus Chenopodium; species Chenopodium quinoa. Next base: position 13,902,900 of record NW_018742204.1, on the reverse strand, counting down.
CATATTCATAAAAACATCATCAATTCATCATGAAAACAAGTCAGCTAATAAATTTTTAACAAAGGGTCATGCAGTTTGTTACAAGCCCACATAAAGGGAACTTTTGACAATTATTTGGTACAAACCAAATTCAGAATTCCTTACCATTCTTTTGGACAGAACGACAGAGAGATACAGTGACTTAATCGTATGGTTATACATTGAAATTTCGGACGCCATTAAGACCATGAACCTTAGACCAATAACAGAATCAAAGAACAGTAAGCCTCCAGATATAAGACATTATTGAAAAAATATGGTTACTTCTACAATAACTTGACAAAAAAAAAAATTAGTTCTCTGCAAATATCCTGTTTGCATTCATAAGAGACTCATTCCAATTCACAAGGACAGTCATATATAGTATATATCTAAACAAAGCTTTGGAGCTGAAGGATTATGGCCATAAAATCGCCAATTTATGAAGGTTCAGACTTCAGAGACTTCACACATGCAAAATACTCGTAGTATGCATGTTTAGACCAACAAAAAGTTAGCATTCTTGAGAACATGGAAAATGCAGCTTGAAACATAAACAGGTTTATGTCAGGATCAATCATGCCATTCAATCAAGCGCAAATTGGTTAAAGCATCAAGTTTCAGAGTTCAGTTGACAACTATAACGGTATTGAGGTGCGAATTGAGGTTAGCTTACCCTACACATAGGAGCAACAAGAATCATTCCATCCCATTGGTCAGGCTCTTTGAGATGGGTTTTCAATGCAACCGCACCACCCATTGACTGCCCAAATATGAAACGAGGCAGACCTTGCAACTCCGGCCTTCCTATCATATTAAAACTGAATTCAATCAGCTTATCTATTCAAACAAACAGTTGGGAGAAAATATACAATAATCCTCATAAAACAAGCCACACTAATATAGCTAAACAGACCTTTAATTTTAGCATATTGTTCAATCACATTATCAATTAAATCTCCGAAATTTGCAATGTAACCATGTAATCCATCAGAAAGACCAAAACCAGGATGGTCCACAGCATATAATGCATACCCAGATCCTGCAATTCTTCTCGCGATACCTAAAAACACAAATTTCGTCTTACTAAACCTTAATTATACCAAAAATTTATTAAAAATCATTCGATAATTAGTCATATATAGCTCAACATTCATAATACCTTCAAAGAGAAAAGTGCAGGTATCACCATATCCATGACAAAAGCAAACAACACCTTTGATTTGATCTCCTTCTTTTGGCAACCAACTCCTACAAAAGATCTCCTGTCCTTTCGAATTTAATTCGTACCACTACATCATTAAATAAACAACATTCTCATCAATACAACCCGTATAATCAAACAAGTACGTTTTACATTATTTTCTACTCTTAAATTAATTCATTTTCAAAATTTGTGTCTAAACGGGTATATTGTGTACAACAAGTTACGGGTATTATAACAAATTTAATCGCCCCAAATCACATAAAAGTTGTTTTCACAAATGGTTGATTTGTATGTAATTTGAAGTGACTGAACCTAAACAAAAACAAACACCTACATTTGTTTAAAATTGAAGCATTTTGTTTTCACCTGAATTAATAAAACTTCAACAAAAGAAATCATGCAAGATTAGCAAAATTACCTCCTCTGTTCTGATCCCAGGAGGAGCAAGCTAACCAAAGTAAAGCAATAGTCAAACGTCAGTCAAAGTCAATGAACTTTTAAAAAAGCATTTAAAATTGGCAATAATAGTAAGAAATTAATGGGTATAAAACTTAGCTAAATATAGAAAAAAAAATTACCTTAAATAAAACATGATCAATATTTTGATGAAAATCAATGAAAGCAGATCGAACTTGTCTACGAGCAGGAGCTTGATCAAGATTAAAGGAAGCAAATTGATAGAGTTGATCACTTAAATCTTCAAGCCCTTTTTTCCTGTTTTTTTTACCCATTGATTTTAGATTAGGCCAATTTTGTTTCTGAGTTTTTGATTGTTGACATTTTATTAAAGGAAGTGAATGTTTAGGAGTGAAATGGGTATTGAAGAATGGTGAAGGAGATGGTCGAAATGTTGAGGAGAGAGAAAGTTTCATACTTGATTAATGGGGTTGGTGAAGAAAAGTCAGCTGAATATTTCCAGATTTGCAGGTGTAAAAACTATTGTTTTTTTTGGTTTATTTTGGTTTCTGGTACTTTAAGAGCAAGTGAATCAGTGATTTGAAATTGAATGTGTTTTGAGACTTTTGACACTGCATAAGTGGGACGTTTTCCCAAAGTAAGCTTAAGTAGCAAAATATATACGTAAATGGTTGCGTGGCAAAAGTATTTATCAAACTAAGCTTTTAGGGTAAAACGCTGTCTCGTACAGCGTTTTATGCCCTGTTTTTTTTTTTTTATAAAAAATTCAACTTAAAAACGCTGTCTCAGACAGCGTTTTACATGTTGACTTTTGTTTTTTTAAAAAAAAAAATTTACACTAAAACGCTCGGTTTTAGTATATAATTTTTTATTTATTTTTTTTTATTTTTTTTTATTTTTAATTTCTAGTTTAAAAACAAAAAAAGAAAAAAAAAATATTATACACCATTGCGTTATTATGATAATGATTGTATTCTTTGGGGTGGATAATTATCAATATGTGATAATGATTGTATTATTTGGGTGGATAATTATCAATATGTGATAATTATCGTATCGTATTCGAGTATTGCGGTTGGGGTTGGGATACGATTGTTGCTTCCTATCTTCTTCTCCTCTTTGTATTTAAGTCCATATTCACATGATTGCAATATACTGAAAATACATATGCTTTGATTGCTGTCATTGTTTTGTGTTTAACAAAATCAATTCATGAGCAAATTCTACATACCATCCAAAACGAAGGTGTGTTGCTCAAGTAAAGCCACAACAAATGACAGAAAAGGTTAAAGGTAGGAGTATAGTGAAAGTGAAGGAGAAAAGAACAGTAGAAACTTTGATTAAAGGAGTGAAAACAGGAAGAGGGTCAAATAATTGGTAAAAACCAAATACAAAAAATCCTAGAAGGAGACACTAATCTATAGTGCATGAACATTACGTGTAGAACAAAGAAGAAAAAAGGTTAATTAAGCTTGGAAAATGGGGCAGCTCAAGAACACAACAGCTTTAATATTTTTTTTTCTTTTTTTTTTAAACTAGAAATTAAAAAAAAAAAAAAAAATTATACACTAAAACCGCTGCCTGAGGCAGCGTTTTAGTGTAATTTTTTTTTTAATATAAAAAATTACGAAATTTAAAAAACAAAAGTCAACATGTAAAACGCTGTCTGAGACAACGTTTTTAAGTTGAATTTTTTATAAAAAAAACTAGGGCATAAAACGCTGTCCTGTCCGAGACAGCGTTTTACCCTAAAAGCTTAGTTTGGTAAATACTTTTGCCACGCAACCATTTACGTATATATTTTGCTACTTAAGCTTACTTTGGGAAAACGTCCGCATAAGTGGTTCTTGTAATCGGTAGATTTTACTATTGTGGGTTCGTTTCTTTTACAATTTTTATTTTTTGGGACAACTTGATGTATTGTTTAATGGACAGTTTTAATTATTAAATACATTTAACACACGAGTTGGTCAACTTGGTATGAGCACTGAGCACAAATCTATTTGAAACACCGTGGTAAAGGTTTACCATGTACAAGTAACATAATTTTGTTTTTTTTTTTTTTTTGTTTTTTTAGGGTTATAAGTATCAACTAAAATTTGAAAATTTTTATTAGTAAAAATAAACAAAATATATATGAATTTTAAACATTTTAAACTCATAACTTATATTGTAAACCAAGTATCCTCAAATATTTCATTATCAGTAAGTAAACTTAACAGAAGCTAATATTTTAAGATCTATACATTGAGAATTTGAGATGCAGTTAACAGAATGTTACATGACTAGCTATAACTTCCCCTAGTTACTTCATTTTTCCTTGTTTGTTTGTTTGTTGCATTACACAATAGTGAGTCAAACATAACTTTGAATCATATATTGAGAACTGTATAGAATATTACAAATCTATAAGAAATAATATAATCACTTAAAATCTCGTTGGATTTATTTTAATGCATACTTGTAGAATATTACAATCTTATAAATTTTGCTTAAATAAAGTATAACATACTTATGTTTTAAATTATATACCAATAATTGTAAAAAGACAAATAGGACAAACAAATAGAGACAAATGGAGATATTCCGCATATCACTAAGTATTTGATGCTCTATGATTCATCAATATTGGTTTCTCTTCATAGTGGGTCTATTCCTCAACTTCTTATAGGGTGGTGCAAGTATGGGTCCATAGGTTGAGGGTATCCACTTGTGAAGACCATAAAAAAGCTCCAATAGAAACCTAAGCTATAAGCCTTGAAGTCAGTATATGACTGTGAAAACAATAAGCTACATAGTGCTATGAATGTTCCATTGCCATCCATTTAGTCGTGGCAACATGTATGGAACACCACCTAGTCGCCTAGCATTGAAATTACAAGTCTTTTTTTTTTTTTTTTTTGACGAGAAGCAAAAGAGTAGTATTAAGTTTGACAAGAGTTCACCTTGTCAGCTAGTACAAGGGGAAGAACAGAGAACTCACAGTCCTCCATCCAAATTCTCTCCTCAATATAAGATAGAGAGAGTTTTGCAATGGAGTCAGCAACCTTATTACAACATCTAGGAAAGAAAGAAAAAACATGAGAATCAAGCTTGCTAATAACATCAAGAGTGTCAAAAACGATCATCTGCACGGGGGATCTTTCCTGTGATTGTGATTCAAGGAGCTTTAATAAGGGAAGACAATCTGTCGTAATTTCCAGCTTTCTGAAACCTGCATCATACGCATAGCTTACCCCAAACAGAGCAGCTTCAGCTTCGGCCTCAATAACACTACATTGCCTTGCTAGGGGCTTGCTGCCTGACATTAGAACATCACCCCACTGATCACGTACAACCATACCAAGAGCCACCTTTCCATCTTTGCTCACAGCCGCGTCAATATTTAGCTTGAAGATACCTGGAACAGGTGGTATCCAAGACTGTTCAGAGGGAGCATCACTTGCTGTTAAAGGGCCACTTTCTCTGGTTTGAGCTGCTTCAAATTCGCCTAATAGGCTGAGAGTTTTGGAGCAAGCTATCATCAAATCAGCTCTCACACCTTCAAAAGTCCACAAATTCCTTATGCTCCAGATTTTCCATATGAACATGAGAAATAATTCCCACCAATGTTGAACATTGCAATGTTTGGTCATAACGGTACACCGTTCAACAAAATTCATGTCCTCCCACTGACCCACCTCAAGTCTTAACGGAGAAAGACGCCACAGACTTTTAAACAAACTTATCACATATTTTAACTTCAATGTTCCCTTCATTTTACCAATGTGAAAAGAGTCCATCCTAAAAAATAACTCATTTTCTTATATTAGTAAAACTCTTTTGCCTGTTTAATAGTACGAATTCTTGGACATATTAGTATGCTTTTTTACCGATAATTTTTTTTCCGTATGCATTCTCTCCATCAATCCTTTCTTATGTCCTCTAGTATGATCAAATGTAGCCACTAAAAGCCTCATTCATATTGTACTATGATCTATGCTATATTGCTATCATATTTGAGATTGTGGGGGTACAAAATGCTCTCGTCTATTTCTAATAATTAAAGCACTGCCTTGCAACTGCAATGATTGAAGAAAAGAGCTACATATTTGCCTTGAAGTAAATTTTTCGTTTCCAATTAGCAACCACCTTCCTAAAACCCCTTTCTATTATGAACTACGGGAGTATATATTGAAGATCGAAACTAAAAATTTATTTGCAAAGGGATTGTTGGAGTGGCAGAGGATGAGTTAGGATGGTTTGGAGGTCTCCATCGTTTAGGGTGAACTGCGGTACAAAGAGGAGTTTGAGGCGTTAAATCATCCAGGAAGCATGGTTTGAAGAGAGGTGTGGGAAAGAAGAGACCGGAAAGGGACTATCACAAAGACACAAAGTGATGATGGCCTGGAGAAGGGAGGTTCTTTAGCTTCATGAAGCGATAGGTTATAGGTATGTTGAATAGATTATGTTTGGTAAATTTTCACAACAAAAAAGTCAGAGAATAGCAAAGACGCATCTAGATAAAAAATAGCAAAGAAGTTAGCATCTGACCATTGATTTATACTGAGAAATTGTAGTTCGAATTACAGTAGATGCTCAGCATTCCTGGAGCAGAATTTTCCAAGTTTAATATGTTACATTGTTACATGCCTTTGCTTCAAAATACGTAGTACTCCGTATGTAGTAGTTAAGACCAATATGCAATCAGTGTACATCAAAGTTGCTATATGCTTAGCACCAGATTTGATAATTGGGCACTGTATCAGATTTTTTTTTTCTTGACCAGGATGCAGTTATAAGAATAACGATAAACACTTTACCATCATCAATGTCAATGATCGATCATGTATACATTATGCCATGCACCCATGCTCATATGAAAAATACTGTATTCTGAAATCTCCTCGAGAATGTTTTAAAAAAGAGTTATGAAGTTGAGCTTGGAAAACTAGCTAATATGTGGCAGACTCAATCAAACTCCTTTTCCCCGTCTATCATAACATGCCCAGTTAAATCAAGCCTTCCTAATCAAGGTTCAAATCTTCAGGTCGGAATCCTAGTGACTGTATAATCTTAGATAAATTTCTCAAGCATACATATATTTGTGCCATCTCGGGATGCCTGTGATCTGATGAATAGAATTCGACTGCTTTGTCATGAATCTCTATCATGCTATAACCTGGCTTTTTCTGAAATCTAGTATCCCTCATAGCAACTTTAAGCTCCGACACATTATCCCATTTCCCAGCATCTCCATAAATGTTTGATGATGTAAGGTAGTTTAACGGATTCCCTGGTTCAAGCTCAATCAGATGTTTGAGAGCCAGCTTAGCCATCTCCATATTTTTGTAAACCCTAGAGGCCCCTAGCAAACAGGACCATATGACAGAATCTGCCTTCAAGGGCATCATTTTTACTAAATTAAGAGCCTCGGCCAGATGACCTGATCGGGCATATAAATCAACCAGACAACCATAGTGCTCAATCTGAGGGCTTATGGAATAATCAGACATGCTCTGAAAATAAGCCAGACCCTCATCAATATAACCAATATGAGTACAGGCACAAAGAACACCCACAAAGGTGACTCCGTCAGGTTGTACCCCAGCATTTTTCATCTCATCAAATAAAGCTAAGGCATCTGAGGCATGACCATGCATTGCTAAACCACCAATAATGGTATTCCAAGATACCAAATCTCTTTTAACCAAGCCATTGAACACATCTTTAGCAATTTCTATTCGTCCACATTTTGCATACATGTCCATCAAAGCATTTTCGACAGAAATATGTCCTTTATATCCTATGCGCTGGGCATAAACATGCACCCACATTCCTAAATCAAGTGCACCCGATCGTGCACAAGCAGCCAATATGGTAGCCAAGGTTACATGATTCGGAAGCACCTCAGCTTCAGACAGCATTCGATTGAAAGTAGTCAAAACTTCAACGAAACAACCATGATTTGCATAAACACCAATCAATCCATTCCAAGAAAAAACATTTCTCTTTGGCATCACTTCAAACAACTCCTCACAAGCATCGGCATTCCCACTGTTCGCATTCCCATTCAACATAGTATTCCACATCATCGTATCCTTATGTGGCATCACATCAAAGAGCTTATATGCATTCTCCGTATCCCCAGCATCAATATATCCAGATATTATAGTATTCCATAACACAACATCTCTGTCAACAGCCAAGTCAAAAAGCTCTCTAGCTAATTTCATATCCCCAGATAAAATAAACCCACTGATCATATTAGTGCAACTAACAACATTTCTCAATGGTATTTCCTCAAACACCTTAAACGCTCGTTGAACTTCACCGGAACCCGAGTACATCTCAATCAACGTATTACCCACAAAAGGGTTTCTCTTAAACCCATTTTTCAACACAACAGAATGAACTTGCTCACCCTCACACAAAGCAGACAACTTTCCACAAGACTTCAAAATCATAGGAAAAGTATAACAACTTGGCTTAACACAAGAACCCATCATTTTCCCAAACAAAGAAATAACTTCATTGTGCATCCCATTTTGACAGTACCCTTTAAACATAACATTATAAATCACATCATCTGGTTCAGGCATTTTATCAAACAGCTGGCGTGCATTACTAACATGCTTCAACAACGAACTTCTCGCAATAATTTTGGGGACTACATAGTAACTTTGATCTAATCCATGAACAAAAATTTGAGCTTGAACTTGATAAAGATGATTAATGGTTTTACATGATTGTAATAAAGAGATGAATTTCTGCTCTAAAAGAATGTGCAGTGGCTTTTGAACTACAGCCAGAGCAATTCTTTAAATGAATAAAAATAAAGGAAGAAACTTTTCCGGTGGTGCGAAGAAGTTGACCGGAGGAAGGTGGTAATGGTGGCGGTTTCCGGTGGTGGTGATGGTGGAGAATGGAGATGTGAAGATTCTAAAGGAATTCTGAATTTTGAATATGTTGTGAAAAAATGAATAGTAATGATATTGTTGGTTAGAGAGGCCCAATATAAAAAAGCCCAATATATTGGGCATTCCTGCTATTTGGGTCTGAATTGCAATTTTAATGATATCAATATTCTGAAAATCGACCCCATATTAAATTGGGTCTTGAAAATGGCCCAAATTCCGAAACTGTCTGACTTGAAGAAACAAAAAATAAGTGGGTCAAATCTAGGGTGCAATCTGGCTTGTCCAAAATTTACCAGTTGGGTTGAGTGACTAAATTTTAAAATTTCTCCCAAAATTTTGAATTAGGTCTTCTTCTTTAAAATTTAATTTTTATTATTATTTTTTTTTACAAAAAGAAAAAGGATTTCATCGATAAAAAATAGTCAAGTCAGAGAGAAAAAAATCCTAAGAAATTTAAAATTTCAATACGTGTGCCTAAACTCATACTTATCACATCGTAGTTTCGATCAAAAATTGTCTTGATAAAATAATAAGCAAGTTAGCACTAATCCGGTTTAAAATCCACTCGTGCATAGTCATTTGAGTGAAAATACTCGTGTGGTCATCTAAATACTTATGGAGATTTTGAAACTCTAGATAATCAATCTCGGTCAGACGAACAAATAAAGAAACTAAACAATAAAATTAACTATCATTTAAAGGATGATATCTATTTATTGAAAGCAATTAAACGTTTTTGTGCCTAACTATCGGTAAGAGCATTAATGGAAGGCCCTACAAAGATTTGTAAGTAAAGATGGGCACGACCGTGCCGGCACGCGGGCGACACGGGCCCGACGCGACTTCGGCACGGGGCGTGCCGTGAACACAAATGTTGAAAATTGACACAGCACAGGCACGGTTGTCGGCAAGCCGGCAAGTTATTTTTATAATATATATATATATATATATATAATTAAAAATTTAAAAATCGTGGTGGCCCGCAGCCCGACACGACACGGCCTACTAGACACATGGGTCGTGCTTGCCGTGGGCTAGGGTGTGCCAAAACTTGGCATATATATATATAATTAAAAATTTAAAAATCGTGGTGGCCCGCAGCCCGACACGACACGGCCTGCTAGACACATGGGTCGTGCTTGTCGTGGGCTGGGGTGTGCCAAAACTTGACACGACATGGTACGATGCCCATCTTTATTTGTAAGTGAGACCCAGAAGAAAAGAGAATGAGAAAAAAGGAAGAAGAGTGGAAAATAAAAAAAAGTTAGCAACGAAGGCTAGAAAAACCTTCCAAATGAGAAACCGTATATGGATCCTCTTGTTCTCTTCACGTTATATTTGTTGTACCAGCGTTGTGTTTATTGAAGTGAAATTAATTTTGTAAATCTAAAATCATTTTTGCTAGATTAATATTAAATTTTACTAATTATAACTTATTTTAACTAATTCTTTTTTATATTTTCTCTTTGAAATTACGATTTTTTTTATTATGATAGTGATGGATAGCTCAGGTGATTAGAGCTTTCCTCCCGATTCTAGGAGATCTTGGGATTGATTCTCACCCCCGCTCATGTGGCTCTTTAAACACCAAAAAAATATATTTTTTTTACTGATTTTTATTGCACTGAAACTATTTTTAGTAAATTAAAATTATTTTCAAACTTTAAAAAAAAAAAAATCAAGTATACAACACAAATTCTTAGGTTTACGTCGTCAGTGTTATAAGAGTTACTCCGTCAATATTGAAAGGGTTATTTCGTCGGGTGTTATAAAAGCTACCCGGTCATTGTTGTAGTAAGCTAAATACATGATAACTTTGCATTCCTTCATATCTACGTTTCAACACACAATATACAACCTTAAAATAAAGAGTTTATCCGTGTATAAATGTTATAATTTTGAGATTTTTTGTAAGCTAAAATAGCCATAGATTGCAAATCAACTTGATTAAACCAAAAGTAAACAAAGATCTAAAATTTGATGCGAAACTACATAGAATCATTGGCACTTAATTTGCATGCAGTTCATTACTCATTAGGTAAGTGTTTTTACTCATGCATGATCCTCGTGAATAATACTTTTCATACTTTGAGTTGTGTTATTTGTTACGAGTTAAGTATAACATTGGGGTTTAAGTTTTTAATTTTTTCACATTTTGAGACCTAAGTTTTTTTTTTCCACCGTCTGGGACCTAGAGTCCACTTTCCGGCCAAAAAGTAACTAAGATGAGTTAAAAAAAACATAGTCCTTTAGTTAAAAAAACATAGTCCCCTATTAAAAAACTTAGTCCCCTAAAAAGTAAAAGGTAAATTTGTATTTCCACACTTAACAACACTCCTCCAATTACTCAATTCTCCACCAATTTAAGTGATTATTTTAGGGACATTTGAGCCACATCAATATGGGAAATCTCTTGTACGATGAACTGATTTCATATCCAATAAAATCACAAAGGGTAAATTAGCATTTCCACACCCCAAACCCACATACAAGTGGAAAATACGAGAAAGTGTAATCCTAGCATTGTAATTATTACTACTTTTACTTCCTTAATTTATAAAACGTGAGGGACTAAGTTTATATTTTTATTAACGCTTCCACTTTCATTATTGTCATTATTCAATTTCAATATTTAATGATGTTCATAAGAATATGAAATAACACTGATTATAAAGTTAATCATACCTATGCCAATTTGTTAATTTTAAATCTGGAACAAAAAAAAAAAACTTTTAATTTTTTTTTTTGAATATTTTAAGGAATTAAACTACACAAAACGAGCTCTAATAAACTCTTTTTATATACGCGTATATAATACTCCGTAAAAAAAAAATCAATTTTCTAAGTTGAACACGTACAAATCAAATATTTGTATCATATAATAAATTGAAGAGCATAAAAACATACAAAAAAAATTGCATATATAATCAACCCATCAAGAAAATAAAACCAATCAAATCAAAAGAAAAAAAAAATGAAGTTATCAAGAACATAAATCACTTTAAACCTTAAAACAAAACCTTATGGTGTAAAAATAAAATCCGAGCACGGAGAAAAAATTATAAGAACCTATGTTTTTGGAATTGCCATGTATTAAGTTAAGGGACTAAGGTTTTTTACAAGAAATTTAATAAAAGGTACATAAATTCAATGAAGGGATTAAGTTTTTGCTCCGGTGAGTTAAACTTAGGTTAGTTTGCCGGATTATTAACTAGAGGTCCCAAAAGGTGAAATAAAAAAACTAAGGTCCCAAAAGGAGAAAAAACTAAAAACTTAGTCCCCATTCTTATACTTAACTCTATTTGTTACAAAATCAAGTAGTTTATAGAGAAGTATCTCAGAAAATAAAATTAATATTAATTTATTATTTAAAATCGTTCATTGGAGTACACTAGTCTAATGTATGCTCCGTAATAAATTCAATGTTCACATTGGTAAAATATGATTGAAATAGAATAAAAAGATAGTGATAACGATTGAAAATAGCGAAGTTATTAAATTCCATGCACGCTTGAATTATTAGTAGAAAGTGCAAATGAATTAGCCAAAATCTTTGAATGGACTTGTGCTTTTGAACAATAGCACAATTCTAGTAGAAAGTTTACACGAGTTGATATGACATTTTTGTAAAATGATTGCATCAAGTACAAAAGAAATAACTTAGTCCGAAAGGTATATGATTGCATTCAATATATGATGGCTGGTGGTGGACCTTTCCTTTTCCAAGTGTATAATCATTTTATTACTCGTACTTCATATACCATGGTCAAGACTCAAGATGTATAGTAACATGTCGATTATTGACCAACTAAAAAGAGCATTTGGGTAAATCTTACTTCCTCCGTTCTTTTTTACTTGACCTACTTTGACTTTTATACTATTCACCACTCCTCTTTGATCATCTTTTATGAATAATTTGTAAGGAAAACATGTTCATGTTGGATATTTTTGAATTTGTCTCAAGAAGTTCTATCATAATATATAACTTTTATAATTTTTACTTATGGAGAATTAAAGTTATTAATCATAAAAGTTTTGCATTGGCAAGAGTGATAAAAGAAACAGGTCAAGTAAAAAAGAACAGAGGAAGTATTACATTAGGAAAGCCATAAATAATTTTACTAACTTTGCTTCAAAATAAATATCTCAATTTAATTGCTATGTCAATTTAATGCCAATACATAATTGATCATAATAACTTTAATTATCGATAACTAAAGTTTTTTTTTTTTTTTTTTTTAAGTTGATATTTGAAAATTATACATTAAGAGTTTAAGACAATTTCAATATGTAATTGCATGACTATGTATATGTTTTCTTATGATTAATAATTAATAATAGTCAAAGTAAATTATTTGAATTTTTTGTAAAAAAAAAAAGTAATTATGTGAATAATGCAAAAAGATAAAATAGGGCATTTATTTTAAGGATAATAATATATGTAGCCCTTAGGGCTATGTATAAACAATAAATATACTTCCTGAAATGGAATTAAGTTGTGAATTCATAACAAAATCACCCGCAAATCTGTGTAATTAATGTTAATTTATCTTCAATATTTCCTTATTTAGCTGCTTATACATGTTTATCATTTTCCTTATCAATAACTATCTATAATCTATCTATAACTAATACTAAGTAATTACCGCTAACATTACCATTGTACATGTGTCATCTTCTTATAAAATTTTTTCCCTCCTAAGCTATTTGTGACATATCATTCTCTCTTTTTTTTTCGTTTTTTTTCCTTTTTTCAAAATAAAGCTAATGTTTGAAAATTATTGATTAACTATAAATTTTTCTAAAAGCTTTAATGACTAAATGACGAATTACACAATTTATTAGTGATAGTAGAGTTTGGATTTTATTAATTCTTCAAATTTTCTATAATAATGAATCAAAAACGAATGCTAACATTATCAAAAATTTATTATAACTATGAAGTTAGCTAGAATATTTTTTAGCTTAATTAATCTAACTATAAAGGGATTGATCACGATTTATTATGTTTTTCTTAAAATATTTATATTACACACATACAAGTAAGTTTTTAATCATTTAAACCGTGCATCGTACGAGATTTTAATTTTTTTGTTTTTCTTAAAATAACAACCGCTCATATAATATTTTTTTTTCAAATTGTACACGTGTCAGCTTCTCCTTCAATTTTTTTCCCGCCTAAACTTTTTTTTTTCTCTTCCAATTTTCTTTACTTTTTAATTTTAATTTTTTTGTTAAATTTTAGAAAAGCTAATATTAACTACAAAATACTTTTATACAATACATTAAGTATATTCCCTCTAAAAAAAATTGTTACATATAGATAATCTTAAAGAGAGTAAATATTAACCATGTATTTATGTGATTACTCTTTCTAATTACAAAGTCCACTAAATTTTGTTGTAGACATAAATTTTCTTTTGAAAAATTATTTTAATCTTTGCAGTTTTGTTGATGTTAAAACAAAGATTTTACATATTTTTAGTGATAATATGATTTGAAAATGTAAACAATTATAATTTTTTTTAGGATAATGCTAAGGGCTGCATATAAGAATTTAACATACTTCCTTTTTTGGTATTAAGTTGAGAATTATCGATAAATTGGTGTAATAAATGTCTATTTATTGTTTATTCTTTTCATGTTAGCTTCTTATAAGCAACCCCTAGGGTTGCATGTATCTTTTTCCTTATTTTTATAATATTCGTGCATCGCACAGGTGCTAATCTAGTATATACTAAAAGACACACCAACAGTGACGACACGTGTCATTTTCTAATGTGTCCCTTAGTTTTGTTTTTTTTTTTTTTAAATATCTATGTAGGAAATAAATCTTATACATAAATAAAGATCACAAAAGATTTTCCTTAAAAAAAAATGATTTAAAGATTTAATGTATCCTTCTAAATATATATTGATACCAATAAACTTCTTAACATAATTTATTATGACATATGTAGAGTTACGTACTAATTTAGCACTAATAAAACAAGGATTTTTTTTTTTTACAAAAAAATTTAAGTATTTAATTATGTATGAAAAAGCTTGCTAGGTCTTTCAAAAAAAAAAAAAACAAACAAACAAAAAAATAGTTTGTCAAGAAAAATATGAAAAAAATATTTTAAGTCAGTTGTTTATTGAGAAAAAAAATACAAAGCACATAAGAGGGAATGAATAATAGTGTGCAAAAAAAAAAAAAAACTATTTACGGGTTAAATACATATTGTTAAGATTTTTATTTGGTTAATAAAACGAAACGGTATAAATTGTTGGTGAAATATATATAAATATACATACATACGCATTTTAAAATATCTATTTTGCTAATAATAGAATTTCCATAATAAATTCATTTTACAAATTAATAACTTAGCCATATTTAATTTTTTATAACTAAATATAATGTTAATTAAAGAATAGTTATTGAAAGTTACTGTGCATGGCATAGGACCTAACCTAATTTTAATAAAGAGGGAGGAATATGGAGTTTATAAGCAAATAAAACTCGAGCTAATTACAATTGTAAGCTTGTTAGTTTGGCTAATATTTAAAGCCCTAAAAAAAAGTTAATGTCATTTAGATAAGGCTTTGTTATCTTCACCTTATTTTTGTTGTAATAAAATTATTTTTAATTAACTAAAATTATTTTGCAGAAATTCAAATATTTTAGCTGAACTTTAATTATTATACTAATTATTTATTTTTACTGATTTTCACTAAAATTGTTTATTTATAATACTAAAGTTTGCTAATTAAAAATTAAATTTCCCATACTGAATTGTTTTTTAATTGAATAGTATTTGAATAAGAGAACAAGGCTGAATAATTTTTACACTTGATAAAACAATTTAATTTAATTAAATAACAAATAAAAAAATAGTGTAAAAATATTGCAAAAACTTTTATATACATCCGATGCAGTAATATTATTGTACGTCGAGTTAACTTTTATTGAATTTAGGGTAACTTTTTGTCTAATTGGGTAAGTTTTATCAATAAAGTGTAATATATATATAATGTCAATAGTTGATAGTCAAATGGGTATATATTTTATAACTACTTCCTCCGTTCTTTTTTACTTGACCCGCTTTGACTTTTACACTATTCACCACCCCTCCTTTGACCGTGTTTTGTGAATAATATGTAAGGCAAAACATATCTATGTTGGATCATTTTGAATTCGTCTCAATAAGTACTATCATAATATATAACTTTTATATTTTTTAATTATGGAGAATTAAAGTTATTGACCGTTAAAGTTTTGCATTGACAAGCGTGATAAAAGAAACAGGTCAAGTAAAAAAGAACAGAGGAAGTATTCATTATTTCACTTTTAATACTCAACTAAAATTAGAATTTACATTCCTAAAAAAAAAAAAAATTTCAAGTAAGGGCATAATGTTCTCATTGACTGAACTGAATTGAAGTGAAGTGAAATGAATATTTTATAAGAGAAGAAAATTAGGAGCTGAACTGAACTAAACTTATTAGAGCTAAATTGAACTGAACTGAGCTGAAAATAAGCGTACGAGAACAGGCTTTAAGTCTATTTTTAGGTACCCTAAGATTTATGTATATCATTATATCTTCCCCGTTGTAAGCTATTTTTTATTACACAAAAACTAACTAAAGTCATGTGTCATACACGGTTATCAAAGTTTTTTGTACAAAGGATGAAAGGAATAGTTTTATTTCACAAAAAAAAAAAATTAATCTATTTCAATACAAAAGAAATCAAAGTTACATTTTCCACCTATATATATATCCTTCTAGTTACATTTTTTTGACCAAATCAATTTTTTTCTTTCTTATGATACAAAATCTTAAAGATACAATAAAATTGTTATACATAATATGACTACAAAAATTATATATAAAAAATTGATTAGAGGATTAATCATGGTATGAATGTGTTTCTAATACGGAGTATAATTCTTTAATTATTTAAACTAAAATTTTATATATAATATAGCTTATATACAATATATGGAGGATATGAAAGAATATTTGACTAGATGCATATATATACAAAAATATGGTAGTTGAATATATAGATAAAAATAAAATTACAGTGTTTAAAAAATATTGAATTTTGACAGTAAAGATGTTCACCACAAGATAACATGTTTTATTATTATTATTTTTTTTAATTTTTTTTTTTGACGAAGATAACATGTTTTATTCTTAATTTCACTTTTATTATACTAGTAGATGTATGAAGTATAAATTAATTTATGGTATGGAGTACAAAACTTAAAGCTTAATTATATTATGGGGACATTTTGTTTCATTCAAAATTAAATCAAATCAAGGAAGCTTCGATAACGTTGAATCATGGATCAAAGATATGATTTTTAAGTTTATGTCTCCATCTCTCCGACTCTCCGTGGATCACCATAGATTAATACAATCTCCCAATGATCTTTTTAAATTTTTGATGGAAACGTTCAATCCCTTAATTGGGAAAAAATGCTAGATTTTCAATTTTGGGAAGAATACATAGAATGGCACCAAAAATGGAAAAGTTGACTGTCCTACTCAATAAAATGAAATTTAAAAAGTACTCTGTAATAGAAATAGTTTTTTCCCCTTTTTACTACTTACCTTACATTAATACTCAATACGAAGTATTCCCTCCGTTTCATAATGTTAGTCCCATATACTATTTTGGGCGTTTCAAAAATTTTTACCCATATTGAATATACTTTATTTTTTTTTTTACTTTAATTGATTGTGGATTGATGACATAACTCTAAGTAGGGAAATTTTTACCTTAAATTATGCAATTATGACTTGTGCTTTCCTAATGAAAAATAAAAAAAGTTAAATAAGGTAAACTAATTATGAAATCTGTTGTACTTTAATGTTAGATTCCAAATATATTTGTTTTCTTATTTTATGTGATTGATTCCATATGGGACTAACATTATGAAACGGAGGGAGTACTATTTAATAAAAATAATTTTAATTTATTAACAGTAAAAATAAGTTCAAATTAGCAAAAAATTCAGTTCAATAAAATAATTTTTTGATTAAATAAATAAAAACCAGTAAATTTAAAAAACAAATTAAATTCAAGGAAATATTAATAAAAAAATCATTTAAAATAATTTCAGGTCAATAAAAATACAAAATATTTTCAATTTAATAAAGTTAATTTAAGTTAAGCAAAAATAATTTTATTTTAATAAAAATAAATTTAGTTAAGTAAAAATAATCATTGCCTATCAATTATATATTTTAGTCACTTACATACATAGATTGTCTTAGGGTCTGTTCTCATTAACTGAACTCAGCTGAACTGAACTGAACTGAACTGAACTGAATTGAGCTGAACTGAAGTGAACTGAAATGAATATTTTATAAGAGAAGGAAATTAGGAGCTGAGCTGAGCTGAACTGAACTGAACTGAACTGAACTGAGCTGAGCTAAACTGAATTGAATTGAACTGAACTGAACTGAACTGAATTTCAACGTAAGAGAACATGCCCTTACTCATATAAATATCTTCTATGGTGGAGTTGTTGACCGTCGTTGATGTAGTTGTTTGTTCCTCTTATGGAATTATGTATATGATTATAATTGATTCGTCGATAAAGAATTCTGGATTACAAAGGTTATCAAGTTTTCAAATATATCAATTGAAATTCATTCTCTTGATCACAATGAATCGTTAGAGAGTCTCCCTTAAAAGGCTGAATAATCTAGCTAGTGATATGGGCGAGAGATGTACCAGACCATTGTGCAATATCTATTAAATATAAATTATGTGCGAGAGATGTACTAGGAGATTTTAAATTAATTTTATGTTTATTGAGCTGAATTTATGTTTACCATTTTTTAGGGGAAATATTCATAATATCTTTATTGAGGGTCATAGCCTAACTATCATTAATATTTTCCTTCTTACAATTCCATTCATTTTAAATTTAGAGGCGAAATTGAGTTTTACAGAAAATGAACAAAATATCTACATAGGTCATGTTCAGTTCTCCTTATAAAAATAATATTCAGTAATATTAATTTTAATTCAATAAATATTTCAGTTCAATAAATATTATTATTTCAGTAAAAAATAATCTCAATTGAGTAAAAATTAATAACTTTATAAAAATATATTAGAGAATCGATTAATATAATTTCAGTTCAGCAAATACAATTTCAGTGCAGTAAAATTAATTATAGTTAAGTAAAAATAATTTATGTTCATAAAAAATAACTTCAGTTTAATAAAAATAATTTCATTATTCTGCCAAAAAAAAGGTGAAGTAAATAATGCTACCTTTTTTTTTCAAAGAAAAAGTTTCGTTATCACCATTTATATTTCTTATAAAGTTCATAACAAATTTAGGCCCTATTCACTTCACCTTTTTTTTTTTTTTTTTTTGAGAGAGTGAGGGATTGTTCAAATGGTTAGAACTTCCCTCCTGATTCCATGAGATCCCGAAATCGATTCTCATCATCCCCGCCCTTGAGGCTCTCTAAGAATCACAAAAAAAAAATTACTTTTTTTTATTGAACTGATATTACTATTACGAAACTGAAATTATTTTTACTGAACTAAAGTTATATTCACAAAACTGAAATTATTTTGCTGAACTTAAATTATTTTTATTGATCCTCTAAAATATTTATACTTTAAAGTTACCAATTTTTACTGAACTAAAATTAATCTTATTGAACTGAAATTACATAGTACTAATCTAAAATTATTTTTGTAGAGAAGAATTTTGTATGATGAAATGAACGGAGCCTTACAAATAGATCCTTTTATTACCAATTTACCATTACCATTAACTTTTTATTTATCATCATCATCATCAAGTAACTAAAGTGTTTTAAAATTGTACTAAAAGACCTCGAGGAGTGATAAGTTGATAATCGCAAATTTAACTTCATGCATATCTTGTTTGAATTATTGGCTAGAAAAGACATGTTAATTATGAGCGGCGGAATCATTGAAAGAAGTTCATCTTCTAAAGACTTGCGTCAAATTAAGTGCTTACTTGCTTAGAACTTATAAAGTGGATATGATATGAAAGTGATAAGCTGCTTTTAGCAACTTAGTCCCAATATTCCCAAAGGTACATAATTGCGTTATAAGTTGTAGTACATTTTATGATGATTGATGATGGAATGTGTCACTGTGAGGATTTTACAAATGTTTGAGAAACTTTTTTAACTCCTCCACTTTTAAAATATACTATTTGTCCTAGCCTCCTAGGTTGTTTATGAAAAGTTGTCTTATTAGCAATACTTTCTTATTGGCATTGTTTGGTAATTGGCTGTTGGCTATCGGTTACTTTGATTGGCTAGTTTGACTGACTGTTTATATTGGTTTTTTTGTTGGCTATTTGACCGTTTATTAGTCTAAAAGCATATTTGGTAAACTTGGTTGTTGGATGTTATTAGTAACTTAGGTAGCCAAAAGCAACTCCAAGTAGATTTTTCATTTTGGCTTAAAATCCAGCTTTTCAGCTGGCTGAAAAAGCCATTTACCGAACACAAATTTTGGATGTTTGACCAAATGAAAAAGCCAAGAGTCAATCAAAAAGCTAAGGAAAAACCATTTACCAAACAAGCCCATTATCTTTTATGATTTATATGTTGGAATAATTATACTCCCTCCGTTCCTTAATATAAAGCCTCATTTTCTTTTTGGGTAAATCAAAATACAACGCCTCTTTCTATTTAAATGTTGTAATTTTTGACATTATTACCCTATTTTTATGAGTTGTCATTTTTTTCCTTTACTTTTTTATACTTTTAACATCAATTCCCAACACTTGCTCTCTCTATCTCTTTAATTATTCCCAACTACGTTTTCTTTCTCTCTAACTCACATGCACATATATACTTTTAATAATTAGCTTTACAAAATTTACAACTTTCTTAATTCCCGCGCTAAAATCAAGAGAGGTTTTGTATTAAGCGACGAAGATATTAATAGTTATTTAAGATCTTGTTAGATTTATCTCAAAATGTAATTTTTACCGTTTTACAACTTAAATTAAGATATAAAATGAGCATTAACAAAAGTAAAATCCCTAATGTAGCGATTAAAAAAGAACGAAGAAAGTATACGAGTTTATTTATGGAAGGATATACAAGTTGCGATTAAATTGGCAATGACTTTCAATAAAAGAAAAAAATCGAAACGACGGCAGCGTTACTTCTACTCCATAGTATAGTCTCCTTCCATCCCTTAATACAAACCTTTTTCTAACATTTATTACTCACATAATAAAGAGAAAGAGATTTTTAATTTTTTTTTTCTTGAGGGAAGAGACTTTTAATTTAGGGACGGATAGAATAATATGTATTATGAATGATGGTTGTTATTTTTCCGTTGTGTACATTCACCCTACTCAATTCACTTATATAGTCAAATAAAGACAAATGTAATAACATGCGGATGATTGACGAATGACGAAGCACATAATCGTGTGATATAGTTAAAAACTTACTTTCATCCTTTAATTTAAAAACAAACCTTTCTATTTTTAGCTCTTTTACATTGATATAACGACGCATTTCAGCTAACAATCATTAGATTGAATAATTAGCCTTAAAGACGTTAAAGCTAGGTTAAATGTGGGGACTTTATAAAAGACGAGAATTGATCTATACAGTGGACTATCCTTTACTTCTTCTCTCTTTTTAGGCTGCAACGTCTTATTCTACTATAGTACTATTTATATACACTTCATTTATTTATTTTTATTTATTTTTATCATCTTTTGTTATTTATTCTTAAGAAAAAACATAATAATGAAATCTTGTTGATTTTATAT
Source organism: Chenopodium quinoa (assembly GCF_001683475.1). NCBI lineage: Eukaryota > Viridiplantae > Streptophyta > Magnoliopsida > Caryophyllales > Amaranthaceae > Chenopodium > Chenopodium quinoa. Next base: position 13,881,565 of record NW_018742204.1, on the reverse strand, counting down.
GAGTTTATATATTATTTTTAATTAATAATATGTATTTAAATATTTATAATATTATAAAATGTGAATTAACAAGCATGAAATAATGCTTAATGCTTTAATAAAAAGAGAACGAAGGTTGTATATGCTAGACCAACCAACGATTTAAAGTTAATTTGGCCTCTAAACGATTCCATATGGGGGTATATTCTATATTTACTCGGGATTTGTACATTAATTCTATGTCTTAACATGATCTAATTGTGTAATCTATAACATTCTACTCGTATATCAATAATAAATAAATAAATAATTGTATAGCTTACTCATTGTTAGCAAACTGCGTAGTAATTTTAAGTATGCTCTTTGATGTTTCTTCATTAATCTTTTGTGCATATGTTACAAAATTGTAGATGTTCTGAGTTACTCTGTATATTATTTTCCATAAGTTCTTTCTAAAGCATTTTATTGGTGCCAGTTTCGAAAGCATTTTGTGTTGAATTTGTATGAATTGAACTTTGGTCTTGGATAAAGAGGCAAATATTTCCATACTGAGAGCTTGAAATGACTAATCAAAGATTGTAATCGTTGCTTTGTCATTGATTATCTTTGAGTATGAATATACAAATTACAAGAGATAATCTTGACTAGTGACTAGCTACAAATTAGGCTAGGAAATATACACTAACCAAATACAAAGTCAAACAAGAATATATTGCCATATATTCTAACACTCCCCCGTAGTTGTAGTGAGAGAATCACGGACGCTAAGACTGGTACGAAAGTCGTCCAACAAAACCCGTGGAAGACCCTTTGTAAAAATGTCTGCAATCTGATAACCAGAAGGGACATGTAATACTCGTACTTCGCCCTTAGCGACTTTTTCACGAACAAAATGAATGTATACATCTCAATGTGTTTTGTGCATTCATGTTGCACCAGATTTTCAGAGAGGTAGATGGCACTCACATTGTCACAATAAACAATAGTTGCTGTCCGAATAGGGAAATAGAGCTCAAGCAACAAATTTCGGATCCAACAAGAATCAGAAACCACATTAGCAACCCCACAATATTCGGCCTCGGCACTAGACTTTGATAAAGTGGGCTCCCATTTAGAAGACCAGGAAATCAAATTATCACTTAAAAATACACAGTAAACTGATGTCAATCGCCTGGTGTCGGGGCATCCTCCCCAATCCGCATCAGTATAAGCAACAAGTTTGGTAAGAGAGGACTTATACAAATCCAAACCATAAGACAAAGTACCCTGTAAGTAGCGTATGATACGCTTCAAATCACCCATATGCGCATTACGCGGATCATGCATATGTAGACATCCCTGTTGAACTGCATATGAGATGTCAAGTCTAGTAAAAGTTAGGTACTATAGAGCACCTGTAAGACTCCTATACTTAGTTAGTTGGATCCTCATATGGGGCATCATGAGAGGCAATAAGCTTGGATTTTGTGTCAACAGGTGTAGGACAGGGGGTACAATGGGACATGCCAGCCCTGTCAATAATAGAAGCATTATACTGTTTCTGAGACAAGAACATACCATTAGCATTGCGAGTGACAACAATACCCAAGAAGAAGCTCAACGAACCTGTCATTCATTGCAAATTCGGTACTCAAGAGGGCCATAAAATGTTTCCTTAAACGGTCAAAAGAAGTTGTAAGAATGATATCATCAACATATAGTAAAAGATAAGAAACATCAGAGCCCTGCCTGTAAATAAACAGAGAGTTATCAGATTAATTGTTAGAAAATCCAATAGATGTGACATAATCTACAAATCGCTGATACCAAGCCCGAGAGCCTGTTTGAGGCCATATAGGGATTTCCGCAATAAACACACATGATCAGGGCGACTTTTGTCGCGGAAACCCATAGGTTGATGCATATAAACAGTTTCATTGAGATAACCATGGAGGAAAGCATTCCTGACATCCAACTGATGAATGGGCCTAGAGTGAGATAATGCAATGCTGAGAATAGTACGAATAGTGGCCGGTTTGACAACCGAAATGAAAGTCTCATCACAATCAACACCCTGCTGCTGTGTCTTGCCATCATCTACAAGACGTGCCTTATGACTCTCAAAAGAACCGTCAGCATTTTGCTTATGGCGAAAAATCCACATAGAACGAATAACATTCACGTTACGGGGCCAAGGTACCAAATACCATGTATGATTATCAATAAGAGCATTATATTCATCTAACATTGCAATTTTCCAATTAGGGTCACGAATAACACTAATCGGGTCCTTTGGGATAGGGGAAATGGTGGTAGTGGTGGTCGTGTTTAAGTTGTGAAAGTACTTTGGGTTAGGTTTTACAATGCCATCTTTAGCTCAGGTAGTCATAGGATGGGATGGGGTAGCTTGGTGACTAATGGAGTGGATAGAGTAGGGTGGTGAGGTGGAGGTGGTCGAGGGTGAATGCGGGTTGGTGGAAGCAGTGTTGCTTCCAGGGGATGATGGGGAATGAGTTTAACTAATTGGGTTAGTGAAATGTGGGCTGTCGTTGAGGGGAGGCCCAAGCTTAGGGGTATGATGAGAGGCATGCTGCTGGGAGTTGTCTAAGTGGGCTGTGACAACACCATTGAAGACCGGGCTGGAGGGAGATGAAGGCCCAGTAGTGGGCTGGGGGGTAGGCAACCCATTTGGAGGTGTGGGCTGGGCTGGAGAAGAAGAAGGAGAAGGATGTGGTTGATTTGTGTGCAAATGAGATATGTGATTTAATGGATTAAAATCTAAAAAATCATAATCAGCGAGTGTCGACTTGTGTAACTTTGAAAAGGAAATTCGTTTTCAATGAATTTCACATGCCTGCAAATGATGATTTTTCCATTTGATAAATTATAGCACTTCGAACCACAATGATTTAGAGCCAGGTCAAGATAGACACAAGGAGTGGACCATTCTTGCAATTTTTTAATAGTGGAAGAAGGGAAGAGAGGATAACATAAGCAACCAAAGACTCGTAATTCCGTATAGATTGGCCGGACATAAAACTTGAGTGGGAGATTTGAAACCTAAGACTTTGGTAGGAAGTATGTTAAGGAGATAAGTAGCCATAGCTAGAGCATGATGCCAAAAGGAATGTGGCAAGGAAGCATGAGCAAGAAGTGTCTGAATGATGTTTATTGATTTTATGTAGCGTTCAACTTTTCCATTTTGAGGAGAGGTGTGAGGACAAGAGAGATGATTGAGCATGCTGTAAGGAGGGTGATCCCATCGTAGGGGGTCCTTCCTTAGATGCCCATGGCCATTTAAAAGCCTAGGACTTTATACTTGTTAAGGTTTATTAGGATTTGAATTCATGACTGTTTGGGGGACCTTGAAGTAGAACTGATTCTATCATCACGCTTTTTTGTAAGAAACAAGTAGGAGTCGCCAATGAGTTTTGGGAAAACCCATAAACCTCATTCATGACTTTCTCCCATGTGGATTTCATGGGATGTTTAGCACAAATCATTAGTTTACCCATGCCCAAATTGGTCTACATAAACCAGAAATGAGTTCGGGAGCGAGGGTACTAAAATAACGTTACCTTTAAAACGAGAATCGCTATTCTAGCCATAGTGCAGCCTCTACTAGCTCTTCCTTTTATATAATTTCATCACCAAACAATATATGCAACGTGATACCTAAATCACGTAGGAATTACATTGCAAAGTCGTTATTCTTTATTTAATTCAAATTCGTGAAAGGAGCAAAAGTAAACAAGATTTGCCTTGGCTTAGGTGATCAATCAATCAATTAATTATTCAATTCTAATATTATTTAACACAAGATACTATGTGGAATCGATTAATTAAATGTTCTTTTAAAGTGGTCAAACAACACTATTTTGTTGATTAAAGTTCTTTTAAACAAGAAAAGTAAATGTGATTTATCTAAGTGCTCGGGAATTTACCACTTCTCTTTGCTAGATCTCTGTTAGGAACACTTATGGACTACTTCTTGTTCGGGAACCTCCACCGTAGTAACAAAGATTAAGAAGGGTGAGTGTTTAGGACAAGAGGGTTTGGAAGCACAAGTTCACAAGAGTTTCTGCCATGATTTTAGGTTAATTTCTGTGTGTTTAAGCCTCGTATCAAGCCCCTATTTATAGGGAATTGGTGCAATTAGGGTTTTAAGCATTCTACCACAACAGGTGTTGTGCGCGTCATTCCAGCGCAACTCTTGTGAACTAAAGGCAGCGCAACTGAATGGGCAGCGCAACTTAATATCCTGCGCACGGTTTTATGGTAAGATTCGATTCTATATTTTATAAAATTATGAATCTTTCGCGAGCGCATCTCTAGAAGTTGCGTTGGGTGTTGCGCGCAATTAAATTAGTTGTGCGCACCATACCAGCGCGACTCATTGAGATGCGCGCGGATTTTCCTGCGACATCTTTAATTTTAAGCTAGGCGCCTCTAAATCCATCATTATTGGGTCTCAATCATGAGCTTAAGCCTAATTATGATCGGGTTTAGTTAATTGGACCTTGTTTTGTATTTGTTTATGGTTATGCTAGTCTTTTTGTGTCTTTTGGGTTTAGCCAGTCATCCATAAGCATTCTTCACTTCGATCCAACACAAAGATGGTTTTATTTATCGTCATTGCACTTCCTGTAGGGACAGGAGGCCAAAAGTAGATGTCTACATTTAGCCCCCACTTTGATCGAGTCTAGGATAGACGAGGATCAAAGTAGCCAAGGAAATAAATCTTAGACTTATTTTGCAAAGTTCTCAAAGAATAGAGAATCTTTCAGAAATGTTAAGAATGTCGCAACGATCCTTGATTCGCTAAGTGTTTGAAACAAGTAGCTATTTAGGCTAGAAAAAGTATTTTCTATGTCTTAACGCGCTAAAGAATCTAGATTGATCCTTTGCAATTGTTAATTAGACCAAATGACATAACTATGTAGCAATATGTACCCCAAGGGATGATAAAACATGTCTTTTATTCATTTTTTTCATTAGGATTTGGTTGTAACCTGTGTATCCATCCATAAAGGATAACATCGCATGTTCAGCCGTTTTATCTACCAATATATCAATATGAGGTAGAGGAAAATCGTCTTTAGGGCTAGCCTTGTTAAGGTCCCTAAAGTCGACACACATGCGAGCTCGTCCATCCTTTTTAGGGACTGGGGCGATGTTCGCTACCCATTCTGGGTAATTACATACGTGAATGAAACCCAAGTCTAATTGCTTTTGTACTTCTTCTTTTATTTTCAAAGCGACATCAGGTTTCATTCGTCGAAGTTTTTGTTTTACTGGTTTAGAGGTAGGGTTCAAGGGAATGGTATGTTCCTCAATTTCCCTATTAATTCCAGGCATGTCCTTGTATGACCAAGCGAACACGTCTTCGAATTCTTTGAGCGTTGATACAAGAACCGATCGCTCTTTCGGATTTAAAGTTAAGCCAATTTTGTCTTCCCTTTTGTTTTCTTCAATTATAAGGTTCTTTTGTTCTTGTTCATTCATTAGTTCAACTAATTTATTAATATTATCATCTTCATTAGATTGATTGTTATAGCATTCAAAAGATTCAAGAGAAGGCATAGACTCGGAAATAGAGCTCATTTTATTGAATTCAAAAGTGAATACACTAGTAGAAAAATTGAAAATGCCACCGCTTAAAGGCCACCGGTTTTTGTAAACCGGTGGTTTAAAAAATGGGCGGGCATAAGGCAAATATTATTGCCACCGGTTCAAACCGAACCAGTGGCAAAAATGCTTAAGGCCACCGATTTTGAACCAGTGGCAATATTTGAATAAAAAAAAACGCGGCTCTTCTTCTTCTCTTTCCCCATTCTCTATTAACACTTTTCATTATTTTTGACCAAAACGCCACGAGCAGCAACGAATCTTGCCTTCAAACCCTACCACCACACACTCCACCAGTGACGCCACAACCACCGCACCACCATCCACCACCTCTGCACTCCCTCCACCACATGCGCACACCTCCAAACTCCCTCCACCACTGAGCACAAGTAGCAAGCAAGAGGAAGCGTGCGTGGTCCCTCCACCACCTGTCACCACTGACACCACAGCCACCGCACCACCATCCCACAGCCACCGCACTCCCTCATTCGGTGAGATTTCGGTGTTAATCCCTAATTTATGAAGAACAACTTCTTTGAAGATAAGATTTCGGTGATTTGGTGTTCGAATTCGCCGACTCGTCGTCGTATGTCAGCAATTTTTTAAAGGTTGGTTGAACTTTTAATCCCTGTTTTATTAATTTATTGATTAATCATTTTTTGTTTTTTTTTCGGAATTTTCTGGGTTTTTTTTGCTGTTGGTAGGGTTAAAATTTGAGAGAATTTATTGTGTTTTTTAAGAATCAATATTTAATCAATAATCTCCTCATTTGTGTGTATCTTTAGAATGCAAAAAATTGATTAATTGTTCATGAATTAACAGTATCATTGGAAATTTATTTTGAATAATTTTTTAATTTCTTTCACTGTATTATTATTATTATCAATTTGTTGTTGTTGCTTAATTTTTGGTTAATTATAGTATGAATTGAATTATTTTGGAGTTAGATTGAGGAGTAATCCGTTTTAGATTACATTACATAATGATTTTCCTAATGCTTTTAGGAAATATATGGATTATGGAGTATAATTTGATATGTTGGAGTGGCGTTTTGTTAGGTTTTATTAGGAAATTTTGAATAAATTAGAGATTATTAGTAACCTTGTTACTTAATTAGTTGAATTTGGTAGTATATTGTTGTTTAAATTTCTTTTATATTATTATTATTATTATTATTATTATTATTATTATTATTATTATTATTATTATTATTATTATTATCAATTTGTTGTTGTTGCTTAATTTTTGGTTAATTATAGTATGAATTGAATTATTTTGGAGTTAGATTGAGGAGTAATCCGTTTTAGATTACATTACATAATGATTTTCCTAATGCTTTTAGGAAATATATGGATTATGGAGTATAATTTGATATGTTGGAGTGGTGTTAAATTGATTGTTAGGTTTTATTAGGAAATTTTGAATAAATTAGAGATTATTAGTGTAGACACCCATTTGTGTCTCCCCAAAACCAAACCCGGTGACGAGTACTTTTCGCGTCGAATCATAATCGAATGAAGTGAAAGTGTGGAAGGTTTAGTGTTGCGGATAGTTTTAATTTCTTTTCTCTTCTCTCTGTTTTTGAAAACTTATTTTAAGAAAACAGCCAATCCAGTTTGGTTGGTCCATGATATGGGTCCAATAGTAGTGTATTTGGATGGGGCTTGACAAGAGCTTTCCAATGATATATTATAAGCCCAATTCCGATGAATATTGAGGAAGTTATGGCCAAATTACTAAACTGGGTCCGGTTTGAGCCTTATATGCGGCCCAATGATCTAGGGGAGGGCCTAATATAGATTTATCATTCCTAATGCAATTAGGAATGGTTTTAGTCTTCTAGATTCTTCTAGAAGGTTCTTTTCATTCCTAATTCAATTAGCATTGATAAATTGACTTTTGTTGACTTTTCAGAGTTTTAATTAGAATCAAAGAACATATTTTGAGGAAAATACGATTTTATCCTCATGTACAGCAATTTTTAATCTGATTTTAAGAAAATCCGTGAATTTCTGAATCAGCGCCAAACGCCAGCTGTAGCGCCTAGCGATAGCATTGGCGCCTGGTGCTAATGTTGGCGTCTGGCGCCAATATCCAGCGTTGGCGCTAATCCAATTTTATCTGCGCCAAAACTCTGTTTTGATATTTAATCTTTTTGGCTGATTTTCTTTATAAATAATGTCGTAAAAACTCCGTTTTCATTCATCCACAATCACCTACAATCACCAATTTTCTCTCCAGTTTTCACCAACTCTCATCAAGATTCTCTTGATTACTCTCTTTCTCTCTCTTTTTTCTAAACTAGTTTCTCTCAAATACAAAATTCTGCATTCATTAGAATCTAGATACACCTAGCCATATTCGAAGTTGCCTTCGCCCTAGACGTGAAAGGTTTAATTTCTGAGGGTTTGGTCCCAAATCTCTCTTTCAATTATTTAATTTAATTGTTGTTTTGTTTAATATTTTCCTTGAAGTTATTAACTTGTGTATTTTGTTATTAGAAAGAGGTATGAGGCATCAAAGTAAGTGCTTTAATGGTTTTTATTGATATTATGATGTTATTATGATATTCCTAGTATCATGTCTAGGGTAAATTTAATATCGAATATGATTGTTATGATGCCTTTTATGTTCTTCCTAATATTTATTCATGTTAGTATCATGTTAGGGCTAAAGCTTTGATCTTTATTGTTTAGTGACATGCTAGGGTTTGTTATTAATCTTGTTAGTATCATGCCTAAGAATAAAGTAGAGGCCTATTATTAGGACAAGTTCAATCTCTTTTAGGTTGGATTTGTACCTTCATCCCCGAACCCTATTTGGTTCAAGACCTTATGGAGTTGACGATCTCTTGGATCGTTAAGGGGTGTAACCTTCACCCTGTGAACGGTTTACAAGTTCCTAAAAAAACTTGTTAGCGACTCTTTTGCTCTATCTTTGTTCCCTTTGGACACCACCGTACTTTAATGTATGATCACAGTGGGGTTCAAGCTAGGGGATTAACGCTTGAAATATTCCCTACATTTTTTGTCGACTCCACTGGGGAGGATTTCTATTTTAATTCCTGAATTTGTTTCGGCAATGATTTAGAATGAGTGGATGAGACTCGAAACGTTCTAAGTATTTCATGTGCGTAATTTTGATTAACATTATTCTCATATTCATAAAAAAGATCTCATTGGAAAGACCATCCGTAATGAGTTAAAACATAGGATTTTACACGTAGGAAATTTGAGAAATATCTTTCACAACTAGGACCGAAATAACACTGCGCGAAACTGGAAAATTTTATCGAGCACAGAAAGCTGCTGAGGCATGTAGGAATTAGCGTCAGCGAATAGAAGCTGGCGCCAGACATTTAACCGTAGCACCAGACGACAGCCATGTCGCCAGGCGCTACAACTAAGTCCTGGCGCCAACCTCTGTTTGCTGGCGCCAAATTCTTCCAATAGCGAGCCAGAAATATGCGTTCTAATTTCGACCAGTTTTTTGCATTGTTTGCTCGATCCTACTTCCTGATTGAGTTTTTCTCACTTTTCTGAAACCCATATGTGTTCTACAAATGGACATAACCCTTTGGGAGTTCATGCTCCATCTACCTGATTGAACGCTCTGAGCAACAAAGGGTACATCCGAGAATGTTGAATTCACCAAACCATGGAAGCGAGTTTTTCTAAAACTCGCGGTGTCCCATCTTCACGCGCCAACCCTTCACGGTTAGGCTTCCGCGCGGTGCATCCGGACAATTAACCATGGACCCTCTATTGACTAAACCATATCCCGAACATTAGAGAACTAGAGCCATGGTTAGGTTGAAAACTCATTGCATCATATTGTGCCTACTTGACTAATTGTGCATTATTTGTTGTGCATATACTATGTTTTCTTAACCGTTTGTTTGACTGGTGTTGAGATTAAATAAATTAATGACTAAAAGAACTTTTCCTAATTAATTAATTAATTAATTAATTTGAGTAAATAAAGTCTAATATTTTAATCAGAATTGACCTGTACGACTTTAGGCATACCCCTGTTGATTAATAACACCGAAAACAGTCTTAGATTGAAGCTCCATCATTGGCGCCAAAATATGAGCTGTAGCGCCACTATGTTGGGGTGTGGCGCCTGGCGACAGCTATGTCGTCTGGCGCTACACTACACAGTGCGACGCCAGTCCTGTCGTTTTGACGACAGTTCGGATTATTGATCGAGTCATCACCTAATGTCTAATTGACCAGTTTACTAATTAATTCGGTTAATTTTCGCTGTCAATAATACTTTATCGAGTCATTAATTGAGTCTAGTCACTAAGTCCCATGGTCATAACACGAGTCTTAACATGTCACCTACACTCACTAGTCTTAGCACACACTTTGAGTATATGTCACCATGACCATGTCTTAGGTTCATGCATGAGTCGGTTTTTTCCGTCATTTGAGTTGGGGGTACATTATATTCCTAATTCTTCACATCCCTCCATCTACATCATTTTTCTTCACATTCTATTCCAATCATTCTTCACTTCCTCCATCCATTGCATGTTGAATAAAGTTTGAGTCAAACAATTAACAATAGATATCCCCAAATTCCTTTTCCACAGTACTTGGTCAAGGAGAGAAGGGCGATTAATCAAGGACAACCTCTTTATTCAAGTCTCACTTTTTGATAAACCAATTCGTCAAAAGAGGAAGGCTAAAAAGATAATGGCAAGTCAAGAAGAGGTCAATGAACTTAGGAATCAATTGAATGACGTGACTGAGGTGTTAAAGTCTTTAACCCTCAAAATTGATGACCCTGTGAAGCAACAACAAATGAACCTTATGCAAGAAAGTTTGAGCAAGCTATCTGGTGACTATAAATTTCAAGGCATGAGTTCACAAGGGGTCTCGCTGGACAAGGAACTTCTTCCGCATAAGTTCAATTCCACTGACATCCCAAAATTCAAGGCAATAGATAACCCTTATTTTCACCTAAGAGCTTTCGAAACTATAATGAACATTAAGGGTATCGATAAGAAGGTTTTCCCCTCCCTGTTCTCACTATCTCTTGAGACCGTTTGCCAGCAATGGTTCTTTTCTCTCGAGAAAGAAAAAACCTCCACCTGGGAGTCCATAGCAAACGCTTTCATAGATAGATATAAGTGCAACATCCAAGACGAAACAGACCATAGACAACTCGAGATCTTAAAACAAAAAGAAAACGAAGGATTCACGTCTTTCCACAACAAATGGAGGGAAACTTCCGCTAATATGGTCAAGGATCCTACCGAAAAAGAATATGTGAGGATGTTTATCAATAATCTCCAAGGGAAGTATTCAAAGAACTTAAAATACCAACACAACTTGAATAATTTCAAGGCTGTCTATAATATATGCATTGACATTGAAGATGACCTTCTGAAAGATAATAGTGCGAGAGCAAAGAAGAACGACCATCCTTCTTCTTCCTCTCCCATTAATGAGGCACATGCTACGAACGCCCCTAAATCACGAATCCAAAGGTCAAAAAGGGTGTTCACTCCACTTGGTATGAGCTATGAAATAGCTTTCGAGAAGCTACATCACAAAGGACTAGTCATGCCCATAGGGCCCATCAAAGATCCAGTTCCAGAAGCCAGGCCACCCAAGTGGGATCCTAATAAGCACTGCCAATATCACCAAGGAAAGGGTCACGACACCGAGGAGTGTTGGAAATCCAAAGAAGCTATTCAAGATCTGATCGATAACAATGAAACTTCTGAGATTCTAGCCATCGAAGAAAATCAAACATCCTTCGATCCATCACTTCTTATCACACCTGTAGGAGAACCCATGATCGAGACATATTATATAACCTCTCTCGATGAAGTGGCCATGATTGAGGAGGATGAAAGTCTTTTCTTAGATAATACCAAGGAAGACTCGTCAAATTTGAAAGAGGACGTTCGAAAACTGCAAGATGTCATTGCCATGCTCTTGAATGTGGTAGAAGGACTAGCAAATCGGGTGATGGTCATCGAACAAAATTCTCGCCAAGGTGTTATTTCGGATGATATACTACAAGAGGGGAGGGGGGGAGGGGTGAATTGTAGTATGTTCCTAGTGCCTACTTTTTGCGGAATATAAAACTGATTGCTGTTAGGAACTTAGACAATGCAAAGCGGATTTTACGAGGAAACCATCCAGGGCTCAACTGGAAGTAAAACCTCGACCCTACCTTAGGGATTTCAAACACAAACCACTTCACTATAATAGGGCAAACACCAAGTTACAACCTATTAGACACGAACCTTTATTTCACAAGTTCCTCACTGGACTTGCCCCTTGATAGGATCCTATCCTACCCAATCTAAGTACCACACTTAGATTCACTCGTACCACCAAAGTACTACACGTACTGCCAAAGTACAAACTACTTGTACCACCTAAGTACAAAACTACTCATACTACCAAAGTAATACCCACTCGGCCTCACACTAGAAGCTCAATCGGCCTCACCTACAAGCTCACACGTTGCACTCTTACAATATAATTATAACGAGAATCCTTACGAACTCTCACACCCCAATACATAAAACACTCAAAACCCTTTTTTCCCAATTACAAGCTCTCAAAGAATAACTCTAAATACATATCAATGAATAAAGAGATAAAACTAATATGCTGGACACTTCAAGATCTGTCTGGAACTTACTGGACGAACTGTAACTGGAACTTGACTGGAACTTCGACCTGGAGGTTTGACTTAGCTTCGTGGTGAAGGATGAAACCATTAAGCACGACCACTAAGCTTCATCAGCCTCACCTTTGAATGAATACATATGAGCATATTTATAGTACACCTAAATTATTCTTTTCGTAAAAGATAAGTTTTATTAAAAGATAGAAATAAAATATATTTTCCAAAAATAAGTTTTCCAAAAATATATCTTTTGTTAAGAATATATTCTATCAATAATAATAAGATATATTTACCATAAAATCAGATTTTATCTAGATCATATATTTTCCAAATATACTAATATATCTTTTAACAAAACATATACTTACCATATCTTTTTACAAAAGATATACTTGCCATATCTTTTTATAAAAGATATACTTACCATATCTTTTTACAAAAGATATATTTACCATATCTTTCAATAAAAGATATACTTGCCATAAAATTAGATTTTATTTAAAACTTATTTTACTGAAAATATTTTCCAAAAATAACTTATCTTTTTCCAAAAGGGATTTATTAGAAAATAAATATTTTTATTCTGTAAAACCAAATCCCTAAAAGATATGCACGTATTAGTTAAATATTTATATCATTAAATTCGACCTGCGACCTTTAACGACGAGCAGACCTAAGTTCCGATTAGGTTTTGGAACTCTGACAGTCTCTGAGTTCCTGACAAGTCAGTAACTCTAATTTCATTGACTATCATGAGTTCACCTTGGTTCTTTAGACTTGTTCCATAATGACTTTTATGTCCAACATACTTACATGAATCCTAGAGCGACATACTACGATTTCTTCGTCTTCATGTTGTTTCTTTGAAACTCTTGTTCTGGAATCTTGTAGTATTGATGTATTCTAGTTCTCGGGGCAACGTTAAGTTCCTGTTAGGGAACTCTTGATGTACCTGTTGGGGAACATGGAACTCTTCATGTACCTGTTAGGGAACATGCTCCGGCTCTCGTGGAAAAGCCTGCCAAAGGTTCCTTTTGCATCTCGTTAGAGAATATCTTCTGGTTCCTTCGTGGTTTGGTTCTTGTGGGAGAACCTGATTTAGGTTCATTCATTCCCTCTTGTTCCTCTTGAAGTCTTCTATGTTCCAACCCATTGACTTCACCTAAGTCAGTTCCTGTCTTCACATGAACACTTAAGAGAAACATTAGATTGAAGTTTGTTTGTCATAAACAAACTTCAAGTGAGAGAACTAATTAAACTTAAAGCTTATGTAAATACTCCTACACATATACGACTCACGTATGTATAGAGTACTTACCTCATGAAGCTAACATATGCAGATACCTATTTACATAGTTACCTTCATAATTCCTTAGCCATCATCATGCTTATCAACCATAACACTCATCATTTTTCTTGTTCTTCTATTGCTTATCATATATTGCTTAAGTTCCTTATATACATACTTGTCATTGCTCAGGTTCCTTGTATCCTGTTCCAAGTATAACTTGTTCTTTCTATGCACAACTTAACAAACACATTAGATAGATAATCATCATTAGTTTACAATCATCAAAACCTAATTACTCAACACAAGGGTTTAATGAAGAACTCGATGCTCCTAAGCCACGGGTAAAACGGACCATTGAAGAGTACACACCAATAGGAATGACTTACAATGAAGCTTTTGACTGTCTTCACGATCAAGGTCATATTCACTCCATTGGTCCCAGTCAAGACCCTCCATCTGAAAAACGTTTTCCCAATTGGGATCCAAATTCCTATTGTCGATACCAAAGTAAGTGCTTTAATGGTTTTTATTGATATTATGATGTTATTATGATATTCCTAGTATCATGTCTAGGGTAAATTTAATATCGAATATGATTGTTATGATGCCTTTTATGTTCTTCCTAATATTTATTCATGTTAGTATCATGTTAGGGCTAAAGTTTTGATCTTTATTGTTTAGTGACATGCTAGGGTTTGTTATTAATCTTGTTAGTATCATGCCTAGGATCTTGCTATTATTATGCTTTAACATGATTATTATTATTATTTTTTTATTATGTTGCTTGATATTTATTGTTATTTCTTGATCACACCTTTTATGCATGTTTAAAGGGAGTTTGTACTTGTAATCACGCTTAATAAGATATTAATAATCTTGTTAGGGTTAATATGATTATAATTCAAGTGATCGCCAATAATAGTTTTATTTGTGCATTAAATTCAACCAACATAGATTAACAGGTTTAGGGTTAATCCTATTGCTTGCATGTTAGTCAGAAAGCGCACATGAATACGATCAGAATAAAGTAAAGGCCTATTATTAGGGCAGTTTCAATCTCTTTTAGGTTGGATTTGTACCTTCATCCCCGAACCCTATTTGGTTCAAGACCTTATGGAGTTGACGATCTCTTGGATCGTTAAGGGGTGTAACCTTCACCCTGTGAACGGTTTACAAGTTCCTAAAAAAACTTGTTGGCAACTCTGTTGCTTTATCTTCCTTCCCTTTGGACGCCACCGTACTTTAGTGTATGATCACAGTGGGGTTCAAGCTAGGAGATTAACGCTTGAAATATTCCCTACAATTAGTAACCTTGTTACTTAATTAGTTGAATTTGGTAGTATGTTTTAATGTGTAATTTTAGGTTGTTTTATAGTTCTTGACAAAATTACTAACTTTTATTTTTTATTTTTTTATTTTTGTAGATTCATATTATGTAGTGAAGTACAAGTTTATTAGCTATTCAAGTGGGAAGTACGAGACATTACATCCATTGTACTTGCTATATTGGTATGAACTATAAACTTTATGGAGATATATTTCTTTCTATTTATCCATTTGATAAAAGTTTGTTCATGATATTACAAGTTGTGTCTTGTTTAATTATAAATAATTACAATAATATGTTGCATGTTTGCATCATCATATGCCTAGATACCCGTTCAAGGCTTTCTCATTAGGAGAAAGTTTTGAATAGTCCCCGGTTGGGACTGTTCTTGAATGTTTACTCTCATTTAGGTGGTGAATGTATGTCTTTTTTTCGATTTTAAGGAACATCTTGGCTTTTCATTTCTTGTCCATGTTCTCTGGGTACATATGTGGGTAAGTAATTATCTACATCTTGTACTTGGATAACTGGGGGGATGTGCTGCCGGATTTTCCTTAAAATTGGAAAGTTGGCATACATTCACTAGTGAGAGTAGACATTCACGGATGGGTTAGGTTGGAGTGATAAAGACACTTTGGAAACATGTATTTTTTCACTATATGAATGGTATATTCACGGTGTGTACTTGAAGTTGATTTACATAAGATATGTAGCAATTGTACATTATTGATAATATGTTGCTATCTATGTTTAGAGACACTTTACTAAATGGGGAAGGATCGTGGTTGGATGTATGGTAGACGTGATACAATGGAATTTTGGAATGGGGTTCAAGAGTTTTGCGAGACGACTTTATCTTATCAGCGCAAAATTGGTGAGGAAGGCCTATACTGTCCTTATGCTGATTGTAATAATGTGAAGGTGGTCAATAGTGTTGAAATCATTAGATATCATGTACTTTGTCGTGGGTTTAGACTTAAATACCATGTGTGGATTTGGCATGGTGCAAGTGGAGTGAACATGTGAAGATGAGTGAACAAGGGTCGAAGAGTGAACAAGTGTCGAAAAAGAATTCTTCGAAAGGTTCAGCCATGCAACCTACTCCACTTGTTGGAGACAATGTCCTTCAATCGTTCACTAAGGATTTAACTTTTCTACACAATCGTTTTAGTCATTTGCCTAGTGACGATCCCTTTAAAATTGCACTTCCTAAGGCAATGTTCCACTATGATGAGGATGCAAGTGCATGGTTAAACAAACAAGATGTGAAGGAATTTTTAAGAGGTTCAATGCTTAACATTTATCTCATTCAAATATTCATGAGGTACGGGCACATGCCACTTAAATTAATTATGTTATTCATATTAGTGTTATTTATCCTTCATATGTCAATTAATTTTTCATTGTCCATGCACGCAGAGCACTAAGGGAGCACTTAAGTGACACTAATTCCCCTAGTAAAGTTGGGTGGTTATGCCCCGAACAAACATCCGAGACTAGAATCTTACACAACTCCCTCGAGGTGATGTATTATGTTAATCTTAGTATTAGGGAATCAATGCGTGCAGGAGACAAGTTCATATTCGCCCCATGTTATGAGGAGTACGTTTAACCATGTTTAATTCAATTCTTTCTACATTTGAATTATATGTTGTAACCTAATTATTGATTTGTTCGTGTATTGTGAATTTATGTAGGTTTCATTGGTTCCTCGTGGTGATTTGTCCTGCTAATAACACAATCTTTCACCTTGATTCAGCTCGATCAACAAAGAAGTACCTTGTGAGGTCTGTACTACAAAAGTAAATATAGCTACCTAGTGTTGATTATCTTAACCTAACTCATTTAGTAGTCAAACTAATCAAATTTGAATTTACTTTCCTATAGTATTATGAATAAGATACATGGTCGTGCTCCACGGGGTCCTACATGGAAATCACCTATGGTAATGCCACATCATATTGTAATTATCTTAATAAACATTGCTAAAACAATTGTGGATTTTATGTGACGTTTGATTCATTTTATTTGTTCCTATGCTAGTGCCCAAAACAAGATAATGGAGTTGATTGTGGATTATACGTGATGAGATTCATGCTTGACATAGCGACTCATTCTACCAACACCATACATCTTGATGAGGTACGACCTTAAACTTAGTAAAATGCTCTTTTTCTGTGATTTCAAGGCTTAGCCACCTATAACTAAGTATAATTGACATTTTATGAGAAAGAACATGGTCATTAGTTAAAAAATGTAGAAAATGGGCAAGTAGAAGTCATTTAGGCTTTATTTAGGCTATTTAGGATGAAAATGGGTCCTTAAACTTAATAAAATGCTCTTTTTCTGTGATTTTAAGGCTTAGCCACCTATAAATAAGTATAATTGACATGTTATGAGTAATAACATGGTCATTAGTTAAAAAATGTAGAAAATGGGCAAAGTAGAAGTCATTTAGGCCTTATTTAGACCATTATTTATGATGAAAATGCGTCTTTAAACTTAGTAAAATGCTCGTTTTACGTGATTTCAAGGCTTAGCCACCTATAAATAAGTATAATTTACATGTTATGAGAAAGAACATGGTTATTAGTTAAAAAATGTAGAAAATGGGCAAGTAGAAGTCATTTAGGCCTTAGTTAGGCTATTTAGGATGAAAATGCGTCCTTAAACTTAGTAAAATGCTCGTTTTCTGTGATTTCAAGACTTATCCACCTATAAATAAGTATAATTGACATGTTATGAGAAAGAACATGGTCATTAGTTAAAAAATGTAGAAAATGGGCAAGTAGAAGTCATTTAGGCCTTATTTAGGCTATTTAGGATGAAAATGCGTCCTTAAACTTAGTAAAATGCTCTTTTTCTGTGATTTTAAGGATTAGCCACCTATAACTAATTATAATTGACATGTTATGAGAAAGAACATGGTCATTAGTTAAAAAATGTAGAAAATGGGCAAGTAGAAGTCATTTAGGTCTTATTTAGGCTATTTAGGATGAAAATGCGCCCTTATACTTAGTAAAATGCTCTTTTTACGTGATTTCAAGGCTTATCCACCTATAAATAAGTATAATTGACATGTTATGATAAAGAACATGGTCATTAGTTAAAAAATGTAGAAAATGGGCAAGTAGAAGTCATTTAGGCCTTACTTAGGCTATTTAGGATGAAAATGAGTCCTTAAACTTAGTAAAATGCTCTTTTTTGTGATTTCAAGGCTTAGCCACCTATAAATAAGTATAATTTACATGTTATGAGAAAGAAAATGGTCATTAGTTAAAAAATGTAGAAAATGGGCAAAGTAGAAGTCATTTAGGCCTTATTTAGGCCATTATTTAGGATGAAAATGCGTCTTTAAACTTAGTAAAATGCTCTTTTTACATGATTTAAAGGCTTAGCCACCTATAAATAAGTATAATTGACATGTTATGAGAAAGAACATGGTCATTAGTTAACAAATGTAGAAAATGGGCAAGTAGAAGTCATTTAGGCCTTATTTAGGCTATTTAGGATGAAAATGCGTCCTTAAACTTAGTAAAATGCTCTTTTTATGTGATTTCAAGGCTTAGCCACCTATAACTAAGCATAATTGACATGTTATGAGAAAGAACATGGTCAATAGTTAAAAATGTAGAAAATGGGCAAAGTGGAAGTCATTTAGGCCTTATTTAGGCCATTTAGGATGAAAATGCGTCCTTAAACTTAGTAAAATACTCTTTTTACGTGATTTCAAGGCTTTGCCACTTATAACTAAGTATAATTGACATGTTATGAGAAAGAACATGGTCATTATTTAAAAAATGTAGAAAATGGGCAAGTAGAAGTTATATATGCCTTATTTAGGCTATTTAGGATGAAAATGCGTCCTTAAACTTAGTAAAATGCTCTTTTTCTTTGATTTCAAGGCTTAGCAACCTATAACTAAGTATAATTGACAATTTATGAGAAAGAACATGGTCATTGGTTAAAAAATGTAGAAAATGGGCAAAGTAGAAGTCTTTTAGGCCTTCTTTTAGACTGTTTTGACCTAAGTATTTAATTTTTTACATATTTATTTACACATGTTTAACTTAACTAATTTAACTAATTCTAACATAATTTATATATATTTCTAGTTTTGCAAGGTGCAAAAGGGAGATCCGTTAACAAGGAAGGACCTTAAT
Organism: Chenopodium quinoa; assembly: GCF_001683475.1. Taxonomy (NCBI): domain Eukaryota; kingdom Viridiplantae; phylum Streptophyta; class Magnoliopsida; order Caryophyllales; family Amaranthaceae; genus Chenopodium; species Chenopodium quinoa. The sequence goes on along the minus strand of NW_018742204.1, from coordinate 13,862,538 downwards.
GAAGTTCGAGACATGTTGGCATGTTTCATCACCTTCAATTTGTAAATGTCACATCATTTTGAATTTATACTTTGTTAATTAACTTTTAGACTACAATATTGACTAGTTAGTATTTTTTGTATTCATGTATATCACACTTTATTTGTTGTATTGTATTTGGTTTTTAATTATTAATGTCTAAATATATATTTTTAGTTCTTGTTATGATTATTAATAATAATTATATTATGGCAGAATTTATAGCAATAATATGACAGAATATTATAGCAGGATCAGTTGCAGGAATAATTGCAGGCAAAACTAAAAAAAAAGAAAAAAATATATCCCTATTATTGCCACTGGTTAACCGGTGGCAAAAGTCAGTTTTCCGCCCAAAAAAAAACCGCGCATTTAAATTGCCTCCGGTTAACCGGTGGCCATAATTATTATTACCACCGGTTAACCGGTGGCAAGAAGGCTTTTTGCCACCGGTTTTGAACCGGTGGTCTTGCTTGACTTTATTGCCACCCCCCAAATGACCATCGGTTCAAAACCGGTGGCATTGGGGGGGGGGGGGTTTGAACCAGTGGCCAATTCATATTTTCGCCTAGTGATAAATCAAGAGAAGAATCCTTTTTGGGATCTTCATCCTTAGAACTAGAAAATAAAGACTCAGTAATAGCCACAAGTCTCAAATTTTCAGCTTCCTTAAAGTCTAAGCTAAACGCATCATCCGATTCTTCAAACATCTTCCCTTCTCCTGTGATGATCTCCAGCTTATCACCTTTATGATTAGTCCAATTGAAAGATTTCCTCCATCCATGCTTGAAGGTTTCATTAGAAGGGGTGATCAACGAGGTTGGGTCAAAAGCTTCATCTTGGATGGCATTTTGATTAGTCATGGTAGCAACATGGTTTTGCTCTAGTCCAAATAGCAAGTTGAATGCTTGCCTATCATAGCACCCAGGGGTTGGGTGTTTTGATTCAACGATTTTGAGATCGTTATTTAAGAAGTAGCAATCATGAAATATCTCCAATCCAGGCTTCATAATTCCTCCCAGAACTAATGGTTCTGGAAAGTCATAGCAAGGGTAATCTTCTCCCTCCCTAATGAATTGTCCATTAAGGGTTTGTTGGTAAGATGGGAGCAAAGTGATTATCCCCTTTTTATTGTTGCCTCTACGTGCTTTGTTTTTAGCATCGTGAGACTCTAGTTCTTCCTTGGTTGGTTTGTATCCCAATCTAAAAGAGAGACTTTTCTTTGGTACAGGAAGTAAAAGAGATTTCTTCACTCCTATTCCCAATGGCATCCCAGGAAAGTAACTACTCTTAAACAAGATGTTGTTTACTATCCGGGTAGAATATAAATCAAGCTTGAATGATTCTTCAAGGCTCTCTTCCATTTCGACTGTGTATATTGGCTCAGCGGCAAATCTCCACATGTCCTCTTCATCATTATCATGGTTTATTTCTAGAAGTGATTGGTTATTTATAGCTATTTTGAGAGGAGAAGCATGTATAGTCATAGGAAGCCCTTGATAGTTCAACCTAATTTTTTGATGAAGTGAGGATGGTATTGCACCAAGCTCATGTATCCAAGGACGTCTAAGTAGAAGTTTGAATGTGGGTTTAATATCCATGACATGGAATTCAACCATCTTTTGAATTGGGCCTATGGTGATTGGTATCTTAACAGTTCCACACACCGATCTCGTCGAGTTGCCATAGGCCCTAATGCTTTATGTTGTTAAATGAAAATCTTTTTCTGGATTAAGGCCTAGATATTTTGTTGTTCGTAGGGGGCATACATTTACAGCTAATCCATTATCTACTAAAGTGAGAGGGATATTGTACCCTTTGCACCCCATAGTTAAGTATAATGCATTGTTGTGGGTAGTGTCTTTTGAAGGCAAATCATCATTAGTGAAAATGATTAATTTGTCGGATTTCTCGCTAGTAAGCAAGCTAACGAGATCCTGGGGGGTTGTGTCTGTACTTACAGACAAAGCCGTTAGAGCGTTCATAAGAGAATTCCTATGTTCTTTAGAAGTACTTAGGAGTTCCCAAATGCTAACATTCGCCTTGGATTGGCAAAGTTGTTTGACCAATGGATCTTCCACCTCAAGTGGAGGTGGTATTGGGTTTTGTACTTGACCTTGACCTTGAGTTTGATTGTGTGGTCAAAGATCCATTTGGTGGTGCTTGGTAAACTCGCCCAGAACGAGTTAGATGATCTATTTTGTTTAGGATAGTTGTAGGACTCGTGAACCAACTTTCTTCTAGACGCTTTAAATGTGCCTCCATTTCAAGATGTTCCACGAGTTGTGCTTGATTCAATTGTTCATCCAAGGGGAGATTTTATAAGTCTTGTGAATTCCCCAAGAAATGATCCCAATCAAGCGCTCCATTTGTCTTACTTTGTATACAAGATGGAGGTGGGACGGCGGCATACTTAGAGACATATAAGTCTTGAAAGTCGTCGTCCCATAACCCACACACTTCATTATTTTCCCCTATGAGTGTTGTGGTTAGAGGTTTCCCTATAGGTGTGATATAGTCCAAAGGATTGAACGTATCATTTCCCATATGGTCCTCATCAATGTGAAATACCCCTATTGGGGATACATTGTTGTAAGGTTTAGGCGTGGGAATTCTCCCATCGTCTACTAGATCTTGTACTTTGTGTTTTAAGACATAGCAACGTTTGATATCATGCCCAACGACCCTATGATAAGCACAATAAGCACTATAATCCATTGAGCGTACCTTTTTTCTGGTGGAATGGGCGGTGTTGGCCCTGTTGGTGTAAGTAGACCTTTTTTTGCTTAATTAATCTAATAATTTTTTATAGCTCACAGGAAATGGTGTAAATTTACTTTCTTTTGTCCATCTTCTTCGTGGATCATTATTGTTATTATATTGCGTGGAAGTCGCAAATACATCAATAGAGGATGAAGTATTATCATTCCCCTTTTTTTTTAGTTAATCCTAGGTTGATGATGATAAGGTTTGTTTGCTTTTTCTTTAGCAAGATCATCTTCAATCCTAGTAGCCACGGAATAGACCTTTTGAAAAGTGTAAACCAAGGTAACGTAGATGCTTATTGTACTTTTCATGACAATTGTCAATGAACTTTTGTACTAACTCGAGTTCAGGTGGCCTTTAAGCAAGGTGAGCTGCCTTTTCTCGCCATCTACAATAGAAAGCAAGGAAACCTTTATCGTTGCCTTGCTTAAGCATTTGAAGTTCACGTAGAATCGATTTCAACTCTACGTTACTCTCATATTGGGTAATGAAAGCCGAAACTACATCTTCCCATGTGTTTTGAATTTCGGATCTAGCCCATAGTACCACTCTCTCGCGGTTGGGTCTAGAGATAAAGGTAAAGTCAAAGCATAAAGCTTAGGATCAACTCCGTTTAATGCCATGGTGCCAGTAAAATACATTAAGTGGTTATGTGGATTATTGGTCACCTTAAATATTGGCAAGTCTGTAGCAACGAACTTTTCCGGTAAAGCAAGTCCTGGGGGAGGAGCAAACTTTTCTGCGTCGAAGTACTTGTTCCCCATGGTAGAACGAAGAACAAGCTTCTCCAACGACTTTTCTTTGACGGATAGTTGTTCTATCTTTTGCTGCAAGGCTAGAGTCTCGGCATTTTTCTTTTCTGCCTTTTCAAGTTTCTTAATTCTTCTTTCCTTGACCTCTTGAGCCTTTTCTTCTCTCAAGCGAGCAATCTCTTCTTAGAGTTGCTCAATGGTTGACATTGTTGTTGGACTAGGACTAGTTATCGAGGGAAGGTGGTTTGAAAGGGGTGGATTGTTTGATGGTAAACGTAGAATGCGAGCGCTCGGGAGTCTTTGTTCCTAAGCTTGAAAACCGGCCCTAAAAGAAGTACGAAAGGATAAGTAAATCAATACTTGTTTTAGAAAAAGAAGGAGAAAGAACGCAAAATATATTCGAATGGATTACATCACCTTTAAACAATTTCTCAATGAAGATATTGTTTGAACGAGCCAATTTGTTTTTTCAAAATGGCTTGTAACAGTAGGCGCGCGCAAGTGACTAAGATTCGCACGGCTGGCGCATGCACCCGAATCACTTGCGTTGGCTAGGGTCGCGCAATTTATTGAGTTGCGCGCGCCACCTATTTTTTTTTATTCGAGCATTTTTTTTATATTTGCCATCATTTTTTTTGATTTTTTTTATGTTACCCTTCGAATATGAATCAAAATTACGAACAGACAACTTCGTAATTGGGAACCTAAACCAAACTAAAAGAAAAAAAAGAAAGCTATCCTAACATGTCATATATAGTCACGTAATCATATAAGCATACCATAAGCCAAGATACATAATACCATTCTAAGGTCAAAGGCTTGGGTGTCTAAGGGTACCATATCTTAAGAAACGATGCACAAATCAATCACTCAACGTGTTGACTCATGACATCGCTCTCTTAACATTTTGTTGACGATATGGGTGGGATGATTGTTATTGATTTCGGGATAGAAGCCTGGTGTTAGCAGCCCCTAGTCAATGAGCCAATCCCTAAAGGTTAAAATGTGCTATGATTATGCATGATGCAATGTTGCTTGTTTGGTTTTTACTTTTGTGCAAAAGGAAGATATTATGCGTTCAAGTCTCGTTCTCTAACTAGATATTATCCAAGTTAATTCCCGTTACAACCCATAGGCAACCTAGTGTTGGAAACCTTGGACCATAACTAAGAACTAATGTTATAACCTCTAAGTCCCCATTGGAGTCTCCACTGTAAGGAGGGTGATCCCATCGTAGGGGGTCCTTCCTTAGATGCCCATGGCCATTTAAAAGCCTAAGACTTTATGCTTGTTAAGGTGTATTAGGATTTGAATTCCTGATTGTTAGGGGGACCTTGAATTATAACTGATTCTATCATCACGCTTTTTTGTAAGAAACAAGTAGGAGTCGCCAATGAGTTTTGGGAAAACCCATAAACCTCATTCATGACTTTCTCCCATGTGGATTTCATGGGATGTTTAGCACAAATCATTAGTTTAACCATGCCCAAATTGGTCTACATAAACCAAAAATGAGTTCGGGAGCGAGGGTACTAAAATAACGTTACCTTTAAAGGAGAATCGCTATTCTAGACCTAGTGCAGCCTCTACTAGCTCTTCCTTTTATATAATTTCATCACGTAGGTTAGTTGATTTTATTTACAAGCATAAATCACGTAGGAATTACATTGCAAAGTCGTTATTCTTTATTTAATTCAAATTCGTGAAAGGAGCAAAATTAAACAAGATTCGCCTTGGCTTAGGTGATCAATCAATCAATTAATTATTCAATTCTAATATTATTTAACACAAGATACTATGTGGAATCGATTAATTAAATGTTCTTTTAAAGTGGTCAAACAACACTATTTTGTTGATTAAAGTTCTTTTAAACAAGAAAAGTAAATGTGATTTATCTAAGTGCTCGGGAATTTACCACTTCTCTTTGCTAGATCTCTGTTAGGAACACTTATGGACTACTTCTTGTTCGGGAACCTCCACCGTAGTAACAAAGATTAAGATGGGTGAGTGTTTAGGACAAGAGGGTTTGGAAGCACAAGTTCACAAGAGTTTCTTCTAGGATTTTAGGTTAATTTCTATGTTTAATAAGCCTCGTATTAAGCCCCTATTTATAGGGAATGGGTGCAATTAGGGTTTTAAGCATTCTGCTGCAGTAGGTGTCGCGCGCATCTGGATGATCTATGCGTGTCATTCCAGCGCAAGTAATTTAGTTGCGCTGCTAAGGGTAGCGCAACTGAATGTCTTGCGCTCGATTTTATGGTAAGATTTGATTCTATATTTTATAAAATTCTGAATCTTCTACGAGCGCATATCTAGAAGTTGCGTTGGGTGTTGTGCGCAATTGAATTAGTAGCGCGTGCCATACCAGCGCGACTCATTGAGATGCACGCGGATTTTCCTGCGGCAACTTTAATTTTAACCTAGGCGCTTCTAAATCCGTCATTATTGGGTATCAATCATGGGCTTAAGCCTAATTATGTTTGGGTTTAGTTAATTGGACCTTGTTTTGTATTTGTTTTGGGTTAGGCTAGTCTTTTTATGTCTTTGCGGTTTAGCCAGTCATCCATAAGCATTTTTCACTTCGATCTAACACGAAGATGGTTTTATTTATCGTCATTGCACTTCCTGTCGGGACAGGAGGCCAAAAATAGATGTCTACACATGCCATGGGCTAGTGTACTGTTAACATACTCGGTGCCATTATCACATTGAAAGGTCTTGATATTACGTTCAAATTGAATTTGGACTATCTTATGAAAAGATTGAAAAAGATGTTTGACTTGAAATTTCTTTGCAATAGGATAAGTCCATAAAAATTTGTTGTAGTCATCAAGAAATAATAGATAATAAAAATGGCTAGAGGAACTAGTAATAGGGGAAGTCCATAGATCACTATGAATAATATCAAAGGAAAAACTGTATGCGACAAAGAATCATAAAATGGTAATTTAATGTGCTTCCCTAGAGGACACGAAGAATAAAAAGAGTTACAAGCCTTATTACATTCAATTAATTTTTTACTATTTAGAGATCTAAGAACATCACTACGGTGTCCTAGTCGATTATGCCAAAGATCAGATGAAAGAGTAGTGAAATTTGAATGTTGAACGGAAGATTTGGCTTGATTGTTGGAAAAGATTGGATAGAGGTCACCGGTACTGTTACATCTCATTAGTTTGGCCCCCGTCTGTAAATCATTCACGGAAAACCCATAAGGATCAAATTAAATGGAAACTTTATTTTCAGTGGTGAATTTACGGACGGATATCAAGTTTTTAATTATTTTTGGGGCATGCAAAACATTGTTTAAGGTAAAGGGATGGTACGGGGATGGAAAAATAGCACTACCGCGACCAATAATTGGAACTAATAAATCACCACTACCAACAACAATGTTATGATTTTTAATGCTCGAATTAACATATGAAGAGAGAATACCTTAATCGGCCGTCATATGAGATGTTGCTCCGGTGTCCATATAGTAGTTGTTATTCGGCTGAGATAAATTAGCAAGCATGTGCATCGCGGCTTCAATGTCTGTTAGAGAAGGATTTGGAGCTGTGTTGATTGTAGTGTACGCTTGAGGCCTTTGACCCAATATTCCAGGCCCACTCGTGCGTGACCTAGCTGAGGGAATAAGAGGCCTAGCACCCCAAGATTGAAAAGGATATGGGCAAGGCGGATTAGGCCACTGAGCAGCCCATGGTGGAAACGCCCAAGGATGAGTCTGCCAATTAAATGGAATGCGAGGCCCATTGAGAGCGGGTTATTGTTGCGATTCAATAGGAGAATTTTGGCTTTTGCCAGAATTCTTAGAATTTTTCTTCTTTTGCTTATTATTTTTTGTGTTTAACCTGGAGGCATTTGAATTCCCATAGGAGTCCGATTGTTGCTAATTAGAGGTCAACACCAAGGCAGTAGGTGAATGAGACGTGGAACCACCCTCCTTAGCCAAACAATTTTTGATGGTTTGTTCGGCTAATTTGAGGCGAGATCGACAACTTTCAAAAGAGGGCAGGAGCTCTTGATTTTGAATGAATTCCACGGTATTGGCATAAGCTTTTTGAAGACCGGCTGTCTTTTTGAGAATGAGACGAGTATTGGTTATCGGAGCATCAACATCCGTAAGACGATCAACAAGGGATTTGATGTGATTGCAATAGTCGTCAATTGATGTAAAGTTCTCAAAGTCAAGGTCAGCGAGTTCTTGTTAGAGATGAGAGGATCGTGATGCTTTGTTGTCTTGGAACATGGACTCAAGGCGAGTCCAAGCAATGTGAGCAGTGTCATCCTTAAGGAGAATGGCAATGAGGAGATCAGAAGAGATGGAACCATAAATCGAGCTAAGGACCGCAGCATCTAATCATTTCCAAAAGGCAAGGTCTGCCTTCTTGGAGGCTTCATATGCAGCGAGTTCCGTAGCCTCTGAAGGAGGAACTATGTGATTGGTGAGATCGTGTACCCTATAAAGCACCTTAAAAAGGGCAGCCCAAGAGTGATATAAACCATGATTGGCATCCAAGGTAATCGGAAATAGTGATTTGACGTTAGTAATGGTCAAAGAAGGGTGATATTTATTGGAGTCAGCCATGGTAATGATGCAGCGGAAGAAGAAGAAGAAAAGAGGATGAAGGAAAGAGGTAGGCCGTTTGAGAGGGAAAGAGAAAATTAAGGATCGAAAACCTTAATCTGATACCATGAAAGATTGTAATCATTGCTTTGTTATTGATTATCTTTGAGTATAAATATACAAATTACAAGAGATAATCTTGGCTACTGACTAGCTACAAATTAGGCTATAAACTAGGCTAGGAAATATACACTAACCAAATCAGTTATTTACAAAGTCAAACAAGAATATATTGCCATATATTCTAACAACTAGTATAATGCAAGCTTGGTTTCCCACTCTTTATTTCCTTAATACAACAAGAACATAGTCGAATATCGACGGCCCTAGTATACATAACCCTTAAAAGCCAAATTGAGGGTGAAGGTAGCATTTTTTTTGCTTTTTCCTTATGAACAGTGTAGTTTTGAAATTGCCGTTGCATCATGCCTTTTTTTTTTTTTTGCTGATTTTCCTTATGAACAATTTTTTGGCGCCTTTACCCTTGCCTTTTATTTTGTTTTTGTTTCTGTTAAATTTTCTTTTATTACTTTTGATTTTGTTTTCCCTTTTTTTTTCCTTACTTATGCAGGTTGCACTTGGAGCTGTGAATTGATGCGCTGCCAAACTTGAGATTTTTTTTTAAAAAGTAGCTTATGTAATTAAAAAAAATGTGGTTTTGGTGTTGTAATTTTGATTATGATTATTTTGATTATTATTATGTTGCTTCATGCTTAATTATTGTTATTGCTTGATCACACCTTTTATGCATGTTTAAAGGGAATTTGTACTTGTAATCACGCTTAATAAGATAATTAATAATCTTGTTTAGGGTTAATTTGATTATAATTCAAGTGATCTCCAATAATAGATTTATTTGTGCATTAATGTTCACCCAACATAGATAAACAGGTTTAGGGTTAATCCTATTGATTGCATGTTAGTCAGAAAGCGCACATGAATGCGATCAGAATAAAGTAGAGACCTATTATTAGGGTAGGTTCAATCTCTTTTAGTTTGGATTTGTACCTTCATCCCCAAACTACCATTCATGGTTCCAGACCTATTGGAGTTGACGATCTCCTAGATAGTTAAGGGGTGTAACCTTCACCTCGTGAACGGTTTATAAGTTCCTAAAACTTGTTGGCGACTCTTTTGCCCTATCTTCTTTCCCTTTGGACGCCACCATACTTTAGTGTATGAACACAGTGAGGTTCAAGCTAGGGGTAATGCTTGAAATATTCCCTATAGTTTTTGGCGACTCCACTAGGGAGGATTTCTATTTTAATTCCTGAAATTTATTTCGGCAATGATTTAGAATGAGTGGATGAGACTTGAAAAGTTCTAAGTATTTCATGTGCGTAATTTTTATTAACATTATTGTCATATGCATAAAAAAATCTCATTGAAAAGACCATCCATAATGAGTTAAAACATAGGAGTTTTACACGTAGGAAATTTGAGGAATATCTTTCATAACTAGAACCAAAATAATGTTGCGCGAAACTGGAAAATTTTATCGAGCACAGAAAGCTGCTGAGGCATGTAGGAACTAGCGTCAGGAAACAAAGTCTAGCGCCAATTATTTGACTTTAGCGCCAGGTAACAGCTTCCGTCGCCAGGCACTAAAGCCAAATTTTGGCGCTGGCCTCTGTTTGCTGGCGCCAAGTTCTTCCAATACCGAGCCAAAAATATACGTCCTAATTTTGACTAGTTTTTAGCACTGTTTGCTTGATCCTACTTCCTGATTGAGTTTTTCTCACTTTTCTGAAACCCATATGTGTTCTACATATGGACATAACCTTCTGGAAATTCATGCTCCGTCTACCTGATTGAACGCTCTAACCAACAAAGGGTACATCCGAGAATGTTGAATTCACCAAACCATGGAAGCGAGTTTTTCTAAATTCGCGGTGTCCTATCCACTCGCGCCAACCCTTCACGGTTAGGCTTCCGCGCGGTGCATCTGGAAAATTGACCATGGATCCTCTTTGACCAACCATATCCCGAACTTTAGAGAACTAGATCCATGGTTAGGTTGCAAACTCATTGCATCATGTTGTGCCTACTTGACTAATTGTGCATTATTGGTTGTGCATACTCTATGTGTTTTTTCCTAACTGTTTTTTTTACTTGTGTTAAGAATAAATATACTGATTTATGACTAAAAGAAATTTTCCTAATAAATTAATTAATTATTTTGAGTAATTAGAGTCTAATAATTTAATCAGAGTTGACTTAGTACGACTTTAGGCATACCCTATAGAGTAATAATACCGAAAGCAGTTCCAGATTGACGTTCCAGCAATGGCGCCGAGAGTTAAACTGCAGCGCAACTCTGTGGAGCGTAGCGCCTGGCGACAGTCTTGTCGTCTGGCACTACACTGCAAAGAGAGGCGCCAGTCCTGTCGTTTTGGCGACGGTTCGGTTTATTGCTCGAGTCATCACCTTATGTCTAATTGAACAGTTTGCTAGTCAATTTGGTTAATTTTTACTGGTAATAATACTGTGTCAAGTCATTCATCGAGTCTAGGCACTAAGTCCCATTGTCTTACACAAAAGTCAAAGCATGTCACTTACACTCACCACATAAAGCACACACTAATGCACACTTTGGCCATGTCTAAGAGAGTCTTGTTTGCGCGTATTTTCTGTCATTTTTTGTAGGGGGGTAAGTTGGATATTAATCCTCCAATTAAACCACTTGTTTGAACCCTATACTTAGCTCCCAAAAATATACACCTTATTTTTGCCAAAAATATGCACCATTAATATGCACCTTATTTTTTGCTTTTTCTTTTTCAAAACCCGTAAAGTCAAAGTCAATTTGAGTCAAGTCATTAAAACAAAAATGGTTTAATTTACAACGCGTGGTCAAGAAAGGAAGGGCGTTTGATCAAAGACAACCTTTTTATTCAAGTTCAACTTTTTGACAAACCAATCGCTCATAAAAGGAAAGCTAAGACAATAATGGCAACTCAAGAGGAAGTTAATGAGCTCAGGAACCAATTGATTACTGTGACTGAGGCGTTAAAGGTTTTAACTCTCAAAATCGATGATCCTGTGAAGCAACAACAGATGAAACTCATTCAAGAAAGCTTGAGCAAGTTGTCTAGTGACTATAAGTTTCAAGGAATTAGCTCACAAGGGGTCTCGGTGGACAAGGATCTTCTTCCGCAGAAGTTCAATGCCAACGACATCCCTAAATTTAAAGCAACTAACAACCCTTATTTTCACCTAAGAGCCTTCGAAACAATAATGAGCATTAAGGGTATTGACAAGAAGGTGATTCCCTCTTTGTTCTCTCTATCTCTTGAAACCGTTTTCCATCAATGGTTCTTCTCTCTTGAGAAAGAAAGAACCTCTACTTGGGAGTCTATAATAAACGCTTTCATTGATAAGTACAAGTGCAACATTCAAGTTGAAACTGACTACAGGGAACTTGAAATTCTTAAGCAGAAGGAGAATGAAGGTTTCACTTCTTTCTTCAATAAATGCAGAGAAACCTCTGCTAAGATGATTGAAGTACCAAGTGAGAAAGAATCTTCGAGGTTATTCATCAAGAACCTTCAAGAGAAGTACTCCAAGCATCTCAAATACCAGAATAATCTCCATACCTTCAAGGCCATCTATGACATTGGAATTAATATTGAAGACGACCTGGCTAAGTTGAAAGCTGCTAACAGTAACTCCAACAGTGGCTGGAAAGGTAAGAAGAACGAGAATCCTTCTTCTTCCGAAACCACCCACTCCAACAATGTTAGTACCTTTAACTTAAGTGAAGTCCTTGCTATGAATAATCAAGGACAAAAGAAACCATTTAAGAGGAACTTTACTCATATAGGTATGAGTTATGACACCGCATTTGACCGACTAAATGCAAAAGGTCTTATAACTCCTATTGGACCATTTGGGGACCCACTGGTCGAGAAGAGGACAGCTAATTGGAACCCCAATGCACATTGCAAATATCACCAAGGTAGGGCCCATCTTACCGAAAATTGTTGGAAGCTTAAGTAAGCTATCCAAGAATTAATCGATAACAACAAACTGCCATTGCCTCCTACCAGTAAGAAACCGATCATTAACAATGCACCTCTCGCTCATTCCTTGGCCATCTCTGATGAAGAAAACGAGGTTGATACCTCATCTCTCATCAAGCCTATCGAAGAAATCCATGCTATCGAAGAAGAGGAGGAGATCTTTTTCGATGCCATGGATGACTTTCCAGAACTAGCAAGTAAAGATGATGTACGGTTGCTTACATTATCCATGTTGGAGGGATCAAAATTGCTACATGAAGCTCTCGAAGTCGTGAAGAAACAATTAGAGGAGATTCAGAAAAAGTGTGACAAGGTTCCATCCACGAAGAAGAAACCCTTCACTCTACAAGTAATTGACAGACCCAAGAAGAGTAATATACTGTATACTCTAATGATTTCATACGCTAAATTGTTCAAAATGCTCTCCGAGAGTGGCAAGGTCAAACCTCTCGAACTGAGACCATTTGAATCGCTAAAAAGGACAGATAGATTCTACTGTCAATACCATCAATCAGGGGGTCACACTATTGAAAACTGTTTTAAATTTAAAGATTTAATTCAGAAAATGATTGATGACAAAAAGCTAGTCCGAATTCCGCAAGAGGAAGACATAAGCATTAATGGGGTTTGGGATAGTGATGAAGAAGATGTCTACTTAAAAGACATGGAAGGACCTCCACTTTCAGTGTCATATTCCATGGATGATTTCTGGGTTGAAGAAGATTCATTTATAGACGTCCTCACAAGATCCGGGAGAATGCAACATCCTATTTCAACACAACCTATACCGACTACGCAGCAAGTTCCCGTACCCATCATAGAAGACAATGATATTGTCAAACAGTTCAAGAAAACCAAGGTTGAAATGAATGTATGGAAGCTTCTAGCAACATCTCGAGAGCATAGGTTGGCAGTGATGAATGCCTTGGATAAGATAGGGATAGATTCTGACACCACTCCTGAGGGGTTGGCTAACTTCCTTATGAGTGATCTCCCTAGTCCTATTAACTTGATCACCTTTTCCGACAAGGATTTACATCCTGAAGGTGACAAGCATTATAAAGCACTAATCCTCACAGTAGTTTGCAAGAGGATGAACGTCCCATGACTCTTGTAGACAATGGATCGGCCATTAATGTCTGTCCACTCAGAACTACGAGGATGCTAGGCATAAGGGATGAAGACTTAACCCCGTCAACACAAGGAATAAGAGCTTATGATAACACTCGTCGTCAAGCTCTTGGCAAGATTACCATGAATATAATGGCGGGAGCGATAGAACACGCTACTACATTTCAAGTGGTAGATATCAAATCTTCATTCAACTTACTGTTGGGACGCCGTTGGCTTCATGACCTAAAGGTCGTCCCTTCATCGCTCCACCAACAGGTAAAGGCCATAGTTGGAGGAATTCCCATCACGATTGATGCTTCACCCATGAGGATTAAAGCTATAGAAAATCCAATAATTAATGTGGAGCACGATGAAGACGATAAAGACTTGTGGGGCTTTAATGAAGAGGTCTCCTTAATCGAAGAGGATGAAAGGACCCCTCTCTGCCACGACCCCCACTCCAATATGATATTGAACACCATTCTAAAGAAATAAGGACATTTTCCTTGAATGACTATAGGAAAGAAGAAAGGAATAGCAAAATCGCTGGAATTACCTGGCCTCCCTAAGTTAGACACTTTCGGACTAGGTTTGGAACCGACTCGGGAAGATCTTAAGCGAGCCCAGGAAAAGTCAAAGGCACGTAGGAACGCTCGCATCCAAAAGAAAGAAATCCCAATGGATCAGTATCCTCTTACTCTCAATGGACAATTCATAAAAGAAGGAGAGGACTATCCATGCTACGAATTTCCCGAACCTTTATTCATGAATGGCATAAGCCAACCGGGATTTGAAATTTTCTTAGATTGATATTTTCTAGATGAAATCCCAACTCCTATCCTCAAGGAGAAAGCACCCCCATGCTTTGACTTTAATGTCATGGTATTACTATTTGGGCAAGAAAAAGATGAGCCGAAATACATAGAGGATAACTCCTCGCTCATCCAAACGGTCCTATAAAGCGAAAGATTTGACCCCTTGTAGACACCCATTTGTGTCTCCCCTAAACCAAACCCGATGATGAGTGCCTTTCACGTCGAATCATAATCGAATGAAACGAAGTGTGGAAAGGTTTAGTGTTGCGGAAAGTTTTATTTCTTTTTCTCTTCTCCCTGTTTTTGGAAACTTTATTTTAAAAAAACAGCCAATCCAGTTTGGTTGGTCCATGATATGGGTCCAATAATGGTGTAGTTGGATGGGGCTTGCAAAGACCTTTCCAACGATATATTATAATCCCAATTCCGATGAATATTGAGGAAGTTATGGCCAATTTACTAAATTGGGCCCGGTTTGAGCTTTAAGTACGGCCTAATGATCTAGGGGAGGGCCTAATATAATATATCATTCCTAATGAAATTAGGAATGGTTTTAGTCTTCTAGAACATTCTAGAAGGTCTTATCATTCCTAATTCTATTAGGACTCTTCAGAGTTTTAATTAAGATCAAATAGCATTTTCGATTGAAATTATATTATTTTATCTTCCCGTACAGGAAATTTATCAGATTTTCGAAAACGCGTTAAAAACCACTTTGGGGTCCAACCCCAGGCCTTAGCGCCTGGAACCAGGCTTGGCGCCAGACGCTAGCCATTGGCGCCTGGCGCTAGCCACTGGTGCCTGGCGCCAACTAGCCATGGCTGGCGCCAATGTGTTTTTGCGATCTTCAAACTCTGTTTTGTTAAATTATCTTTTTTTGGATGATTTTCTCTATAAATATCGTATCAAAAAATCCGTTTTCATTCATCATCTACATCTATTAATCAATTCTCATCAACTCTCTTCATTCATCAAGGCTTTTCATTCATTTTTCATTCAATCTTCATCTTTCTTTCATCAATTTTCAATAATATTAATTCTTTAGCATTCAATTCTTTCTTGCTTTTTAATAAAAAATTCCGCATTCACAAGATCTAGAAACACCTAGCCATATTCGAAGTTGCCTTCGCCCTAGACGTGAAAGGTTTTAATTTCTGAGGGTTTGGTCCCAAATCTCTATTTCAATTATTCAGTTTAATTGTTTTGATTATTATTTTCCTTGAAGTTACTAACGTGTGTATTTTGTTATTAGAAAGAGGTACGAGGCATCCAAGTAAGTACTTTAATGGTTTAATTGATATTATGATGTAGAAATTATGCTTAGATTGTTATTTTAATTCCTAGTATCATGTCTAGGGTAACTTTAATATTAATTATGATTAAAAGTACGATGCTTCCTATATTCTTCCTAATATTTATGATTGTTAGTATCATGTTAGGGTTAAAGATTTGATTTTTATTGCTTAGTGACATGCTAGGGTTTGTTATTAATCTTGTTAGTATCATGCCTAGGATCTTGCTATTTTTATTATGCTATAATATTAACGTGAACATGATAATTATTATAATTGTTATTATTTATGATTATTATCTTGATGATGATTATTTTATTCATGATAATTATTATTATGATTATTATTGTTGCTTGATGTTATTTATTCTTTATTGCTTGATCACCTTTTATGCATGTTTAAAGGGAATATGTACTTGCAATCACGCTTAATAAGATAATTGATAATCTTGTTTAGTATTAATGTGATTATAAATCAAGTGATCGCCAATAATAGTTTATTTGTGCATTAAATTCAACCAACATAGATTAACAGGTTTAGGGTTAATCCTATTGATTGTATGTTAGTCAGAAAGCGCACATGAATATGAGCAGAATAAAGTAGAGGCCTATTATTAGGGAAGCTTCAATCTCTTTTAGGTTGGATTTGTACCATCATCCCCGAACCCTTATTTGGTTCATGACCTTATGGAGTTGACGATCTCTTGGATCGTTAAGGGGTGTAACCTTCACCTCGTGAACGGTTTACAAGTTCCTTAAAAACTTGTTGGCGACTCTTTTGCTCTATCTTCTTCCCTTTTGGACGCCACCGTACTTTAGTGTATGATCACAATGGGGTTCAAGCTAGTGGGATTTTAAAGGCTTGAAATTATTCCCTACAGTTTTTGGCGACTCCGCTGGGGAGGATTTCTATTTTAATTCCTGAATTTGTTTCGGCAATGATTTAGAATGAGTGGATGAGACTCGAAAAGTTCTAAGTATTTCATGTGCGTAATTTTGATTAACATTGTGTCATATGCATAAAAAGGTTCTCATTGGAAAGACCATCCTTAATGAGTCAAAAACATAGGATTTTACACGTAGGAAATTTGAGAAATGTCTTTCACAACTAGGACTAAGATAACACCGCGCGAAACTGGATGATTTTATTGAGCACAGAAAGCTGCTGAGGCATGTGGGAAGTAGCATCAGGGGCCAGAGCTTGGCGCTAGACGCCAGTATTGGCGCCAGGCGCTACAGTTAAAAGTTGGCGCCAGTCTCTGTTTGCTGGCGCCAATTTCCCCCAATACCGAGCCAGAAATATGCGTTCTAATTTCGACCGGTTTTTCGTATTGTTTGCTCGATCATACTTCCTGATTTAATTTTTTCTCACTTTTCTGAAACCCATATGTGTTCTACATATGGACATAACCCTCTGGGAATTCATGCTCTATCTACCCGATTGAACGCTCCTGGAAACAAAGGGTACATCTGAGAGGTTGAATTCACCAAACCATGGAAGCGAGTTTTTTCTAAAAACTCGCGGTGTTCTATCCATACGCGTTAACCCTTCACGGTTAGGCTTCTACGCGGTGCATCTGGACAATTAACCATGGACCCTATTTGACTAAACCATATCCCGAACTTTAGAGAACTAGAGCCATGGTTAGGTTGCGAATTCATTGCATCATGTTGTGCCTACTTGACTAATTGTGCATTATTTTTTGTGCACATATATTCTATGTTTCTCTTAACCGTTTGTTGATTTGTGTTGAGATTAAAATTAATGACTTAAAGAACTTTGCCTAATTAATTAATTAATTAATAAATTTGAGTCAATAAAGTTTCTTTTTAATCGGAATTGACCTAGTACGACTTTAGGGATACCCCAGTTGACTAATAATACCGAAAACAGTCCCAGACCAAAGCTCCAATGTTGGCGCCAAAGTCTGAGCTGTAGCGCCACTGTATGGCGTGTAGCGCCAGACAATTACTAAAAAGTCTGGCGCCAATAACTATGTTGTGACGCCAGTCCTGTCGCTTCGCCGACAGTTCGGATTATTTGTCGAGTCATCACCTAGGGTCTATTTAACCAGTTTGCTAATTAATTCGGTTAATTTTCGCCGTCAATAACACCTTGTCAAGTCATTAATCGAGTCTTGGTCACATAGTCTAGCTACATGGTCATGACACGAGTTTTAATATGTCACCTACACTCACTAGTCTTAGCACACACTTTGAGTACACATCACCATGGCCATGTCTTAGGTTCATGCATGAGTCGGTCTTTTCCGTCGTTTAAGTTGGGGGGTACATTCTATTCCTAATTCTTCATATCCCTCCACCTAAATCTTCTTTCACATTTTATTCTAATTTTTCTTCATTTCCTCTATCCATTGCATGTTGAATAAAGTTTGAGTCAAATAATTAATAATAAGTATCCCCAAATTCCTATCCCATAGTACTTGGTCGAGGAGAGAAGGGCGATTAATCAAGAAAAACCATTTTATTCAAGTCTCGCTTTTTGATAAACCGATTCGTCAAAAGAGGAAGGCTAAGAAGATAATGGCAACTCAAGAAGAAGTCAATGATCTTAAGAACCAGTTGGCTACCGTGACTGAGACACTGAAGCTCCTCGCACTTAAGGTCGATAATCCCGTGAAGCAACAATAGATGGACCTCATGCAAGAGAGTCTGAGCAAGCTATCTAGTGACTATAAATTTCAGGGCATGAGTTTGCAAGGGGTCTCGCTGGACAAAGAACTTCTTCCGCATAAGTTCAACGCCACTGACATCCCTAAATTCAAAGCGACAAATAACCCTTACTTCCATCTAAGAGCTTTTGAAACTATAATGAGCATTAAGGGTATCGATAAGAAGATTTTCCCCTCTCTGTTCCCACTATCTCTCGAAACCGTTTTTTAACAATGGTTCTTTTCTCTCGAGAAAGAAAAAACCTTTTCTTGGAGTCGATAACAAACGCTTTCATGGATAGATATAAGTGCAATATCCAAGACGAGACAGACCACAGACAACTTGAGATGTTAAAACAAAAGGAAAACGAAGGGTTCACTTCTTTCTTCAATAAATGGAGGGAAACTTCTGCTAATATGGTCAAGGCTCCTACCGAAAAAGAATCTGTGAGGATGTTCATCAAGAATCTCCAAGGGAAGTATTCAAAGCACTTAAAGTACCAACACAACTTGAATACTTTCAAAGCTGTCTATAATATAGGCATTGACATTGAAGATGACCTTCTGAAAGATAATAGTGCAAGAGGAAAGAAGAGCGACCATCCTTCTTCTTCCTCTAATGAGTTACATACTACGAACGCCTTTAAACCACGAATCCTGAGATCAAAAAGGGTGTTCACTTCACTTGGTATGAGTTATGAAACGGATTTCGAGAAGCTACATCACAAAGGATTAGTCATGCCCATAGGGCCCATCAAAGATCCAGTTCCAGAAGCTAGGCCACCTAAGTGGGACCCTAATAAGCACTACAAATATCATCAAGGAAAAGGTCACGACACTGAAGAGTGTTGGAAACTCAAAGAAGCTATTCAAGATCTGATCGATGACAATGAAACTTCCGAGATTCTAGCCATCAAAGATGACCAAGCATCCTTTGATCCATAACTTCTTATCACACCTGTAGGAGAGCCTATGATTGAGACAGCTTATATGAACTCTCTCGATGAAGTGGCCATAATCGAGGAGGATGAAAGTCTTTTCTTAGATAATACCAAGAAAGACTCGTCAAGCCTAAAAGTGGAAATTCGAAAACTGCAAGATGTCATTGCCATGGTCTTGAATGTGGTAGAAGGATTAGCAAATTGGGTGATGGCCATCGAACAAAATTCTCGCCAAGGGTTTAATGAAGGACTCAATGCTCCTAAGCCACAAGCAAAACGGACCATTGAAGAATATACACCAATAAGAATGACTCGCAATGAAGCTTTCGATTGTCCCCACAATCAAGGATCTAAAAGGAAACCCAGGCGAGAGTTCACGCTCAGTGGAATGACCTACGATGCTGCTTTCGATTGTCTCTATGATTGAGGATTAATCAAACCTATTGGCCCTACCGAGGATCCAACACCAGAAAATCGATCTTCAAGATGGAATCCAAATTCCTATTGCAAGTACCATCGAGGAAATGGTCATACTACTGATGAATGTTACAGGTTTCAAAACCTCATTCAAGATCTCATAGAGGCAAATAAGATCCCATCGCCTCTAGCTAGCGAGAAGACTGGATGATGTCGGAGCAAACAACACAAGACAAGAGGCGAGCTTCAATGACAAGATTTCATGACCTCTTTCTCTATTTCTTTTTCATTTTTTCCTTTCCCCAATAAGTCTAGCATAGGCACCTTTTCTTTTCCTTTAGATTATTTTTGTAGTTTTTCTTTTCTTTTCCCTTTTTAAATAAAATGAGCATTTATTTCCTTGCATATGATCATCACATCACATTGCAAAAAAAAAAAAAAAAAAAAAATCCATGTCGAATTAAGCACAAGGTATACTAATGATTTGAGGCACCCCTTGTAGCCACATCATATCTCCTTTCGCCTTTCTAATTTACATCCTTTCTTCATAAACCACTTTGAGCCTCGTCTAACGATAGACCTTTCTTTTTTCAACCTACATCTATCTAACCTTGGGATGGGACGGTGTGCAACTTATGCAATTTTCAAAGAACAAAGCTTGAGTGATTTCAGAAAAATCAAAATAGCAAAAATAAGCGAAAAAAATAATAAATAAAAGTGTACAAAAGGGAAAGTGTTCCAATGTCTTTGATATGAAAATATCTTTGATATGAGCACGTCTCAAATTGCGTCTCTTATCGAGTGCTCGGTACCATTCTCGAGAAACATGAATGCCAAGTGAGTGATAGACCGCATGATCGAGATTGCACACACTTGTAAAAATGAAATAAATGCTAAAACAAAAGAGAGCTAAAAAAACAGTAGAAACTCAAGCATGAAAATACAAAGATTTAGAAGCGAGGTTGCACACCTTGGGGGCTTATCTAGGGTCTTGAGCCTTTATCCCCTTCTTCTTCAAACCTTTAGCCTAACCACGTTACAACCCTTAGAAAGACCTTTTTGAGGTATACACACTTGTGCAAGGTTCGGCTAGAGCTACGTTCGGCCTGATTCCTAACGGATACGTAGGCAACCTCACATCGAGGTGCGACCGTAATAAACATGCATTCATATTCACATTCACACACTTGCACCATGATCATATCAGGGGATCTCCAATGCTCATCCCTATTCACTTAGAGCTAGACTTGGGGGCTTGATTCCTACATCATTAGCTTACCTAACCTAAGAGTCACCACCATTTGACTCTTTTCAATAATATATTTTTCCACACACTTAGCTCTTGCGGCCTAACTTTAGTGTCACTATCACACACATCACGCATACATGACCAAATATATTTCCCTTAGGAACCCTTTGTCATGAAATCTTAACGCTGAAGCATGCTTCGTCAAAATCACTCATAATTGTCATTGCATCACGAAGTATGAAGTGCTTAGCCTCCGTGACTAAGTTACCCAAATACTTTCATCATGGAGTCAACAGTTGAGATAGCCTAGGATGAATTAATCCTTGCACCTTGAGAGATAGTATCAAATGACATTTGACTAAGCTCGTTCAACATGCATCTTCAAACTTTCGATTCTTTTTCGCGTCTTTCCTTTTCGGGAGAAAGTCGGTACCCTCCACAAAAATGACAGAAAATTTTTGAATTTTTGCTTTTTTGCATTTTTCGAGTCGCACGATCACATTACAATGCACACATGAGTCATGTACACATTGAGTCATGTCGTGCCATATCACTTTGATTTGAGTCTAACACATGTGTCATTACACTTCGAGTCGAGTCAACCTCGAGTCAGTCAATCAGCGAGTCAAGTTTATACCTTGAGTCGTGTCAAGTCGACGAGTCAAGTAACATTAAACCTTAGGTCAACCCTAAGATAATTTTAAGCCTTAGGTCAACCCTAAGATAATTACAGAAATTGGCAAAGTTCTATAGTAAAAAATAAATACAGGTGCAGTAGAATAGGGAGGACCCTACTCCAATTCTTGGCGCCAGAGATATTTCAGCAGCGACAGAGCTCGAAGCCTCTCAGAAAGGTGATTTCGACTTCATGCAGCAATTTTGGGTTCCTTGGTACGCCAGTTAGCCCCTATAAGAAATTTGACATGATTAAGTAGTCAGTTTGATTACAATTGCAATAAGTGATCGACCTGATGAAAGATCGTCTCACTTAGCTTAAAGCGCCTAAGATATGGCTCATTACGGAAACACCGACATACTGGTTTTAGTAGAAATAAAATTTAGACGAGCTTTAGAGATCGACAAACGTTGGTCTTCGGAAATTTTTCTTCAGAACATTATCGCAACAAACATTCAAGCACCGAAGCTCTATTGTTCAGAGACGAGTGGACATTTCCTATTTTCAAGCTCTTTTGCTCCAGAGACGCGTGGGCATATCATTCAAGCTCTTCGTTCTGAGAAGCGTGGACATTTCCTATTTTCAAGCTCTTTTGTTCAAAGACGCGTGGACATTTCCTATTCTCAAGCTCTTTTGTTCAGAGACGCGTGGACACCTCATTCAGAAGATCATATAAAAAAAGACGCTCTTTGTTCAGAGGCGCGTGAACATATCAAGAAGAAGATCTTTGTTCAGAGACGAGTGAACATCGAAACAGTAAGGTGGCGTTCCCTAGATTGTGGAAAGTTGACAAAAACAACTGAAGGTAATTTCGGGCGAAGTTGTCTTTGATCATATTCCCTTAGGCATGGAAGATGATCATAGAGCGGATGAGAATTATTTCGAGAGAAATAATTTTCGATAGTGTTCCCTTGGACGTGGAATATTATCATTGCGGAGGAGGATAGTTTCACGCGAAGCAATATTCTAATTTGGAAGCAGTTACGGGCGTAGCGGTTTTCAAGCGGGATGGCATTCTCTAGCTTGTAGGAGGTCATCAAAACAACAAAGCAGCAACAATCGGTTACTTTCAGAGACGTGTGCTCGACGGTGCAAGATACGCGTTTCTTAACTCTTTTATCTGTTTAACTAACGCTAGTTTTGCAGGTATCGGCGTTACAAGATTGATTTAGGATCGCAGAACGTTCTAAATCATTCTCAGTCCCTATCGATACTTTGACTTTTGTTTTCAAAACTTGCGTTTCTCCAAACTTAGTCAAAGTGGGGGCTTCTGTAGACACCCATTTGTGTCTCCCCAAAACCAAACCCGGTGATGAGTGCCTTTCACGTCGAATTATAATCGAATGAAACGAAGTGTGGAAAGGTTTAGTGTTGCGGAAAGTTTTATTTCTTTTTCTCTTCTCCCTGTTTTTGAAAACTTTATTTTAAGAAAACAGACAATCCTGTTTGGTTGGTCCATGATATGGGTCCAATAGTGATGTAGTTGGATGGGGCTTGCAAAGACCTTTTCAACGATATATTTTAATCCCAATTCCGATGAATATTATGGAAGTTATGGCCAATTTACTAAACTGGGCCCGGTTTGAGCTTTAAGTACGGCCTAATGATCTAGGGGAGGGCCTAATATAATTTATCATTCCTAATGCAATTAGGAATGGTTTTAGTCTTCTAGAACATTCTAGAAGGTCTTATCATTCCTAATTCCATTAGGACTCTTCAGAGTTTTAATTAAGATCAAATAGCATTTTCGATTGAAATTATATTATTTTATCTTCCCGTACAGGAAATTTATCAGATTTTTGAAAACGCGTTGAAAACCACTTTGGGGTCCAACCCCAGGCCTTGGCGCCTGTAACCAGGCTTGGCGCCAGACGCTAGCCATTGGCGCCTGGCGCTAGCCACTGGTGCCTGGTGCCAACTAGCCATGGCTGGCGCCAATGTGTTTTTGCGATCTTCAGACTCTGTTTTGTTAAATTATCTTTTTTTGGATGATTTTCTCTATAAATATCGTATCAAAAACTCCGTTTTCATTCATCATCTACATCTATTAATCAATTCTCATCAACTCTCTTCATTCATCAAGGCTTTTAATTCATTTTTCATTCATTCTTCATCTTTCTTTCATCAATTTTCAATAATATTAATTCTTTAGCATTCAATTCTTTCTTGCTTTTTAATACAAAATTCCGCATTCACAAGATCTAGAAACACCTAGCCATATTCGAAGTTGCCTTCGCCCTAGACGTGAAAGGTTTTAATTTCTGAGGGTTTGGTCCCAAATCTCTATTTCAATTATTTAGTTTAATTGTTTTGATTATTATTTTCCTTGAAGTTACTAACGTGTGTATTTTGTTATTAGAAAGAGGTACGAGGCATCCAAGTAAGTACTTTAATGGTTTAATTGATATTATGATGTAGAAATCATGCTTAGATTGTTATTTTAATTCCTAGTATCATGTCTAGGGTAACTTTAATATTAAGTATGATTAAAAGTACAATGCTTCCTATATTCTTCCTAATATTTATGATTGTTAGTATCATGTTAGGGTTAAAGATTTGATTTTTATTGTTTAGTGACATGCTAGGGTTTGTTATTTATCTTGTTAGTATCATGCCTAGGATCTTGCTATTTTTATTGTGCTATAATATTAACGTGAACATGATAATTATTATAATTGTTATTATTTATGATTATTATCTTGATGATGATTATTTTATTCATGATAATTATTATTATGATTATTATTGTTGCTTGATGTTATTTATTCTTTATTGCTTGATCACCTTTTATGCATGTTTAAAGGGAATTTGTACTTGCAATCACGCTTAATAAGATAATTGATAATCTTGTTTAGGGTTAATGTGATTATAATTCAAGTGATCGCCAATAATAGTTTATTTGTGCATTAAATTCAACCAACATAGATTAAACAGGTTTAGGGTTAATCCTATTGATTGTATGTTAGTCAGAAAGCGCACATGAATACGAGCAGAATAAAGTAGAGGCCTATTATTAGGGCAGCTTCAATCTCTTTTAGGTTGGATTTGTACCATCATCCCCGAACCCTTATTTGGTTCATGACCTTATGGAGTTGACGATCTCTTGGATCGTTAAGAGGTGTAACCTTCACCTCGTGAACAGTTTACAAGTTCCTTAAAAACTTGTTGGCGACTCTTTTGCTCTATCTTCTTCCCTTTTGGACGCCACCGTACTTTAGTGTATGATCACAGTGGGGTTCAAGCTAGTGGGATTTTAAAGGCTTGAAATTGAAGTTGAAGTATATGTGGACGATATGATTGTGAAGTCAAAAGATCGCCTAGGCCATCAAGTAGTCTTGAGAAAATTCTTTGAAAGGCTAAGAAAATAAAACATGAGGTTGAATCCATCCAAGTGTACTTTTGGAGTCACCTCATGCAAGCTTTTGGGTTATGTCATAAGCTCTAGAGGAATAGAGATAGACCCAACCAAGATCAAGGCAATCATGTCAATGCCACCTCCCAAAACCGAGAAGCAAATTCGAGTATTTATTGGCCGGTTGCAATACATAAGCAGGTTCGTATCAAAATTGACAACAATATGTGAACCAATATTCAAAAAGCTAAAAAAGAATATACCAGTAATATGGGATGACGAGTGTCAAAAAGCCTTTGAAAAGATCAAATCCTATCTCGCAATTCCTCCCGTAGTAGCACCAGCACTTCTTGGAATACCTCTTAGGTTGTACTTAACAGTCACCAAAGAAACAATGGGAGCCATGCTTGCACAATAAGTAGAAGGTAAAGAAAATGCAATCTACTATCCAAGTAAAAAGATGCTCGAGTATGAAGTACGCTATACACCACTTGAGAAATTGTGCCTCGCATTGGTGTGGGCCACAACTAAGTTAAGACATTACATGCTCGTGCATACATTCTTTGTAGTTTCCCGAATGGATCTACTCAAGTATTTATTCGAGAAGTCTACACTCAATGGGCGCATATCAAGATGGATAGTCAACTTAGCCCAGTTCATGTAAGATTCATGCCTCAAAAAGCTATAAAAGGATATGTGGTTTCAGATTTTCTAGCGGACTTTCCAATAGAAGATTCAACGCCGATACATGACAATGAATTTCCAGACGCAAAAGATGATACTTGGACCTTATACTTCGATGGAGCCTCAAACCAAAAAGGATGTGGCGTTGGAGTATTGCTAGTATCACCTAAAGAAGAGCATGTACCAATCTCTATAAAGCTAGATTTCGACGTTACCAATAACGCTGCTGAATACGAAGCATGCGTGGTAGGCCTTGAAACAGCTTTGGCCTTGGGAGTGAAGAAATTACGAATATTCGGGGACTCTTCATTGATCATCAACCAGATTCCTAAGAGATGGAAAGTAAGGAGCGAAAGTCTAGCCCCTTACCAAACTTATCTGGAAACTCTCACTGATTAGTTAGAGAAGGTAGACTACACGTATCTACCTAGAGAGGAAAATCAATTTGCTGATGCCTTGGCAAGACTAGCCTCAATGGTTAGGATTCCTACGAAAATCGAGCAAATGCCTCTAACTATAGAAAAAAGGCATAAACCAGCTTACATTCAAGCTATAGAAGACGATGAAGTAATCGAAGAAGAAGAAGAAGAAGAAGAAGAAGAAGAAGAAGAAGAAGAAGAAGAAGAAGAAGAAGAAGAACCGTGGTATACGGATATACTTAATTATGTCACCAAAGGAGATTACCCTCCCCATGCTGGCAAAAGAGCAAAACGAGCATTAAGGCTCTTGGCTTCCCAATACGTACTCATAGACAACGAGTTACATAAAAGGGTACCTAAGGGTCGAGCTCTCTTATGTGTAGGAAAAAAGGACGCTCAAAGAGCAATGAGGATAGTCCATGAAGGTGTTTGTGGAACTCAAGTAAATGGAAAAATTCTAGTCCAAAAGATAATGCGAGAAGGATATTATTGGACTACCATGAATAGGGATTGTCATTAATACGTAAAAACAGGCCCTAAGTACCAAATTTACGCCAATTTACAACATATTCCTCCATCTCTACTCTACACCTACACTTCACCATGGCCATTCTCTACATGGGTGTAGGGAATATTTCAAGAATTACCCCTAGCTTGAACCCCATTGTGATCATACACTAAAGTACGGTGGCTTCCAAAGGGAAATAATATAGAGTAAAAGAGTCGCCAACAAGTTTTAGGAACTTGTAAACCGTTCACGAGGTGAAGGTTACACCCCTTAACGATCCAAGAGATCGTTACCTCCAATAGGTCTGGAACCATGACTGGTAGTTCGGGGATGATGGTACAAATCCAACCTAAAAGAGATTGAACCTGCCCTAATAATAGGCCTCTACTTTATTCTGATCGTATTCATGTGCGCTTTCTGACTAACATGCAATCAATAGGATTAACCCTAAACCTGTTTAGTCTATGTTGGTTGAATATTAATGCACAAATAAACTATTATTGGCGATCACTTGAATTATAATCATATTAACCCTAAACAAGATTATTAATTATCTTATTAAGCGTGATTACAAGTACAGATTCCCTTTAAACATGCATAAAAGGCGTGATCAAGCAATAACAATAAATATCAAGCAACATAATAAATAATCATCATAATAATAATTTTATATAACAATCATAATCATAAAAAAAATCATCATCATCATGTTAATAATAAAGCATAATAATAATAGCAAGATCCTAGGCATGATACTAACAAGATTAGTTACAAACCCTAGCATGTCACTAAGCAATAAAGATCAAAGCTTTAACCCTAACATGAAACTATTAGGAAGGACAATAAAAGGCATCATATAAATCATAATTGATCTAAGGAACTTATTCTTTACCCTAAACATGATACTAGGAAGATCAAAACACCCTAACATGACACTAGGAATCATAATAACAACCTAGACATGATTTCTATATCATAATATCAATAAATCAATTAAAGTACTTACTTGGATGCCTCGTATCTCTTTCTAAAAACAAAATACACATGTTAGTATCTTCAAGGAAAATAATAAAACCTCCACAATCTTAGTGAATGCCGTCGAAGACTGCCCATCTCGTGATATCTTCTCAAATCTCGGTGACAACCTCCACAATCTTAGCGAATGCCGTCGAAGACCGCCCATCTCGTGCTATCTTCTCAAATCTTGGTGATAACCTCCACAATCTTAGCAAATGCCGTCGAAGACCGCCCATCTCGTGCTATCTTCTCAAATCTTGGTGACAACCTCCATAATCTTAGCGAATGCCATCGAAGACCGCCCATCTCGTGCTATCTTCTCAAATCTTGGTGACAACCTCCACAATCTTAGCGAATGTTGTCGAAAATAACCTCTCTTGAAGTCATCCTCAGTTGTTGCGATAATATTTCGAAGAAAACTACCAATGACCAACGCTTGTCGATCCTTAAAGCTCGCTTGACCTTTGCTTTAGCCGGTGCGTCGGTGCTTCTGCTGCTTGTAAACCAGTATGTCGGCGCTTTGAATTGTGAACCATTACGCCGGTGCTGTGAACCATTACGTCGGTGCTTCAGAACCAGTACTATGTATGTGCCTTTGTGATGAGCCAATGTTTAGGCGCTTTAAGCTAAGTGAGACGATCTTTCGTCAGGTTGATCACTTATTTGCGATTGTAATCAAATCGACTACTCAATCATGTCCAATTGCTTATAGGGGCTAACTGCGTACCAAGGAACCACAAATTGCTGTTCTCAGAGGTTTCGAGCTTTGTCGGTTCTGAAATATCCTTTGCTTTAGACGCTGGATGTTGTCGTCTGGCGCTGGAGTCGGGTCTTCCCTATTCTGCTTTGTCTGCCGCTGTTGCTCGGTTTCGCTTCGAACTTTGAGCTTGGTCGTTTCCTTTCAACCAAATCCGCTCAAGTCTTTTGTAAATTAAAGCTCTCCATCTCTAATTTAACGATCAATGTAATTCCTCTTATCTTGGAGGAATCTCCTATATCATATTCGCGATTTTTCGAAAGAAATCCGGGAATGTCCTCGCTTGCTGGGATGCACCTGCATTTATATATTTGACTATAGGACTTTGCTTATATTTCTTTAGGGTTGACCTAAGACTTAGTGTTGCTTGACTCATTGACTTGACATGACTCAAGGTATAAACTTGACTTGCCGTGATTGACTCAAGGTTGACTCGACTCAAAGTGTTTGACACATGTGTTAGACTCAAATTTTTGTGGAGGGTACCGACTTTCTCTCGAAAAAGAAAGACGCGAAAGAAAATCGAAGTGTTTGAAGGTGCATGTTGAATGAGCTTAGTCAAATGTTGTTTCTCACAGTACAAGGATTGTAACATCTTAGACTATCCTAGTTGACTCAATAATGAAAGTATTTAGGTAACTTAGGCACGGAGGCTAAGCACTTCATACTTCGATATGCAATGATGATTATGAGTGATGTTGTGCATTTTGACATGACAAGGCATGCTTCAGCGTCGTGTTAAGATCTCGTGACAAAGGGTTCCTAAGGGAAAGTATATTTAATCATGTATCTGTGCGGTGTGTGAAAGTGATACTAAAGTTAGGCTGCAAGGGCTAAGTGTGTGGGAAATATCATTTCAAGAAGAGTCAAATGATGGTGACTCTTTAGGCTAGGTAAGCTAATGATGTAAGGATCAAGCCCCTAATTCTAGCTCTAAGTGAATAGGGATGAGCATTGGAGATCCCTTGATATGACCATGATGTGTGAATGTAAATATGAATGCAATTTTTTATTACGGTCGCACCTCGATGTGAGGTTGCCTACGTATCCGTTAGGAATCAGGCTGAACGTAGCTCTAGCCGAACCTCGCACAAGTGTATATATAACTCAAAAAGGTTTTTAAAGGGTTGTAACGTGGTTAGGCTAAAGGTTATAGAAGAAAGGGATAAAGACTAGATAAGCTCCCAAGGTGTGCAACTTTGCTTTTGGAATATTTGTATTTTCATGCTTGAGATTTCTCAATTTTGAGCTCTTTTTTTATTTTTTTATTTTTTTTTGCTCGATCTCTTTTTTTGCTTTTGCATTTTTTTATTTTTATAAGTGTGGGAAATCCCGATCATGCGGTCTATTACTCACTTGGCATTCATGTTTCTCAGGCACGGTACCGAGCACTCGATAAGAGACGCAATATGAGACGTGTTCATATCCAAGACATGTTCATGTCAAAAGACATTGGAACTCTTGCCCTTTTGTACACTTTTATTTATTATTTTTTTTATTGAATTTACTCAAGATTTTGAAGTTACATAAGTTACACACCATCCCATCCCAAACTATCCACAACACTAAACTTTCCACACTTTCACTTCAGTCGATTACGATTCAACGTGAAAAGTACTCATCACTGGATTTGGTTTTGGGGAGACACAAATGGGTGTCTACAATGGGGAATTGACATTATTGGTAAAATCACTCCCTCGGGAATTGGAGGTCATGAATATATCCTAGTAGCAATTGATTACTTCACAAAGTGGGTCGAAGCACAATCATATGCTAAACTCACTGCAAAACATGTAGCACTCTTTATCGAAAGAAATATTATTTGTCGATTTGGAGTCCCACATGAAATGATAAGTGACAATGGAACTCAATTTCAAGCCGAGTGTGAAGAATTGTTACAAAAATATGGCATTCAACACCATCATTCTTCTTCTTATAGACCTCAGGGAAACGGAGCAGTCGAAGCGGCTAATAAAAATTTAAAGATCGATTATCATCGAGAAAATGACAGAAAATTACAAGGATTGGCCTGGAAAACTCCATTTCGCACTGTGGGGTTATCGCACGTCAATTCTCATATCAACAGGAAATACGCCATTTTCCTTGGTTTATGGAATGGATGTCATCTCTACGCATCGCGTTAGAAAGCAAACTCGATGAAGTTAAATGGACTAGGCGAGATATGAGGAGCTAATTCTACTTGATGAAAACGACTAGAAGCTCTACATCATACTCAATGCTATCAAACTCGTATGGCTAGGCATTTTAATAAGAAGGTCAAGACAAGAAACATCAAAGTAGGAAACTTGGTGTTAAAAGAATTAAGGAAGAATGTTTTAGATCCAAGGGGAAATTTTAGGCCTAATTGGTCTGGACCCTATATTGTCAAAACAATCCTATCAAGAGGTGCAGCAAAATTAACTGATATGGAAGGCAATAAGTTCTCAAACATGACAAACCTTGACCAACTTAAAAAGTACTACCCATAATTACTTGAGTAGGATACTCAAGAGAGCTACGTTTGGCTTGATTCCTTAAGAAAGGATACGTAGGCAACCCTTTACGGGTGCGGCCACTTTATTTTTTGCACACCTCGCATCCCAGACTTAAAAATAAATTCGACAGAAATTCGACGAAACATCAGCGTCACAAAAAAAGTTTCGTCGCCAGCCGATTAACTCTAGCGCCAGACGATAGTGTCTATCGCCCGACGCTAGACTGCCGCAGTTGGCGCCAGTCGTAAAAAAGCGGCGCCATTTTTCTGGGAGTACCTGGGAATATTTTGATGGTTTTCGGAAAATTTTCGACTTCCGTACTCGAAAAAATTTCTGGAAAATTAAATTTTTAGTTTTCATTGCTTTAATAAATTAAATTTAAAGAAGATGATTTAGTTAAAAATCTGAAATTTCATTAATAAAATAAACTAACAATTACATTATTGATGGAATTTAAATAAAGCTTAAACAAATTAACTTTAAATTTAAAACTAAGTCTAATAATTGATAGTTAAGCAATGCTTTAATCTTTTTTCTCTTTCTTTACTCTCTTCCAATTTTTTTTCTGTATCCTCTTCATCATCCATGACTTTAGCTAGTAGGCATCCTTTACAGGACCTACATTCAATTTTGGAGTAAATAGTTTCTCCCTAAGCTAGGACTCCATGTTTCTTCTCTACCCAAGCCTTCTTCTTTGAAGTGTCAGCTTTTCTCCTCCCTTTATCCTTCGTAGAGCTCTTCTTCCTAGGCATTGTAGGTGTTTTAAATTCAACCTTTTCACCCAAGAGTTCCTTAACGGGAATCACCTTGTCACCTAGACGACTCTTCACATCAGTTTTACTCTGATTCTTCTTCATGTCCTTTGAAGGTTTCTTGAGAAGCCACCTCTTCACATCACAGGAGGAACCTTTTAGGTAATCACTTCCCATAAAGGTCTAGCGCTCCAATAAGCATCAAATTTTTCTACTTCTTGTGAAACAGGGAATTCATAGGGACGGCAAAGATCCCCAGAAGGAATTGTTTGAAGTAGGTCGTACAGGGATAATAAAAAGTCATCCTGGATAAGCTTGGAAGACGGCAGAAGGGTTGCTTGTTGACGCCAACCATCTTCTCTATTTTCTACCAAGGGATGACCCACTTGATGGCAAAGTTGCAAGAGGCAAAGACCTTCTTCCATTCTCAGCGCCCCATCTTAGAGAAGTGTTTCTTCCTTCTCACAAAGCAATTTGGAGTATATTTTTCAATGTTGTCGGGAGGACTAATTAAATCTAGTCTCTCCATTAGCCACATCTGTAAAAAAAAATTCAATACAAATAAATTAATATTACTATACAAAAATATATTTTTGATTTCTGTAATTAAAAATATTATTTTTCTACCTGTAATAAAATTGGAGAGCCCCAAAAAGGTGCTTTTGGATTTCTTTTCAATTCATCAAGACTAAGCATAGTCTCTCCAATGATTAGTTGCATTGGATTTCACCGAGTTTCAATCTGCTCCAAAACAGTTGATATAATTGCTTGACCCATATTAGTTCTACCACTAGTGAGAAGATATTGATTAAGCATGCAAAAGAGAAAAGCCCTTCTTCTATAAACATGAAAAGACTCAGAATAAGGTCTATCAAAATAATGGCAAGCAAATTCTTTTAAATTTACTATGCTACAATCTACTATATTTGTTAGATCTTTGTCTTTTAAATTAAAGAAGCGCTCAAAATCCTTATAATAATATTAATTTATTCTAGGGATAACAGCAAGATCTAAAGCAGGAAGCCTAAGATAACATCAAATTCTTCCTGCAAAGGGCTAATTTCATCACACCCTAGTCTAAAACAATGAGTATCCACATCCCAATATTCTAAGGCGGTATGAATAAAGTCTATATCAAGATCTACCCCCTTGACACCATAAATACCCCCCATATGAAAAATTGTAATTCTTTTCTCTCCTTGGCAGTTAGAGACCGACACTATTAATGAGTGAAGTTGGTAAAACTCTTAGAGATTAAATACAGGATTATTATTTTTTCAAAAGCTAAGATTATATTTAATCTACTGAAATTATGAAGAAAATCGGCTGATCAGGGGGCTATTTATACACAAAATCGGCACAATTTCAATCCGGAAAGGGTTCGGAGTCAGCGCTCATCAGCGCCAAACGCCAGACCCTGGCGCCAAGCGAAAAGAATTAGCGTCTGGCGCTAACGCAAAACACGTGGCGCCAGATGGCGCTGACGTGTCTTATCATACGAGCTTTTCAAAAAACCGTGTTTTTCTGGCTGATTCGAGTCTGAACAATGACTTTACGATCTTTTATTCTTTTTATACCCCTTTTTCTTAATTAATATATCAACTATATTAATTATAGTTTTTGGATTTTATTTAGACTTAATTTTTAAGTTATTTGTAAATCCAATATTTTTATTTTTTTCATTTTTCTTTTTGGGGGAAAAAGTCGGATACCCTCCATCAATAATAAAAATGATGGAATTTTTGCGCAAAATTATTAATTATCACAATTCTGTGCACACACAAACAAGCACATAAAAAATGAAAAATAATAAATAAATGTTAAATAAATAAACTCATAGTAGTATGTATATACAGACATGTCTAATAAATAAGTCTAATAAAGGCAAAGTTCTATACAAAGTCAAAATAAAAAAAAGCACAGGTATAAACTACGGCGCCGGAGGACGGAGATGATGAGAGACGCCCATCATATCATAAAACTAGAGTTGTTCATGGGCTGGACGGCCCGCTAAGTCCGCCCAACTCGGCCCGCAAAAAAGGTGGGCTTGGACAACCTTTTTGAAAAAAATTGGATATTTGGGCGGGCTAGGCCTGGCCCGTTAATGTAATTGCGCGGGTATGGACAAGAAAATATGTGTCGTGGGCTAGCCCGCCCAGCCCTTTTATAATAATAATAATACTATTTTAATAATTTTTGTTTCGTTAGTGTTATATTTAATAATAAAAATAATACTTTGTGTATTTAAGAAAATAAAATAATCAATACAGAGAGACTATAATGAACTATAAGCTTTTATTGGTTACAATTATTTATTTTAATTTTATATTATGACATATTTTGTGTGTTTTTAATTTCTATTATCATTATTTGTGAATAAAAAATTTTAAGACAACTCTACCAAAATAATTTTAGCACATGTAAATAATAAAAAGATTAATTAGTGTTATAAAAAATAAAACAAAAATTTAAGGCTCGTTAGCCCGCGGGCAAGCCCGACCCGTTTAGTAAGCGGGCATGGACAAAGTATTAAGCCCGCGTAAAAGGGTTCGGGTTTGATACATGAAGCCCGTTGGACAAAAAAATAAGCATAAACCCGGCCCGCTATTCGCCCAAGCCCGCAAATGATCACCTCTACATAAAACTGCGCAGTACGAGGAGTAACCTCTCCACCAGCTCCAACTCCAGTCTCCTCGGGAGGTGGAAAACTCAGCTCAGGACCCGTCGGCCCAATATGAACCTGAGGGTGAGGCTGCATAGGCTGCTACGATGACGAGCCTACCTCGTACATCCCCACCACCTCTAAGAGCAGAGGTAGCCTCTCCCTGGCCTACCGGCGCAGCGCGTGCACCCTTAGATGAAGAGCCCGAGCCCTCCACCGCCTCGGTCCGAGCAGCCTCAGAACGACCACCCCGACCTCGAGAGCTAGTACGGCAACGTCTCGAGCTAGACCTCGTCGGGTCTCTCTAGACCTCAGGTCTTATCCGGGTACGAGAAGGAATGGGCTGACCCTGCAAGAAGAAACTAAGTCAGAAACAATCAAAATAGAAGCAGTAATGCAAAAATAAGAAAGAAAGCTACCTCCTAAACGGCGTCGTTGCGATGACACGTAGCCACATTCCTCATCCGAATGAGCTGGCTCCGGAAGGCATCTATACACCGTGCCATTGCCGTGACCACCTCGCGCGAGAACTCTCAAAGAAATAAAGTCAATAATAATGCATAATATACATGAACAAAATTGCAAATAAATAAAGCTTACCCGAGTCTGGTGGCGAGGAATCGATTGCTCCACGAAGCGTTCATCCTCAGGAGCCGAAGGAATCATCTCCTCAATCGGCCCGTATGTCCCCTGATAATGGATGGACATACGAGGTGGCACGAACTCAGTAGGTCCAGCCTGACAAAACCAAATCAAAGTCTATAAAACATTACTTGGGGGCTACTTAACAAAAGGTAAAAGATGAAAATCATACCGCCACCTCCTCAGCCAGAACAGGGGCTGGAGCTAACAACGGCAGCAGCTCCTCCTCATAGCACCGCCTAGGGATCGTATAAGATCGCCAAGGGGTACCAGCTCTCTCTAACATGCACACAAACCTCGCTCCATTGTACATATGACACGGTGGAGGAGCAAGAACGACGAAAGTGTCTAAGGAATGCTGAATAGCAACCCTCTCTCCAAGATATGCAACCGCTTCGTATGTACCTAAGAAATAGCGACGCTCAACGGTATACTGCGCAGCTAACCCAGGGACAACCAAGTCGATCCATGGTCGGTACTGCACGTCAGTCTCCTGCGAAGAACGCCTATTTGATAAGAATCTACCAAAGGTCATACAAAAATTTTCAACTATACAAAGAACCATACCGAGATGATCTGATCTCGGACATAAGCAATAGACATCCCAGCGCGGCGGCCTCCCCAACAGGAACTCACTGGAAACCTCCGCGGAGACGGTCTCGCCGGCGCAACTTAGGGAAAGTACTCGTAAAACCAGATCTACAAAAGACAAAAAGTATCAGCAAGTGCTAACCAAAGCTTAGAGCTAAACTTTATGGGAGATAAAGTATACCTCTACTACTCTCCAGAAGCCGGACAGAGCGACGTTTCCCGTGAAGGCCCGATGTCAAAATGAGTCTCGTAACGCTCGAACAAAGTCAGCATAGGCCAAGCTAGCCCAGTCGTAAGTCCCGATCAAGTGAAGATCACAGACCGCAGGAAGGTAGTAAGCAGCACTCTACTACCCTTGTTAGGGGAAAACGTCCCTGACAGCAAGATGAGCACAAAGATGCGCACCAGTTGCTCTCGGGTGGTCGCATAATCCTCGAAAGCTGCCGCCAGAGTCGATCGGCGAATTCCTTTGGCACTAAACTAGGTCAACCCTACCTCAGCACGAGCTCGAACACCAATCAGACCCAACAGCTCCTCAACCTCAGGAGAGAAGACGCTGATCTCGTTGTTGAACGGTAGCGCGACATAACTAAAATCCAGTCCCATAATGAAAGTGAAGTCGGTCGGGGTGACCATCATCTTACCCCAAGGGAAGTGGAAAGTGTTGGTGGTGTCCCAAAAGAACACCACCAGGGCACAAGCCACATGGTGACCCCCGCTAGAGTCAATCATGGCCTCCGAGGTCTCAAACAGTGCAGCCAACCCGCAAGACTCCCAGAGAAGTCTCACCTCTCCATCGACACTGATATACGTCTTGAACAGGTCGCCCAGGGTATCGCAGCCTGAGCGATGGTAGCGGGTCCTACCAACCGTGATCCCACGTCTCACCCTCTCAGAAATATGGTGGACGGGGGAGAAGTACAGCGCCCACTCATCCCACTCAGGAAGGGGACCAAGAGAAGTGGACGGGTCGGCGTCCTCCTCTACGGGCTCATGCTCCCGTCGTGTGTTTCGGGACCGTGAACCCGAACCTCGTTGTCTAGCCATGCTACATTGTGCAAAATCATCATAAATTAAGGTTCAATAGTATCTAAGGTTCGCCTAGCTGCATGATACTATGTTCACCAAAAAAACAGAGTACGTAGTACTAAAACAGAACACAATTTCAAATTGAGCATACACGACATTTTTCAAGCATCCAAACAATTTCTTGCAATACTATGGTAATTATTGTGACAAATTGGACAATAATTTCGAGCAAGAACACCAAGAACAAGCTACATTGTATTCCCGGCCTTAAGAGATCTAACAATGGTGATTTGTTCACTAGTAAAAAAATTGCATTTGGCACCCCCCATATGGAACTGGTTCAGCCCAAACCGGTGCCAAAAATCGGCCCAAAATTGGGCGGGATTTTAAACAAAGGGAAAAGGCACCGGTTCAGACCAAACCGGTGCCAAAAATACAAAGGGCACCGGTTTGAACCGGTGCCACTGAACCGGTCCAAGGTTTTTAGGAAAAACCGGAAAATTTAAACCCTAAAAACCTTATAAGCTTCGATCTCCTTATCTCTCCTCTTTCTCTCCGCCTCCATTCCCCCATTTCATCTCCTCTACTTCTCTCTCCTCATTCTCTCTCCTCTCTCTCTCTTCATCTCCTTCGATCTCCTCTCTCTATTCGTTCTTCTTTAATTAGTCTTTCAACTCCCTTCGATCTCCTCTCATATATATGCAGCAATCAAAGCTCGAGGACAGTCGATCTCCTCTCATTAGCGCAACAACAGCCGGCGCCACCACCACAATGTTCGAGCACCACCACCGGCATCAACATCAACAACAATTTCTTGGATTTTTTTTCAAGTTCTGGCTTTTTTTTTTCGATTTTAATTGTTTTTGTTTTCGATTCACCAATTTTGGTTTTTGATTTTGGTTTTGGTTTTTGATTTTGATTTCCGATTTTGGTTTTTATTTTGGATTTCGTTTTTAGGGTTTCGATTTTAATTTGCCTTTTATTTTGGATTTTGGTTTTTTTTCCTATTTGTTTTTCGTATTTGTTTTTTTTTCGATTTTGATTTTGTTTTTTTTCGAATTTTTGGTTTCTTTTTTTCTATTTCAATTTTGGTTTTTTTTTGGTTTTTGATTTTGATTTTGGTTTTCGATTTTGGTTTTTATTTTGGATTTCGTTTTTAAGGTTTCGATTTTAATTTTCCTTTTACTTTGGATTTTGGTTTTTTTTTCCTATTTTTTTCGTATTTGTTTTTTTTTCCGATTTTGTTTTTTTTTTCGAATTTTTGGTTTCTTTTTTCGATTTTAATTTTGGTTTTTTTTTTTTCGTTTTTGATAAATTTTATATTTCAATTTTCAATTTCTGTTTTGTATTTTATATTTTGATAATTTTGGTTTTTTTTTTTCATTTTTTGATAATTTTTTATATTTCGATTTCAATTTCTGTTTTATATTTTATATTTTGATAATTTTGGTTTTTTTTTTCGTTTTTGATAATTTTTCAATTTTTTGATAATTTTTATATATTCTTAAGCTTATTTTTACCAATTGATTTTTTTTCTGTTTTAATTAGTGTGTACAGATTATGCAAGAATATTGATATGTTCATGTTGTAATTTTTTTTATGATTTATAATGTAATTTTTTTTTATTTATTTATAATGTTAGTTGTAATTGATCTATATTGTAATTTTGGATTTCATTATGTATTGTAAATTTTGGATTATATATATTGAAACCAATTCAATTTTTGTTGTGAATTGTTATTTTTTTTTCAGTTGATTTTATTGGTAAGTGAAAAAAAAACCAAAAAAAAAAATGGACATTTTTGGCACCGGTTAACCGGTGCCAAAAGGAGGAAATTTTTTTTTTTTTTTTAGTATTTTCGGCACCGGTTTGAACCGGTGCCAAATAGGGGGGTATTTGGCACCCCCCACATAGGCACGGGTTCAAACCGGTGCCTTAGGCCGGGTTTGAACCGGTGCCTTAGGCCGGGTTTGAACCGGTGCCAAATGCGTTTTTTCTACTAGTGGTTCGTTTCTTCACCAAATTGAGTCAAACAAGTCTCAAATTACTCCCAAGGCAATAAATAAACATAATCAAGCAATTTCATGGCATAAAATTTGACAAACAAAGTGAATTAAGTAATTTAAGTTTCGAATTTTCAAGAAATTCGTGAACAAATATGTGCAAAATTCATCAAAAGCGGAGTGAGTTTGGATAAACTTACATAGATCGGGAAAATGGATGAAAGAAGCTTCGATTTGCAACAAATTTGAGCGAATTCGGTTGAGAAACGAGCAAGAACGAGTGAATTAAGCTCAGCGGCGATTTTTGAACAAAAAGCAAGCAGCAGCAACGAAAATGACGAAGAAAGGGATATATACGGAAATCCCGAATCTAGCACCAAGTGACAGGCTTTGGCGCCAGATGATAAGGTTTAGCGCCTAGCGCTAGTTCCAGCACCTGGCGCTAGAGCCAAATATGTGGCGCCAACAATATTTTAGTGGCGACAGAATGTTCAGCCAATCAGTGCGGTTATTTCAACCTCTTACAAGATTTTGGGTTCCTTGGTACACTAGTTAGCCCCACTCAGCAATTTGACATGATTTAGTAATCGGCTTGATTATAATTGCATAAAGTGATCGACTTGATGAATGATCGTCTCACTTAGTTTAAAGCGCCTAAGCATTGGCTCAACGCAGAGCACCGACATAATGGTTCATACAGCAAAGGCACCGACATACTGGTTCACAATTCAGAAGGCATCGACGTACTTGTTTACAAGCAGCAAAAGTGCAGACGTACTGGCATAGCGGAAGCAAAGTTCAAGCGAGCTTTTAAAGATCGACAAGCGTGGGTCTTCGGTAACTTTCCTCGGAATATTATCGCAACAAATGAGGATAGCTTCGGGAGAGGATATCTTCGACAGCGTTCCCCAGCTTGCGGAGAGTTTTCACAAACAACTGGAGTTGATTTCAAGCGAAGTTATCTTCGGTCGTGTTCCCTAGCTTGCGGAAGATGGTCACAAAGCGCTAGAAGGTGGTTTCGAGCGAAGCAATCTTCGATGGGGTTCTCTAGCTTGCAGAAGTCTATCATGGCGGAATTGGAGGCAGTTACAAGCGTAGCAGTCTTCAGGCGGTATTCTCTAGCTTGCAGAAGATCGTCAAAACAAACAGTGGGATGGCATTCCCTAGCTTGCGGAAGGTTATCAACAATGCAAATACAGCAACAAATCGGTTACTTTCAGAGACGTGTGCTCGACGGTGCAAGATACGGGTTTCTTAACTCTTTTATCTGTTTAACTAACTCTAGTTTGCAGGTATCGACATTACAAGAGTGATTTAGGATCGCAGAACGTTCTAAATCATTCTCC
Source organism: Chenopodium quinoa (assembly GCF_001683475.1). Taxonomy (NCBI): domain Eukaryota; kingdom Viridiplantae; phylum Streptophyta; class Magnoliopsida; order Caryophyllales; family Amaranthaceae; genus Chenopodium; species Chenopodium quinoa. The sequence goes on along the minus strand of NW_018742204.1, from coordinate 13,822,918 downwards.
GTCCCTATTGATACTTTGACTTTTGTTTACGAAACTTATGTTTCTCCAAACTCAGTAAAAGTGGGGGCTTCTATAGACACCCATTTGTGTCTCCCCAAAACCAAACCCGGTGATGAGTACCTTTCACGTCAAATCATAATCGAATGAAGTGAAAGTGTGGAAAGTCTAGTGGCTTGCGGAAGATGGTCACAAAGCGCTAGAAGGTGGTTTTGAGCGAAGCAATCTTCGATGGGGTTCTCTAGCTTGCAAAAGTCTATCATGGCGGAATTGGAGGCAGTTACAAGCGTAGTAGTCTTCAAGCAGTATTCTCTAGCTTATAGAAGATCGTCAAAACAAACAGCAGGATGGCATTCCCTGGCTTGCGGAAGATTATCAACAATGCATAAACAGCAATAAATCGGTTACTTTCATAGACGTGTGCTCGACGGTGCAAGATACGCGTTTCTTAACTCTTTTATCTGTTTAACTAACGCTAGTTTGCAGGTATTGACGTTACAAGAGTGATTTAGGATCGCAGAACGTTCTGAATCATTCTCCGTCCCTATCGATACTTTGACTTTTGTTTTCGAAACTTACGTTTCTCCAAACTCAGTCAAAGTGGGGGCGTCTGTAGACACCCATTTGTGTCTCCCCAAAACCATACCCGGTGATGAGTACCTTTCACGTCAAATCATAATCTAATGAAGTGAAAGTGTGGAAAGCCTAGTGTTGCGGATAGTTTTAAATTCTTTTCTCTTCTCTCTGTTTTTGTAACCTATTTTAAGAAAACAGCCAATCCAATTTGGTTTGTTCTATAATCTAAAGCAAGGGTCCAATAAGGGTATATTTGGATGGGGTTTGAAAAGAGATTTTCAACGATATATTATAAGCCCAATTCCGATGAATAATGAGGAAGTTATGGCCAAAATACTAAACTGGGCCCGGTTTGATACTTATGCGGCCCAAGGATCTAGAGGAGGGCCTAATATGGATTTATCATTCCTAATGCAATTAGAATTGATTTTAGTCTTCTACATTCTTCTAGAAGGTTCTTTTCATTCCTAATTCAATTACAATTAATAAATTGACTTTGGTTGACTTTTTTTGGAGTTTTAAACGGAATAAAAGAGTGTTTTTAAGGAAAATACGATTTTGCCCTTCTATACGGCTAAATTTTATCAGAATTAAGAAAACGCGTGAAAATAATAGTTAGCGCCTGACGACAGGGATTAGTGCCTGGCGCCTGGCGCTAATGTTCAGCGTCTGGCGCTAACCTGTTTTATTCTCGTCGAAACTCTGATTTGTTTTTCTATCCGTTTGTCTGATTTTCTCTATAAATAGCCTCCTAAAACCTCCGTTTTCAATCATGAATTTTCATCAAAAATCATCAAATAGCATCAATTCTCTAGTTTTCTTATTCTCTAGTTTTTTCAAGAATTCTTCTTTCTCTATAGCTTTCTCTACAAAATTCCGCATTCACAAGACCAAGAAACACCTAGCCTAATTCGAAGTTGCCTTCGCCCTAGACGTGAAAGGTTTTAATTTCTAAGGGTTTGGTCCCAAATCTCTATTTCAATTATTTAATTTAATTGTTTGATTATTATTTTCCTTGAACTTACTAACATGTGTATTTTGTTATTAGAAAGAGATACGAGGCATCCAAGTAAGTGCTTTAATTGATTTATTGATTTTATGGTTCTTAGAAATCACGTCTAGGTTGTTATTATGATTCCTAGTGTCATGTTAGGGCGTTTTGATCTTCCTAGTATCAACAACTATAATTTCTATTATCAAATATGACAATTGTGTTTCCTGCGATGCTTCCTATTTTCTTCCTAATGTTCATGTTAGGGTTAATCTTTGATTTTTATTGCTTAGTGAAATGCTAGGGTTTGTTATTAATCTTGTTAGTATCATGCCTAGGACCTTGCTATTATTATGCTTTAACATGATTATGATTATTTTGATAATTATTATTATGTTGCTTGATGCTTATTTATTGTTATTGCTTGATCACACCTTTTATGCATGTTTAAAGGGAATTTGTACTTGTAATCACGCTTAAAAAGATAATTAATAATCTTGTTTAGGGTTAATTTGATTATAATTCAAGTGATCGCCAATAATAGATTTATTTGTGCATTAATGTTCAACCAACACAGATAAAAAAGTTTAGGATTAATCTTATTGATTGCATGTTAGTTAGAAAGTGCACATAAATACGATCAGAATAAAGTAGAGGCCTACTATTAGGGCAGGTTCAATCTCTTTTAGGTTAGATTTGTACCTTCATCCCTGAACTGCCAGTCATGGTTCCAGACCTATTGGAGTTGACGATCTCCTGGATCGTTAAGGGGTGTAACCTTCACCTCGTGAACGGTTTACAAGTTCCTAAAACTTGTTGGCGTCTCTTTTTCTCTATCTTCTTTCCCTTTGGATGCCACCGTACTTTAGTGTATGATCACAGTGGGGTTCAAGCTAGGGGTAATGCTTGAAATATTCCCTACAATTATAAGTCCTGCTAAGATGTTAGAGGTGCAAATCAGGTTTCGTCACTTGCTGTTTTGTTGCCTTGTAGTTTCTTAGCTTCTGATGGCATATGTTGGTTATGCACACAAGTCAGGAGGCAAGAACCATTGAAAGTTACCATTTTGTTTTAGTGCTTGCTAAAACAGGTTATTGGTTTCCCAAAGTTAGCAGTCCTTACTTACAACTTGGCAGGTGTTTCACTCTTCCATACCAGTATTTTCCATATGCATCTTCCCAAGATTTCACTCTTCCAAAGCATTTTCCAAACCTCACTTGGCCAGGGGACATGCTTTTCACTATTCTTCATTAATCATTCATACCCTAATTTTGTAGAGTATTCTCCTGTAGTTCCCACTGCTCAAACTATTTCATCTTCCTCCCTACCCTGCTAGATGAGGGTGGATAGGATGTCCTTTGCCACCTCAAATTCGAACAACCTCCAAACAAGTCTGTAATTCCATTGTCCAGAGGGGTTCATAAGGTGAGCTACTTTTGTGTAATTCATTCTATCCCCATATGTTGCTGAAGATTTGAAGCAAATCCTTCCTCTTTTTTACCATAAGTCTCCTAGAATGTCAGTGCTTTTCCCATATGTAATGCATTTCCCAATCCCCATCCTCATTTTTATAGCTGCCCTGATCATGCTTCTGAACGCCCATGATGCAGCCCGTAAGGGCTTGTTGTGGAGTGCATGAGTGACAGGAGAAGCATGGTACTTCCCTATCAGGACCTTGCTGAACAGTGAATCCTTCACCCTGTGAATTCTCCATGCTTGCTTGAACAAAAGGGAGTGGTTTAGCATAGGAATGTTCATAAGAGCAAACCCTCCCTAAGATTTCCCCAGTTCTAATATTTCTCTTTTTCTCCAGTAGATAGGTCGTTTCTCAATTGATCTACCCCAGAAGAATTTCAAGCAGGTCGAGGTTAGTTTTTCTAGTATTTTACTAGGAAGAAGGTACATGGAGATGACATGGTTCAGGATGGCTATCATAATAGAGTTGGTTAAGACCAACTTTCCAGCTTGTGATAGGGAGAAGAATTTCCAGTCCATGAATTTTTGAAAGACCCTTTCTACAAGAAAATTCAAGTCAGAAGTATTTCTCCCATCAATCTCTATAGGGCGCCCTAAATATGTGCCTAGCTTCTCCTCCTGCTTCACTGAAAGGGGTTTCTTGAGCATCCTCTGTAATCTTGTAAGAGTGTTGGGGATGAAGATAACATAAGACTTTTCTTTACTAATCATTTCCCCACTTATGGTGCAGAATTCCTCAAGGCAAGATTTTACAGTATCACAAGAACCAAAGGTGGATCTGAAGAAGAATAGAGCATCATCTGTGAAAAAAAAGTGAGAAATATCATGAGAGCTTCTATGCACTTTAAGACCTTTGATGTCCCTCCTTTCCTAGAGAAAAGTCACCCTTCTAGATAGCACCTCCATACAGAGGATGAATAGGTATGGGGAGAGGGGGTCCCCTTGTCTTAGTCCCATTGTAGGGTTGAACCACTTGGATGGTTCACCATTTACTAAAATGGAATAAGACACAGATGTAATGCATTCCGTGATCCACCTTATCCATAGTTCTGGAAAATTCATCTTCCTTAGGACTGCTTCCACAAAATCCCATCTGATCCTGTCATAGGCTTTGTTGAGGTGCACCTTTAGAGTTGCTGCAAAGGACAATCCCTTCTTTCTTCTTTTTATTGTGTGCATCATTTCATGAGCAATTAAGTAATTGTCCACTAGCAATCGCCCAGGAATGAAGGCATTCTGGTATTAACTTACCAGATCACCTAAGATGAGTTTTAGCCTATTGACCAGACACTTTGAGATGATTTTGTAGAGAGTGTTGCAGAGGCCAATAGGTCTGAATTGAGAAACTTTGCTTGCATTTGCTGTTTTTAGGATTAAGCATAGGTGAGTTATGTTTAACTCTCTGAGAAGATTACCACTGTGGAAGAATCTCTTCACAGCTTGGCATATGTCTCCTCCAACTGTCTTCCAGCATTTTTGAATGAAGATTGGGGGACATATCCATCGGGGCCAGGAGCTTTTAAACGAGCCATGCCAAATACTACATCTCTAATGTATTTCTTTGTAAACTCCAGGGACAGTAGATTCCTCCGAGTCTGAAAGAACCGGGACATGTTGTAGCCAATATTCTAAGATCACGCTTCTTCTTTGCTCTTCTTCTTCTAGCACATGTCCTGCATTACATTTATAAATGTCAGCAAAGTACTCAACAAAAGTACCAATGATTTTCTCCTCATCCAGCTCACATTCATCATTATTTCCCTGTAGGGCTATTATCTTGTTCCTGGTCTTGCGTTCTTTTACACTCCTGAATAAGAAAGAGGTGGTTGCATCCCCAAGCTAGACCCATTTGGATTTGGCTCGTTGCTTCCAGAAAATCCATTGCACCTGTGCTTCTATAAGTGGCTCTTGTCTTAGTTTCCTTTCCTTAGATGCTAGGGATTCCAAAGGGATCTGGGTTGAATCCATTCCAAATGCTAGATGTGCCTCTTGAAGTTTACCTTGCATACTTTCCAATTGCATTCCATGAGATTTTTTCCATTCCATGCACCAACTAAACAGCTTTTGACGCACTAGTTGAAGCTTGCGGCAGACTTGGTACATCATTGAACTAGTTTGTCTCACTTTCCATCCCTCATTGAGTATATATTTCCATGGCTTCTTCAAAGCAGAGAACCCATGCATCAATTTTATAATCCCTCCTCCTTTTCCTTTCTCTCAGAGGGGTTTGTGTCAAGACAAATAAGGCTATGATCTGATATGAACCATGGGAAGTTCAAAATTATGGCGTTTGGGTATAAGTCATCCAATCCAATATCATAATAAGCCCGATCCAACAGTTCCATGATTGTGTCACCCCCCTCTCTGTTGTTTTTCCAGGAAAACGGGGTCCCTTTGAAAGAAATGTCTAGTAGTCCACAATCCGTTATCCATTGTCTAAACCATTGTGCGCCTCTAATGTTAGGAACTCCACCAAGTTTTTATGATGCCCATTCAACCTGGTTAAAATCTCCAATTAACAGATGTTTTCCAAGATATGCCCTCAAATGCATGGTGAGCATATCCCAGACTTGCTGTCTCTCCTCAATATAAGGCTAGCCATAAACAAAGGTAATTATAGAGTCATAGTTCAACTGGTCCAAGACCTTACAGGAAATGAAAAAACAACAGCTAAAAAGCCATTCCACAGAGAACAGCTTAGACCACCCTACAAACAGCCCCCCCCCCCAGCCGACTGTTGGGCATCAACCCCAGAGCAATTACTAAATCCCATCCTAGAGAAAATTGGGATAATTACAGACGACAAACACTTAGTTTCTTAAATAAAAATACAATCAACAGCAAAAAATCTAGTACTACTACTAATAAACTGAAATGTATGGGAGTTTGAGAGGCCTAGACCCCTACAGTTCCAACACCATAGCTTCATTTGGCCCCTCGTGGCTTTCCAAGGGTAGCCACGTCACCCTTTGAGGGGTATCCATGTCACCCTTTGAGCAAGAACAACAACATTTGAAGAAGATTGGCACCTCGCGCTTTATTCCATCATTCTCAAAAGCCATACCTTGAACAACTTTCCTCTCGATCTCTGGCAGCAAGGTTGAGGGTGAATCGTCGTCAGACAATCCCAGCTTCTTTGCAGCATCTCCCCTGTATACCTTGGTCTTCTTTCTCTTCTTTACCCTCTCTTTCTCTTAACTGGGCTCGTTGCATGCTTCCTCCTTCGGATCCAAATTGAGGTCCAGCATCAAAATTAAGGGTCGCTTCACACCACTCGGCCCACCCGCATCTTCATTATTTTTCAGATTCTCCATTAGGAAACCACTAGGCTTTCAGTAAATGCTTTTTTTGGGCCTCTCTGAGCCTGCACTTCCATTCCTTCTTCCATGGCCTATTAAGCCCGGCCCAGATTTGACAATCTTTTTTCCCTTCCTCACGAGGCCTGGGTCGGGCCTACCAAAAGTGATGCCCTCCCTGTCCGAATCTGATGACTTAGGAGAAATATTCAGGTCATTGATTCGGGCCATTTGGTTTACTAAAGCAATTCTTGGTGATTGTTCCAAACTAGATCTAGCCGTGACAAAAGAATCAAGGGAGTTCTGGGTACTAGTTGGGTTTTTAATAGATGAAAATGGGGGTTGTTGGGGGATAGTAATTAATGTGTCAAAGTGGGCTACTTTTTGGCCCGGTTTTTTTTTGGGCCTAAGGTAGGGTTCAACTATCCTACCAAGCTCGTCCCAAGATTCGAAAGATGAATCCAAATATTCCGAAAAATCGAAAGAAGGAGCAGTAAAGTGCTTACCTCCCTTTGATGGACCACCTTGCATGACATCATTGGGTTATAACACCACAACATTTATCTCCCATAGTGCAAAGTTTGGTTTTCCATTCTTGGAAATGATAGCATCATCAAAGGTGGACAACACCCTATCCCAACTATCCACATCTGAGTTGGTTGAGGGGGGCGATTCAAAGTCGCTTATAGGGGAGCTCAAGTCGAACAACTTAGCAATGTAGGTTAGTAGTTCCATGTGCATTGGAAAGGAGTGGGGTTTTTTATTGGTTTTTTTTATTTGAAAGTTTCAGATGAAAGGGGGAGGTGGGTGGGGTTGATTTGTATAAATAAGGAAAGCCATGAGGGAGAGGAATGTCAACTTGGGTAGTTGGAACGACATTAATACTATTTATGGGAAGCTTGAAGAATTTATTGTTATACCTTAAGAACTTCTGTTTTTTTCTTGAAACAGTAATAAAAATTGTCTGATGATATTCTCTGTTTTTGCATAAACTGAAAAGGCGGTTGAGTAAGGAGAGTGAAAGACGAAAAATCCCTTATCAACCCGTTTTTTCTTTGCGGGTCTAGGGGTAGAATTGTCAAATCCACTCTAGGTCAGTTGAATCTTTCTTTTGCGATTCTGACAGGAGGAAAAAATATCCCCCGCGTTTTCTTGTCATTAATGCGCCATTAACTCTCAGCTTCTTGCAACCACCTATTTGTCGTCCGTCCTCGTTGCAGAACAGGTCCAGGCTCCGCTTCCTTTTTTCCGGGCACATCACTGGCGTAATAGTGAACCGCCGTCGCACACAAAGGCTCTATTGGGTTCCAGCAATTGGTTTCTCCTTGTGACCTCTGTTTCTCGCCTCCCCTTTCTTCTCTAGTTCTTTCTTCGATCCTATTCCTTTATCCTTGGCCGGGTCTGACTACGATTTTGGGTTATCACCACTACCCTTACCACCCTTATCATCTGGCAAGTCAGAGCTATCTTCACTGGAATCCTCTGCATCTTCCATGCTATCATCATCATCATCTTTGGGGGATTATCTTCCATATCCTCATCGGATTCCAACGATGATTCCGAATCTAAGTTTCCTTCCAAATTACTTGATCCATCGTAGTATCGTCCAAGGTAATCATCTATGAGATCAATCCACATTGTTCTATGTCGCTCTACGCTTTTCAATCCCACAAGTTTCCTCGCGAATAGGGGCTTGTAAGAAGGGCTTATCTTCAGACATCCATCTCCATTGCACACCCGCATCATAGCCTCTTCTATCTCCCTACTAGTGTTGGATGGAGACGACTTGCAGTGGCTACCCTTATAGCCTACTCTGCCACACACATCGCAAAAGACAAATACTTCTTCGTATTTGAAGCTTACCCATTCTAAGTTACCTATAGCATACTCGAAGTAGAATCCCAGAATGAGCGGTTTTCTAATGTCCACCCATACTCTTGCACGAATATCACAGCGTACTGGATTTTTTAGGGAATCCTCATCATAGAACATCACCTTCCCAATTCTAGCAAAGGCTCTGCTTGCAATTTTGATATTATTGTAGTATAGGGGTAAGCCCTCAATTCGGACCCAAATGTAGGTTGAATCGAATGGCATAGAACGAAGAACATGTCCAATGAAACAGAGCTTTAGAACTAGAAGTGCTCCTTTCTAAGTAGTTACACCATGTCTTGCCAAGGCTTTGCAATTATCCTGGTTAGTGAACTTGAAAAGAAACACATCTTTCACCTTTTCAACAATTACCAGTCCCCTTGCTCTCCAATTTGAGAAAACCCATGCTTGGATTTCTTCTCTTGTAAATTTCCTATTTCTCCAGTCTTTGAATTTTCCCACTACTATGTGGCCAACATCGGCATGGGCTTTTAGTTTCTCAGTAGCTGTGGGTCGTATGATCGGGCCCATTTGGCGAATATTTAAGAAGGCAAACAGGTCTCTATTTGGGGGAGAAAAGTCCTCCAAATATGACATGGGAATTGGTGAGGAAGACGGGGGGGCAAGGGTTAGGGGGGGCTGTAGGGGGGGTGAAGAGAGGTGGAGTGAGGGGGTTGTTGAAAAGGTGGAATTGAAAAAACTTTGTGTAAGGGGGTGGTTTAGAGAGAGATGCTCTAGCGGTCTAGAGAGAGATATCTGTGTGGTTGTGGACTTGTGGGTAGTCAATCTCCCGTAGTAGCTTGTTTGGAGCTGTAGACACCCATTTGTGTCTCCCCAAAACCAAACCCGGTGATGAGTACTTTTCACGTCGAATCATAATCGAATGAAGTGAAAGTGTGAAAAGTCTAGTGTTGCGGATAGTTTTAATTTCTTTTCTCTTCTTTCTGTTTTTGAAAACCTATTTTAAGAAAACAGCCAATCCAGTTTGGTTGGTCCATGATATGGGTCCAATAATAGTGTAGTTGGATGAGGCTTGAAAAGAGCTTTCCACCGATATACTATAAGCCCAATTCCGATGAATAATGAGGAAGTTATGGCAAAATTACTAAACTGACCCGGTTTGAGCCTTATGTGCAGCCCAATGATCTAGGGGAGGGCCTAGTATGGATTTATCATTCCTAATGCAATTAGGAATGGTTTTAGTCTTCTAGATTCTTTTTGAAGGTTCTTTTCATTCCTAATTCAATTAGCATTGATAAATTGACTTTTGTTAACTTTTGGAGTTTTAATCAGAATCAAAGAGTGTTTTTAAGGAAAATACGATTTTATCCTCCTGTACGGTTAAATTTTATCTGATTTTAGAAAACGCGTCAAAAATATGGTTAGCGCCTAACGCCAGACATTAGCGCATGGCGCTAATCTTGGCGCATGGCGCTAGCGTTAGCGTCTAGCGCTAACTTCGTTTTTTCACGTCAGAACTCTAATTTGTTTTTCTTTCTTTTTGGTTGATTCTCTATAAATAGCCTCCTAAAATCTCCGTTTTCAATCATCTACAATCATCAAATATTCTCAAATATCACCTACTCTCTAATTCTTTTCTCTAAAGCTAAAGCTTTCTTTCTCACTTTTCTAACCCACCCTTTTGCATACAAAATTCCGCATTCACGAGATTTAGAAACACCTAGCCAAGTTCGAAGTTGCCTTCACCCTAGACGTCAAAGGTTTTAATTTCTGAGGGTTTGGTCTCTCTTTCAATTATTTAATTTAATTGTATTATTATTTTCCTTGAAGCTACTAACGTGTGTATTTTGTTATTAGAAAGAGGTACGAGGCATCCAAGTAAGGGCTTTAATTGATTCATTGTAATTATGATGTAGAAATCATGCTTAGGTTTGTATTATGATTCCTAATGTTATGTTAGGGCGTTTTGATCTTCCTAGTATCGTGTCTAGGGTAACTTTAATATCAAGTATGACTAAAAATATGATGTCTTTTGTATTCTTTCCTAATATTCATATTAGTATCATATTAGGGCTAAAGCTTTGATTTTTATTGTTTAGTGACATGCTAGGGTTTGTTATTAATCTTGTTAGTATCATGCCTAGGATCTTTCTATTTTTATGCTTAAACATGATTATTTTAATTATAATTATTATTCTTATAATAGTTGTTATTATGATTATATATAATTTGATAATTATGTTGCTTGATATTTATTGTTATTGCTTGATCACGCCTTTTATGCATGTTTAAAGGGAATTGGTAATTGTAATCACGCTTAATAAGATAATTAATGATCTTGTTTAGGGTTAATTTGATTATAATTCAAGTGATCGCTAATAATAGTTTTATTTGTGCATTAATATTCAACCAACATAGATAAACAGGTTTAGGGTTAATCCTATTAATTGCATGTTAGTCAGAAAGCGCACATAAATACGATCAGAATAAAGTAGAGGCCTATTATTAGGGCAGGTTCAATCTCTTTTAGGTTGGATTTGTACCTTCATCCCCGAACTGCTAGTCATGGTTCCAGACTTATTGGAGTTGACGATCTCCTGGATCGTTAAGGGGTGTAACCTTCACCTCGTGAACGGTTTACAAGTTCCTAAAACTTGTTGGCGACTCTTTTGCTCTATCTTCTTTCCCTTTGGACGCCACCGTACTTTAGTGTATGATCACAGTGGGGTTCAAGCTAGGGGTAATGCTTGTAATATTCCCTACAAGTGCATCCTAAAATTTGGTGTTACAGAAGGCAAAATTGTTCCACGAACATTTTCACCTTTATCACATTGTTAATCCCTTCACTATTCATTGATAGATCATTAATTAGTACAGGAAAAGAAGATAAAGGATGGGAAGGGAAAAGAAAGAAAAAGAAGGGAAAGGAAGGTGATTTTATTTTCCAATATTTGGTTGATGAATAGGAAATGAAGGGAAGAGAAAGGAAATTATTTTTATTTTTCTCTTTTCAGTCAAATTCCTTCAATTTTGGAAGGAAAGATAAGATAGAATTTTGTTAAGAGACTTTCCTTCCACTTCCCTTCCTTTTCTTTCGATTTTTATGTTATTTATTCGACCAAATATGGAAATTTGATTAAAACAATTTCCTCTTCTTTTCTTTTCCATCCAAATCCCTTCAACCAAAAAGGGCCTAAGCAATAAGTTAAATTTAGATGTCAGATTATTTAAGTCGCTCTTTAGTGGAATTTACCCTTCTATTTCTTCTACTTACCTTATGATACATCTTTTGTTTATGTGTTATGTCGACCACCTATTTAAAAAAAAAAACCCTCGAGGGTTGACAAGTGTAATTCCAAGTTCCCTAAAAAAAAGTTGTCAATTTAAGAGTTTCTTTAATACTACCTCCGTAACATATTATTTGCAACGATTTGACATAAAGTAGAGAGGAAAAATGTTTAATCGTTGCAAATAATATATACCGCCAATACCGGAGGTAGTAGTACCTATTTTAAAATAAAAAGGGCAAAGAGGTCGCATGGCAACCACTTTCTATCTTTGCCAATTAAACCATTATTAGGCAACTTAATTTGAGAGATCAAATCCTCAAAATCATGTCATTAAAGATTTGAGCTTAGCTGGTATGCATGTCATTAATACATTCCATGCTACTTCAAATTTAAACATTCAACAATGAAGTGCTTATTGGATCTCCAACATCCAGTTTGTAATTGAAGTTTTTAATGAAGCTTAATATAGTTAAACCTTAATGACCTCGAAGATAAAGCTACATACAGTGTATCCAATTAACATCACAATAAAGGTCAGAAGGTGGGTATCTTAATTATATGTCTTTGTACTCTTTGCCAGCGTCTCATACTTAAGTTGGTTTCCTAAAATTGGAGATAAATAAGACAAAGTTAGTTTAATATTATTAATTGTGCAGTGTCAATATATGAAGTTTGAAAATTAGTTTGGTACTGAACATATAATAAATAGATAAAGCTATAAGACAGGTTTTGTTGGAATTATGCACTTTTGGAGTTATAGATTTGTGTTTAGGTTAGGCTTGAGTGTAATAGGGTAAGGTATTTGTTAATTTATTTAAGAACTGCAACTTTATTTTTAATGGTGTAAAGAGAGAGTCGCAGAATAATGATATAGACGGAATTCAATCTCATATCTTAGATATTATCTCCCAAAATTTGAGTGTAATTAAATATTAGTTTATCTTATAGATTTGAAGTGTATATTTTTTTCGTCCAAAAATTATAGTCTCACTATACTTTACAATTGGAATAAGTTGTCATATTTCTTAAAAATAATGATGCCTTTTAATTGATTTGTGAACAATGTCTTTAAGATTAAAATTTATAGAAAATAGACCCAACTATTACACTTTATAATTGAAGTATATAAGATCTTTTTATAAAATTATGTAATGTGTTCACTAACTATGATGAGTTGGGGCAATGAGATATGTAATTGGTTTTAATATAAAACAACCATTACATTTTTATTAAATCAAAATTTGTATAAATTTCCCTTTGAAGTGTTACTTCTGAAAAGATTAAGCACTCAAAAACATTTTTATTTAAAACCTCGGCCTACATAGTACATACGAGTACTAATAAAGTATTTTATAGGATAGTCAATGAACTCTAAAGTGCATGATTGGGAAGATAAAGTTGTAAACAATAATAGTTGACTCGTGCATTTGCAATAAAGAAAATTTAATATGTTGATGATATTATCGGGTGGGAATGAACTACAATAACTAAATTAACTACTTAATTGATTAGTGGGGCTTTTGGGTACCTTCTCCTCACTTTCAAAAATCCCATCTTTCACTAAGCCACTTATTTTGTGTCTGGTACATCGTATTGTTATATCATGTCAACTTTTGTCAACTCTAATACAAGTAATCATTTTAAAATTGAATGAACATTACATTTGACTTGAATATCGAAGATGGTATAGCTTTTAGAGAAGTAAGGGTGGAAGATAGGCACAAATAAGAATATGTATTGTAGGTAGCAGTTATAATCACAACTTTGTAGGTATGAAGACAAAGTTTAAATTACATCTGCCTGAATTTTCGTACTAGCTTAGCTTGTTTATTCTGTAGGCCATACATATTCTATGACTAATTATTCTATATGTTGCACTTTTAACACATACTTTTTGATAAGCACACTAAACTATCTTTTTGAGGTAAAGATTGAAGAACAAGAAATAGTATTGGAAGAACAAGTGAACAACTATGGGAGTACTGTGTATGGTAAAAACATATTCATGCATAGATTTTAACTGTGGTGGCCGTATATGTCAGCCCAACTGTAGCCCGAAGACCATCCAAAAGCTTGAAAAGTCCCATCAGGCCCGGCCCAAGTACTTTAGTCATCACTCATCAGTATTTGTATACTTTGGCCCACAAAGAGATTAGTTACGCCTTTCTTTACCAAGTTCAACCGAGTTTCAAAAAAATAAGTTTAAGGGGGCAAAGGGGCACAAAATAATCTTACTGTATACTCCTTCTGTTTTTAAATACTTGCTCCATTTCTTCATGCGTGGAGTTTTACAAGAAATTAAAGTTATAAAATATGGAAGTAATGGGGTAGGTGGAAGAATAACAAATTATACGGAGTAAAAAGCAAAAGTAATTTACAGAATTAGAGGAGAGAATATAAAATTAATAAAATATGATTTGTGTAGGGCCCACTAGTTGAGAGAAATGAATTAAATATAGCAAGTATTTAAAAACGGCCGAAAAGGAAAGTGGAGCTAATATTTAAAAACGGAGGGAGTACTAAAGTAATCCCTACAATTATCCCTAAAGTACACTTGCCATTACCTCATAAAAAATTTTCCCGCTAAAAAGCTTATTACTTTTTTTTTTTTGTTTGTTATTGAAAGAAGTTTTATGCTATGTTTGGATAACAAATTAGAAGGGAAATGGAAGGGAGGGAAATAGGAGGAAGGGGAAGGAAGGGAAAGTGGAGGAAATGATGAGCTCCATTTTCCCTCCAAATCTCTCCAATTTTGAAGGGTAGTCTTTATAAAAGGAGGAGGGAAAATGGATCCCTCCCTCCCCCTCCCCCTCCGCTCCCCCTCCCCCTCCCTCTCTCTCCCCCAACATATTATCCAAACAAGGAAGTTTGTCTCCCTCCATTTCCCTTCCCTTCCTTTCCTTCCATTATTTGTTATCCAAACATAGCCTTAGTGTTAAAATCCAACCTCTTTGTTATGTATTCTTCTTTTTTCCTTATGTAATGTCTCTTTAGTCTTTCTTTTTATTTTTCTAGACCCTAGGGAGAATTATTGTGTTACTGTCATTTCAACGTTCACTTGTAATTCTCTACTAATGCAATATAAAGCTCTTTAGGGAGCGAATGGTTATTCAATCAAAGCTCTCTACCCCGTTGTTATTGCTTTAAGACTTGTGTGTTGTTTAAGCCTTTATAGATATTGTGCTTGCCTTGTTTTAAAGCATCCCCCACCAAACCAAGAGACCCTAGAGACGTCCTCATTTTCGTCGGTTCCGCTTGTGCCCGCTTCGAAGTATCGGCCGTCACAAGCTCCGACTCCGCACTCGTTGTTCTCGTGTGCCCTCTTGAGACACCGTAGGTCCGTGTTGCTGTGTGCTCACGAACCTCCTTGCTTTAGTCTTGCGCCCTTGTCGCCAAAAGACGAGAGCGCGCCGCACGATCTGGTGTTGAATCACTCGGACCGTGACAGTTTGGTATCAGAGCCAGGTTTGCCGTAGAGATGGCAGAAGAAGGAGAGATGCATGAATACACATTCGAGGAAAGACTTGCTTGGCTTTAAGGCAAGTCCGAACAGTGGGCTATGCTTGAAGAAAGGCTGCCCAAACTCGAGGATATTGTAATAAAACAAGCCGACCAAATAGAGAGGCTTGCCGCTACTGTGGATGGGTTAACGGAGCAACTTAACTTCGTGCAAGGCGTCGCTGATGAAGCACAAGATAAATGTGCAACCTTAATGCATGCCCAGAGAGGGCTCGGGGGAAGTGGAGGTGCCAAGATAAAACCTCCCAAGCCCCGGACCTTCAATGGCACGAGAGATTCAAAAGAAGTTGATAATTTCATTTTCGACATGGAGCAATACTTTCGGGTCTGTCAGTTGGAGAATGAGTTAAAAGTTGATACCGCCACTATGTATTGGTGGATGATGCAAAGCTTTGGTGGCGCACCAAGTACACCGACATCCAAGCTAAGAGGACGTCGGTGGATACTTGGGAGGATCTGAAGAAAGAGCTGATGGCCCAATTTTATCCCGAGAATACCGAGTTTGTTGCTCGCACCAAGCTCGCTGCTTTGCAGCATAAGGGTTCCATCCGGGAGTATGTCAAAGAGTTTTTAGCGTGCATGTTGGAGATCCACAACATGTCCGAGGAAGATCGCCTATTCAACTTTGTGCGTGGTCTTAAGGAATGGGCCCAAAGAGAAATTTGGCGCCAAAAGATTGATACTTTATCGGGAGCCATCGCTGCAGCCGAAAGGTTGATGGACTACTCCTCAGAGAAAGGACAAGGTTTGAAGAAAGGGAATAGCGGGCCGACATCGAACCCTCCTAGGAACTCCGGACATGGCTCGCAAGTGAGCTCCAACAACTCGAACAATAGATACAATAGGAGTGGGGGAGAAGACTCTCGGAAGAGTGGAGCTTCTTCCTTCTCTAGTAGAGGAAGCACCCCTAGTTCATCTTCGGCAGCCAGGCCATTGACGTGTATCCTTTGCAGAGGACCGCACAAGTGGTTTGAATTTCGACACAAGGGAGAAATTGACAATCTCCAAAAGAAACTGTCCTCCATGTCCTTAGAAAACCCCGAGGGTGAAGAAGCCGATGAGGTAGAACCTAGTGAAGGAGAACATTCCAGACTGGGGGCCATTCGCATGATGTGCGCTATGGGAAGAGAAGGCTCTGAGGGCCAACCCAAAAACTCTAGATTGATGTATGTGAATGCGTTGGTAAACGGAAAGGAAACTCGTGCCATGGTGGATACCGGTGCTACCCACAACTTCATTTCAGAAAAGGAGGCAAAAAGACTTGGGTTGAAGCTCCTACCAGAAGGAGGCAGTATGAAAGCGGTGAATTCAGTTGCCAAACCGATCCACGGCGTTGCCAAGAAAGTAACAATGAAGCTGGGAGATTGGAGCGGACAGGTGGACTTTACTGTTGCGCCAATGGACGACTTCAGCTTGGTGCTCGGCATGGACTTCTTACACTTTAGTAAGGCAGTCCCGATGCCGCATCTTAGTTCTATTCTGGTGCCCGGGCAGCAACCATGTCTCCTCCGAACCTGCGAATCGGGAAAAGGGCCGAAAGGGCCCCTCCTTTCAGCAATGCAATTGGAGAAGGGGTTGAAGAGGAACGAGCCCACGTTCCTAGCAACACTTTCCACGAAGGAAGATGAAGCAAGTGGAGACTTTCCGCCTGCAGTTGCCGAGCTACTATCAGAGTTCCAGGATCTCCTCCCGAAAGACCTACAAAAAGTTCTCCCACCTAGAAGGGCAGTGGACCATGAGATTAAGCTGGTTCCAGGGGCGAAACCCCCAGCACGAAGCCCTTATCGCATGGCTCCCCCAGAACTGGCTGAACTCCGGAAACAATTGGAGGACTTGCTTGAGGCAGGCTTCATCCGCCCATCAAAGGCTCCTTATGGGGCTCCTGTGCTTTTTCAGAAAAAACAAGATGGAAGTCTTCGATTGTGTATCGACTACCGAGCATTAAATAAGGTTACGGTGCGCAATCACTACCCTATCCCTTTGGTGGCGGATTTGTTCGATCAGTTAGGGGATGCAGTGTACTTTACAAAGCTAGACTTGAACTCTGGCTATCACCAAGTTCGTATCGCCGAAGGAGATGAACCAAAAACTGCTTGTGTGACGAGATACGGGGCATACGAATGGCTAGTCATGCCCTTCGGCTTGACGAATGCACCTGCTACGTTCTGTACTCTGATGAACCAAGTATTTCGAGAGTACTTAGACAAGTTTGTGGTCGTGTACCTCGATGACATCGTTGTCTACAGCAAGACTTTGGAGGAGCACCTCGAGCACCTAAGATTGGTCTTCGAGAAGCTGAGAGAACATCACCTTTTTGTGAAACGAGAAAAGTGTGCCTTTGCGCAGGAAGAAGTCGGATTTCTTGGACACTTTGTGGGGAAGGGTCGATTGAGGATGGACCCAAAGAAGATATGTGATGTTCGCGATTGGCGGGATCCCAAGAACCCCTCTGAGCTGCGATCCTTTCTAGGACTGGCGAACTATTATAGAAGATTCATTAAGGGATACTCAGAGATCGCAAGTCCCCTCACTGACCTATTGAGGAAAGATTGTCGTTGGGAATGGTCAGGGCCCCAGAAGGAAGCTTTCCAAAAGTTGAAAGAAGCAATGGTGAAGGAGTCGGTCCTTGCCCTTCCAGACATCACCAAACCATTCGTGGTCGAGACGGATGCTTCGGATTTTGCTTTAGGAGGAGTGCTCCTCCAAGAAGGACATCCTATTGCATTCGAAAGTAGGAAGCTGAATAATGCGGAGAGAAGGTATGCGGCACAAGAAAAGGAGATACTAGCCATTGTGCACTGCCTAAGAGGATGGAGGCACTACTTGTTGGGGTCAAAGTTTACCGTCCGCACAGACAACACCGCGGCGAGTCACTTTCTCACCCAACCCAAGCTGACAGGAAAACAAGCTCGGTGGGAGGAGGACTTAGCTGAGTTCGACGTGGAGTTCACCTATAGAACGGGATCCAGCAATAGAGTTGCCGATGCCCTGAGTAGGCGGGCCGATCTTGCTGCGATGTACAAGTTAGCGCCAATGACTGCAAGCAGCATTGCCACATCCGTTAGAGATCAAGTTCGTGCTTATCTCCCAGATGATCCGATGACAAAAACCATAACAAGGATGATTGAAGAAGGGAAGACTAGACGCTTTTGGTTGGAAGATGGCCTCATATTCACCAAAGTTACAAAGCTGTTCATCCCCAAAGCAGGGGGATTGGGGAAAATGTTGTTGAAGGAATGCCATGATACGCTGTGGGCGGGACATCCTGGTTGGCAGAGAACCCTCAGTCTACTCGCGATGGGGTACTACTGGCCAGGAATGAAGGAAGATGTGATGAGCTACACCAAAACCTGCCTTGTGTGCCAGCAAGACAAGGTTGACAGACAGAAGCCCGGGGGCCTCCTTGAACCTCTTCCTGTACCAACTCGACCGTGGGAGAGTATGTCGATGGACTTCATTAGTGGCCTCCCGAAGGTTGGCCAGTTCTCTTCTATCATGGTGGTGATAGACAGGTTCTCAAAATACGCAACGTTTGTACCCTTGCAGAAGGCTTGCGGAGCAGAAGAAACGGCATCTCTCTTCTTTAAGCATATTGTGAAGTACTGGGGATTGCCAAAGAGCATAGTAAGCGACAGGGATACCAGATTCACGAGCATATTCTGGTCTGAGCTATTCCAAATGATGGGGTCTGACCTCAACATGTCGTCAAGCCACCACCCTCAATCTGATGGGCAGACAGAGAGATTCAATGGGCTTCTCGAGGAATACTTACGTCACTTTGTGAGCGCCAACCAGAAAGATTGGGTGAGACTCTTGGACGTCGCACAACTTTGCTTCAACGCTCAAAGGAGTTCTTCTTCCAACAAAAGCCCCTTTGAGTTGGTCATGGGTCAACAACCTCTCCTCCCGCACACAGTGCCTGACTGGGAGGGCGGTAGGAGTGCTCAGGCTCGAGATTTTACAAGAGAGTGGAAGCAAAACACCGACATTGCAAAAGCCTACCTAGAGCGAGCATCGCGCCGGATGAAGAAATGGGCTGATCAAAACAGAAGGCCAGTTGATTTTGCTATTGGGGACATGGTGATGGTGAAGGTCTTACCAGAACAGCTGAAGTTTCTCAGAGGGAGAGATCGTCGCCTCATTCGGAAATATGAAGGCCCCATCCGCATCACTAAACGGATTGGGAAGAACGCATACAAGGTAGAACCGCCTGCGTGGATGAGGATTCACCCCGTCTTCCACGTTAGTCGTCTAAAACCCTACCATCCAGATCCCGACGACAGCAACCGCAACGTCAGCTACCGCGCCAACATCAGAACCAGGACAAGAGCCACCCCTACAACAGAAGACTGAAGCTGCTAAGATCTTAGTGTAGATTTTGTAAGTCGACGAGGACGTCGACGACTTAAGTGGGGGAGGATGTTAGAATCCAACCTCTTTGTTATGTATTCTTCTTTATTTTCCTTATGTAATGTCTCTTTAGTCTTTCTTTTTATTTTTCTAGACCCTAGGGAGAATTATTGTGTTAATGTCATTTCAACGTTCACTTGTAATTCTCTACTAATGCAATATAAAGCTCTTTAGGGAGCGAATGGTTATTCAATCAAAGCTCTCTACCCCGTTGTTATTGCTTTAAGACTTGTGTGTTGTTTAAGCCTTTATAGATATTGTGCTTGCCTTGTTTTAAAGAATCCCCCACCAAACCAAGAGACCCTAGAGACGTCCTCATTTTCGTCGGTTTCGCTTGTGCCCGCTTCGAAGTATCGGCCGTCACAAGCCCCGACTCCGCACTCGTTGTTCTCGTGTGCCCTCTTGAGACACCGTAGGTCCGTGTTGTTGTGTGCTCACGAACCTCCTTGCTTTAGGCTTGCGCCCTTGTCGCCAAAAGACGATAGAGCGCCGCACGATCTGGTGTTGAATCACTCGGACCGTGACACTTATCCTTATATCTATGAAAGGGAATGATGCACAACCATAATAATAATTTAGGTAAAATTAAAATAAAAGTGTAGTTAAAGAAGAAAAAAATTGTTACATAATACTATACTTTGTATAATAAGTACTACTTAATTGAGAATAAGAATAAGCTTTAATATTACGAATACTAAAAATATTATTACTCCGTCTGTACGCCTTCCTTCTCACATTGCTTTTAATAAAATATAATGTTTATTGTATATTTTTTTGTTCTTTTTTACTAATAATGATTTTGTGTTATACGTTTTTAATAAAAGAATAATGAAAGTATTATTATACTGTTAAACTGTGCATAGCACGGTTTCTAAACTAGTATTTCCACTATTTTATAACAGTTGCGTCATTTTAACTATATACGTATTTCGATGCACTAATTTGACCTTAAATATCTTAGACTATATTTATATAAAAATACATATCAATAATCAATCAGCCCGTCTTGTGTGTTGTTGGCTACACCGTGTGATACTTATAAAAGAATAAAGTAATCCCTTAAAACTAACCAAGTAACCCCTGTTATATTGAATGAGTAACCCCTATAACATTGATTGAGTAACCTTATAACACTGACGAATTAACCCCTTTAACACTTAACCAAGTAACCCCTATTACTCTAACGAAATAATCCCTATAATGACTGGTCACATGGTGTGGCCAGCCACATATAAGACTCTGTGATAATCAATAATCAATAATCAATAATCATCATCAATAATATATACTAAAAGACACACTAGCAATGATATGTGCCATTTCCAAGCGTGTCCTTAAGTTTTTTTGAAAAAAGATTTCATTTAAGAAACAAATCTTTATACATATATAAAGTAATAATTACATACAAGTGAAGATTTAATGTATCTTTTCAAAATAAAACATATTGACAACTATAAAGTTAAGCAAAAATAAAAATTAAAAATAAAAATTTTCTTAACAAAATCTGTTATAAACTTTTTTTTATTTTTTTTAGATAAGACATTTTAGTACTACATACGTTTATTACAACAAGATTATATATATATATATATATATATATATATATATATATATATATATATATATATATATATATATATATAGGAAGGCTCATGTAAGAACCCTCCTCTATATAAGAATTCATTATATATAAGAATTAATCTGGACCGTGGGTTAAAGTAGATCCGACTGCCCAAAATCAATAGAATTATAATGGCACTTTTGTAATTTCAGTTTTACACTTACCAGTTACCACATCCCCTTCTCCTCTTTCACATCATTGTTTTCTCTCTCTAATCTTGCTACAGATCTTTACTCTTCTCTCGTCAATTTCGCTTCAAATTCCCCTCATTAAACGCAAATTTCATCAAAATTCTTCAAGAAATTTGTTCGAACTTATGAATTGTGCGCGAATTCTTCATTATTTCTCCCACATTTCGCGTTTAAGGTCTGTTTCAAAGGTATGATGAAAATTTAGGGTTTTCTATTTAATTTTCTTATAATTATTATTGTTCATTTTTCTGAATTTATGTGTTGATTTTTGTTATTTGGTTTATAATTTCATTGAATTTTGTGTTAATAATTTCATTCTTTTATTCACTTTCAATCATTTTTATTTTTTCATTATTTTTGCTTTTGATCGAATTTCACTTATTTCAGCTTTAGTTTCTATGTTCTATTGTTTTGAGTGTTAATTATATTTTATTTTTTTTGTAATTTTGATTTTGTTGTTTTTTTTTTCAATTTCAGGTTTGTCAGTTTTCATCTAATTTTGAATGAATTTTGGATCCGAATGCTGAGCTTATGCGACCTTCTTCGTCATCATTCTTCGTTATCAATTATTCAATCATGTCTATTTCTTATAATAAATGTTACTGATTTATCTCTGATCTTCTTTTAATAATTTTTGAGCTATAATTGATCATGTTCTAAATAATTGTGCCCTTGTTCAACACTATTATGCTAATGTTCTAAATTTTTATAAAATAATTTGAACTTGTCTTGATTTGTGGATACTCTAATTAAATAATTAGAACTTGTCTTGATTTGTGGATTAATGACAGTTTAATCTCTGGTCAATGTGAAAGATATGTTACCATATTCTTAATCCAGATTGTTATCATGCTATTCTTAACCCAGAAATTCAGGCAGGCTTGTCCTGATTCAGTTGTTCATCAAAATCGTCCGTTGTTCATCAAAAGCAATGTCAATATTTTCATGAATTAGGATGCAAGATCAGAATAGCACCTATGAAAGCTCTTCCTCCTTTGGTTAGTGTATGTATATCAGTATATATGACTCCTATTCTTGCTATTTTGTAGAAGATTGCACATCTGCATGTACTTATCTAGTTATCTAGTATATGTACTACATACAAACATGGCTATTGCATGCAGATGTGAGTCTAATTCCATTTGATTAAATTGCTTTGCTTGTTTTATCCATTTCCTTCATTTATTTTATTTTATATTTTGTCTTTGGAACACATTCAGGCTGTATAAAATGTCTTATGGTCTATCTTAGCTTTATGGTCTATCATTTGATCTTTTTTAGTTCATCTATTGTACTCTAGTTTACATAAATTTCTTCAAGTAAAGCATAAGCCCCAATAATGCTGGAGAGATATAAATATAGAATATATAGATGAGTCGGGGATATGATTAAAAAACAAAAATTTACTTTTGAGATGTTTTATATACATTAACCTACTAGCTCAAAGGGTAGAGCAATGTGCAAATGCACCAAAGATGTGGGTTCGACTCCTACGTAGGTTGATTTTTGTGTAATGTGGAGATGAGAGTTTTGTATAAGAGTTGTGTTGTAGCATAGTTCCATAGTAATTAATCATTTAAAGCCAATTATTTGTTTATATAACTTAGATCATTCTATAGAATTTAGCCATTCAACTTTAAAAGATAAGAGTTTACATCAAATAAAACTACATACATTTTTTTTTTAATCTATGTTCTAATTATTTCCCGTGCTCTAAATTTTTTCTATGTATGTTCTAAATATTTTTGCCTATGTTCTAAACTTTTCTCTCATGTTCTAAACTATCTTTCCAATGTTCTAAACATTTTCTTATGTTCTAAATTTTTTTGCCTATGTTCTAAATTTTTCTCTCATGTTCTAAACTATTTTTTCTATGTTCGTTCTAAACCCTTTCTTATGTTCTAAATTTTTTTTGCCTATGTTCTAAAATTTTCTCTCGTGTTCGAAACTATCTTTCCTATGTTCTAAATCTTTTCTTATGTTCTAAATTTTTTTGCCTATGTTCTAAAATTTTCTCTCATGTTCTAAACTATCTTTCCTATGTTCTAAATTATTTTTCCTATGTTCTAAATTTCTTTGCCTATGTTCTAAAATTTTCTCTCATGTTATAAATTATCTTTCCTATGTTCTAAAATTTTCTCTCATGTTCTAAACTATCTTTCCTATGTTCTAAATTATTTTTCCTATGTTCTAAAATTTTCTCTCATGTTCTAAACTATTTTTCCTATGTTCTAAATTATTTTTCCTATGTTCTAAATTTCTTTGCCTATGTTCTAAAATTTTCTCTCATGTTCTAAATTATCTTTCCTATGTTCTAAAATTTTCTCTCATGTTCTAAATTATCTTTCCTATGTTCTAAGCCTTTTAATTTCTTATGTGTTCTGAGCCTTTTAATTTCTTATGTTCTAAATATTTTTCTACCTATGTTCTAATTTTTTTCCCTATGTTTTCTAAATTTTTTAACCTATGTTCTAATTTTTAATTCACTCTAAACATTTATCCCGTGTTCTAAGTTTTTTCTAATGTTCTAAGTTTTTCTATATGTTCTAAGTTTTTTCTATATGTTCTAAAATTATTTTCAATGTTCTACATTATGTTCTAAATTATTACATTTGTTCTAAATTAGGCTATAAGGAGAAATAATAAGGTTTACCTTTTAAGTTTGTTTTAGTTATTTATAAAGATAACCTATGTAGGATTCGAACCTACATCTTCTATGCATTTGCATAGTGCTCTACCACTTGAGCTAATAGGTTTTAGCCGTATGTTATTGATCACCACTCCCCCTTAGAAGGGGCGGAAAACAATCACATGTAGAAACTCAAATGCCCCCCGGCCCATTACAATGCCCTGCTACATTCCTCCCTTCACATTTTACAATTTCACAAACCAAAGGGCCCCCCACCCAATACTCCACTAATTTTTAACAACAGCTGCTACTACTTTAAAACTGATAATTATCATACTAGAAAGCTGCATTTGCATTGATAATAACTAATAAAAAATGGCCACATTATATCAAGTTAAATCGCCCCCATCATGTATACAAAACCATCCTAACTGGCCAAGGCATCTACAATTCATTTTGAGACAGTTAAATTTGCAACATCATAAATCATAAGCATGGTGTAAGTCCATCCACCTATTTAAAGCCTTTGAACTCATTAATAATGCCCAGCTGGCCAACATACTCCTCCCACCCCCTACCCCTAGCCTCCTTCCCTCTCTCTTTATCCTCAGTCCCCAAGTTTTGCCTCAAAGATAATGTGTCAATCAATCAATCTAAGGGAAGCACTAATTTATCAGCAACCACCCAATAGATCCATGAAAAATGATATCACTAACAATTAAGAACGCAATAAGAGGTATCACTAACTTAGAACATGATGAAAAAGAGTTTAGAACATGCTAAGCTAATTTTCAATTCACAAAAGTCAATTAATTCATTTAGAAATTCCGAAATTACATAATTAGTTGCAAAACATAATAGACATACAATAAATCATCAAAAACTAAAAACATAAACTATTCAATAAAAGAAATTGAATACAGAACAGAGGTAGCGATATAATCGAACATACTACTAAAATGAAGCCAAAAAAAACCAAAAAGAATCCATGAAAAAAAAAACAAGAAATAATCAAGTAGCGCTGAAATTACCTAATATCGCTGAAATTCGAACACTAGAATCGCTGAAATTCGAACCCTAAATCCGCTGAAAATTCCAGCTCTAAAATCGCTGAAGTTTGAACACTAAAATCGCCAAAAATTGATGAAAATCAAATGAGAAAAATAAAAAATCGACTTGAACTCATGCTAAATTCATGAAAATCAAATCAGAAATATCACAAAAAATCAAATCAGAATTTGGTGATTTTGGAGAGAATTTGGGGGTTTTAGGAGAGAGAGTGCGGTAGTGTGGGTTATGTTTGAGGAGAGAGAAAATTTGGGGTATATATATGATGGTGGTTTGTTTTCATATTTACTATTATGCCATTACTAGTTTTGCTTTAATCTGGAGCGTTTATTACAATCTAATCCTACGGATTAGATTGGTTCTTATATATACTAGGTTCTTATATAAGGAGGGGTTCTTACCGGATCCCTCCCATATATATATATATATATATATATATATATATATATATATATATATATATATATATATATATATATATATATATATATATATATATATATATATATATATATATATATATATATAATTATTTAATATGGAAACTACAAGCTTAAACAATTAAATGTGAATATCAAATCAACGAATGATACTTTTGTATACTTTTGTTACTCTTTTCCTTGAATAATTTATGGTTAGAATTTTAATCAATTAGATTTCTGTGTATACTTCAATTAACTTGCCAAGAATGACACATACATGTTGATTATCCTTAATGTGTTCTTTTCCTTCCATTTTTATTGTTTTCAGCATTCAATTGAAATGAATATAACATACGAAAGTTAAATTTTTTAATATAGTGTTAAATGAATATAACTTGCCAAGAATGACACATACATGTTAATTAAAAATTACCGTGCGTAGCACATGACTTAACCTAGTTAATAATATATTGAACTAAAAAGATGGAGAATCTCCGTCTTAGAGAGAAAATTTCATTGCACTTCTTTTCATTCCAAATTCAAGAATACGATTGATTGGTATTTGCGCTTCTCTTATTACCTTTATTTATTCTCCTTTTCTTCAGATACAATTTAATCCTTCTATGACCAAATCTAAATTTGTGGTCCTGGACCCTGGGGACCGATAGGAACTATGCCAACAGACTTACCCAATAAGCATTAGCATAATGATATATGGACTTATGAAAAACTATATATACATTCTTACATATTACAGAGTAGTAATTAAACATGATCAAAGTTAGTATGAGAATGGTGTTAAAAGTCAATAATGCAATTATTATGAAACCAAGGAAGTAAATATTGTAAAACATGAATCCATATAATTTTAAAAAATATTTCAAGGACGATCAAAGTGTTATTCGTAATTAGTATGCCTAAAACAAAAGCACTCTACTTTTCCGATACACATTATGAAGAAAGAGCTTCAATCTCCTCACTATTGTCTTTGAAACAAGTTTAAATAAAACGTTAAATAGCGCAATAAGATGATATTGGGACGTGTGTGAGAGAGATTTTGCCTTCAAAATGAGATCGACAAATATTGGCCATGTTTATGGGTTTTTTAGTCCCTTGGAGATCACCAAAGCAATGTCACAACTTGTGCGTACGAATCACCTTCAAAAACATTGAATATTTCAATATTGGAATGTTTACTTCTGATGATTAAGTTAGACGTCGAAAATATAAATGGAGAGAGAGAGAGAGAGTGTGTGTGTTAAAGCGTTTGCGCATTTTGCCTTAAATTATGCGATAAAAACTGTTACGTACGAATCACTTGCAAAAACATTGAATATTTCAATCATTGGAATGTTCAATTCTGGCGATTAAGTTAGACGTTGGAAATGTAAATGGAGAGAGAGAGAGAAATGTTCAATTCTGGCGATTAAGTTAGACGTTGGAAATGTAAATGGAGAAAGAGAGAGAGGGGGGGGGGGAGGGGAGAGAATAAAAACATTTGCACATTTTGCCTTAAATTATGCGATGAATGTATTGTCAAGTGAAGATATGATGGCGGTATTTATACTCTTTTAAGATGGCATGATCCTAGGGTTTATTAGCTAAAAAAGCATACGTTGATTGACCTCCAAATACGTGAATGACAAGATTTCAAATGAGAAACATGGAAGAAGTATCTAATAAAAAAAAATTGTCAGTTAAAATGTAAAGTATAGGTTGCAGAAACATTATAATTATATAAAGGATAGTTTGTGGGGATATGTTTTAATGTTAGTATATTAAAGATTTTTTTTTTATAGAAAAAAAAGGTAGTATAAGGCCATATTTACTACTCATTTAAAAATAATAGTAAAAAATAAGTTCAATATGGTAAAAACAATTAAGTTTAGCAAAATTAATCTAAGCTTTGTATAAATCAATAATTAGAAAGAAATCAATAATTGTAAAGAAAAAATATAATAGAAAATCTGTAAAATAATTTCAGATCAACAAAAATAATTTCATTTTAATAAAATAAATTAAATTCAGTAAAAATAATTCTAGTTCAAATACTCTCTCTGTTTTTATTTAAGTTTCCCAGTTTTACTTTGGCACTGTTCAAAAGCATCCGTTTGACTAATGTTTTTGCTTTAAAGTAAGACTAATATATAATCACGTGGGTACTTATTAGAATTGTTTCAATGCATACTTTTTAAGTACCAATTTTTTATAATTTAAACTTATCGATAATTAAATATATACTCTTTCCGTGTTTTTATAAGTGTTACACTTTTTAAATTCGGCTGTATTTTAATAAGTGTTACACTTCCTGTTTTTTTTGGGTAAAAAGTTACAGAGTACTTTTAAATATTATATTTCTCTCTTCTCATTATCCCCACTCAAACCCACTACTACTTTATTATTATTATTATTATTATTATTATTATTATTATTATTATTATTATTATTATTATTATTATTATTATTATGATTATTATTATTATTATTATTATATACTTCCTCATACATTCATTACTTTTCAATAATTTATCAACTCCACTATCTTTCTTTTACAATTTTTTAATACTCTAAGTACCCCACTTACCTCTTATTTTATTTAAGTTAATTAAATTGCCTAAAATTATGTGTCGATCAAACTGTAATACCTATTAAAACACGAAGGGAATATATATATATTCCGTATTAAAAAATCTTGATCAAAATTAAACACTTAAATAAAAACTAAAGGAGAAATATTAATTCGGCATATATATATAGGATAAGAAAGATTTTATGTGCATAAAATTTTCACTGAATGTGCATATTTTTTGAATTAAATGTGCAAAATGTTTTTGAAAAGATACATTAAATCTTCACAATTTACAAATGTGACGTCAAGCGTTTTAGTATAAAATCCGATAACATATATAAGGGGATAGTATAAAATCCTCATTTATATATATATATATATATATATATATAATTTTCATTGAAAAGATTCATTAAATCATCACAATTTACAAATGTGACGTCAAGCGTTTTAGTATAAAATCCGATTATATATATAAGGGGATAGTATAATATATATATATATATATATATATATATATATATATATATATATGAAAAAATTCTTAAAATGAGAAGGATTATGTGCATAAAATTTTCAATGTGCATATTTTTTTCAATAAAATGTGCAATTTTTTTTTGAAAAGATACATTAAATCTTCACAATTTACAAAAGGGACGTCGTTCTCCAAATCCAACCTCACCTCAGCCGGGAATCCGGGATAGTATAAAATCGATTACAAAAATAAGCTTTCTCGTACAATATATATATGATTCAACCCAAAACCAAAAAGACCATCTTCCACATTCCTATACAACATTCCATCGTCCTCGTTCTAAGGTCACGCCTGACTTTCTCCCCAGACCACCATCATTATTTTTTTACTCCTCCTGCCATTTAAATATACACAGTCATAAACTCATAATCATCAACCTCTTCTTCTTCTATTTATATAAGTACTCGAACTATACTTTATATTAGTCATACTGTTCTTCTTCATTCCTGAATCCTCATTCTTTCTCGGCATCCCTTAAATTTCTCCTTTCTCTCTCCTCTCTCTCATTTCTTCTGTGTGTTTCATTTTCCAGCTAATCCACCTATATTACCGTACTAATTTCAAATAAAAACAAACTCAACCCATAAACAAACAAAAACAAAATCCCCATTTTTATTTTTTTCTCTAACTTTCTCTCTCCTCCTATGAGACTTCCCTTCCGAACAATACTGTGCAATCATTACAAACGCACTTGTTCATTCCTCTCCCTTTTCAACCCCATTCTACTCAAACACCACCACCACCAACCACCTTTACCACCACCAACAACACTCCAAATGAACACCTTCTCCTGCCTTAGACGCCGCCGAGTTAAGGATAAAGACCAAAAACTCCTCGTCATAATGGGTCCCACTGGTTCAGGAAAATCAGGCCTTTCAATTAAACTCGGAACTTATTTTCCTTCCGAAATCATCAACTCCGACAAAATCCAACTTTACAAAGGCCTCGACATTACTACCAACAAAATCCCATTAATCGACCGACTCAACATCCCTCATCATCTACTCGGTGAAATCGACCCTAAATTACAACCAGAGTTAACCCCATTACAATATCGAGCTCGAGCATCGTCTATCATTTCCAGCATCACCTCTCGCCGAAAACTGCCGTTATTAGTCGGCGGTTCAAACTCATTAATCCACGCTCTTTTATCCGTAAACCCGGATTCGGACCCGTTTTCCGGGTCAGACCCAGACCCGGTTAGCTCAGAGTTAAGATACAAATGCTGCTTTCTTTGGATTGATGTGTCATTGCCAGTGTTAAACGAGTATTTGATAAAACGAGTTGATGATATGCTTGACTCGGGGATGGTGAACGAGTTAGCCGATTTTTACGAGTCAGAAGTTGATGAGTTGGCGCCTAATATAGGGCTAACGAAGGCAATTGGTGTACCAGAATTTGAACGGTACTTCAAGTGTGATGATCAGGTGCGGAGAGGTGTATACGATGAAGCAGTGAAGAATATCAAGGACAACACGTGTCAGCTTGCCAAAATACAGATGGAGAAAATCCAACGGCTGCGAAATTCCTGGTGGGGTCTACATAGAATCGACGGTACTGATACGTTTAGAGCGGTTTTGGATGGGAGTAAGAATTGGAGTGATATATGGGAGAAACAAGTGGTATATCCAAGCATTAAAATCGTGAAGAACTTCTTAGAGGAGTGAGTAGGTTTATATTTTACAGCTTTTTTTTCCTCTGTTTTTTTTTTTTATTATTTTTTTTTTTTTTTGAAGTTATTTTTTTTCCCTGAATATTAACTACTACCATGTATATATGGTGGGTGAAACGTGAAAGGATTTTTTTTAGGGAGGCTAGAATAATTTCAAAAAATTTTGACCTTGGTTTTTCATAAATTCAAAACACAGGAAAAAAAAGAGATGAAATTTTGAAATGTATGATGGTTTCCTTAGTTTCTCTGTAATGTACTTGGCGCGGATTGGTTGCGTTAACTGTTGTTATGGTGGTGTGTCGTGAATTGAGATTAAATCTTGTCTACATTTGTTTGTGGGTACCTACAAAAATTATAAGACAATCTTTTACTTGGTGGACATTTTTTGGTTTTTATTTTTAAACTTTACTGTTTGATTTGTTAATATGCCACCATGTAAATGATGATCTAAACCTTTGTATCTTTGCCTTTACCTTCATTTGAGTTTTGACAGCAATTTGTACATTGTGAGACGATTAACCAACAGTTTTTTTAACATCTTCTAGTTACATGATTATTCCATCTTTTATTTTAATACATTGGATAAGCATAACATATAAATATGATCCTATTGTATTAGTTTTGGTTTGGAGTTTCTCTTTGATGTGCTACTCCATGTATTAAAATATACAACTACATACCAATATATACCAACTTACTACTACTCCATAATAATTTACTATCATAACCATTAATTAAAAAACAGTTTGAGAAAAGGACATATAAACTATACTCGTACTATATAAAGCCTATTGTTGGAATTTATATCTTAAACATAGCTAGCTATAAGCCTACACCATAACTAATATTCTTCAAAATGGTAAGTGTGATATTTTAAGGAATTAGCTAGGGTTGAAGATACATTTAAGCATAAAAAGTTATTGTATATTTGTATGTAGAGGTGTCCACCGTGCGAGCTGGGTTAGGGTTAGGTGGGTCGCGGGTTGGGGTTTCATGACACACGGCACGACACACGTAGGGTAGGGTGGGCCGGGTCGTGGGTTGGGTCGGAGAAGTTGGACACACCAGGGTTAGGTTCGTGGGTTAGACGAGTCGTGGGTGGGTCGAGCTGGGTTTGTGGGTTAGACGGATCGTGGGTGGGTCGAGCTGGGTTTGTGGGTTAGACGGGTCATGGGTGGGTCGAGCTAGGTTCGTGGGTTAGACGGGTCAAGGTGGGTTAGTGAGTTAGGGTGGGTCGAAGGGTGGGTTAGTGGGTTAGGGTCGGGTGGGTTTGTGGGTTAGGTGGGTTAGGGTCGGGTGGGTTAGTGGGTTAGGGTCGGGTGGGTTTGTGGGTTAGGTGGGTTAGGGTCGGGTGGGTTTGTGGGTTAGGGTCGGGTGGGTTCGTGGGTTAGGGTCGGGTGGGTTGTGTGGTGTTTTAATTTTTACAAAATTAACAATTTGATGGCTTGCTCTTAATTAAGATGCCTACGTATCCTTATATTATAAAATAAGGAATCAAAGCCAGCGTAGTTCTTATATTGTACTTCTTTTGAAATTTGGGGGGGGGGGGGCTTGGACCTATCTTTAGAAAACTAAAATTTAATTTTGCAATTAAATTGTAATTTTCGAAAAATAAGTTGCCTACGTATCCCGAAAGAATCAAAGCCCACGTAGTTCTTAGCGTACCTGATTTAGACTTTTCTAGCCACCCATGTTTGTTGCATCATCATCCCCGGAAGCTGCATCATCCGTTGACGACTCCAATATCATCACAGGATCATCTTCATCGTCTTCGTCTTCCTTTAAACCTTGAGTTCTTCTTTCAGCTTGATCCCAATCTTTCTTACAAACACAAATTTGAATGCTTTCCGGAGTTAAGCGAGATCTTTTTTCATCTAACACTCTTCTACCTGCACTAAAAGCAGACTCGGAAGCAACAGATGAAGCGGGAACTGCAAGTATATCTTTTGCAATTCTCGCCAATATAGGAAAACTTTTTTTATGTTCTTGCCACCATTTTATAATTTGAAAGTTGTTGTTGGTCTCATGTTGATATGACAAATAATCATTAATAGCAAGTGTTGAAGAAGATGATGATGAGAATGATGTAGATGCTTTGTGTTTTTTTTTCATAACTTTATCAAGAAAACCAAATCTAGAATCGGAAGTGCTAGTAGTAGTTGGTGTTGCCAAATCAAAACCATAAATAGATGCATAATGATCATAAAGGTCTCCCAAAACAGATTTGCATTTGTTAATATATTCACTAACATCATAATCGATACTTAAACTTGTATAATAAAATTCTAAAAGATTTTCCAAACCTTCAGCTTTGACACCGGGGTCAAGAATAGCAGCAATTCCATAAATGATTGGAAATTCACTAAAATAAGTATGCCACTTACGTTTCATGCTATCAAGAACGGGACGAAGTCCATCAATCTTCATATGCTCTTCGATGGTGTGAACAACTTTAACACACTCAATTATGACTAAATGAACGTTAGGCTCATAAATATAAGAGAAAATATGAGTTGCACTATCAAAAGCATTTAAAACATCACGAACAAAAGAAGCATTAGTCCAATGACTTTCGGTTATTAACTCAGTAGGATCAACACGAGTCTCATTGTAAAGTTGGGTCAAAATATCACGATACTTTATAGCATCACTCAACAACTTGAAAGTAGAATTCCAACGGGTAGGGGTATCAATAGACCATTGTCTTTTCTTAAGACCTCTCTCTTTACACATAGCTATGTACTTTCTTCTAACTGACTGAGTAATCCTAATCCATTTTATAACTGTTCTAATTGGGTTTAGCAATGGTTGCAACTCAGCGAGACCCTCTTGAACAGACAAATTCAAAATATGAGCACAACATCTAACATGCAAGAGACTACCACCCAACAACAAATTCAACTCGGAGTCATTTTTCAAATAGTCAATACACTTTGTGTTTGCAGTTGCATTATCAAGAGACAAAGAAAAAACTTTATTATTCAAGTGAAATTCTTTTAAACAATCCAAAATACGAACTTTGATGTTAAAACCGGTATGCCTTTCTTCCATAGCTTGAAAACATAGTATACGTTTTTGAATAAACCAATCATCATCCACCCAATGAGCAGTAATGCAAAGAAAAGGTTCGCCAAAACTAGAAGTCCATGTATCACTTGTAAAACTAACACGACCATCAAAAGTACGAAATAATTCAATCAAACCACTCCTATACTTATAATAAGAAGTTTGTGTATAACGTCTTAGGGTATTTCGGGGGACACGAGTAAATGCAGGTTGTAATGCAACTTTATTAAAATGCTCAACGTTTGCATTTTCACCGTAACTAAAAGGGTATTCATTAGCAATAACTAAAGTACTCATTTCATCAATCATTCTATCTTTATTATAAATGAAAGGTGTACCTCCGCCGGGTTGGTTCATGTATCCACCCAATTGTGTTTGGACGCCACCCCCCGAAGGACGGGGGCCATTTTCGAACAAGTCGTGTTTATTTTGCAAATGTCGACTCAAGGTTCCGGTTCCATCTCCCGTTTTCCAATTATATGACTTGACATTTGCACCTAGCGCCTTGCAAACTAGGCATGTACACGTGAACCTCTTTGGTTGACCAGGTTGCCATCCCGGGGGTGTGACCTCAACTCGTTCAAAATGTTTCCACACCCAAGAAAAATGTGCTCGACCTCTACTTTCACCGCCACCACCTTTCATAAATCAAATTATTAAAATTAATTTTTAAATGCTATTCATGAAAATAAGCTTTTAAATTTTAAATATTTTAATTATACTTATTTAAACGCATTTTTCATGGTAATTAACTAATTGTAAATCATAGAAAATTGGAAACTAAACTAACTTTATAATCATTAATAATAGTTTTTTTAAATATTCATAACAATAAAAATTTAATTAGAAATTACCTTGAGATGAAGGTTGAGATGTTGGTTGCGATGGAGGTGGCATAGTTGAACTTGATGATTGGTGGGACTCGTGGGAGAAATGTTGTGGTGGAGACGTTTGAATATTTTGCCTATCTCCTAAACCATAATCTCCATATTCATTGACAAATTGGTTTAAATTTTCCGTATTAATTTCATACGAAAAATTTGCACCACCACTCCTTTGGCTACCACTTCGACCACCACTTTGACTCCTTCCCATTCCTCCTCTTGAGCTCATTTTTTTTTGTATGATTACTAATTATAATATGGAGAAGAACTTTTTTTTTTTTAGAATCTTAAGAATACTAATAATAATATTAAGGAGATTTTTTTTAACAAAAATATAACTCTATATAACACTTGAGAATTTGAGAACAATAAGAATTTTTAAGTAAGAGAGAAAGAAAGCTTGAATTTGTGTGAAAATTTGAGTGAAATGGAATTGGTATTTATAGGAAAAATAGAATGGATGATCATACACTTAAAAAACTAGCCGTTAGATATAAAAAACTAGCCGTTAGATACAAAAAACTAGCCGTTTTTTTTTTTAAAATGGATGTTAGGCCGTGCGGGTCGTGCGAATTGTGCGGGCTGTGCGGGCCGTGCGGGTTGTGCGGCCGTGCGGGTTGTGGCCGTGCGGGTGGGTCATGCGTGCGGGTTGGGTGGGTCATGCGTGCGGGTTAGGTGGGTTGGCTCGTGCGGGTTGGGTGGGTCATTCGTGCGGGTGGGCCGTGCGGGCTGGGTTGTGCCAGGTGGGTCGGGTTAGGTGGGTTCACGGGCTAGGTGTGTCGAATTAAATGAGTCAAAACGGGTTGTGCGATTTGGGTCGAATCAAACGGGTTAAACTAAGCTGGGTTGAAATGGGTTGTGTCGAAAATTTTGGACCCACGACACAACCCGGATTAAATCCGAGCTGTGCCGGGCTGTGCCGGATTGAAACCGGGTCGGACCCACGTGACCCACCAGCCGTGCGAGTTAGGGTGGGCTGGGTCCAACCCGGCCCACTGGCCACCTCTATTTGTATGTTTACTTTCTAGGAGAATAGGAGAACTGGAGAGGCCTTGAATCCTATTGAATGGTCCTTCTCCTATAGTCCTATTATATAGACTTGTTTTATTGCTTATTTATGTCGTTATAAATAATGTGTGCAGTTTCCTTTTTGAGCAAACTTTCTTAAACTTTTACTCTTCAACCTTATTCTCTCTGGTACATTTTCTTTCCCAATGCATTCTTTGTTTCAAGACAAGTATGCTAGGTAATATGAGACATGAAACACATAACCAACCATGAATAGAAACTCTAATGCTTATAGCTGGATGGTATAAGGAGGTTCGAACAAGTAAAATTCTTAGACAACGTATTCTGTTTTTTTTTCTTGTCATATACAACAAAACTTTTGGAGATCTTTTGCGTCAAGATATTACTAATGATAACAAATAAATGAGGACCAATATTATAGCATACACATTTGACGTGACAATACATACATATAGATTCATCTGTTGGTAGCGTGCATCTAAAGTTATAAGTAATTACATTAAGCCAAATACATCTCATTGTACTCTTCTCAACACAATACTTTAGGTCTAAATCAACATTGGCATCTTAGATAGAAGAATAAATACTCCATTTTTTTTCCAGCCTGGTGATAGCAAAATGAAGAATAAACTTTTATCCCACATCTGTGCATCAATTTTTTTTCACACCCCTTAGAAAATGAGGAAAGTTAGCGGGCTTAGGACTACGCGATTTGTGCTATTACAAAACGAAAATTCTCCTAGTACAATTTGGTACCACAAAATAATTTTTAGTACAAGAACGATCATAAAAATAAGATATGTCATCAAATTGAAGGGTATATATGTTAGAACTTAGAAGGAGCACGTAGGGGGTATGACAAAGTTTATTAAGATATTTGTAACTTTTCTATTTTCATACAAATTTGAAAAGGACTTGTAAAGTTAAATTTAAATAAGAGTTATTTAAAAACACGGAGAAACGGACCTCATATCATGATCGGATTGAAGAGAACCATTTCAGTCATTGGAAAAGTTTCCAATCTGTTTCAGTTTTAGATTTATTCTCTTTAACTTATTTCAGATTATGTTCAAATTAAATAAGAAAAATGTAGATAAGATAAGATAGATTTGTTAACAAATGCAATGATAGAAAATCCAAACCAAACAAGATCAGAGACCAAATCAAATTATTTAAATCGGACCAGACCTTAAAATGTTCAAACCAAATTACCTTTTTAGGTGAAAAGAATTAGTCCTTAATTAGTCTCATGTATAAATTAGTTTTGGTTCGGTTTTATTATTAGTTTAAAATAATGTATAACTTCTAAGGAAAGGAATTTTCACCTTTAATAGTTTAGGAAGATTTTTACATTGAGAGCTATATACTTAAAATTAATTTTATTTTTTTTATATTTTATTTCAAATATTATTATATTTTTAAAAAATTGAATGTAGAAATAGTTTAAAATTTGCCCAAACTGGTCCTGATCCAGGTTTTTGACTAGTTTTATTGGTCTAGCCTAGTTTGGTTTCGATCACTATTGCATAACTTATCTAGTCTCTAAATCTTGTATTTGTAAAATTTTGGTATGCTCATAAATTTGTGGTTGGTGATGAATCACATTTATATAGGATTTATAGGCACGTTTATGATAAGTTTATAGTTGCTTTTTAGGCCTTTTAGTCGCTTTTTAGGTCGTAAATACATAAGTTATTTGTTTTGTACTCTATTACGCTCCGCTTGTGTTTTTCTTAATGTTTCAGGTGATTTGATAGACATTTGGACGCTTTCGTAGTGTTTGGAGTTGATTCGGATGATATTTGGATGGAAGCCGATGAATTGAGTTTATTAATTGGAGATCCCATGTTCTTGGATGTTGATTTTTATTAATATGTGCATGAGACATGAATATAGCATTCACAAGGGTCGTTATGTACTTTACGGAAATGAATTTGAGCTAGAAACGAAGTAAAACGATGTTTTACAAAGTGGCAAAACTGACCTTTTCTCACTCTTTTGATCATAACTTGAGTTAAACAATTTGGATTGAAGTGATGCAAGTTGTTTTGGAAACTAGACTTGAAGATCTTTCCAACAGTAGGTCACACGCCTATATAAAACGTATAAATCAGAAGTTACAAGCTTGTGAAGTTGACACAATGCCCAGTAGCCCCGAGCGAGAGCTCGCATAGGCCTCGAGCAATAGCAGCCCCGAGCGAGAGCTCACTCGACCAGGGAGCTATAGCTCCAGTTTACCCACGAAAGCATCAAGCAAGGGGCATCGTAGCACGTCTTTTTCTTGGCCCTCGATTCCATCGAGCATCTTCGTGCCACGTCATCTTCTATCGTCCAATCGTTTGACAACTTGTGTAATTTATATTTTACTTTTCTTTAATTATTTTTAGATTATTTTTAAGATAATATAAATACTCCAAGGGATATTATTTTTCCCTTATGCCTTTTTATACTTTTTATTTTACGTTCGTTGTAGTTTTCTCTCTAGCCCTAGTTTTCTCATGGGCAACTCCATGGATTCTCCATGGATTGTTCTTGAATTTATTAATTTTATTCATTGAGGTAATGTTATTTCTTTATTTAAATTATGCTTTCTTTATTAGATTTAGCTTTAACTATTTCATGTTTGAGTAGTTAAATTTCTAGGGTTT
The DNA here is from genome assembly GCF_001683475.1 of Chenopodium quinoa. Classification (NCBI taxonomy): domain Eukaryota; kingdom Viridiplantae; phylum Streptophyta; class Magnoliopsida; order Caryophyllales; family Amaranthaceae; genus Chenopodium; species Chenopodium quinoa. Next base: position 13,785,196 of record NW_018742204.1, on the reverse strand, counting down.
GGGAATCCATGTTTATACTTTAATTCTTGATTGATATTATTTATGATTTGATTATTGATATCTCTAATTGATAGTGTTTTCTTATTAATCTTGCAACCTGATCAATTGTTTGATTAATTCTTGTTAATAAGAGTTTGAATCGAAAGATCTTACTTTTAGAGGCTTACCTATAATTAGCAATTCTGATTATGTTAGCGACCGAACTGCATATGTTGAATTGAGAGCGTTAAGACCCGACCGTAGGCTTAGCAATTGCTCTAGATAATTAATTGATTGAATTGTTATTGATATTTGATAGATTTAGAACTATAAACATGTTGAACCATAACCCTAGGTCTTTTTATTAATTATTTTTTTCCCTCTTTTAATTTAGACTATATTTTCATCCCAATTTCGCGACATAGTTTAGTTTCTCCATACCTTGAAAGCTAGATTGAATAGCCATCTCTATGTGGATTCGACCCTACTAACCCTACTACATTGTTAGTTGGTTTTGTTAGGAATTTAATTTTGACAGGTGTATGACAACCTATCAGTTGGATCGGTGACCAACCATAAATTCAGTATTTGTTTGTATGTCCAAAAAAAACATACCTTTAATTTCATACTCTATTTAAGGTTTTGTTTTTTTCACCTTATTATGTTTTAAAATTTCATTTTAAAACTTATGTGGAGAAAATCTATAAACATTATATATATGATAACATTTGTTTATATGTTAATAAAAAGTGTAAGTGAAAATATGTAAATATAGTGACGTAATAAAATTTAAATTCATAAACATTTGTTATCGGTGGAAAAAAAAAATGGGTAAATTGAAATTTAAAAAAGGTTAATTTTTAAATTACCACCCAAAAATGTAACCATTTTCGAACTAACCACTCGTTTAATTTTTAATTTTAAATTACCACCCCTTAAATTAAATAAATGCTCAGATTACCACCCATTTTAAAAATCTGGTGGATTTTCCGTCTGTAGGCCCACCTAACACTTATTTGACCCTTTAATTTTGACTGATTTTTTCCTCGATTTTTCTTTTTAAAAACGCTCTCAATACTTTAATTCACATTTCCTTCACCAAATCCTACCAAATTTCAAAGAGAAAAATGTGAATTGAAGTTAGGAGAGTGTTTTTAAAGAGAAAAATCGGGGGGAAATCACTCTAAAGGGTCAAAATAAGCGTTGGGTGGGTCCCACAGACGGAAAATCCACCGGATTTTTAAAATAAAAAATTAAACAGGTGGTTAGTTTAAAAATAGTTACATTTTTTGGTATTTAAAAATTTTCCTTAATAAAATGTCTTTTTTTTTTAGGAAAAAAAATGTCTCTACTAAATGGGAAGTGAGTAGGGGGGAAAAATAAAAAATAAAAACAGAAGAGAAAATATTTGTCATTTTTGAGGAAGAAATTATGAATTTGGGCTGTTTTAGAAAAGAGATTCTTGTTATTGAGAATCTAGAGGACAAATGCTTCACATGTATTTTTGATTAATATTTCTTTCCTCTGCAAATTGAAAATTTAAAAATAATAGTATATGGGCTAATTACAACATTAAGATTCCAAAGTGTAGCTATTAGTAGTAATTGAGGTGACAATGCATGAATGCAGTAGTTTCACTTGTTTAGTAGGCCTAGCTAGTCAAGGAACTCCATTTATTTTTTAGGGACACATACTATGGAAAAAAATAATTATCATGATAGTATATTCTTTAAATTTTTTTTAAGTCCTAGAAATTCATCTTTTGAAAACTAAAAAGAGATATAATGGAGCATAGTAAGATGCTTAAGAGATGCTTATATGACTTTAATTAATATGTTGTTTTCAACAATTAATTAAGCTAAGTTAGCTTTCGGTATTAATTAATTTTACTAATACTATGCTACCAAGAGAAAGGTGCAATTTGGCATTGAGTAGTTAGTTGAAACTAATTAAAATAAAGTTAATTGACCTCTTGATTCTGTTAGTTGATTAATTATAAATCAATTGTTGTAATATAAGTTCATTATTATTTCCATAGTGTAAGAGTTGGGTAGAAATGTCGTTTAAATATGAATTAAAAAAAGATTCAGATTTGAGTTTATTTCAGAAGTGTTTCCAATAACCCCTTGTCGAATATATGTAAAGGAGCTTTGTAGGGTTATAAAATAAAGTACTTTCTTTGTTCCTTTAGTTCTATTTTTCTTCTTACTAATTTTATTCACATATTTTATATTCTTTATTTTCAAATGCTAAAAAATAGTAATTTTTTGGTGTAGCAGGTCACACCATGCGGCAGGGGTTACCAAGTTTTTTTTTTTTTTTTTTTTTTTTTTTTTTGTTGTTGTTGTTGTTGTTGTTGTTGTTGTTAAGGGTTACCTGAGTTTTTCATTTAGAGGTTACTTGAGTTTTTCAGTCAGGGGTTAATTGAATTACTCAGTCAGGGGTTACTTGAATTACTCGGTTAAGGGTTACTCGAGGGATTCACCCGGTTAAGGGTTACTCAGTCAGGGTTACTCGAGTTTCTCAATCAGGGGTTAGTTACTCGAGTTTCTTGTTCAAGGGTTACTCGAGTCACAATTTTTTATATGCGGCCTGAACAAGAAACTCGAGTAACTCCTGACCGAAAAACTCAAGTAACCCTTGACCGAGAAACTCAAGTAACCCCGAAAACTCAAGTAATCCCTGACCGAGAAACTCAAGTAACCCCTACCGCACGGAACAACAGGCCGCATATAAAATTTGTAGCTAAAAAATAGTTAAATTTTAAGATTTACACATCGAGAAAAATCTAATAAAATGCTTTATAAATGTCTTTTTCTTAATTTATCGATTCTTATATAAGTAAAGCTTTTTATCATCTCAAATTCAACATTCCAAATAAAACAAACAAAACATAAAAGGAGGGAGTAACTAAGATTCATCACAACTTTAACATAGACGGTCCAAAATACACTTTATGATAGAGTATAATACATATTATTTAATGGTTGAGGCATACTAATATATTTTATACTCTATCACGCTCTCTCATATAAGGGCCCGTTGGCCGGGCTTAGCTTGATGTGTGGATGCAGCATAAGCCCTCCTCATAAGTCATACCCTACGCTTAATGTATCACTTGAAATGAGGGGTGGATGAGATTTGAACCCGTAACCTTTGTATTACACTGGCTCTTGATATCACATTAAAGGACCAATTCAACCAAAAACTTATAAGTTTAAGATTTTGATTGAATTGGTCCACTAACACTTTGCCATTACTATCCATGGACATATATTTTCTTCTTTTAATTTGAATGAACATTATGAAGGGACTTAACAACTTAAGCATGTGTTAGGGGGTTCAAGCTAACGAACTCTTGATTTTATTTTTCACTTTCGCGATGTCAAATGTATTATTTACCATTAACTAACTCACAATTTTTTTTTTCTACATTGAGAACGTCACTCTACTATGCCATTTAATTACAACTAACAATTTAAGTATAGTGATTAGACCTTATATATGAAATGATAAGTATATATGCAACTAATAATATTAACCTACTTTGAGTGTACGATAATACTCTTAGGATTTTAATATTTTATGCATCATTTTATATATAAGAAGGTATTTAAGACTAATACAAGATAAGTAAAAAAAAAAAAAGTAATGTTTATGGTTTTTAGCATCTAATTCAGCTTCTTTTCCTTGCTTTGATTTTTCACCACCTCATTGGCCTTTAACCTCAGCCAGCAACGACAACTTGAGGCTTGAGAGCGACGAAAAGAGATGAAATGTTCTTGGCAACCCAACATTCTTCACAAAATACAACCTACATCAATCAGATAATAAGCATAATTCTAGCTATCATATCTTACTTGCTAATATTCTTCACATATTGCTTATGTAAAGTCCGGTGGCTATTAGGTTGGGAGGGTTTTTTTTTTTGTTCCATCTAGGATTTCCCTTAGGACGGTATTTCTAGCCTACATTGCTAGATTTTTCCTTTTTTTTTTCCTTTTTTATTTATTTATTTATTTTTTTAAGGTTTCATCGTCTCCGAATGTATCTACAAAGTTAAGTCATATGGGTTTTTTCACCCAAACAACTACTCATCCATGGATCTCAAGCCAAATGAGTGCAAACTCACAAATTTAATTAGGGTTTCGTTCATCGCCTCCGAAAGTATCTAGATAGTCCATGGCTGTTTATAAGTTAGGGCATGTTCTCATTGACTGAAATCAGCTGAACTGAACTCAACTGAACTGAACTGAACTGAACTGAACTGAGCTGAGGTGAACTGAACTGAACTTAGTAATTAGTGATTTTTAACTACGGATTAGTGATCTTTGATTATTTATTACTATAAATATGTGTATATACATATGTACATATTAAAATACTTATGAAAAATATAATTTATAATTATAATATTTTTGGAAAATATATTATAAACATGAAACCCCAAAACATTTTAAACACATATACTATATAATTTAAAAATAAAATAGTATTATGACAAAAGAACACAAAACACTTTGTTGTTTAAATTTTTTTTTTAAAAATAAAATAAAATAAAATAAAATTACGTTTTCAGTTGCAAATAATCGTTGCTTGTTGTACTCTACACAATTTTATTCGTTTACATGGATTAGGGATTCCATTCATGCACCAAGTTGAAGTCATGGAGCGAAGAGAAGATCATACTATGTACGATCCTAACAGAAAAGCAACTATGGATATTGTATGACAAGAAATAATTGATCAGATATGGGAGTCAATTCAGAGGAATGCCGAGGTAATGGAGGAGCTTGGTGGACAAGAAGAAGACGAATAACTAACCGATTATGAAAATTAGTTTAAGTTGTGTAGTACTCTAATTTTCTCAATGAGTTTAACAGTAGAAATGTGTATCAAAAAAATAGAACCATTTGAACAATGAATTATATCATCATTATTATTATTATTATTATTATTATTATTATTATTATTATTATTATTATTATTATTATTATTATATCTCAAAAACAAAAAGTCATACAACCTACAATAAATTAGTGGGAAGCCGAGATACAATCTGGGCCCCCACTCCTCTAGCTATAGCAAAGCCTACCCTAGTAAAAATATGAGCTGCAGCACGTGCTCCAATGTCTTGCGTCGTCAAGAACCTCTGAATTCGCTTAGCAACGCAACAGCCTCCTTCTCTAATTCACCAAACGAAGAAAAGGAGAAGGGAATGAACCCATATCCAATCGCCTGACAACGAGCCTCATACTTATCCCGCTTCCGCTGAGCTGCATTATTATTATTATTATTATTATTATTATTATTATTATTATTATTATTATCGTCGTTGTAATAAGAGCTTAAAAGAATGAAACTTGGCTTTATATCATTAGCAATATCATTAGACATAAACCGAACTGAACTGAAATGAAATGAAATGAAATGAACTAAACTGAACTGAGCTGAACTGAGCTGAACTGAACTGAACTGAATTTCAACGTATGAGAACAGGCCCTTAGAGTTCAGTCTTGAAAGAAAACTATCCTTAATTCTTGTATTATGTCTCTTCTAAAAAAATGTTGGTGGGTGTTTGAATTAGGAAAATATGTTAACAACTACCTTTTAAACTAATACTAGTTTAGATCCCGTGCCACAGACTATTAAAACTATCATTAATCATTTTGACTTAACAAAACATCTTTATATCACTAATTATAGTTTTATGAAGATTATTGTTTTTTTAATTAAAAAAAAATTATCGTATACATTTGTGTGCAAAGCATACACAAAAGTGTTTCTTGCTCGATGATAATTAAATGAACAATATTTATCAAATTATGTAAAAATAATCTTGATTATTTATACACTGAACCTACCCCAAGTAAATATAAAAATCTCTGTCACTTCTCTCAATTTGACTTTTGTACAATTTAATTACATACACCAGATTGATTAAAGGTTTACGTATTTTAAGCAACTGCTTAATACAACTTTTTATTTAAATCCATATAGCAACCCCTATCTAGAAAGGATAATATTGTAGGAAACAATATTAATCCAAAAATACCTTAATTCATGTCCAAATAGATGCCTTAAAAAAATAAATATTTATGATTTCAAACTTTAATTTACTCGTATAAGATGTACTATTTTCCCAATCTATGTAGTTAATAAAAAAAATAATGTATATAGGGAAATTGGCAAGTGAAAATCATAGTATGAAGTCACATTTGTTTTAATGAAATTTAATAATGATTAGTGCCATATATGTTAAGATGTTCATAATTTTAACAGGAAATAAATGAGAAGGGAAAAAAGAATATATTGAAATAAGTTATTTTGACAAGAAAAATCCACATTTTTATTATGAAGTTAATTATACATAATTAGGTAAATCTTTGGTAAAACATATCAATAATAAAATATTTATTATAGTACAATATGTCACAAAATATGTCTAAAATCTTTTTATGATATTTTTATTTTTAGCTGTTAGTAGTGTATTTTTAAAAATATGGAGTATATTAAATCTTTTATTTTAAGTAATTACAATTAAATGAATTACAGGTAATCATATTTTTAGTATAAGATCATTTTAAAATATCTTTTTACAAAAAAATAAAAATAATAATAATAATAATTAAGGACACACCAGTTGATAGCACATGTCATCACTAGTGTATCTTTTAGTATATAGTTATTGATTGATTGATTTTTGCAAACAATAACCTTTTACTTTAAAGTTTGCAAACAATTATCTTATATTGAGTTTTTGTTTTGGAACCACTACCATTTGACGGATTCCATCAAAATTTCCATTGATGGGACCCACATTATTGAACGATTTCAAACAAAATTAACTCTTATTACGTAGTTTTTTTTAGGAAGTTTAATTGCATAGATTAGTCCACATTAAAACCTATTTTAAGCACCTAATAACGCTACACCTAGTTAATTTAAAGCCCATATTAATGCTTTTAAGTTTTGATTTGCCTAATTTACACCCAAATTATAATAGGGTTTTCAATTTGGGGTAAATTATCAAACTTTCAATGAAGGGTTTCAATCTGGGGCTAATATAATATAATTCTAAGTTTCTAATATGCATTTGTGGTTTCAGTGTGCTTATTATACTCCCAATTTACATCGAATTCTCTCCAAAAAAAAATTCTCTAACTCTTCAATTATTATACTCCCAATTTGGAAGTAATTTTTTTTTGACAGAATTTGTCAACTGGTAGTTGTACCAAAATAAAAACGGCTATTTCACAAATGCCACTGAGCATTTTAATAATTCACTAAATATCATCAAATTTTTCAAAATTCACCAAATGTAACCGAGTTTTACAAAAATTCACCGGGCGCCATTAATGACTAACAGTCGTTAACTCCGTTAGTCATTAGGTTAATCATGAAACATGTCATGATATGATTGCTTCATTTTAATTAATAAATATAAAAACAAATTTCTCGATTTTTGTGACAAAATTATTTGGGTGAAGTTTTGGGGGTTATTTTGACCTTTTATGGATTTAAATTAAGCTCAGAATTGACAAAAATATAATGTAAATGCCCCGTTATGTGTGTCGAAAATATTTCGATTAGCGACTCATTATTTTTTAACCATGAATTTTTTTTAACGGGTTAACCATGAAAATTGATCATGTAAGGTTTTGGAAGTTATTTTGATTCATTATGGGTTCAAATTAAACTCGAAATTTGCAAAAAAAAAAAATAACGTAAATGCCATGTTTTGTGTGTCAAAAAAATCTCGATTAGCGTGTCTTTTTTTAACCATTAAATTGACCGGTTAAGGTTTTAGGCGTCATTTTAATCCTTAATATAAGTTCATATTTTGCAAACAGTTAACGTAAATGCCCCGTTTTGCAATTTTTTCGGTAAAAAAATTACGATCTTAACACGCAAAATGGGGCATTTACATTATTATTTTTTTGCCAATTCCGAGCTTATTTTAGACCCATAAAAAGCTCAAATGACCATCATAACCTTACCATAACACTTTACACAGTTAAAAAATGACACGTTAATCGAGATATTTCTTAACACAAAAGGGTGCATTTACGTTATTTTTTTTGCCAATTCTAATCTTAATTTGAATCCATAAATGTTCAAAAAAACCTCCAAAACCTTACTCGATCAATTTTCATGGTTACAAAAAATGACTCGTTACTCGAGATATTTTTCGAAACACAAAACGAGGCATTTACGTTTTTTTTTTCCAATTCCGAGCTTAATTTGAACCCATGAAAGATCAAAATAACCCCCAAAACTTTACCCGAATAATTTTTGCCACAAAATCAAGAAAAAAAATGATACTTTTAATAATTTAAATAAATGATTAAAATGAACCAATCATATCGACATGTGTCATGCTTAAACCCTAATGACTAACGAAGTTAACGATCGTTAATCATTAATAATGCCACTCGGTGAAATTTTTTAAAACTCGAACCTTGATGGCATTTGGTGAATTATTAAAGTGCTCAGTGACATTTGATGAAATAGCTGAAATAAAAATTCCTGTCCCAAAAAAAAAAAAATGTAAGGTAATTATTCACAAAAGTGATATTATAAAAGGTAGTTGTTGACAAAAAAAATCCTTTGAATTATAATATTCGATTTTAATTACATTATGTACAACTAATAATAGGCTAGAAAGAGAGTATCTTCCAACCATGAGGTTAGGGGTTCAATCCCCACTAGTGACAATTTGAGAGAGTGGGATTCCCATATCTTCTCCTCACTCTTCCAAATTGTCTAGCCCGCTAACCCGGGCCGGGAGGACTTGCGAGAAGTTCCGGTCCGGTAGGGTCCTTCTCCTTACCAACCATAAATAATAATAATAATAATAATAATAATAATAATAATAATAATAATAATAATAATAATAATAATAATAATAATAAGAAAAATTTGTTAGGAACTACACGCTTAATAGGGGTATTTGGAAACAACTACCCACTAAAAAATTTTATCAAAAAAACTACCCCCTAAATGTAAAAAGTTAGAGTAGCACTACTCATTTGCATTTTCTGGCGAGAATGTCCGGCGCATGGGCCCATTTTTTCAATTTTTCTCTAAAAAGACACATTGCAATGACAAATTGGACCTTAATTCGTAACCCTAAGTAGATAACCAATTTGAATTAAAAGCAACAAATTCAACCAATTTCAAATTATCCCCAATTTCTAAGAACCCTAATTTTTCTAATTGTTACACCCTAACATCAAAATTCATAATTAATGGATTAAAAGAGAAGAATTACCTATGAATTGCATACCCTACTTGTTTTATTTCACTTCTTCAATTAGGAATTTTCAGAAGAAAAATTAAAAAAGTGGGCCCCACATGCCGGACTTTTTCGCCGGAAAATTTAAATATGTAGTGCTACTCTAACTTTTTAAATTTAGGAGATAGTTTTTTTGATAAAACTTTATAGTGGGTAGTTGTTTCCAAATATCCTTATTTAGCATGTAGTTCCTGACAATTTTTCCTAATAATAATAATAATAATAATAATAGGCTTTTGGCTTGTACAACACAAGTTGTATATAGAAGAATAAATTAAAAATTATGTTATATAAATAAAAGGAAAATTTCTAAAATGTAATTGTTGTATACTTGTGTTTTCAAGCCGTCAATTTATAGTATTACTGATGTTGTACTTTAGTTATGTTTGTCCTGTTTGTTACAATGGAGTTAGTAAAGCTCTCCTTTGAGTAATTTGATGAAATCTTTCCGCAGTTTATAATCTTTATTCTTAATTGAGCTCATGTAAAAATAAATAAATAAATAAATAAAAGAAATTGATTATATTATTTATTAATGGCATTTTTGTAATATATTATGAATTTGAGTTAAATTTCTTTGATTTTATATATTCTTACCATTATGCCTATATTTTTTTCCCTATTTGATAATTATTCAATTATAGCAAATTAAAAATTTCAGCCTTAGGTTTCTATTAAGGTGGATTCAATTGAGTATTTTTTTTTTTTTTTTTTGTGTTCTACCCGGTTCACCGGGGGATCGAACACAGGTGCTCCCTACCAAGTGTAGTCTCAATCACCAGTACACCAACACTCAATTAGTAGGATTCAATTGAGTATTAAATCTATTTACTTATTGATTTAATATTTAATACTCGATTTCTAATAACATTTGTAGCCAATGGAGTATATGCCATTTATTGTGGAGTGGACTATGGAGGGAGTCTAAAACACATCTACAAGAAAATAGGAGTACTTCATTTAGTGTTGCTGACAGCAGAAATTGGAGGTACATGTTTTTAAATCCAGAACAATGAAGGTCTCTTTCAATATTGAAGACTGAGACACATAAAGACAAAGTTTCCTAATACGTAATACTTGAAAAGTCTAGAAGGAATGAAATAGTGTCAATTACTGCTATAACTGGAATTTTTTTCCAAAAAAGGAAATATATAGTGTAAGTCAGGAGTTATCGAAGGTCAATCATAGGGTTGGGTCCATTCCCTATAACTCACCTGTTTGGAGGAGTATAGATGTCCCACCATACAAAAGTGGATAATAACCTACAAAGGCACAATGTCAAACTCCCATTTTAAATAAACCAGTTCATGTGTGAGCTATATATATGCTTAGATTTTAGAGGAGTGAAGAGATGGAGGGATGGTTTCGACTCCGCACAACCCCATTCTTGTGATAGGGTGGGGGCCCCTCGCCAATAGTATAAATGCTTAGATTTTAAATTAAGGATTATATAAATAACTAAATCGGTAATTAGTCAATATATATTGGTCATCAATTGTTATATTTTATATAAAAAAAATAAATGGGGAAATCATCACCGGTACACGTAATCCAAGTTTTGACTTTTATCTTTGATACATTTCTTTAAGTTTTGATTATTAGTTGTACACTCATAATTATCACTAATTTACTACAGTTTTCCAAAACGTTAAGTTAGTTAATAAAAAACGTTTTTAATTGAAAAAAATAGACCTCAATGCCCTCCCATTTAATCTCCCTCCAACCTTTTCCTCCAAAATTTCCCTCATTTTTGAATAAAAACTCAATTCCTACCACATTAACACTTATAAATACATGCTATTCTCCACACTTTCCTTTCTAATTTCATTCTCTTTCGTTTTTTTATTTTTATTTTTATTTTTATTTTTTGCTTTGTCACTTTGACTATCAAATCTGCAATGGCTTCCTCTGGCACAAGATCTATTTCAAGAAACAGAAATGTAAGAGGTGTGTGGTTCAAAAGCATTACCTACAACTCTAATACTCCAAGATCTGCACACATCATGTTCTCATACTCAGCAGCTGTAGGCGTCGCTCGAAGTGCGCCTACGTTAAAGCATGGTGTGAATATGCTTGACACTCATAGGAAGTGGGAATTGACATATACGATTAGGGACAAGGAAAGTAGGGAGCCGCCAACAAGTTTTTAAGGAACTTGTAAACCGTTCACGGATCATTTAAGGCAACCACAATAAGGGACAACGATAGGCAACAACAATTGACCCGTGAAGGTTACACTCCATTCATAATCCATGAGATTACTAACTCCATATGGTTCGGAACCACGAAAGGAGGATCGGGGATGAAGGTACGAAGTGAGTTATGGAGCCACATTCGCCCGTATTGCCCGCTACTCAATTCTTATAGTGAAAAGTGATTCCTGCGATCTCAAAGGCATATAAACAAAATATTCAATTCGCTCCAAACTATTATTTAGCTAAATTGGTTGAATATTAATGCAACATATAATTCTAAAATATTTGTGATCACTTGAATTAAATAACAAGATTAAAAACGAACTTAAACTGGTTGTCCAAATTATCTTATTAGACGTGATTTTCAATTACATATTCCCTTTAAACACACAAAATAGTGATCAATAAATATAATAAAATAAACATTAACATTGGAAGCAATTTAACCATAATTTTAACAATACAAAATCGTTAGAAAAATAATAGAAATAAAAGGAACATAATTCTTATTTTGATTCTGTTTGTTTGCAACTACAAAATAATAAACGAGTTAGTAAATTCAAGGAAATAATAATAAAACAATAACTAAATTAAATTAAATTAAATAGAATTGATTTGGGGCCGGCCAAACCCTCAAACAGTTCTACCTTTCACGCCTTGGCTTAAGGACAGAACCACGAGTAAAGTATGGACTCCTTGGAGTGCTTGAAGAAGGAATTTTGAAAGAATAATGGGTAGGCTAGTGTTTAGGCTAGAGCATAGAAGAGAGAAAAAACTAGAGAATTCATTGATTCCCCCGTACATCATAAATGAGGGGGTATTTATAGAGAAAATGTGATGAGGGAACACACGGAACCCTAAAATGATAAAAACCCTAAAAAAGTATCTCGCGACACGGCAAAGTGTACCGTGACACGGGAAATCCCACCGTTAGACAGGAAACTTTCCCGTGACACAATACAAATTTGTGTGATGCGGGAAATATTTAGTGAACGGGAGGAGAAAACGCGTTAAGGGTTTACGCGGAAAGGACACTAAAACCCCCGTGTCACAGCAAGTGTCCCGTGTCACGGGGAACCCCACCATCAGACGGGAAAGTTTCCCGTGACACGGTGGACTGTTGTCGTGACGTGGGAATTTTCAGTCCGCTTTTCCGTCTAAATTCATTTTAAACCCTAATTTCGTTCAGCATTTTAAGTGCCGATTGATAATTTCGGGCCATTTTCTGATTTTATTATTATTTGGGCTAAAATAAATAAAATAAATAAAAAGTTTGGGCCAAAATAAATAATAAAAAAAAGGTTTGGGCTAAAATTAAATAATAAGTTTGGGCTGAAATTAAACCTATGCTTTGACCAAACATCAAGACTAATCCATGGACTATTCAAAAATTGAATTTAATCAAATACTATTTTCTAAGCACTCTCGGGATTAAATACTGAACCCGACCAATAGTGGCGGTGAAAGGTTGTTTATCATCGGGTTTGGTTTTGGGGAGACAGCAAATCCTAAAAGGCCCTACTACAAATGCAGGCTTTGTGACTTCTTCTTGTGGGTGACTGATGAACATATTTTAGGGGATGTTGGTGCAGACTTGATGACATGTCAGAAGCAGCATTTGTTCAACTTTTAAGGGCATTAACTGAATTCATGAAGAAGACGGATGAATTTGTTGCTTTTGTTCATATGGTTATAAAAATTACTATTGTTATGTGTTTGGTCTTATTAGTTATTGTTTTGAAATAAATTCATAAATGAATGAGTTTGTGAGATGCAATGAGAACTAAGTTTTGAGATGTAATATCAATTGATCTAAATAAATGGTTTGCTTTAAGAATTATGAATATATTACCGTTTCCTGTTTATGTAAGTATGAACAATTAAAAGTGCAATAACAATATCACATATTAAAATGCATCAAAAAGTCAGTGCCATATAGAAACTGCATATAACAAGTTTTATACCGAAAACAAAGCAACCCAAGCATATTGTTTGCAAGTGTTACATCAAAGGAGATTATTGACTTATGGATACTATTTAATAAAGCTACATCAAAAGTATTTAAACCTTATGGCTAATGTTTCATAGAACTTAGTTTAATATAATTCAAAAATGGCTAAAACATCTAGATATCTCATAATATAAGTGCATTTAGATGTCAGTTTTGGGATTGTGACAAGTCTTGTGGCGAACTTGACAACTGTGAGCTTGTGAGCTCTGTTGCACCAGACCCTTCACCCTTTGATTTTGCTCTTGCTTCCTTAACTTTGCAGCATTTGTTTGATCTCTTGCTCTTGGAATTTGTATCACATGTGCTTCTTCATCCCTTAAATATTTTCCAATCAACCCTCCTTTGCAAGTACTCGAATTATGTCCAAAACATCCACAATTAGTGCAACACATAGTTTTGGATCTTTTGCCTGGCCGGTCCTCTCCTTCTTCCCTTTTCCTATTTATGGTAGGCCTACCATCCCCCCTTTTTCATCTTTGGTGGTTTAACATGATGGGGGTTCTTAGAATTAGATGGAGGCCATTGACTAATATCTAGGATATGAATTATGAAATGACTGTAAACGTGTTTATAGGTCTTTGTAGAGTACCAAGAACTAACATACTTGTGAGGGTCAACTTTAGCATGAGTTATTTGCTCGAAAAGAATGACTACTAGGTAATATGCTAGACAATTGCCAAGATTCACATGAGAAAACCTTGTTGTTTAAGCTAGCTAAGAGGGAACTGTGATTTACCATCATGAATCTCATACTCCCTTAGGCTTGACTAGTAAGCTCTGTAGGTTGTAGTGGCTTTGCTGATGTCTCTTACCAACCTTGCTATCTTTGGGCAGAGTTCATCATCACTCAAGTCATTTGAATTCTCATGCCTTGAAGCTATCATGACCATGCAAACTCTTCTTGTACCGACAATAACAGAGCAAATATTAAAACATTACTCATTCAAATCTCATGTGAAATGCAAGTAACTTGAAACATTACCTTCAAGTAATGTAAATACTAAGCTAGCCTGCATTTGTATGCTTCAAGTGTTGAGTTAAAACTCTCAACAAAATTTGAAATGTTTGAGTCATGAAGACAGTTTGTGGTGAAATTGGAGAAGGGGATAACTTTTCACTCCCATAACCTACTAACACTAATTGTTTGCCCCTTTCTCTTACCCTTGTCACTCCCAGTACCTACCTCTTTTGGTTGTTTTTCCTTACCCTTAACATTCCTTGTAATACTTGAATATTTTATGATTTTATAAAATATATTTTATAAAAATATAGCTTAATTTTATATATTATATAACTTTCCTAATCTCATATTTTTATTCAGAGTTCGTAAAGTTTTAAAAACCCTTCCTTTTTTTAGATAGGACTCTACAATTTTAAGCATACATAAAGTATTTTAAACCCAATAAATATTATTAACCCTCAAAATGATATTTTATTAAAAGAAAAAAAAAGTTTGCCGAAATCTTTTTTATGCGTGAATTCCTGATCTAGCTCCAAACTTGATATTTCATTAAAGTTTTTCTTTCATTATTATTCTCCCATCTTCATTCAATATTTCATTCTCCAAACTCCATTGGATTTGTAAAATCAAACTCCATTGGATTCTCCAAACGACACTGCATATACTTTGTCTTGAATGTTGTCGTTTGATTGTAACTAATCGGAAGGTAATCACACAAACTTCTTTGATAATGTTTGATTAATTTGATTGTATTATTTATTATATGTAATCACACTATCAATGTTTTGGAGTTTTTTGTTTATAATTTGATTGTTATTGGAGTTGTCATGTTATAATTTGTTTATTGATGGTACTCTATATTATCATGTGTAAATTTTATTTTGCTATTCATATGA
Organism: Chenopodium quinoa; assembly: GCF_001683475.1. Classification (NCBI taxonomy): domain Eukaryota; kingdom Viridiplantae; phylum Streptophyta; class Magnoliopsida; order Caryophyllales; family Amaranthaceae; genus Chenopodium; species Chenopodium quinoa. The sequence continues at coordinate 13,769,856 of NW_018742204.1, read as the reverse complement.
TCAACATTATAAGTATATGATTAGTGTGAGGTATTATATGATTTAATTATCGCATTGATTTAATGTGTTAGTTTCCTAGAGTTTTAATGTTGTTGCTATAGGGAGTATTGATATCGAGGTTTAGGGTTACTAATATTATTATTTTTGGTTGAGATTTAATAAATTTTGGGTACTAGTATTAGCCCTATAAGAGTTGAGATATTTATAAACCGAATATGTCATCATATATGAAATGGGAACCTGTGCCAATATTGAGATATTATTTATTATCATGTGAATACATTTTTTTATTAAGTATGAGATCAAAATGTTGAGAATTATTATCTTATTCTTAATTTGAGGCTCGATGTTAATTACCTTAGTCCTTGGAATTTTGGTAAAGAGATAATGATCATGATTAATTAAGAATGAGGTACAATCTTTCTTATTTATTTTTCTATGGTCCCCTACACTAGGAATTGGCCCGTATGTGGTCTGGTTCAAGGTGTTTTCTGGTTATTGAGAGTACTCAAGCTTTTATACTTGTAAGTTTATTTATTCAAATTACCCATGTCCAAGGCTAGGTATAAAACAAAGAGCATGGCACACTTATTTGTTATGAGTTAATTGAGTGAAGGATTGTATTATTATTCGAGGTTGGGTTTGACAAAGGTTACTTCCGGAGTATAATGTGTAACGTAGTTTCAAACTATATTATTTAATTGGGCTAGTAATGTTGATTATCCTATTATACTTTGTATTCTGATATGTGATGATTACTCAGCTGTAGCACCCGACCCCAAACGAATTAAGGAGGGGCCTATTGTCATGAAATTCGCATCAAGGGCAACAACTGTCCCCATAAACCAACACAATTCCTTCCGGCGCATTTTGTCCTCAATCATGCGCACCCCGATAAAACTTCCCATGAGGTCACCCATCCCAAGATTACTCCCAGCCAAGCACGCTTAACTATGGAGTATCTTAGCTTATCAGCTCCCTAAAAAGAGGATGCATCTTGTTGATATGAGTAGTATACCAAACTCATTTAAAGCAATCATGAGGGGTATTACATCAGTTTTTTGCTGACGTGTGTATTGTTTTGTTGTGCTACTTGTGTTTGCGACCATGTCTTTTTCTTATGGTGGCCTTGCGACGATCTATTTTGGAATTTGTCCTTAATGGTGAGCTATCAAGATTTTCTAAGCAGGTTAAGTAAGTGATCGTAGCTAAAGGAGCTCAAGTGTTTTGATTAGTATACTATAATGAGTTTGTAAAGTTGTATAAATAGATCAAAATAGATCACTTAGATTTATTAGGATTTTGTAAGCCTTATCACTTGATGAGTTGTCGAGTGTGGCAGTAATACCTCCGATTTAGGTGTATGCTTTCATAATTTTATTCAAAGGTTGTTTATTTTTCTTTTAATTCTTGTTTATTATTTTTTAGTAAATCGGGGGTGTTACCTTCCCAGACTTGGAACCAACCTTTCCCTTACCCTGAGCCTTTTCAAAATATATCTCAACTTCCTTCCTTCCCTTAGTGTATGCTTAGCTAGACTGATTTCCATGACTTTTTTCATAATCCTCTTGCATATCAGCTAAGGTAACTTTTGGGTCATGATTAAAAACGATACTCCCTCCGTGTTTTCTTAAGTGTTACACTTCCCATTTCCAGTCATGTTTTTTTAAGTGTTACACTTCCTTTTTTGGCAAAAAGCTACATTAAAATATTTATATCTTTCTCCTCTCATGGTCCCCACCCAAGCCCACTACTGCTTTTTTTATTATATATTTCCTCTCACATTCATTACTTTTCAATAAATTAAATCCACTATCTTTCTTTTACAATTTTTTAATACTCCAACTACCCTACTTACCTCTTATTTTATTTAAGTCAATTAAATTGCCTAAAACTATGTGTCAGTCAAACTGTAACACTTAAAAAACACAGAGGGAGTACCAAACATCATATGTAATGTAGGGCTACTAGGAGCATCAGCATCACTACTAAGGGGATCAACATTACTATTAGGGGTATTAGCTACACTACTAGAGACGTCAACATATGCATCCTCACAGTATTTCAATCCCAATCTCTTCTTAGGATTTAGTTTGGTGCTCTCATTCCTTTTCTCAAGAGGGTGGACAACTTCTACAGAAGGCTGGGAATTCTCATTTACAGAAGGTGGTAATAGTTGTTGATTTATAGCTGGTGGTTGTGGTGGTTCATGTAGAGGAGGTGGTTGTGGTGGTTCATGTAAAGCCTGACTAGCTTGTTTAGAAGCTAATTTTTCCCCCTTAACTCATAAACTTAGTCATTCATGAAGGTTGAATTCACAGCAATCCCAACAATATTCTCAATCATGTTAGCATTGGGGAATGTCCTAAACATCCTAATTTTACCACCATCATCATCTATTGGTCATTGTTTGCCTTTATATTCATAAGCATATATAGAGTTCAATATAACTACTCTCTTTTTATGTAACTGATCTTCAAATTCTATCACAATATCCATTAGGTTGCAAGTGTCAGATCGAGTCCACTTCGATATCAACATTGTGCACCTTATAATTAAATCTCAGTACAACCTTGTCACTCATTCTGCAAAATTAGAGTAAACTACCACAATTTAAGCACAACAATAAATCACATACTCAAGAACAACACATAATTAAACCTAGATTAAGCAAACAACCACTAACACTGTAGCATGCATACTCAAAGTCAACAAAATCTCAGTACAACCTTGTCACTCATTCTCCAAAGTTGTTTCCTATACTTTAAGCCTCCCCCAAAAGACAGTTCTGAAGTTATAGTAAACATGTCTTGCACAAAATCTGGTTTTAGCTTCAGGGAAGACTTGTGCAACTGATGCCAACAGCTCTTTCTGTTGGTCTGCCATAAAAGTGAACCCTACACCCAGAGTAAGCCCCAAATCTGAACCCAACAACTCCAAAAACCATGTCCATGAGGCTGTTGATTCAACCTCAACTACAACCCATGCAAGTTAGAATATTTGGTTGTTCCCATCCCTACCCAATGCAACAAGAAGCTGGCCACTAAAACGACCTTTTAGAAAACAACCATCTAAAGATTTGAATGGTCTACAGCCAACTAAGAAACCTTTTTTCAAGGCTTCAAAACAAACATACAATCTCTCGAACACATTTCCAGTCATTTTGAGTTTAATTATATTAAATCTGTTAGTTCTAAGTATTTTCGTTCAGCAGCATACCTAGGTATTAGGTCATATTTCTCCTCATACTTACCAATGATCAACTTCTGTCCGAACTTTCTTGCCCTGTATGACATATATCTACTTACTTTCAACCCCTTTTCCAACCACACTATCTCAATTATGTCATGAACTTTCATGTAAGGGTTGACTTTGAATTTAGACTGGAAATTAGATGCAACCCATGAGGCTATTACATGTTTGACCTTTGCTGCCCTTCCACATGTGTGCTCCCCTGTGAAAGATTTCACTAGAAATTTTCTTTTACCTCTCTCCTAGGAACCCCCAATCCTCCAACAACAACCTTTTTCTTTATTTTTATAGCGTGCTCCTACTTTTTCATGTGAGTTCCTAGAGAACACTATGTCTCTACCCATGTGAATGGCATAATCTCTAATTGCCTTCTTAAAATTCCCACTGTTCTCAAAAGACTACCCCACAAAGAACTTGGAATCATTTGTCAAAGAGGCATCACCACCCACCGTGCTGCTGACCTTTGTCTTCTTACATTCTGGTGCAACTAGATACCCAAAATCCTGATCATCATCAGATTCATCATCTAATTTTGCATCAATAAGCCCTTTGAGTCACTGGTGTATCTATTAGGGTGATTCCCCTTTTACTGTTCTACCCTTTTAAACATTTCCAATTCATCATCATAAGACTTCTGTTTTGTTGTATCTTCCTCACTATCATAATCAATAAAGGGTTCCCCTAAATTATCAAGGCCACCAGATAACAAGTCTATAAAATATCCACCCCTACCACCCAAACCAAAGCTATTGTCAATGTCCACTGAATGACCAATCTCATGTTCAGTGTACACATGGATGGCCTTATACACTAACAGCAAAGAAAGGAAAGGGTCACAACTCTTGGTATCAAAACCTAAATATCTAATGCCACTTTTGAAGTCTTTCCTTGGCTCTAAAAAGTGAACTTTAACAATATCAGTGTGACCCAACACTAGTAGAAAAACGTACATTTGCGTCGCCTTATTTGCGTCACTCATACAAAAGAACAAAGCAAATGTTTTTTTTAGCATCCTTAAAAGTTATTTGCGTCGCACATTAACCAAGAAGCGATGCAAAAGTCAGATACATTGTAGCTTTCTGTTATTTGCGTCGCTCTTAATTAGTGAAGCGACGTATATAATTATGTTATTTGCGTCGCTCATTTAGTGACAAGTGACGCAAATAAGTGATAGAAGTCAAATGCGTCACTCCTTTAATTAATAAGCGACGCAAATAAGAAATGTGCAGCATTAAACTTTGAGTTATTTGTGTCACATTTTATTAGTTGAGTGACGCAAATCACTCTTTTTCATTTAGGTTTTTTTTTCGGATTCCACTTGCTATAGCTGCCTCGTTTTAACTAAAACAAAAAAACAGCACTACTCCTATCTTCCAAGAACAGCGATTTCCTACAGCTAAACACCCAGAATTTCGAGCAAAAAAACCTCAGAAGTTCAAGCAAAAAACCCCCATAAATTCGACCCATACACCCCAAGAAATTCGAGCAAAAATCAACCTGAAATTCAAGGAATTTCGACCCAAAATCCCCAGAAAATCGACCCAAAAACCCCATGAAATCGACCCAAAAACCCCAGAAATTCAACCCGAAAACCCCCATAAATTCGACCAAAAAAACCCCCCACAAATTCAACAATTAAACCGCAATGTTGACAACACCCATAATCGAAAAAAATTCAGGTTTACAAACCCCCGTTTTTGAGCAAAACAACAAAAAAAACCCTAAGAAACCCTAGGAATTCGTGCAAATTCGATTATGGGCAAATATGAGAAAATTTGAGCAAAAAAATTGAGCAAATTCGAGCATTAATTCGAGCAATTTCGAGCAAAAAAATCGAATTAAAACACCAGGCCAGGAATTCGTTGAGTGAATTAATGCCTTTATAATTGAATGTTTGAGTGAATTACTTGATTAATTTCGCCCCCCCCCCCAAAACTCCGAGGATGGACAAGCAAATTACATCCTTTATAATTGAAGTTCGATTAGTGTAGCAGTTCGACCAATGTTCGCCCAAATCAACTGCATTTAGGCTCGACATTGTTGAATTTGTGAAGTCAATTTCACCTAAGGTAAGATTGCTTCTATTTATGTTTTATATTTTCATTTTCTCAAAAAAAAAAATGTTCACAGAAAATTGGGTTAATATATGTAATTTTATTTGTAGATAGAATTAATTAGAAATTTTTTTATAGTGTGATTGAATATTGTTGGTTTAATATATGTAATTTTATTTGTAGATAGAATTAATTAGAAAATATTTTATAGTATGACTGAATATTGTTGGTTTAATATATGTATTTTTATTTGTAGATAGAATTAATTAGAAAATATTTTATAGTATGATTGAATATTGTTGGTTTAATATCTATAATTTTATTTGTAGATAGAATTAATTAGAAAATATTTTATAGTATGATTGAATATTGTTGGTTTAATATATATAATTTTATTTGTAGATAGAATTAATTAGAAAATATTTTATAGTATGATTGAATATTGTTGGTTTAATATATGTAATTTTATTTTTCATTTTTGTTTGATAAATACAATTTGATATGATGTTACAATCTTGAATTAAAACTTTCCTCTTGTATATTTGTTGTGTTGATAGGTTTTTTCAAGAACTACATCGTATACCGAGGAGGAGATAAATGAGATTCGAGATATTTGGGCAGAGTATTTTATATGTAATGTTGAACTTTAGATTACACTTAGCGCATGTTGGACTCTTGTTTTGGATTATAGGCTTGACATGAATGATTTTGGTTAATTGGTGTTGGGATGATGAGTATAATGTCTATGATATTGAGATGTAAATTTTATTGGACAAGTTTTTAATATAATGCCATCATTCCCAATTTTATGGGTAGGCCAAAATACAAAGAAGACTATGCCGAAATTTACATTTGCATTCATTAATATTGCATTTTAATTTCAATTATTGGCATTAGCACATTACTTTATAGCACTAGCAAGGAAAAAAGGTACCACAAACATATACAAGCAATTATTATAATTTTTTAAAAAAATTCACATCATTTGCGTCACTCATTAAACAAAAAAGTAACACATATAAAGCAATTTTGTATTGTCTAGTCAGTCATTTGCGTCACTCCTATATAAACAAGTGACGCAAATAACAAACAAGAAGTTGCTCAGAAGAGTTATTTGCGTCGCTCCTTTATAAAGAAGCGACACAAATAACTCTTATTTGCGTCGCGCCTAGGAGCGACGCAAATGATTTAAAAGTCATTTGCATCGCGAGCAGTTGCGTCGCTCATAGAAGCGAGACAAATACACTATAAATGAGCGACGCAAATGAGCCTTTTTCTACTAGTCTTGCAAACTATCAACTATTTCTTTGATGTATTTACCATCAACATAATCTGGAATATCTTCAAATATACTTACTCTGCCCCCCATGTAACTCGTGTCCTCATTAAGCACCCATTCTCCTCCATGATGCACAATGACACAAGGTTTCAAATCCATTTCTGTCAACATACAACAATTATATTGTAAATGTGGATTATCAAATTTGTTTGCATTTATATGTTTAAGAGTGTATAGTGTATGATTTGCATTAACATGCTCAGGCACACATATGATTCAATTGCTTAAACATTATATGATCAATGGCTCAACAAGGCTAATTTGTAGCAACATAATTAACAGCAATCATAACATAATAATAAACTTCTTTTATATTATATATTCATAATAATTACTTACATCCATTGCATTGTTCTAAAAGGGTAAGCTTCATCCTACAGCTTACCAAAAACAACCTAAACCAAATATACTCACTGTCATGGGAGTGACAAGTCCAAAAACCTACCTAGAAACCTTGTCACAACAACCTACTTCCCATGACAGTGGAAAGGCCTACCATAAGTACAACTTATATAAGCTAAAAACATAAACATCATAAGCTTAAAATAACATCATCATCCCCAAAAAAAGCCTAAGTCTGCTGGATCCAGTCCCCTGCACCCACGGCGTTGCACCCCTATGGCATCTCATCACCATACAACAAGGGGAAACCGTCAAAGTAGACGATCATATCCTTGTTCAACCATGCGTGGAGGTCACGGCCGTTGTTGTACAACAAATCCTTGTGGACCCACTCATAAATTTGAGCCCCAAGACCATAGAAAGGGTAATGAAAGTGCAGGTGACGCAGGCACCACCACATCCTCCACCTCCTGCATGTTTGCTCAATGCCTATCCTGCCAACAAAGTCCACCCTTGGGAAGATGTGAGTGACCAGAATCTCATGCTGGCTCATGAGTGGGTGGGCATCATCAAGTGCGTCCATACTTAGGTCAGGTCAAGAATTCCATAATAATAACAGCACTAATTCGTGGGTTAACATAATAATAGCAGCATAATCGATGTTAATTAGACTAATCAACAAAGCACATCATACTTCACACCTTTAACCATTACAAATCCCAAATATTAACATAAATAATTAAAATTTACAACACCCCACACACACAGTATCTCACTTTCACCAACAGAAGACAAGCTTCAACTTTTCTAAAAAAAGACAAGTTTCCTTTTTTTATCAAAAAGCAAAAAAAACGTATAACAACAAACATTCAACAACAACAAACCATGAGCATTTATCAGTAGCAGACAAAAACAAGGAATATACCTTCAGCAGAAGCCAGCCTTCGAGCTTTTCCAGCGTATCCCTCAGCAAGTTTGCAGTCAGGCCAACAAGACATTAATGGCGTCCTCTTTCCTTTTTCTAACTCAGAGTTTTTTTTTTACTAAATTAGTGGGAGTTTTGCAGTAAAAATCATGAAGTACAAGGAATTTCCTTGAATAGACGGATGAGGCTTGCTGAAGAATCTTCTAGCGAATTATTCTTGTTCGTTCTCCTACTCAATTTACTCTATTTTGGGAGAAGTGCAGTCAGGTGTCGTTCCCTATGCACCATCATTACATGGCTGCTGAAAAGTTTCTTTCTTTTTTTCCATTAACTTGTTAGTTACCTGTTACTCCAAGTCACCCACCGAAAAAGTAACCTCAGGCCGGTTTCAGTACCCAATTTGCTACTAAGCAAAGTTGAGTACCCAAATTGCAACAATTGCCAAAGTTTAGTACTCACATTTATATTTACTCCTAATTTTACCTAATAGTGTTTTGACCTAGTCAAAACGCTATCACCAAACAGGTCCTAAAGCTTAATGTTGTTAGCAATTCGGTATTAAGTGAGAGCTCTCGACAAAGAAACATACATGGGATGATCATCCGAATGGAGCATACAATAGGAAAGAGGAAGAGGTATGAGACAATATGGAAAAATCGAACGAGGTAGTCATGGGGAACACAACAATTAGATCAGATAGGGAAAACACTTATTACAAATTAAACTTGTCCATGTATAAGATGATTATTAAATGGATGGTTCAGAGCATGAATTTATTGTAATTATTCTATATAAGTTACTCCGTATAAGTTTATAACTCATTAAGCGTAAAAGTGGCCTATATATCTTATTTTGAAAAAAAAAAAAAGAACTCTTATTTTGCTCACATTTGAAAAAGAGTGGTGTAATTCTTAACTAGCTTGGAAAAAAAAATACTCTTTAATGTATGAGGGTGGGTTAGGAATTGGTCCAAAAAACATGTCTATGACAACTTTCATATATAAATAAAGAACAGTGACTAACAAAGTATCGAAAATATTTTATACAATTACATGAATTCATAACATAATAGTACAATTTTTTGTGGAAAAAAAAAAAAAAAAGAATAGAATAGAAGTTGCTAGGGATAAAGGCAGGAAAAGTCCACTGTATGATTTCTCTAGGCTGGCTTAAGAAGGACATGTCTGTGGTTCTGACCATGTTCTGCCAGCACTACTAATTTAGCTAAGAATTACAATTTAATTAATTACACTAATAAATTAAATATTGAATTATCATCTTATATAGCTAATCAATTGACATCACGTAACATACTATATTTGTGCATGTAACACTATTTATATTGGTGAAGCAAGAATAGATTTTATTGGCATAAAAATTGGTATACAACTGCATTTTATATAGTCTTTATTAAGATTGTGGATGGATTTGCAAAGCAAAATCAGATACTGAATATCCTTATTTATACGGCTATGATATCCCAAAAAATCATGGGAAAAACTTTGGAAAATCAAAGCTTAGATTTTTTTAAAATTTATTAGCATTTAAAATCTTGAGGAAATCATCTCAAAAATTTAAAACATGTTGTGGACTTCGAAGTTAACCTTAGTACTCCGTAGCTAAATAGTTCTAGTATTACGTACGTATATCATTTGGTCAACAAATGAAGATTATATAGTTATTTGTTTTTGTATTAATTTATTTCTTATAATTGATTCTTTGGATTTTAATTCCAAAAGAAATTAATAATTCCACCAAGCATTCACATTGGTAAAAATTTCTTGGCCACTCCTATTTTCGGCTAATTTTTTTTTAGGCCAATTGAACTACAAATACAGTATTTACATTTCTTGACATGACTACAAAGACAATACAAATTAAGAAATTTTGTCAACAACTATTATTTAAATAACCACTTTTGACTACTTATTAATTTTTTTTTCTAAAAAAAAAACTACCACAAAAACACAAAAGTTAACAGCATTACCACTTTTAGTTTTTCAGCAACAATCTCTAGTGGATGGGGTTTACTTTATACAATTTCAATCAATTGTGTTAAAGACAACAACAGAATTCTGTGCCTGAACACAATTATAAGTAAATTATATTTAATTTCATATTGTAGATGATTTAATTTCATTTGAATATTAAAATTAGGATTTATATATATATATATATAAAAAAAAAATTTAGGGTTTTATGAAATTGGGGATTTGGTGCAATTGAATCATACTACCCAATTTAATATTAATGTGGAGATAATTTTGTCCGTTCATATGGGGTTTTTTAATAGAAATTTTACAAATTGTGTTTTCTTAATCGGAATTTCTTGTCCAAAACCCAAAAGTGGTAGTGCTGCTCAAACTTTTGTATTTTTGTGGTAGTATTTTAGAAAAATAATAATAAATTATTAATAAGTATTGTTATAAATTTTCCTACAAATTACAAGTTAAGTGATGGAAATCAAAATCGTAACCTATAATGTATAAACTAGCTACTCTCAATATTAAATAACATGTTTAAATCCTATTGGCCGGTTTTTCCCCAATTATGTACTTTGAAAATTAATTCCTTTAGATGGTTCATTGTGTGACGGCAATTAGGTTTTTTTTTCATCACTTTCCTTTTATTGGTGTTTTTTTTTAAATGCATTACTTCTATATTTGGTAACTTTATACTAAATTTTATCATTTATCTCTCTTCCATAGGCCCCACTAAAATAATAAAAATATATATCCTCTATCCGCATACTTTCACTTTTATGGTTCCCATATCACTTTTATTATAGTAATAATTTATTCACCCACTCGCAATATTATATTTCTCTCTTAATATTGTGCACTCTCAACTTATGCAAAAAAAAAAAAAAATAATAAAAAATAAAAATAAAAATAAAAAAAATGGAGGGAGTACCTATATTAAATTACCAGTCATTTCTATCATCTTTGTACAATCTTTTCGCTTATAGTGTAAGGTATTACTCTTCGTAATGGGCTTCTCCTAGCTATCGAGTATCAAACATGATATTACTAGCATATTCATAGTATAATGTCTCCTGGCTTGGACTTGCTAGTGGCCGGTATATATCATACGAGTAATAATGTAGCGCTAAAAATTACGGAGTAGTATTTTCTTTGCAATAACACTAGTTGTATTAGTTTTTGAAATAAATTAAAAAATAATATAGAAAAATAATTGCTCGTTCTGAATCTGCTGTAAGAGAAATGGTTAATGGATGATATAGATACTATGAATCTTGAACTTAGATTTTGTACATCTTTGAAGCTAGATTTTGCATGATATCATTGAGGAGACAAGAATATTTACTTCAATTTGTTTAGATATTTCTCCTGAAAATACTAATCTTGCATGTTATTTGGTATGTCATCCCAATCGATATAAAATCCGATGCATATATTTTTTAGTTGTTTTGGAAATAAAATATCCATTCACGTCTTCCCTCTCTTTATTATAATTTCTATTGTTAATTTAATAATTTAAATTTGATTAAGATTAAGGAAAGCATCATCACAAAATATAAGGTGTAAACGACGTTATATAAGGGTTCTATTGAAAAAACAAGCAAAGACATTACAATATTGTTATCCTTTAACTTTGATAAATACTTGTATACTTAAAGAGACATTTAATTATAATACTTAAAAAAGTTTCAAGGCTTCATATGTTCAATCTTCAATACTTAGATCCAATTACGAAATTATTACGAGTATCTTTCAAAAAATTTAGGGTTTAATCGTAAAACTCTAGATATAATTAAGGAATAAAGTAATCCAAGTTGAGAAGTGGAGAATGAAGTATAATATGTGAAGTGGAATAAATAAATATTCATTAATTGTCCAAATTAGGTAATTGTGGATTTGTGGCTTTAGGAATTTGTCTACAATAAGAAAATCACATTGATCGCAATTTGTTTTTAAAGATTGCGCTAAAATTAAGCAAATTGATCCATAATGAGATCATACCGAGTTGTTTTAATTAAGTGAACTTTTGTTAATAATTATATGCATCAAACTGGCAGGATGTCTGGAAAGAACAAATTGAAAATGAAGAGCCGCAATTGACATGAGACCCAACACTATGACAGGGGCATGGCCAAATTATAGAGGCGTGGAAGACAAACACATTATATGTATATTAATTATTTTATTTTGTACCAACCAACTATGATGTTTTAATGGAGCAAGCCACATTTTATCTACGAGAAGTTAATAACAAAAGATGTAATCAAGGGGAAAATTATAAGTAAGTCAATAAAAATATTCAATTAGTGTGACACATTCACAATAAAATCAACAACTGTGGGGTATTTAATGAAAAAACTTAAATTTATTTACAAAAATATTACTTGATTTAAATTTTCGATTTAACAGGTTCACATAAACTTGAATTTTTTTTCATCTGGATATAACGTAGATCTGACATAAATACTATGTTCTCTTTGCATAGTGTTTAGAAATTAATTACTTAGGGCTTGTTCTCATACGTTGAAATTCAGTTCAGTTCAGTTCAGCTCAGCTAGTTCAATTCAGTTCAGCTCGTAATTTCCTTCTCTTATAAAATATTCATTTCAGTTCAGTTCAGTTCAGTTCAGCTCAGTTCAGCTGAGTTCAGTCAATGAAAACATGCCCTTATTTTTGTTAAAATTACAGTGGATTAGATCAAATTAGGAAAATTAAATCAAACTACTCAATACTTTAGTATTTCCTATAGCTTATTGCTATATAAATACGAGTATTAATTTCGTATACATAAAAATTATAAGTTGCAATACTATACATAAAGACATATCAAACAAGAACTCCCCCAAATTATTTTGTCTTATATTTAGAGATGTCATTTCTCAATCCAATTCAATTCAGAGCAGGTCAAATTAGGTCTTTGGTCACTAATTTGACTTGATATTCTAGTTTTAACCCTTTGTTTGGGTACTAGTTGGTTCGGGTCATTGCCGATACAAATTGATTCTCCGGTCGGGTAAAATTGTTAGAAACACTAACATACTCGTGATAAATATAGTGGAATATGCAAAGCATGAGAATGGATCAACTACATTTTTTTTGACATAAGCTTAAACGAGACACTACATAAAATAATTAAAAGAAGTAAGACTAGAGTTTGCAGTCGTAGCAAGGTTGTGGGCCTTCAGGACCACGTCCCGCTGCACTTTGTGAACGCAGCACCAATTAAATTCTCGACTGATCTGGCTGACAAATTCGATCCACCGTCCATCTAAGAGAAATATCCTTACCCTCTAAATTCCCAAGTGAGTAAACCAAAGAACATGAATCGGTATAAATAGTAACAGCACGTAGCATCTGTTTAATAGCCCACTGAAGCCCCTTCAAGCAAGCATTCATTTCCGCGTGTAATGCTGATTGTGCCAACCCATGGGAAGCTCCACTCAATGACCCTTGTTCCCCGTACTCCCCAAACTCTGGGCACCACCGTACCTCATTCCTAATATATGAGTGCCTATTCCAAGACCCATCGACCAGAATGACCGTGGACCTAGGATGCACGAAAACGGATACGGACACGGATACGGACACGATACGGACACGGGAAAACGGCAATCCTAAAATAGGGGACACGGGTACGGCGTATAACAAGGCATATAATATATTAAAAAAAACGAGAATTTGACAACTAATTCAATAAAACACTAAATAATTAGCCTCAAAACACACAATTTTAATTAAACAAGTAAATGAACAAAGTGTACGGACATAGTCGGATACATATCAAGAAACCATCAAACCAGACATGTCTTAATAGTACTCTTCAAGTAATCAAACAAAACTAGAAACATAACACAAAATCAAACATCTCATCAAGTAATCAACAAAACTGTCAAAACACGGTGGTGGGCGGTGGTTGTCTGGCTCACGACGAACAACAAATTGAATTATTGAAGCAATTGAATTTCAGAAAATCAGAAGTTCTTACACACTTACACTGATTAAAACCCTAAAAAATTCCCCAAATTAGCATTACTCGAATTCACTTCAGAATCACAGCAATTGTTGAATGGCAGAAATTGAGCTCCAGTAAAGATAACAATGGAGCTCAATTGTTGAATGGAAGAACACCAAGAAATAAGCACGAAAAGGCTGAAATTGAGCTCCATTAAAGACAACAATGGCGGAGACTCAGAAAATGAAGACCGATTAAGTTCTCTCCCAGACTCCATTCTCACCGACATTCTCTCACTTCTCGACATCCAAGGATGCATATTCAGAACTTTAATTGAATTTAAAAAAAAAAAAAGTAGAGAAGAACCATACCTGGTGGCTGACACGGACGACGGGCGACAAGGTGGGCGGTGGAGTGATAGGTGGTGGCTGAGGACGAGCAGGCGAACAGCAAGGGCCAGGCCAGCAACTCCAGCAACCCCCGCAACAATGAGAGATGAAGGCCACGAGCAGCAAGGGCCAGGCCAGCAACCCTGACAACCGGCAAGGAGGCGAGTGGCGGTGACGGAGACAGCAAGCCGGCGGTACGGTGAGACCTACAAGTCGGCGACTGAGCAAGTGAGCAGCAAGGGGTTCAGTTGAGACTTGAGAGGATGAGAGGATTGAGAGTTTGAGAACTGGAAACTTGGAAAGAGGTAGAGAGGCAAAGCATAGGAATTTAGGTATTTCGCGTGTCCATACCAAAACGGCCCGTGTCAGCCCAAGACACGGCCCGTGTCCAAAAATCAAAAACGGTTAAAAAAAATCGGACACGGTTTTCTGCGTGTCGGACACGTGTCGCCCCGTGTCTCATCCGTGTCCGTGTCCGACACGCGTGTCGACTCGGACTCTTCAGATTTTTGGCGTGTCCGTGCATCCTTGCCGTGGACCTCAACCCCTCACCCGAGTCTTGTAAAATAGCTCGTAGAAACCTGGGAGGGTGGTTAGCGATTTGTTCCGATGGGTGTTAGGATCCAAGCATATTATCTGTCTCTATAGAAAAAATTCCCTACTGACGAAGACCCTCGTAAATAATAGATGGTAAAGAAATACCGATTGTACCCGGGACGTTAAAGACCCTATTATTCCTCTAAATCCACAACCCCATAGAGTTGCAATAAAAAACTTGGTTCTATGACCATGGTAACCATCCTGCCATATGAAAAGCCGGATATAGTACAGGATCCAATCTTCAAAGGATTGGTCTGCATTAGATTGTGAGTGGATTTGTAAAATCCCACCCCTCCAAGCATCTTGAGCAGAAGTGCAAAATCTGAACAAGTGTTGTAAATCCTCCTCCTGAGACCCACAAAGGTCACACTGAATATTAATCTCCAATCCTCTTCTACCCAGATAACACCGTGTTGCAATTCCATTCCTAAGTAGTTTCCACATAAAAAGTTTCCATTTTGGAAGAATATCAAGTGACCACAGTGTTTTATATATATCCAGAATATTGTCGTGCGTCTGTGGAGCAGTAGACTGTTTAAGGAACGCATACCTCGTTTTGACTTCCAGACTTGTGGTAACCCAGTACAAAATGTCATCAGCATCTTGGTTCGGTAATTCCAAACTAGCAATCAACGAAGCATCTTCCTGCACAAAAGCAGTATGTAGTCTAGAAAGATTCCAACTGTTATCAGTTGGGGAAATGAAATGACTCTCCTTCCAGTTCTTGGCATGCTCTAAAGTAACTCCAGAGTGAAATTCAGGAACCTTGCTTGCCATCCACCTATCCTTGCCAGTCAGCAACACCAAACTCCCATTTACTATCTTCCAACTACAACCCTTGATAAGAGTATTCCCTATGTTTACCAAACCTCGCATTCCCCAAGAGTAGTTCCTATATATTATGCACCCTGGTCGGCACTCCCTTAGTGATTTGGTTCTGAAAACAAGTTGCGCACACCTTTGAAAGCAAAAGCTGTGGGTTCTGAGATAATCTCCATATTTGCTTCATCAGTAACGCTTTATTGAAACGCCCCAAACTTCGAATCCCCAGCCTCCATACCCTTTGGGAGACTCACTTTATCCTTACTAACCCATTGTATTCCTTTTTTCTCCTTGTTTTCCCATAGAAAGGTCGCTAACAGCGAGTCAATTTTATTAGCAATATAAACCGGAATCTCAAAATAGTTTAGAATATGGGATGCTATTGCTTTGAGGACTGAGTTGATAAGAATAGCTTTTGTGAGTGTGATAGACAAATCTCATTCCACCCCCGAAATCCTTTTCTTAATATTGTCAACTATAAATTGAAAGGACGTACCCTTCCGCCCTACTAAGTCAATAGGGGCACCCAAGTGTGACTCAAATTGGGTAACTTGAGTCATTCCCAAAATACTTTTAAAGGAATTATGCACCGTGGTAGGAGTATTTGGGCTAACCTTGAAATAAGACTTACCAAGATTAAGTTGCTGGCCCAAAATGTTACGAAATCTGGTGAGTATATCAGCAACAACTTTACAACTTTGATCTGTAGCTTTGAAGAATAAAAGGGCATCATCTACAAAGAAAAAATATGACATGGACAACCCTTTTTGCCCTAGTTTAGTACCATCGAAGAGTCTCATATCGCAACCTTGTTGTAGCATTCTCGAAAGAACGTCCATGCAAAATAAGAAGAGATATAGTGATAAAGGATCACCTTGGCGCAAACCACAGGTCGGTCTAAATTGGTCACTCGTGTCACCATTTATAAGGACTTTGTAAGAAATTGTCAAAATGCATTGACGAATCATCTGCAACAATGTCGCCGGAAATCCGTAACACTTAATCACACGTAACAAAAAGTCCCATTTTACCCTATCATATGCTGTGCTCATGTCAATCTTAACTGTTTCCGAAAAGTCATATCTTGAACTCTTCCTATTTATCTTATCCATAACTTCGTGGATTAGCAGAATATTGTCAATCATTTGTCGACCTGTTATAAAAGCATGTTGAGTATGGGAAATAAAGTCCGGCAAAGCTTTCTTCATTAGGTTTACCATATATTTTGAAACACATTTGTATACAGTGTTACAGAGACTAATAGGACAGAGATGAGTTGTTATTTCCGGAATATCGACCTTCGGTATCATCACTAAAATGGAGTGATTCCATTCCCTCAATAGAAACCCTGTTTTAAAAAACTCTACGCTGCTAGAATCACATCGTCCCCTACTTTATCCCAGTGTTTTTTGAAAGCGAAAGCTGTGAAACCATCCGGTCTAGGACTTTTATCCCCGTGCATGCTAAACATAACCTTCTGAATTTCCTCACCCGAGAGGGGTCTAGTTAAAGAATCCACCTGTATAGGATCCAAAGTCGGAATCTCCAGTTCCTGTAGTTGCCTATTGGTATCTTCATCAATGCCAGGTTCCAAAGACATTCTTCATTGAACCAACAACCAGCTCTTTTACTTGTAAGTCATCCTCCAACCAAATACCCGAGTCATCTTTAAGGGTAAGAATATGATTTTTCTTCTGTCGCATCTTTACCCTGGAATACAGAAAGGAATTGAAGTAGGCTAATCCCCCAAAGTGACCCATTTTTCTTTCATTCTCCGATTCCAAAAGGCCACATTTAAAGTGGTTGCTGTTACTGCTTCCTCCACTCGATGTAAATAAGTTTGAGCTTGTGGAATATTAGTGACTGACAAACCTTGAGACCTTAACTCTGCAATTGACATTTTCCAACTCACCCCCCAAATATTTGTGTTTGTTAAGCACCACTGTCGAAGGCGCCTCCTCGTTAAAACTTGCTTCTTAGAAACACAAAACATAGGCGAGCCCATTATCGGTTTGCTTCATTCCTCTGATATAACCTTGCCTATTTCCTTAAAATCAAGACACCAATTCTCCACTTGGTACGGTTTGTTTTTATGCGATACAAGGGTATCGTTGTCAAAAACAATAGCTGCGTGATCCGAAGCAACTAAGGGTTGATTTATGATTCTACTTTCCGAAAAATTAAAGAACCAATCATTTGACATATATCCCCGATCAAAACGCTCCAAAATTAGTCCTCGAGTCAATCTATTGTTATTCCAAGCATTAAAAAGTTTATATTGTAACTATTGAAGGATCATCTCAACCAAAAAATTTAAGCAGATGATTATTAAAACTTATGATCAATTTACATACTCTATCACGCCCTTCACATGAAATCCCATTAGGGTTGACATGTGTTTGCAATTTGAACCTCTCATAACTAGCACGAAATAAATTCCACTTGAAAGGAGGGGTATATTAGATTTAAACCTGTGACCTATATGTCACATTGGCTCTGATACCATGCTAGAGGATCAACTTAAGATTTTGATTGAAGCTTAGGTTCGATTTATGTATTAGATCAGTAACACCTTCTTCACGTAAAGAGAACACAATAACCAGATCCTAACAACTACATTAGAAGCTAAATATCCAAACTTTAACCTAATATGGTTGATTACCTTGTGTGTATACTTCCTTCGTCCAAGAAAAGCATTTTCATGTTAGATTAACATAAGCTCATAAGTTTGGTGGGAGGAAAAGTGTTTTTTTTTTTAATAAACATCTAAGGAGAAAATCATTGCCAAACACTTGGAAGCATCTTATAACTAAATTTTTACACCACCCTTGAATCCTAGATGATACGAAAACAAAATTTAAATAGATTACAAATTATTGACTTGGCGATGCTCTGAGTTATTACAGAAATTCTAGATTAGTTTTGTATATATTCAGAGAGACATGAATATTTGTTACTCCACAGATGGTAACAATGCATTTTGCATTGAAAAAACTCAATCTAAACAACTTATATGTCATGCATATACAAGCACTCGATGCATATACATAATTACATACTCCCTCCGTCCCTTATTGATAGTCCCTTATATCCAATTTTAAAACTTTAAAATGATAGCCCCATTTGTATTTTTTAGGATCTTTTGCCAAAATGGCTACTTTTACAAAACTATTTACCAAAACGGCTATTTATCAATATTAATTCCAAAACTAGCTAACTTATTAACTTGGAAGAAAATTATTTATTTCTTATCTTCCTTTGAACTAGTTTGGTTCACTTTATGGGTTTTTTTTTAAAAAAAAAATAGTAATTTTTTTTTTTTTTGGAAATTCGAATGCCATAATTTAAGATATCCAATGATGAGAGAGTAACTAGCTTGTTTTTCGTAGGGTGTGATTTTGTAATTTGTTTCTTTTTTTATTATTATTTTTGTTAGTGTGTTTTCTTTTGTTAGGGATTCTCCCCTCTTTTGCACCCAAAAAAAATCCCATTAATTTGAAAAATAACATTCAACATAATATATTTGCAACAATAATCTGGAGACTCTACTTCGTTCAGAGGTCCAATTATCAGTATTTTTTAAAAAAAAAAGGAAAAAAAACTCAAAAAATTATTCCAAATTTCCAATTGACAAAAAAATATAAATAAATAAACAACTTAGAATATATTCATTGTCTACCATTATGTATCACTATGTGTAAATTTGTTTTATTATACACATTAAACTAAAAAAATATTCAAATTAGCTGACATAAAAGTATATAATTAATAGGCATGAAAAAGATGAACAATACCTTAAAAACCCTTATCGTTGTATAAATTTGCGGTAGTGTTGATAGAACAATACTACTTGAAATTCCAAATTTAAATGATACGATCTAGCTGGAAAAAATTAGTATATTTGTACTCCGTATATCGTTAAATTTTTCAACTTAAAAAAATCCTAAAAACAAAATTAAAATAAAACCAAAAAACAAATTTTTTTAAAAAAATAATAAAGTGAAAACTGAAAAAAAAAACTGGTTTAAAAGAAAAGGAAATAGCTAATTTACTTTCAAGTCAATAATTTAGATAGTTTTGGAATTAAAATTCATAATTAGCCGTTTTGGTAAATATTTTTGTCAAATTAGCCGTTTTGGTAAAAGATCCATTTTTTCAAGTACCATTAATATTAAATTTTTACCAAAATTCCCTCCAATTTGCAATAATATTTGTGCAAATTTAACTTAACCATGTAAATTCTGGTTTTCAACTACTTATTTATGTTTATTAATTCCCGTAAAAATTGCCCATAAGAGACTATCATTAAGTGGACGGGGGAGTATCCCCTATAAATTAAGCAAAAAGCTCACCTCTAACCTTGAGCCAAATTGGAATACAAAAATCAAGAAGAAAGAAACATAACTTCTCAAAGTAGAATTATTATGAGCAAAGGACGGGAGATCCTAGGATGAATGAAAAGAGTGAAAGACAAAAGCCTAGAAAAGTGAGTGGATTGAGCATTGTGTAAGCAAGCATTTTCCTAAGCTAGAATTTGACTATAGAAATACTACAAATATCCACTTTCATCTAACTCCTATTAATTGAATAATAACTTAAAGACAAAATCATATACTAAAATAAAAAATGATGGCATAAAAACAATAACCTAGCTAGTGAAATGTGTAACAGTCCCGCGTGCGCACGATCCTATAGTAAATTGTAAGATAGAACAATACTTATACCTTATAAAATGCATGCATCCTTAATTAATTAATTTATTGCATACTTGTGTAAATATAATTATATCATTAAAATTGTAAGTAAAATAACATTTGGAGTAAGAAGAAAGGGAAGAATAGTTGATGAAATTAGTTGAGGCCTAGTTCTGAGTGCATGTCTGGCCTCTAGTAGTGGGTTGAGGGTGGTGGTGGTGTAAATGTGTGTGTTAGGGTCATGAAGCTAAGCCTCGTGGATTGGTATGTTTTGTCTGACCTATGTGCGAGTGCATTGGCGCTTGGAGAAATTGTGTGGTGGCATGGGGTTTCATAATTCCTACTCATTGTTCTTGGCATGCTTACACAATTATTTATATAAATCTATTCTTACTAGTGTAATCAATTAGGTTAGTTGTAACAAACATTAATGGACAAGCAAAACAAAGTTTGTTTAGTTTAGTGTTGTTTTTAGTATAAGATATAGGGATGTAGATTAGGTTAATTGTAGAATCTTGAATTGAAGAAGGGTGCATTGTATTTTGTTCAACTTACCAAAAAAATCATTCATAGTTATGCATAATCATTACTGATCAAGTCTAATCAAGTGTAAACATAAGGTAAAAATCAGGTCCAATAAAATTAATTAGGATTAATAAATTAAGTTAAAATAACTTATATATATATATATATATATATATATATATATATATAAGCACCATTAGTACTCATAATATGTACTGTGATCAAGTTTTGTATGTATCAATGACTTTATATATGGATTTCACTATTGTAAGTTAATAAATAAAGGAAAATAAAAATTACATGTGAAAACCAAACAAAAAATATGGTTTATTTGTTTCAAATAATTTTATCTTTAATTGCCTAACATCAAAAAAAAAAAAAAGTTTGAAGGGGTAGTTTATGCAAGGAAAATTTGTTACAAAAGACCTTTTATATCCACTATTTTGTGAGAAAGGATCTTTTAAAAAAGGATCTTGCTAACGAACACCCCCGGCGCGTTGGATAAGCATTTAAAATATTGCCTAAAATGGTATTAATTTGGGAAAGCATGACAAAATCACGCGTCGATTGGTGTAATTAATGTTCATTTTAATTTAATCTTTCTACTTTTAGCTAGCTTATCCTCCAACGCCCTCAAGGCGTTCGTTGGCTTTTGCCTTTATTTTTTTAAAAAAAAAGTGGCAAAAAAAGGGATAAAAATGAGTTTTTATTTGTGAGGAGAGACCTTTACCCAGCAAGTTTGTGTTGAACAAAGAAATTCGACGTTGGCCGCCACAAAAATCCGAGGCTAACCACCACAGAATGCCTGGAAACTTTATATTAATATATACATGTACTTGTATTTGATAATGTATTTCTTGGTTTTTTATACATTACTAAAAAAAAAACCGATGGTCGAAGCTAATACTCCCTCGAGCCCACAATAACTGAGATATTGGACTTTTTTTCACTATTCATATATTAACTTTTGACTATAATTTTTTACTAACATAATAAAAACATAGGTTTAATAATATACTTTTATTATAATTTTTAATATTATTTTTTATATAAAAATATGCTCAAATTATTACATCGGTATATGTGCAAAGGTTGACTGTGTTAGTTATTCCGGGACAGAGTGAGTATATTAATAGTGAAAAAAGTCAAACATGTTAATTATTTGGGCAATATATATATAGCTTTTAAGGTTATATATAATCATTAAATAAATTTCCTAAAATGGAATTAAATTGAGAATTATTACAAAATCACGCGTAGATCGATGTAATTAATGTTAATTTACTGTCAATATTTCTTTTTTTAGTTCTTATACTACCTCCGGATCGTATAATATGTAGCTTTGGAATTTTTTATATCTCACAAATAATACCCCAAAGTTGTATATAATACGATCTGGGGGTAGTATATACACAGTCCTTAAGACTATGTCTATCATTTTACTAATAATTACTTGTATTTAGGAATGGAGGGATAACCATTTTGTTGCAAAACCATAATTAACATAAAATAAACAAAATACAAATCAATTAATATACTCCCTCCGTCTCCTTTTGATAGTTCCTTATGGGCTTTTTTCACCGGAATTAATAAACACACATAAGAATAGTAAAAGTACATTGAAAAAATAAATTGACATTGGGTATGCAAAAAAGTAAAGAGAGAAAATAATAAAAGTGCATGGGAAAAGAAAATTACATGGGAAATTCAAATTTGCACAAATATTGTTACAAACTGGAGGGAATTTTGGTAAAAAAATTAATACGTAATATTAATGGTTGTTGGAAAAAGCAAATGGGGTGAACATTTTGGGACTAAATTTTGCCCATAAGGGACTATCATAAAGGGACGGAGGGAGTAGTTACTATTAGTCTATTTATAAAATTCTATAATAAATGCAGTGTTTTGACTTGCTTCATTCTATTTATATATATACCACTTTGACCATTAAATTTTATACTACCTCCGTTGCATATTATTTGCAACGATTTGACATAAAGTAGAGAGGAAAAATGTCTAATCGTTGCACATAATATATAACGGAGGTAGTATAAATTCATTAATAAAAAATTTATTTTTTTTTTTTTTTTGAAATACACATTGAGACCAATTCAACAATACTTTACATATAAATATAGTTTTCATGTATATGTAAAAAGTGTAGTCAAATAAATTAATAGTGCACAAAGTTAAAACTTTGCACCTATAGAGCTTATTAGCTTAATAAACATGATTGGACAAAAAACTAAAAATAAGAGTTTTTCCCATGAACTTATCTTAATTGAGATTACGAACTATTAGACATGAGAGACTCGAGCCAAAGACATATCCAAGAGCGGGCCTGCCAGGCCATGGCCCGCCCCATGTCCAGATCTTTGTAGTACTTTGTATATAAAGCTGATGCATTTGTTAAGTAAAATATAGCTAGATGAGTTGGTTTCTAATAGCTAGACATAACACCCTTCCTAGAGCCCATAGGGGTAAGGGAAGGGGTTCAAATCCCAAAACTTTTAATTTTGTTTGTGTTCTTAAAGAAAAAATCAAACAATTCTAGTTACTTATTATAGTTTGTATGGCCCGTCCTATACAAAGTTTCTAGATCGGTCTTTGACTCAAGCAACCCTAATTTCAATTTATATCTACACCTTATTGGTCTTATTAGTCATAATTAATCCAAAAATCTTGATTTCGCCTTATATTTAAACCCAATGCATCGCAAAACTTTTATTTTTTGTGTGGTGAAAAAAGTACCCTTATAACAAATGGAAAATGATAAATATTGTAAAAAGCTAAAAAAGGAAATATTGAGGGTAAATAAACATTACTTACACCAATCTACGCGTAATTTTGTCATAAATTTTTAAATTAAATTTATTTTTTTTGACAAGATTTAAATTAATTTCATTTAAGGCAATATATTTAATATATAGCCCTAAGGACTACATACATCATTACTCATAACAAATTATTACGGAGTACTCCGTACTTCGTATTATTAAGCCTAATAAAAATAGTTTAATACTCAATGGGTCAAAGGTCGTTCCAATGACTTGTTTTCCACCATTAGCATTTATTACTTGTAGTAGGAGATTGTCTAAACTCTAAACTATACTAATGAATGAATAAATAAATGGGCCACATTTTTAAAAGGTCTTGGATAATGAGACGGTACGTTTATAACATGGATATTGTAGGTTTGAAAACATATTTTACTGGGCCACTGGCCTATATGATTGACCAATGTTGGATCGTTGCATAAAAGTCGTTAGTATGTTGGATCGTTGCATAAAAGTCGTTAGTATGTTGGATCGTTGCATAAAAGTCGTTAGTAGAAATAAACAGTGATAATTATCATTAGACCTGAGATTGTTATGGATCTTGTTGTTTCCTAGGAATTTAGGACCGATACATTTAGATAAGACCCAGGTTCAGCCACCTCTAGTCGAAAAACTTTATTTTTTTTATTTAGAAAAAATACACTTTATTAATCTCAACTTTTGATTATTATGCAATGATTTCAACTTTCATATGTATTTTCTTTCTTCAATCCTAAAGAAAGGGTTAATTTTTTGTTAAAAAAATATAATTGCCATGTGTCGCTTGTTTATTGGTTCATAAAAAAATTAATAAGTTTTTAAAAAAAGAATTTTTTTTTAAAAAAAAACCCATGCCTGCCAATATGCCATGACCACCACCACCACCGCCGGTGGCCATGGCCTCCCCACACAGCCCTATATATTTTCGACTCTGATTTTCGCTTTCCGGTACCCACCACCAACTCTCGATACCTCCACCCCGATTGACATAGCCCTGAAACCTTGGGAGCTTTGGATGGACTCGAAGATGGGGAATGAAGAAGGTCGGTTTCGGTGGTGTGGGAATTGAGGGGGCGCCGATTCCGACGGTGTGGGAAGGGAGAAGGTTGGTGTTCTACGTTTAGGGAAAGGAGAAGGTTGGTTTTGAGTTTAGGGAAGGGAGGAACGGCAGTTTCGGTGGTGTGGGAGGGAGGGGGCGTCGTTTTCCGAGGTGGGTTTGGGATGGAGGGGCCGATTTTCGATGTTATGTTGGTTGGGCGGCGAAAAATCGGTGGCTAGGGACTGGGAGGTGGTGGTTCGGGGGTAGGTTGGGAGAAGGGCCACCATTGGTGGCTGGTGGACGTGGTGGTTGGTTGTTTTGGATTTTTTTTATTTTATTTTTCTTTTTTGTTTCCTTTTTATTATTTTTTTTTATTTATAAACCAATCACGTGTTGACAGTGTTGGGTAATCTAGAATAATGGGTTATTGACTTTTGTAGACCGGTTTGGGATTGAAGAAAGAAAATGCATATAAAAGTTGGGATCATTGCAGATTAATCGAAAGTTGGGATTATTCAAAGTAAATTGGTCAAAGTTTGGATTATTAAAGTGTATACTTCCTTTTTTTTTTTCTAGTGTTTAGAGAGCCACAAAGACGGGTGATGACAATCAATCCTAAAATTACCAAAAACCAAAAGGGGAACTCTAATCACTTGAGTTATCCCTCACTTTCTAATCAAAACACATTAAACGAGCCACAACAGTGTGTAACATCTAGCGCAGCCCACGGATACCATCTAAGCATGAAGCCCAAAGCACTAAAGGAACAATCCAAAGAGCCACAGCAGTGTGTAACATCAGAAAAAACCATGCGTGAGCCCATTAGGCTTCTCAAATCAAAATAACCACCATGAGCTAAGTGGCCATTGGGACTTGAAAATTTCAAAAGTGGGCTAGTGATTTCGTAATGAGTTTTTAAGCGTAATTTTGAGGTGGAACTTCTTTTTCTTTATGATTTTGAGGTAATATCTCCTTAAATTTATAAAGTGAACACTCCTCGGAAATGTAATCTAGGTCTGTTAAACACAACATTTCCTATTTTGTACTCCCTCCGTTTCCATTTGTTTTTTACGTTTTCATTTAGGGTGTTCCTTTTTATTCTTTACATTTAGGATATTTTCTTTTTAAGTCATTGATTTTAGACAAAATTACCCTTTCTTTACAAATTAAATACTCAATTGCCCTTCACTTTTCATGTGCATATGTACCTTTTTATAATATTTTTATGGATTTTCAATATTCATAATTACTTTCTCTCTCATCTCTCTTCTACATCCTTCCAACTTTCTTTACCCCACATGTACAATATTCCTTTTTTAACTATAATTGTACTTTGATTGATTAATTTATGTCAATTCACCTCAATTTTACACAATTTCTTAACAACCGCGCATAATTCCAAATGTAAAGAACAAAAGGGAACGGAGGGAGTATGTAATAGTAGGTTTGGTTAAGAATATATAATTTTTTTGATTCATTGTGAGTCCGATCCCATGCACAACGTTATTTTATTATTATTTTTTTTTTTTTTTGGGTGAGATTATCTTATCTTTTATGCCATGTGTGTGAATATATCAAGACTATGTATGTGCATCTCTATTTTGAGTATGTGTTGATTTACATAGAAAAGTTGCATGTATGTTATACGAAGTATATAACAAATACATTAAACAAAAAATTCTCCCAATTGCTATTCAATTTTGACTTACAGCTTTCATATATAATAATTTGAAAAACTAATGTCAAAACAAAAAACAAAAAACAAAAAAAAAATTAGGGAAATTTCCATTGGTACACCCGTGGTTTTGACTTTTCCCATCGATACACTCCAAAATTTTTGCCTTCTCATCGGTACATCCATGGTTTAGTCTTTTTTCCAACCGTGACTAACACTGTTAAAAAGTATTTCATCAAGTTAAAATAATTAAGGAAAAAACTATAATACCCCTTTTAAATATCTAATGTTTCCATTTGCGTGTCGAAAATTATTTGGTTAAAGTTTTGGAAGTCATGTTAGTCTTTAAGGATCCAAACCTCGAAATTAGCAAAAAAAAAAAATAACGCAAATGTCTCATGTGCGTGTCAAAAAGATCTCGGTTTGCGTGCCATTACTTTATTGTGATAGTAATTGTTCGGTTAATGTTTTAGGAGTTATTTTGTTTCTTAAAAGGATCTAAATCGAACTCGAAATTGTCAAAAAATTAACGAAAATGTCTCGTTTTGCGTGTCATGACAAAACAAAAATGAAATATCATGACGTGAAAAATGAGATATTTTTGTTAATTTTTTGACAATTTCGAGTTCGATTTAGACCCATAATGTGTCAAAATGACTCCTAAAACCTTAACTGAACAATTATTATCCCAAAAAAGTAATGACACGCAAATCGAGACATTTTTTGACACACATATGAGACATTTGTGTTATTTTTTTTGCTAATTTTGAGGTTAATTT
The DNA here is from genome assembly GCF_001683475.1 of Chenopodium quinoa. Classification (NCBI taxonomy): domain Eukaryota; kingdom Viridiplantae; phylum Streptophyta; class Magnoliopsida; order Caryophyllales; family Amaranthaceae; genus Chenopodium; species Chenopodium quinoa. The sequence continues at coordinate 13,742,671 of NW_018742204.1, read as the reverse complement.
GGATCCTTAATGACTAGGACTCCCAAAACTTTAACCGAACAATTTTCGACACACAAATTGAGACATTAGATGTTTAAAAGGGGTATTATAGTCTTTTCCTTATTTATTTTAACTTAATGAAATACTTTTTAACGGTGTTAGTCACGGTTGGGAAAAAGACCAAACCATGGGTGTACTGATGGGAAGGCAAAAGTCAAAACCACGGGTGTACCAATGGGAATTTCCCAAAAAATTAAAATCAAAAATTGAAAAAAAAAACAGCATATTAACTAGTTGAACACATTTTACTTAGTTTTGGGTAATTAAATACTAATATAATTAGCACTTCGCCATTTATAAATATAGCTTTAGACTAAGACTAAAGGAGCTGGTCAATTAATAATTAAAATATATCAAGCTCAGCGCAGCCTAAATACTCCGAAAGCTCATTCAGGTTTTTATATTGCTTGACTTACAAAGTATATAGACATATATTCCCTCTGAATTTTTTATAATTTTGATGCAAAATTTTGACTAGTCTGGATATAATTTTGACTATTAATATTATTTATTGAATAGTAGGAAAAAAAAAAAAAAAAAAAAAAAACTCACTCGCTCTGTTTTATATTAAATGCAATATTAGGTTTTCACAAAGTTCAAATTTATAGGGTAGAGCCCTTAAAAATTAAAGTATTGTTAGTAGGAGAGAGAAATAGTACGTAAATAAAATAAAATAAAATAAAAGGTACTATGAGTGGGGTTGGTACTTGGTAGAAAAGAAGTAAATATTTGTAGAAGTAGAGTTAATATGAGAGAAAAATTATACAATAATGGTATATCTTGCCAATAATAGTAGTATTATAATTATTACTCCGTATAAAACGACTAAAAATAAAAAGTGTTTCATGTAATATGTAATGGAGGGAGTATTGTATTACATAAATGTCATAACTACATGTGTTTTTCATATATTTCGTATAAGTAAAACACTTAAGCTAAAACTTATATTTAGTGAGTAATATAAATTGTCCTAAACCTTTTTTTTTAAAAAGGACCGCCAAACAAAGATAAGCATGAATGAATCTAACTGCATTATCTTTTATAAAGACAACTAGACATGCAATACTAATTGTCAACTGAGGTTTAATCTTGATAAATTTGCCACATGCAATTACGGCGCTGAATTTTAAATATTTAATCACTTTGTTGACGACAAACCTTAATTGGCCATCAATAATGGTCAAAGGTCAACAACAAGGTGCTCTAATATTCTACCAAACCATACCATAATACAATAATAATCCATTCAAAGTAATAGTTCCTATATAATCCTCAAATACCATTACAAACAACATAAATACTTACCAAAATCCATAATTATTTGCATGATTATAACTTAACATCATGAGCCCTACCACTTCTTCTTTCAATCCAAATCACAACTTCCCCACCTCAACCTTTAAATTTACAGCCAATAACAACAATAATACCATCATTCGCGGTCCCCGCCCTTCCCCCTTGAGCATCCAAAAACCTTCTTCCGTGTCTCATCGACATCGAAAAAATAACCAAACGAGCCGTAAGAGTAATAATAATCCGATCATTATATATCTTACATCGCCTAAGGTTATTCATACCCGACCTCAGGATTTTATGGCTCTTGTTCAAAGCCTAACTGGTATGTCTTCTACCAAGAATGAGGATGTTGATGGTCGGAGTGTTTCGACATCGGAATTTAGCTCTGCTAGTGATGATGACTCTAGACAGGCTGATTCGTATAAGTTGTTGAGCTCATCAAGTACTATGGATTTAAATCAACCCGAGTTTACGTACATGCGTGATATACCACTGTATACACCCACAGGCTTGGATTTGCTGAATTGATTCATGATGATTTCATCATTTTTGAAAAATATTATTCCTTTGATTCTTTTATTTGTTCACTGATCTTTAATTTGATTTGAATAACATTTGTTTGGGTCCAATTTAGTCCAATTGGGCCTGGTCACTGAATGATCCAATTAAAAGCCCAAGGTTAAGGTTCAACTCTCCAAATATGCTAAAGTCAAAAATCAACATCCTCAAAGCCATGTCAAGGTCAGTCAACGGCCCAATCAGCTTGGCCCAGCCCAACTGACTTCCGGGCCCAATCCGCCTCCTTCATTAGCCAAGGTATAAAAGCCAACAATTTGGTCAATTCTTGGTAAGACAATAAAGCCTCAAGCAACTAAACTCTTGCACAGCTTTCTCTCTCTAATATACTGACTTAAGCATCGGAGGGGCCTTCCTCGGCGTCCCCCCCGAGGCTAGTTTACGTGTATTTGTTGTGCAGGAAACCCTCGGCTCCTGCGTCGTTCGGACCGAGACCAAGTTCCCTCAAGATAAAAGGATCTTCCGAGATTCGATTGTTTTCATCCGAAACAATTTGGCGCCGTCTGTGGGGAACGCTACTAAATTTCGCGTCAGTCATCAAACACTCCGGCAGTCGCCATGACTAAGAGTGGAAAGAGTTCCAAGAAGGCTAAGAAGGGAGGAGGCCGGATTACGGTGAGGGAACGCCAGCCGGTTTATCCCTCCCCGGAGCAAACCTCTTCCGAATCGGAGGCCCCCATTTCTCCGGAAAGGGAAGCCTCAAGAGGTCCTAGCCTCCAGGAGGAGAACACCTCGCACCACACTCGGCAGCCGGGGCCATCCCCGAGACCGAGTGGCTCAGGTGCGAGGAACTCCCCGCCGCGCCATAGCGTGCAATCCAGGTCACATCCGCGGGAGACTCCTCCCTCCGGACCCTCCACCGAGGAAGTGGCCAGAGCAGTGGCCATCTGCATGGAGTTCCTTAAAGCTCAAGGGGCTCCAATCCAGATGCCTGATGATCACCAGCCGAGAAACCTGAAAAGGAGGATCGGTCAGGATGATGGTGGACAAGTTCCACCACATAGACAGCTCGGTCAGAGGTGGCGAGGGGACACCCGAAACTCCAGTAAGGAGAGGAGGAGGAACCCTCAACCCTCTGACCACTCTGAAGCTCAGAATTCCATGGGGCCCTCCAAGGACCCGGAATTCGCCCGCCAAAGCGTTCACGAACGCTTGGGTTCGAGGGAGGTGAGTGTGCATAGCCGCCTCACCTTCCCAGAGGATACCGGACCCCACCCAACCTTGTCTCAGCCGGGGACGAAAACCACTTCCACCTCTGAGAGAGGAGGGAGCGAGGTCCCTGAGGCCGGGTACAAGGGGAAGGCGGTCATGGTTCCATCGAACTCGCCCTTCCAGAAGTGGATTCTGGAAGAGCATGTGCCAACGGTCAAAATCCCGGCACATATTACTTACGATGGTACCTCAGATCCTAAGGATCACATTGCCTCTTACGAGGGGCACATGTATCTGAACCCGAGGTCTGAGGCTACCTGGTGTAAATACTTTCCTACGACCCTCAAAGGTGTTGCCCAATCCTGGATCACCAAAGGGCTCAAGGAAGGCTCCATAACCGGTTGGAACGACCTCTCCAACAAGTTCAAGAGCAAATTCTCTACGGCCAACCGCCGAGAGAAGACCACTGCAGAGCTAATGAGTCTGCAGCAGGCGGAGGACGAGAGCCTCCGCGACTATCTGACTCGCTTCAGCAACGAGTCATCCGGAATCACAAGCCTGGATCAAGGCCTGGCCGTGTTCGCGCTACGGAACGGCCTCCAAGCTGGAAAGTTCCTGGACTTCATGGTCATGCATCCCCCGCAGACCCTGGAGGAAGCCTTGGAAGCATCGGATAGGTTCATCCGAGCCGAGGAGTGGAACAGATCCAGGTCTCAGTCTCGTCCGAGAATTGAGAAGCCGAAAGGGCAGCAGCCCGAAGTCTCGGCGCAGAGGAAAGGGAAGGCTAAGGCCTCAGAACCGTCCTCTGCTGCCGAGCCGAAGAAGGAAAGACACTTTCCCTACACGGGAAGGTACGATTCATACACTCCACTCTCCCTTCCCCGTGCTAAGATTTTCAGCACGACGAAGGACGAGGGGAGATTCAAAAAACCTCGTCCGTTGCCTCCCTGGCATCAGACGAGGGGAAAGGACCAGTGGTGCGAGTTCCATGACTCACCCGGACATCGCACCGAGGACTGCGTCCAGCTGAAGGACCAGATTGAGGATCTGGTCCGCAAGGGGTACTTGAGCCAATACCTCGCGGACAGGCGCGAGGAGAAAAAAGATGAAAAAGATTCTCGGCAGGACCTCAACTTCGCTCGGAAGAAGGATAAGGGACCTCAGGGCAAGGAGTCCCTCGACATCCTAGTTATTTCCGGGGGAATCTCGCGAGGCACAGCCAAACGCCAACTGAGGGGTCTAACCCATCAGATTCATCTGGCTGAGCTTCGGCAGTCCCAGTCACCGGCGCCGAACATCCTGTTCACAGCCGAAGACTGTGAGGGGGTGGTATACCCCCACGATGACCCACTAGTAATCATTCTGGGCATCGCCAACCGCAACGTCTGGCGGACCCTCGTCGACGGCGGTAGCGGGGCGAACATCCTCTTCCGAGGAGCGTTCGACCAGCTGAGGATGGGAGCCGAGCACCTGGCCCCCGCACCCTACCCGGTGTCTGGATTCAACGGCTCTTCCTCGTATCCTGACGGGAAGATTACACTTCCTGTCACCATCGGCGAAGGCCGAGCAGCTAGGAATATCATGGCCGAATTTTTGGTCGTAGATGCTCCATCTGCATACAACGTGATCATGGGGAGACCCCTCATTCACGGCATTCAAGGAGTCGTCTCCACGTATCATCAAATCATGATATACGTTTCAGACGAGGGACGCTCCGAGAAAATAAAGGGCAGTCAAAAAGAAGCCCGCCGATGCAATCACCTCAAGCCATCCACGTCTCGCCGAGGCGACCGTGGCGATGGGGAGGAAAAGCACCGGGACCGAAACGCTAAAAAGCTGAGAGGCTCAGACGTTTCGGCTAATGAAGCCCCAGACAACGACAAATCTGATGGGGGCCAAAAGGCTGACTCCGCCTCAGAGCCGAACGACTCTGATGGCCAGCCGCGGTCAGGAAAGTCTGCTAATATTGATAGCAGGCCGGAATTCGAGGAATCCAACTCTAAGAGCATGGAAACGGATGACCTGACCGAGTCAATAGAACTGACCGTAGGAGATCCGAACAGATGTGTTAGCATCGGGTCGTCACTGGAGCCAAACACCCGTGCGGCACTCGTCCAACTCCTACGGGCCAGTGGAGACGTGTTCGCCTTCTCAGCCGCAGAAATGCCCGGGATTGATCCGGACTTCGTCTCCCATAGGCTTAATGTCGACCCCTCCAGTCGACCCATTAAGCAGAAAAAGCGGAACTACTCCGCCGAAAAGAACCAGAACATCGCAGCTGAGGTCGATAAGCTCCTAGATGCTGGGTTCATTGAACCCTGTCAGTATCCGGAGTGGCTGGCCAATGTTGTAATGGTTCAGAAGGCAAATGGTAACTGGAGGATGTGCGTTGACTTCACGGACCTGAATAGGGCATGTCCCAAGGACTCCTATCCGCTGCCGAGGATCGACCAACTGGTCGACTCGACAAGCGGGCATGCTCTGCTCAGTTTCATGGACGCATTCTCGGGATACCATCAGATCTTCATGCACCCCGAGGACCGAGCTAAAACAGCGTTCATAACAAGTTCCGGGTTGTACAATTACAGAATGATGCCCTTCGGATTGAAAAATGCGGGGGCAACATATCAGAGGTTGGTTGATCAGGTTTTCGCCGAGCAAAAAGGCCGAAACATGGAGGTTTATGTTGACGACTCAATCGTCAAAAGCATAAAAGAAAAAGATCATGTCACGGACCTAGCCGAAACCTTCGCCACCCTCAGAAAATACAAAATGAAGCTGAATCCGAAGAAATGTGTCTTCGGCGTGAAGTCAGGCAAGTTCCTCGGCTTCATGGTCAGCAAGAGGGGGATTGATGCAAACCCCGCCAAAGTACAAGCTGCTTTAGACCTCCCCGAGCCGAAGACAAAAAGGGATATTCAGCGTCTAGCCGGGAGAATGGCTGCCTTGTCCAGGTTCATCTCACGAGCCTCAGACAAAGGGCTCCCTTTCTTCAAGGCGCTGAAGCTCCAAAATTCAAAAGGCATTGAATGGGGAGACGAACAAAAGTCAGCCTTTCAGCAGCTCCGTGAACACCTGGCTCAACTCCCAACACTGGCAAGGCCAGTCGTAGGAGACATCCTATACTTATACGTGGCGGTCAGTCCAGCCACGGTAAGCGCGGTGCTGCTAAGGGAAGAAGAAAAAGTTCAACAGCCGATCTATTTCGTCAGCCACACCCTGACGGATGCCGAGACGCGCTACCCATTGTTAGAAAAAGTGGCTTATGCAGTGGTGGTGGCTGCTCGGAAGTTGCGACCCTATTTTGATTCTCATCAAATAGCGGTTCTAACTGATCAGCCGTTAGAGAAAGTCCTCGGCAAGGTTGAAAAATCCGGTAGACTAGCAAAGTGGGCTTTCGAGCTCACCGAGTTCAGTATCGGTTATCAGCCGAGAACAGCCATCAAGGCGCAAGCCTTGGCAGACTTCTTGGCCGAGTGCTCCTATCAGGAGACTCTGGATGCAAGGAGGAAAATCTGGACCGTCTTCACGGATGGGTCCTCCACCGTGAACGGTTCGGGGGCAGGGGTCGTCATTACCTCTCCCGAAGGCAAAACCTTCGAGTATGCACTAAAATTTTCATTCAAAGCCTCTAACAACGAGGCCGAATATGAAGCAGCCATTGCTGGCTTAGACCTGTGCATATCGTTGGAAGCCGAGCATGTCTACCTCAAGACAGATTCTCAGCTGGTCGCCAATCAGATCCGGGGGGAGTATGAGGCTAAAGAGCCTTCAATGGCAGCTTACCTCACAAGGATCAAATCGACAATTGCGAAGCTGAGATCTTTCGAAGTAGAGCTGATCCCAAGGGGTCAAAATGCTCAAGCAGACGCACTCTCCAAACTTGCAAGCTCAACTCTGACTGAGTTAAGCCGTTCTGTCTATGTGGAGGTGCGCCGAGAAAAGAGTGTAGCCGAAGCAATATCAATCTGCTGCGCTGCACTCGAGCCGAGCTGGATGGATGACATCCTGGCTTATAAACTCAGGGAAGAGCTCCCCGAGGATAGGAATTCGGCCTCCAAGATAAAGCGGATCAGTTCACGATTCCTCGTCTTCGGCGGCCAACTCCTCAGAAAATCCTTCTCCGCTCCATTATTGAAATGCGTGGGTCCAACGGATGCCGACTATATTCTCCGAGAGATTCACCTCGGCATCTGCGGAAACCACATAGGAGGGAGAACCTTAGCCCACAAAGCTCTCAGGGCAGGGTATTTTTGGCCTACAATGATCTCGGATGCAAAGAACATGGTCAGAAAATGCGAGAAATGCCAAAAATTTGCACCGGTAATCCATCGGCCATGCCTAGATCTCCAGCCAATTCTTAATCCTCTTCCATTTGCACAATGGGGGTTGGATATTCTGGGACCCTTTCCCGAGGCCCCATACAAAAGAAAGTGGCTGATAGTCGGAATCGACTATTTCAGCAAATGGATTGAAGCGGAAGCTGCTTCAAGCATATCTGAGCAAACTGTCAGACAGTTCATCTGGCAGAACATAATAACTCGGTTCGGCATCCCGAAAGTTTTTGTGTTCGACCACGGCAGACAGTTTGACAACCTGCCCTTGCGCCGATACACTGATCAATTCGGGATAAAATTGGCTTACTCCGCGGTTTGCCACCCTCAGAGTAATGGCCAAGCCGAAGCCGCAAATAAACAGATCCTTAACGCTCTCAGAAAAAGAGTAGAGGATCAAAAGTCCAAGTGGGTAGAGGAACTTCCGGGAACCCTCTGGTCACTCCGGACAACCGAGAAGGAGGCAACGGGGCATTCACCTTTTCAGCTGGTGTATGGATCCGAAGCAGTGCTTCCAGTGGAAGTGGGCTCAGAAAGCCTACGAGTGAATCTCTTCTCAGCCGAGGAAAATGAGCAGCTCATGAAAGAGTCCCTCGACTTCCTTGACGAGATTAGAGATCTAGCCCGAGAAAGGATGGCTGCACACAAGCTCAGAATGAGCAAGTCCTACAACCGAAGAGTCTATCAACGACCTCTCAGAGTTGGGGATTTAGTTTTGAGGAATGCTGCAGCTGTTCAAAAAAGTCACATTCATGGCAAACTCTCAGCATCTTGGGAGGGACCTTATGAAATTTATCAAGAGCTTCAGCCCGGTACCTTCAGACTCAAACAAATGGATGGCACCGAGCTGAAAAACCATTGGAATGCCGATGTGCTCAAAAAATACTATGTGTAAATCCTTCGGATAGTACAATCTATGTAAGTACACTGATTCTGTTTACAAAAAGGCCATCGAGCCAGTATTCATTCAGATTGCGTGTATTCTTTAAGTCTTTATGCTTTCTACGGTTTTTCAAAAATTCAAGGTTTCATTCGGCGCTGTCCGGGGTATTGCATAATGATGCCTTGTACCTCGGCAAGCCGTAAAACCTGCCAAAAAAGGATACAAGCCCGAAGTATTGCATAGTGATGCCTTGTACTTCGGAGAAGCTGTTCCTTTGGGCAAAAAGGCCATAGACTTATCCGAAACATAGCCTAAAAAATAGGAACTGATAAAGCCCCGAAGTATTGCATAGTGATGCCTTGTACTTCGGATGAATCAGTTCCGGGTGGTAGTTGCAACTCTGAAGTATTGCATGATGATGCCTCGTACTTCAGATAAACTGCTGCCCCGGCATGGTGTTTCGGATAGTTGTTCCCTTGGATGAATTGAAGAAAGTGTCACAAGAGTACCATCTCTAGAGTGAAAACTCTCAGGTGGGAAATCAGTACTTTAAAAACAGATGTAGAAAATAAAGCAAAGTGTTCAAAGATCCTCGGCTTAGCCGAGAAAAATTATCAGCCATTCCAGAATTCAGAAGACCTCATCTTCAGATTTCTGGGGGGGCAGAGGGAAATAGAGAAATGGCACAACTGATCTAATACCCTTCAGCTCAGCCGAAGTTTGATACTTATGTCAGTTTTTTCACAAGTTGAAAACATCCGAGTACAAACGGCAAAAAGAAGTCTCAGCAGAAATGATTCTCGCTAGCCGAAGTTCTGCACTTAGCAAATATTTGAAAGATCATTCAAAGAAAGCAGTAAAGTGCGAAGACTGGTAAAGCGAAGAAAAAAAAAATATACACAAGAAAGCTGAGAAAGTGAACTTCTTTGAAATAAAAATGTTGAATTACAAAAATAGTCGGCAGCCGCCCACAAGCGGAAAATAACAGCTGCCGAAATACGTACATAAGCAAAAAATAAAACTGCTGTACGACAAGGCAAGCTGAAGCAAAAAACAAGGCAAAAAACTCAGAAAGCGGCGAGTCTAAAGTTAAGCACATGATGAACCGCAAGATTCTGAAGACGACTGCCCGAGTTCCTATGCTTCAGCCGGGGGATCAGACTGATCAGCGTTGAGTCCCATGGTGGCCTCAGCCCCAGCAGCAGAAGAGGCGGGCTTTGCATTTTGCCGAGCCTCCCTTTCCCTCTGCTCAGCTTCCAACTCCAGTCTTTCAGCTTCCTCTTCGGCTTCCTCAGCCTTAAGAATTTCAGCTTCAGCTGGAGTTGCATACTTCATGTGAGGGTCTTCGGGATTCTGGACCCACTCAGCACATTTAGACCAGTCCAGCTTCGGCTCAGCATGAAGGCAGAGTCTTCGGCATACTCGGAATCCGTTTCTGAAACCCATCTCATATTCCTCTTGGGTGTAAACACGGACTTTGAGTAAAGCCTCAGCATCAGCCAGCTTCTTCTGGGTCTCCTCCAAGTCCTCCTTGGATTTCTTCAGCTGTTCAGCGACTTTGGAGGAGGACCCCTTCAGCTCATTCAGCTCTTGCTGAATTTGGAAAGCCTTTGTCTGAGCTTGGGCCACTTCAACTTTCTGGATCAGCAGTTGATCCTCAGCCTCTTGGAATTTAGCTCTTTGAGCTTCAGCAGCAGCAGCAGCCTCTGAGAGTTGGACGTCTTTGGCCAAGAGCAACTCTTCAGCAGCCATTCGGCTGGCTTCAAGAGCCTCTAGACGCTGCTGCACTTCAGCTTGTGCAGCAGTTCCTTCTTGAATTCGGCTCTCAATAGCAGCAGGACGAAAGCCTCAACCTCTCTTGCGATATCTGCCGTGAAGCCTTCAGCACTTGACATCACGGCATCTTTATTTTCGTGCTCAGCAGCACTCTCCTTGATTTCTTCTTGGACCCCTCCCTTAGGTTCGGGAGTTCTCTGATCCACCTCCATCTCAGGAGGTGGCGGAGGGGTCTTTTGAAGAGATTGGGGTGTTGGCTGGGGAACCCTCGGCGATCCATTGCCTTCCTCAGGTTCCCTTATTGCGACGCCGATGGTCATCGGCCTCTGCTGAAAGTCATGAGGGCCGATGATGGCCATCCTTCGGCGCCTTTTCAGAAGGGGCTGCTCGTCCATATCTGAGTCTGAAGACTCTTGTATTTGATCTTCGGGACGAACAGGAGCTTTGCCTTCTCTGTGTCTGTTACTCTCTTCAGACTGTAACAGACAGGGGGGAAGAAGAGTGTGAGTAAAAAAAAAAAAAAAAAAAAAAAGAAGAAAGACAAAGTTAAGTCTAAAGGCTCACCGAGGTCTTCAGCAAAGCCTCGTCTTCTTCAGCTGCCCTAGCCGCAGCTTCTTCAGCAACTCTGGAGGACCCTTCTCCACCTTCACAAGCTTCAATAACCCGTGCAACCTCTTCGGCTGTACGGGCAGCTTCAGCTTCTTCTTCCAGCAGCTGAAACAAGGGATCTCTCTTCTTCCACCAAGGCTTCTGCCTCTGATACAGAGCAACAGCCTCAATTTGGAAGTGGGAAGAGTCTAGGTGAACCTTTCGGCGCCTTGGTTCAGTGATAGGGGGAGCCCGATCAGTTACGACTCGTTCTCGGTTGACGCCAAGGCGAGCGTAATCAATGCCGACGTTGGTCTCGTCCCGTTCTGAAAAAGAAAAGGGGAGAAGTCAATTCAGTTAGTTCGGCACATCACAAGAAAGCAAAATGAAAGAAGAAAAGAGATAATTAAAAGGCCTCGGCCCCAGCCGAAGAAGATTACCATCCCTAAACTTTCGGCTGAGGCCGACAGCTGCCAGCATATTCTCTTGGAAAACATAGTGCGTATCGGGGAGCCAAGTCTCCGGGATATGCTGCATTCGGCCGCTGCCTCCCCGGTTCGGCAGCTTGCCGAAGATGTTCTGCTGATTAAGGTTCGGGTCTGGCCCGCTATCTTCGGGAGGACCTAAACTTCCCATATCAGGATCCGGCTCGGCAAGATACCGGGGAGCGCTGAAAACGTAAGGGTGGCTCGGCTCCGTGGGTGCCCTAACCCAAATCCATTGACCTCTCCAGTCCTTGTCTGAAGAGTCATTTGGCCACATGGTCAAGTATTGGGGCCGGGACTCAATCCGATACCACCCAGAACCATGGCTTCCGTGCCCACTCTGAATATTTGGCACTAGCCGATGGAGCTTTCTGAAGCAGTGCAGGTTCGGCACGTATCTGAAGAACTTGCAGACCCATAAGTACGTCATTACCCTTCGGATGCTGGTGGGGGTCAGCTGGCACAGGGAAATGTTGTAATGGATCAGCAAGTCTCGGACGAAAACGTCCAAAGGGAACCTCAGCCCATACTGAAGCTGTCTCGTGTACACCCCCACATACCCCGGGGGTGGACGATGGATTCTATCGGATGCTGAGGGCATTCGGCACCAATATCCATCAGCTTCAAAAATGCCGTAGTGCAACTCAATTTGCTCGGCAAATCGATATTGATCGGCGTTCTCTACCCACCATGAGTAGGGGCGGTTCTTTATCATGGCCGAAGCGACTTCGGCATTCTCCCACTCTGAAAACCCAGGGAGGATATCCCAAAGGACAGCGGGAATTTCATCGTCCCGTCCAGAAGCACTCGGCTCATCCGTTCTCTGAGGAGGAGCCGAAGAAATGGGAGTCGCCCTAACCCCTTCAGCAGGGTCAGACTCTGTCCTTCGTCCATTCCAGGTCCCAATCCTGTCCCTGGGATCGGGGATTAGCCTTGCTCTTCTTGGAGCACGGGCTCCACCTCTAACTCCCCTCACCATTGACGAATTTCGAAGGAAAAAGTCGAAAAAGGGGAAAGAGTGCAAAGTCGAAGAAAAATGAAACAAAATCAAAGGAATTTACCTTGATCTGAAGCAAAAGCCGCCGATTTACGAATTGGTAGTGACAAGTCTCAGCTTCTAAGCTTAATGCTCGGGGAATTTGCGAAGTTTTGATGCGGGCTCTTGAGCGTTCTTGAGAATTCTGGGTTTGTGTTGATGAGTGAGTGGGGAGAGAAGACGCGCCTCTATTTATATCTCCAGAAATGGGAATTCAAGGAGTCTGCGTTTCAATTTCTCTCAAGCACCCCACTAAGTAACCGTTAAACACACGACCTTGCAGTTAAATCGCCCACTACCCATCCAACTTCCGCAATTATCCACATTAACTGTTGTTATCTCATTAATCATGGGTTAATTACGGTTTAAATTCACATTTTTGGATTAACAAATCATTCACTTCCCTCCTTTTCTGATTAAATCAAACCCGACCCGTCATCCTTCCAAATCGGGTCTGGGGGGCAAGTTGTTTGGGTCCAATTTAGTCCAATTGGGCCTGGTCACTGAATGATCCAATTAAAAGCCCAAGGTTAAGGTTCAACTCTCCAAATGTGCTAAAGTCAAAAATCAACATCCTCAAAGCCATGTCAAGGTCAGTCAACGGCCCAATCAGCTTGGCCCAGCCCAACTGACTTCCGGGCCCAATCCGCCTCCTTCATTAGCCAAGGTATAAAAGCCAACAATTTGGTCAATTCTTGGTAAGACAATAAAGCCTCAAGCAACTAAACTCTTGCACAGCTTTCTCTCTCTAATATACTGACTTAAGCATCGGAGGGGCCTTCCTCGGCGTCCCCCCCGAGGCTAGTTTACGTGTATTTGTTGTGCAGGAAACCCTCGGCTCCTGCGTCGTTCGGACCGAGACCAAGTTCCCTCAAGATAAAAGGATCTTCCGAGATTCGATTGTTTTCATCCGAAACAACATTGTTTATTTTCCATCACATGTAAATTATGTATTTCATTTGTTTGTTTAAGGTCCGTATATTTTGTTGTTGAATATATATACATACTTCGTTGTGAATAAGTTCTTAATGTAAATTAATGTAATTTCTCATTTATCAATGGATTGTGGTACTCCGCAATTATTTGTATTACTTCTCCGCTGGTAATTTAGGTTACACATCATTATTATAAAGTTCTTACTATATAATTACAACCTCTTATAACTTCTACGTATACAACACAAAGTATTTAATACTCGTACTGTAAATAAAATTATAACTTTTGACTTTTGCATGATTTAATATTCATTTATTAACTTTGACGTAATACTGTAATAGGTAAAATGTTAGTCGAAAATAAATTATAGTACTCTATATTATGTAATATAAAAAAATGAATTAGTCGTCTCAATATATATTTTCGTACTACCTACTGAGTATTAACTTTATATAATTTAATTTTTTAATACATAATTAAATAAATTGATAGCTAAAGTTGAAAATAGGCAAATGCCCTAGTCAAATTAATACTTTTTTTTTTAATGAAGATAGGGTGTAATATGAAGTACTCGTACTAAATAAGAGGTCTTTTAGTGTGCATTTATATATTAAAAAAAAAAAAAATTACCGGATTTTTTTCTTACAGTTTAATGATCTGCCCACTACCACTAGTAGAATAAAGCATAAAGGCACCGGTTCAAACCCGGCTTAAGGCACCGGTTTGAACCGGTTACAATGTGGGGGGTGTCGATTACTCCCCACTTTGTCACCGGTGCCATAAACCGGTTTTGGCACCGGTTAACCGGTGCCTTTATTTATTTAGGCCACCGGTTAACCAATGCCAAAAATAGACCCGCGCTTTGTTTTTGGTGGCAGCAGTTTTTGGCACCGGTTAATCGGTGCCATTTTAGTATAATTTTTTTATTATTATTTATTCCTTTTTCCTTGCAATAATATAAAAAAAAAACCCCTGTTATTCCAGCAATAATAACCTGTAATTCTAGCAATAATATTAAATAAAATAATTAATAATATTATTATTATAATTACTAATAATAATAATATTATTAAATATTATAATAAGATACAAATATTAAAAATTTAGAATTCATATATGTATAGATATAAATATTCCCAAATGCAATACAATAAAAAAAAAAGTGTTATATATATATACAAAGGATAGTAAGTAATTTATGAATAATAATATAGTTAAAAAGTTAACATAAATTTACAATAAAAATGACATTTACATGTTGAAGGTGATAAAAGAAGCCAACATGTCACGAACTTCATTAAGTTCCTTGATTGTCAACGGACCATCCTTTTGTACCTTTCAAAATTTGAAATACATCATTCATCAAACTAACAATTGCTAAACTATGTATTCACTAATTTGTTAAAATTCATCTAATTTATTCAAAATTGCTAAACTAACAAGGTTACTAATCTCTAATTTATTCAAAATTACCCATCAAAACAACTTAAAATTAACCATTAAACCATTCCAAAATTCAACTAATTTAGTAGCAAGGTTACTAATTTAATCTCTAATTTATTCAAATATACCCATCAAAACAACTTAAAATTATCCATTTAAACATTCCAAAATTCAACTAATTTAATACCAAAGTTTCTAATCTCTAATTTATTCAAAATTACCAATCAAAATAACTTAAAACTAACCATTAAAACATACCAAATTTGAACTAATTAAGTAATAACAAGGTTAATATTCTCTACTTCATTCAATATTACACATCAAAACAAATTAAATTAACCATTAAAACATACTAAAATCCAACTAATTGAGTAACAAGGTTACTAATCTCTAATATTTTCACAATTTCCCAATAAAAAACCAAAAATTGATAAAAATTGAAGTAAAATTATATTCAAACCTAAATTTTAATTTGCCTAATAATTGTTAAACATGCAAAAGAAATTAATAATATAAGTACATAATTGGAAAATAACTATGAATAAAGAAAAAAAATTATACCTAAAACCTTGGAATTGTGGTTTAATGTAGCTTGAAGGGAAGGAGAGATGGAGCAGCTCCGTGGTCGGTGGTGCGGTGGTGTGGCGGCGAACTTTAGGGCCGTGGTCGGTGGTGCGGTGGCGCAGCGTCTTCGAACAGAAAAGAAGAGAGGTGGAGGGGTTTTTGAACAGCAGAGAAGAGAGGTGGCGCGGCGTCTTCGAACAGAAGAAAAGAGAAGGACAGGGGAGAAACAGAAGGGTGTGGTGGAGGGTTTTTGAACCTCCGTTCAAGGTGGCAACTGTGGTGGAAGGAAAAGGGGAGCCCGGACAGTCGGGTTTTTGTGGGTTTTGGCTCGAATGAAACAGTGGCTGAACGAATGAAAATGAAAAAGCTAAGGAAAGAGAAGGAAGAAAGGAGAGGGAAGGAAGGAGAAAAAAGAGCAGCCTTTTTTTTTTTTGGAAATTGCCACCGGTTCACAAAGGCACCTGTTCAAACCGGTGCCTTTTGTGCTGGTTCATTAAACCGCGCATTTTTTAGCCCATTTTTGCCAACGGTTTGGAGTGAACCAGTGGCAATTAAGGGGTGTCTTTTTAATATTTTCTACTAGTGTACGGATTCATGGTCCACTTTAGTGAAACCCATTTAATTTTTTTAAGAGCATGCTTGGTTGGAGTTATTTTTTATTTTTTTAATGGAAAAGATTCAAATAAACCATTATCGTTATCAAGTGTTTTATTGAACGGTTTGGATAGCAATAATTAATTACCATTACCCTTGGGTAATGGTTTCCACTAATTTGTTACCTCTCTAAACCCTAAGGTAACAAGGGTGTGCCCCACTTTCTCTTATTGAGAAACAGAGAGTGTTTCTCTAATGGCATTTATGAAATTATAGTGCATTGGGAATTGTAAAGTAATAATATTATAACAAAAGAAGTATTGACTCAAATTTGTGATGTGGTGAGGTTAGACGGTGTGAAATGAGAATTTACTGCCGTTAATGTTATTCTTCAACATCCGTCCAATTTATAGTTACAACCACCAAACAGGTACGAATTGCCATTTTTTCCGTCATCGATTTGCTCGCAAACCACCAGCACCTTGATATAAGAAGCTTAAATAAATTCATTTTATGCAAGTTGTTATTTTTTGGCGGGAAAGTTGGTTAGCAGCTTTGTTTTTGTCGTTTCCTAGTTTGTTACAGAAAGATGCTTTTTGTCTGAGTTTGTTACAAGCTAAGTTGTTATAAGGAATTAGTGGTTGTAATATCAAAATCATAATAATAATTACAATCTTATCTCTCTCTTCTAATCTTCTCTCCATTTTCTCTCTATCTTCTTCTTCTTCTTCACGTTTCCCCTTTTTCTTCCATTTTTCCCCTGTTCTTCTGGTATTATCATCACACACCAAATCCTCCCTTATCAGTGGTATCAGAGCCGCTGCTGTTTACTCTGCACAATCTGGCACCTTCACTTACTACTCGAGTATCAAGGATGGAAGCTCAGTTGCAGGCTTTGGAGAAGCGTCTCGAAGCTCAGTCACTCACTTCAAATCAGAGGCTGGATGACTTGACCTTGACTTCTAATCGGAAGTTTGAGGACCTAGATCACCTAGATCACCTAGATCTGATGATCTGATGATCGTTTCAATCAACCTAAACTAGGGTATATTCCTAAACTCGATTTCCCTAAGTTTGATGGTAGTAACCTGAGATTGTGGATTAAGAAATGTTGCAAATATTTCACTCTTTGTAAGATTCCTGATGATCAGAAAGTTGATTTGGCTTCCCTTAATATGACTGATAAAGCTGAAAATTAGGTGTCTAGCTATTTGTCTACTCGTATTGTTGTGGATTAGAATGACTTTGTGATTGATGTGAATGGGAGGTTTAAGGATGAGGTAGGTGTTAATGTGGTTGAGGATTTTAATAAACTTTAACAAACTAGTAGTATTGAGTCTTACATTGATGAATTCAAAAATCTGAAAGCTATTATGCTGCAAAATTCTTTTTCTCTGCCTGAGAAGTACCTGTTAGAAAGCTTTATAGGTGGGCTTAAACCTGGTATCAGGCCATTTGTGCGAGCTTCTAAGCCTCAGACTGTGATGGCGACAGTTGAATATGCTTGTTTACAGGATGAATCTATTGCTGCAAATTCACCTAAACCTACAAAATCTTTTACACCCAAACCAATTTTTCTTCCAATTTTTCTAAGCCAGCTTTGTTACCAACACCACCAATCCCTCCTTTAACCCTTCCTGCTTCAAACACTAAACCACCCTTTTCTAAACCCAAATATGTCCCTGCTGCTATGAGAGCTGAGAAAATTGCAAAAGGGTTGTGTTACTATTGTGATGCCCCAATGACCCATGTCTGTAAATTCAAATAGCCACAGCTGTTTACTATTGAGATTCCAGGATTGGATGACACTATGCTATTGTAGTTCAGTTGGAGGATATGGAGGATGAGTGTCTTTTGGACCCTAAGATCTCTTTGTGTGCTTTATCTGGCAGTCAGAATTTCAATACTATGAGGGTGACAACTCTGGTAAAGGGTTTAGCTCTGCATACTTTAATAGATTCAGGGAGTACTCATAACTTCTTGGATTTGCATCTTTCTGCTAAATTAGGGTGTGTGACTGAGCAGATTGCATGTTAATCTATTCTGGTAGCTGATGGGAATCACTTGCTTTGTTAGTCTATTTGCAGAAACTTTAAATGGCAGCTAGGTGGCCATGAATTTCATACTGATGTGATGTTAATTTCTCTGGGAAGATGTGACATGGTGTTAGGTGTTCAATGGCTTAATACTCTGGGCTCTATTTCTTGGATTTGAAGCATTTGCCTATGAGATTCTGCTCTAGGGGCAGAGATATTGAATTGAAAGGTACTCCACTCTAGAAAGTTAAGGTAATTGAAGGGGTCCCACCTGTCAAGTGTCTTACTAATGCAACCCATATTTGCTTGTTGCAAGTGAGTAATAATGATGTCAGCTGATGTCCCTACTTGTTTTATGCAAGTTTTTGAGGAAATTGCAGAACCTGAAGTCCTATTTGCTTTGAAAGCAAAATTTGCTAGTATTTTTGAAGATCCAATTGATCTACCTCCTAATAGAGGAATATTTGACCATATAATTCCCTTAGAACCTGGGAGTACTGCTGTCAATATCAAGCCTTATAGGTATCCTTTGAAACAGAAGGATATTATTGAACAGTTAGTCCATGAAATGCTTGATAGAGGAATCATTCAATCTAGCTCTAGTCCCTTTGCTTATCCTGTGGTTTTGGTGGGAAAGAAGGATGGCTCTTGGAGATTATGTGTGGATTACAGGGAGTCAAACAATAGGACAGTTAAGAACAAATTCCCAATTCCTGTTTTGGAGGAGTTGGTTGATGAATTGGCTAGAGCTATGGTCTTTAGCAAGCTTGATCTCAGGGTAGGTTATCATCAATTGAGGGTTCACCCTAATGATGTCTTTAAAACTTCTTTTAAGACTCATGAGGGGCATTATGAATTCCTAGTTATTCCTTTTGGCTTAACTAATGCCCCTTCCTCTTTTACCTAAATAAATTCATTTTATGCAAGTTGTTATTTTTGGCGGGAAAGTTGGTTAATAGCTTTGGTTTTGTCGTTTCCTAATTTGTTACAGAAATATGCTTTTTGTCTGAGTTTGTTACTAGTTGAGTTGTTATAAATAATTAGTGGTTGTAATATCAAAATCATAATGGTAATTACAATCTTATCTCTCTATCTCTCTCTTCTAATCTTCTCTCCCTTCTCACTCTAATCTTCTTCTTCCTCAAGTTTCCCCTTTTTCTTCCATTTTCCCCTGTTCTTCTGGTATTATCATCATACACCAAATCCTCCCTTATCACACCTTCATTGCCCCAATCTTCTTCACTCTCCTTTGCCTTTTCAGCCGCAAAAATCAAACGAAAAACCCTAAAAAATGGAGAAATTATGGCATGGTTAACCCTTAAGGGCAAGGTTTGTCTTCCTCCTAGGTTGTTCATGCGTTGCAATTTCTGTATTGAAGATTTTGATTTCCATTAATGAAGGTGAGAGAATGAAGGAAGAAGAAGAAGCCCATGGATGTTGGTGGCGCACACGACTTTGCCTTGCATTGATTATAGGAAAGGTGGAAGTTGTGGTGAGGTGGATAGATAGAGGGCGGAGAATCAGGGAAGGAGAGAGAATTTGGTGGTGGTGGTATTTCCATGAAGGAAAAGGGCGATGGGTTAAGATGAGGAGAAAGAAAGCACTACAAGAAAAAGGGTAATTAGCGACGGCCAATGTAGTCGCAAATTCGTCGCAAAAATGGATTTGCGACGGATTTGCGAGTACTTTGGTTCGTTGCCAAAGACCTCGTCGCAAATCCATTTTTGCGACTAATTTTTGGACAGTCGCAAATTTAGCGACGGATTTGCAACGCCTTTGCAACTACCATTTAGCGACTAACTTTCAAATTTTAGCAACTAAATTATTGTCCGTCGTAAAATATTTGCGACGGATTAGCAACTACTTAGACCAATGTTTTAGGACTACTTTTGCGACGGATTAGTGACTACAAGACCAAACTTTTGCGACTACGAGACTAAACTTTTGCGACTACAGAGACTAGTTTAATTGCGACGGATTTGCGACTATTGAGACTAATGTTTTTTGCGACGGATTAGCAACTACATACGAGACCAAATTTTTTGCGACTACAAAACTAATTATTTGTGACAGATTAGCGACTAATGATTTTGCAACTAACCAATTAGTCTCTAAACCAAATTTGCAGTCACTAAATATTTGCGACTAACTATCAATATTTGAGACCATAATTAAGCGACAACCAATATTAATCACAAAGTAAAAAAGGTACCCACGCATAAATTCAAATAACCAAAATGTTAACTTTATTCAAATATCCAAAATATCAATCAATTTTGTATCAATGTATTAAAAAACAATATTTAACTTATAAGACTAATTGTTCCAAAAGTCACCTCCCATATAAAAAAAAAGCTACTTCAAACAAGAATTAATGACAATGTAAAAGACCAGTTGTTCATAAAATTACCACCAAGAAAATAAAAATCACTTAGTTGTATCACGAGAGCGGGTGACTGCAGGCGTAGGAGGCTTATAAGGACGGTAAACTTGTTTTACAAGTGATACCATTTCCTGCAATGTTTTTTGCATAGCTAATTTTTCCTTCTTCCATGTAGCTTTTTCGATCTCATGATTTTCGACGAATTCCTTAGCATATTTTAAGCTCTCTGCCGCTATTTTTTGGCTTTCTTCTACCTTGTTATGGTTTTCTTCCGCCATCTTCTTTAGTTCTTCAACTTGAGAACTTAATTGAGAAATCATGGAAGGAGTGTAAGATGATGCAGTAGATTGAGAAGTAGGATCACTCTTGTAATACATTTGTGAAGCACTCCCTAAACCGTAGACTTTTCCTTTCTTTTGCCCACCTACAACCTCCAAGTAGACTTTGTCGGGGTTTATCTCAATTCCTTTGTTCTTATATTCCTCAAGTTTTTCCATATATTCTCCCTGCATTAAGATATGTATTAGTAACTATGATCTCAAATGTTAAAACTTTAATAAACTAAATACATTTTAAAAATAAACAACTATAATAAAAATACAAGCAATGACTCGGGACATCGTCCCGGATAAAAACTTGTTTGGACTTCTGAAACACAATTTAATTTAATTGCTTTAGAGCAGCTAATAGAGTATTACCCATCAATGATGCAAGAACATGAATACAAGTACAGTCAGAGTTACCTCTTAATAGATGTTCCAGATTACAAAGGTACAACTATTGGGAACATAGTATCATGGGTATTTTTATTATAGTTGTTTTTTTAAATAAAAAAGGTAACACTTATAGCAAAATAATTTATGTAAGCAGTTATTAGTAAAAATTTCGACAAAGTCTCCTTTGTAAATTGAAGAATCCCCTCCTATAGGGTATGGCTTCAAAATAAACCTGTCTCAATTCACATTGTGCCATACCACATTAACCATATGATTAATGCCGGAAAATCATTCTCATCCTCCAACTCAATCACACAAACAAATAAATAATCTATAATATCTCCAAACATTAACTACCACATTTTTTTTTTTGTAATCTTAGCAAAATATAGAAGTATACTCATACCATGACTTTTTGAGACTTGTCACCCATCAATTCAACTTCATCATTGCCCACACAAACAGAATGAGTGCTCTCATATACTTCAGCAGCAGTTGGTAAAATTCCATCCTTTTTCTTTGCCTTGTATTAGAAGAAGTTGTTAGCACTAAAAAAAATACAACAAAAAATAGGGGACATAGACTACAGAGCAATTGTAATAAAGACTAGCTATTGTCATCTCTTAGTGGCTAAATATTTTCTACTTGCTTCAATCTTATATAAAATCACAAGTTAGCTACTAAAATCATACACTTACCATTTTTTTAACCACTTGAGGAGTAGATACGCTACCTTGGCGATGGCCAGGGTCAAACTTCTCTAATGTTTGGCCAGATAACCGATTATCTCTTGCTTGGTTAGAACGTTTCAGAAAATCAGGATGCTTACGCTTATTTATGAATTCAGCTCGAACAGTGTCAATCATGAAACTAACTTCCTTATGGAGAGGCATTTTGTAAACTTGGTTCAATGTGCCCCTAAGTCGGTCCCCAGCTTTTTTGTCAAATTCTCTCCTAGCCTTAGCATCGAACTCAGTTCTCCAAGTATATGTACGCTGCACATAATTAACATGTAAAGCTTATAATTTTAACTCAAAATAGCATATTATACATATATAATTTTATTTCTAATTTATAAACAAGATTTTGATGGGAGAGTTTAAGCTTATGGAGAGTTTAAGATTTTGATACAAAAACAGTCTATAACAAAAGAAGACACTTCTACATATATAAACAAGCAGCAAAGAGCCAGCATACAACTTCCTGTATCCAGTAAGCTACAACATCTTTATATAGACTCATGCATGCCAGACATGCTCATTAGTAACAACGTAGATGTAGTTAGGCACCTGAATTATTTTTGTTCCCTTGGAAAGGAAACTGGAAAAGAACTGTAAAATACTGATTAGAAAACCACTTGATGGGAAACAAATATAGTGCCCATCATACCATAACAATACAAACTAAAACGGGAAGATAAACTTTTGAAATTGATCAAACTTATTACTAAGTTGTGAGGGCTAAGCAGCTTGCAAAAGCATTGTTCTTAGGATTTCTATCTAACTTCTAAGAGAATCTGATTCAACAGCATAAGCAACCTCATTATACAAGAGTTTCAAATCATTACCTCAAGCTACCAGTAAACCCTTAGCTAGCAGTAACAAACATGGGGTTTTAATGTGAGCAACAAGGAAATTACAGCAAATATTAGCTCACGATGGTTGCATTGGTGTAAGGAAAGCAGGGTGCAGAAAGGGACCGTTAACTAAAGCTTATCCAATGCAACTAATTAACGAAACCCAGAAATCAACGCCGTGAAGACAGCATTGTCATCAAACCTGGTTGCAACTCAACTGTAAGCTACCCTTAAGAAACTAAATCCCAGGATTTGAAACGGTTGTATTTTTTCCTATTCTACGGTACACTAAAATGGCCATGCTTCTCAGACTTCTAGCCTAGTTTCCAAACACACAGGTTTCAAGCTGCCCAGTCTTCTGCACAAGTGGCATATTTTACAAGCATACATGCAGAAAAAACTGAACTCACCTGAAGCTACAGCAGATTAATATTAGTATGAAAATGAAAATTTGAAGCGTTTGCTTGCATGACAATTAATTTGAAATAAAAGCCAGAAGAAAGTAACTAGGAAAAGGTTTCTCTTTGGCTAAAACATATTTTGTTGAGTTACCCACTACTCGATCTATTCTTTCTCACCTGTTTTCACAATTTATCATAAACTTAGAATAGGAAGACGAATGAGCCATCCAGATCATTCACTATGACTCCAAACTGAACTACAGCCAAGAAGAAAAATATTCTTCAGAATTTTATGTCAAATTCACAACACTGCACTCATAAATAGCTAGAAAAACTAGAGTACGTAATGCTGCTTATTCAATGCAAATAAATAAGTAACCTAATCAAGACATAAAATTGAAGCATTCTCCTCATATAACAGATTAAATCAGCAACAACCCATATTACATTCAGAGCAAAACAATGAACACTTCTTATACAGTCAGAAAATTCAAAACACTTCTAGTGTATAGGCAACCCCCGCTTGCCCTACAGCAATTTTAGAAAATCAAGCGAACCCTAGAACACAACCACCAGAGTTTTCAAACAGTTAGCAATGATGCAGCAAATAGGAGCAAGAAAGACAGAGTTTTCAGCAAGATCCTACAACAAAATTCGAAAGAGCGTGCCCTACCATAAAATTTAGAGGTTACACATTTGGATTGGTACTTAAAATTTCTTAAAACAAACCTGGCATGGCTGTTGGAATACACGAATGTTGTCTCTGGTGGGGTTAGAAGTGCTGCTGCTGTGGATTGTGGCTGTTGGAGGTGCCCTGCTGCTGGCACTGTGCACATCAACGCTGATGCAACGGTGTTGGAAGGGTGGGTTGTGAGCTTGGGGGCTGTGATTAGGGACTCTGATGGCAGCATTATGGCTGTGATGGTTCGTCATGTGAGTGCTCAGGTCCGTGTGGCTATGGCAGAGGCTTTCGCATCACGAATGGGGGTGGTTTTGGCTACTGAGATAGGCTGTCAAAGGGTGTAATATTCATAGCATGTGAAAGACACCTATCAAGATTGAGTCATCTCTAGCCTTAAATCAAATTTCTCCATTTTTTCTAGACTCCGTAATAAATATAACTATAAACAATATATACATAACAAAGATATCATAACCACCTCTTTGAAAATTCCAACTCCAAGGGTAATATAACTAAAACTATAAAAATATCTAAGATGACAACTAAATTCTAAACGTACCTTAAACTCAGTGAACCAACAATCCCTAACCATAAGTGGCACCTCAGTAAAATTCATGTATGGGTGGTTGTAGTGTGCCTTCCAAGATTTTGTGACATTTCCACTAACGGTATGGTAATCAAACCAGATGCAAGAAAGATTAAGCACAAGCATAAATAATGATAATAAGCTACTAATACAACAAATATAATACATAGATAAATATAACTGACCATAGCCCATGTGGTGAGAGCTCAATCTTTCCTTGTTCCACTCCTTTCAAATTTTGTGGTGACACATCATTCTCAACAACAACATCAGCATTAGAATTTACTTGTACTTGTTCATTAGAAGGTGGTGGTGTCGGTCGTGTGACCACAGGATTTTCTTGGTCAACCGATTGATTATTCGCTCGGACACCGCCTTGATTACCTCCCCGACCAAATTTTGAATTTTTCATGAAGGATTTCATTTCCAAAGAACTAGAAAGATCAAGCACAATAATTAATTTATACATAATAACCCATAATAAAAAATAAAAAAAAAATTAAAAAAGTAAGCTTACAAATATGATCAACAAATTTTAAAACATTTATCATATATCAAACAAATAAGATAAACACATTGTCTATCAAACAAATAAGCCCATAACAAAGAAAACACATTGAAAACTACAAGCTTAGAAATTATTCTTCTTCTTCATCCACATCATCATCATCATCATCCTCGTCATCGCTATCAGTATATCCTATCTCTCCATCAACCTCTTCTTCAGATTCAGATTCAGTATCTTCCCATTCATCTTCTTCATGTTGTTCTTCCTCTTCACCACCTGAGCCGTCCTCCTCCATTTCATCCATATCCTCGTACATAACACCATCATCATCATCCGACGAACAAAGGGTTGGGGTCTCAGCAATGTCTACTTGGAAAATTGACTCATCGATTGGAGCATCCACACTTGACCTAGCTTTAGTCTTAAAAACAGCCCACCATTGACTCTTATCTTTCTTTAAGCTTGGATAAGAGGTAAAATACACTTGATAAACCTGATGTGCTAGAACAAAAGGATCATATGCAGGGTATTTCTTAGAGTGGTTTACATCAACTAATCTATACTGCTCATGAATATTCATGCCATTCACTGAATCCATCCAATTACATTTAAACAAGACAGTTTTGAAGACATTTACGGTCCCCAAGTAGACCAGCTCAATGACTTCTAAAATGCCGAAGTAATCAATTTCCTCCTCACTTATTACACCACACCATAATTCATAGTTGCCTTGTGCTTTCCATAATCAAAAGTGTGAAACTTAAAGCCATTGATGTCAAATTGCCTCCATGTTTTGACTTGTCTAGACGGACCCATGGCAAGTGCTCGAATCACTTCATCAGTCTCATTAGATTCGATAACCTAATTTCAAATTCAAGCCATTAATTAATAAAATATATAACCTTAGTCATATTTAGCGAATGATATATCGAAACTTGATTGTAAAAACTTACAAAATCCTGAAACCATTTGGAAAATTCATGTGAAAACTTGCTCCAAATATCATGTAGGTCAATACCAGGATATTTTTGCATCATCGACTCTTCAAACTTCCTATAAACCTTAAAACGTTAACTATCTAGCAAATTGCATAAAACAACTACCAATTATAGAAATTTGTACCTTTCATATCCTCCTAACACCCCACAATTGGAAAGAACATAGTGGTGTGCATGCTTGACTTCTTTCGAATCTAAAAACCTTGTTTGGACACCTTTGCCTCGACCTTTGCTAAATTGGAATAATTCTGGTATAGTTGAATCTAGATCATCATCATCAACAACATTGCGTCCTAGATCTCTAGATTTCGTATCAACATGAGGTTGAAAGTAATAAGAACAAAAGTTAGAAATCTCTTCTGCAAGATAAGCCTTGCAAATCGAGCCTTCCACTCGTGCCTTATTACCAATTTTCTTCTTCAGATGATTAAGAAATCTACAAAATAAGTTAAATTGACTCATTCACATGTAAAATTATAAATCATATAGAAGAAACTTGAAAACAATGGAGTGGATTAGGAAAATTTATATTACCTCTCAAATGGATACATCCATCTGCATTGCACAGGACCACCCACTTTTACTTCATGTGGCAAATGAACGGGTAATGCTCCATTGAATTGAAAAATGCAGGTAGGAATATTTTCTCCAACTTGCATAAGATTTCTGGAATGTTTTTTTCTAAACGAGTCACATCATCAACTTTAATAGTGTAAGAGCATAGATCGCGAAAAAATTGGCTGATTTCAGTGACTGCTTTCCAAACATTATCAGGAAGAAGTTCTCTCATTGCAACGGGCAACAACCTTTCCATGAACACATGACAATCATGGCTTTTCATTCCATGTATCTTACAGGCTTGCAAATCCACACATCTACCAAAATCAGAAGCATATCCATCTGGAAACTTAAGATCTTTTATCCATTCACACAACACTCTACGTTGTGCTTTATCAAGAGTGTATGGTGCTTTTGGGAATATCAAGCTCCCATCATCAGATTCAATAGGCTCTAAGCTACTCCGCTTACAATATCGCTGAACATCTAGGCGAGCCTTATCTGTATCAACTGCGGTATCTTTCACATTCATTATTGTGTGGATGAGTTGATCAAAAAAATTCTTTTCAACATAACATCTAAATTATGTCGAATCAACAAATCTTTCCAACAAGGAAGCTCCCAAAAGATGCTTTGCTTATGCCACCTGTCTTAACCTTTTTTTATTTTGTCGAATGGATTTTTGGATCAATGGACTTTGGAATCTCCTTAACCTGCTCCCATAGTTGATGGCCCGTCAATATTGGAGGAGGCAATCGAGTTTCTGCTCTTTTTTTGAAAAAAGCAGTGCGGTTTTTTCTATAAGGATGTGTAGGTGGGAGAAATTGACGGTGACTATCAAACCATGATACTTTAGAGTCGTTGTCTAGCCAAAAAGATCTATGCTTATCCATGCAGTATGGATAAGCCATCTTTCCCAATGTAGTCCAACCAGATAACATCCCAAACGCAGGAAAGTCACTAACCGTCCATAAAAGGGCAGCTCGTAACTTGAAATTTTTCTTTGTGGATACATCATATGTCATTGTACCTACTTCCCATAAAGATTTCAGTTCGTCAATCAAGGGTTGCATGTACACATCCAAGTTCCCTTTTGGGTTTTTAGGACCCGGAATGAGCAAGGATAAAAACATAAACGGCTTCTTCATACATAACCATGGAGGCAAGTTATATGGGGTAACAATTACTGGCCAACAAGAATATTGCCTTCCAAATTTTCCATATGCTGAGAAACCATCTGTGCATAGACCCAATCTAACATTTCGGGGCTCACTTGCACAATCCTTGTATGTGTTATCAAGATGTTTCCATGCTTCACTACCACTTGGATGGGCGAGTGTTCCACTTACCCTAGGATTTTGTGAATGCCACTACATTTCATGTGCAAGGTCTTTAGTCGCATAGAGCCTTTGCAACCTTGGCGCGATCGGGAAGTAGAATAACACTTTGGCCGGCACACATTTTCCACGAGAAGTCTTCTTATAACGCTCCCCCCCCCCCCCCCCCCCCCGCATTTCGAACACTTTTCAAAGTGAGCTTTATCCTTCCAAAATAACATGCATCCTTTAGGGCATGCATGTATCTTCTCATGAGGAAGTTCAAGGCCCTTTACCACATTTTTAGTGTCATAGTACGTCTTGGACATTGAATTCTCATCAGGAATTACTTCACTAATGAGCGATGAAATACTATCGACACATCTATGGGGCAAGTTGTATTCACACTTCAAGCTCGTAATCCTTGAAGCCATCTCTAAAACAGATAATCGACTTCCTTCATACAATGGTTTTTGTGCGGCCGCTAACATCTCAAAAAACTTCTTAACTTGAGGATTAGGTTCTTCTTCAACATTCCGAATATCTTCATGCATTGGATCACCATCAACTTGACCAAATGCATCAATAATCATGTCAACATACGGATCCGATGGCTCATCAGGTGCTTTTAAAGAATCAAAATCCTCTCCATGACAAACCCATTCATAGTAGTCATTAAGAAATCCTTTTTTATACAAATGCTCTCTAACACTTTCAACATCTAAAAAAGGAACATTTTTACACTTTGAACAAGGGCATATAATCTTTGAAGATTCTTGAAAATCACGGTGTTGTTTAGCAAACTCAATAAACCCTCGCACGCCAATTGTGAACTCTTTTTTTAGTAGTCGACCTTCTAATCTCTCATACATCCATTTTCGATTCAATTTCTCCATGATCCTAACTGCTAAATGACATTGTTAATCATACACACATATTCATTGGGTGGGACAACATAAATATAGAGAAACCAAAAAAAGAAACTTAATAGGAACAAAAAAAAAGAAACTTAATGCATCGGTGTATGATATCCACGATTTGCATATGCTTATAGTGAAACAAGCAGAACAAAACTATGACAGGTACAACTCAATATATTTTACCAACTCATGGAACAAAATTTCATAACAGCGGAAACTACATACATCAAAATATGAAGCAGCATAAATATGAGAATAGGATATCTAGTGTTAAGGAAAAATATTAGAAAAATAATCTAAAAATATTATATAAGGTTTTAAGTCAGTTTTTGTCAAGTGGTACAGCTGGAAAATCTGAAAAACATGGTATGCTAGTAAGGAGTTGACAGTGTCTTTTCTAATTACATTTTTGAGTTTCAACATTTTTCTATACAGGTCTACTCTTTTAAATTAAAATCATGAGAAATATATATATTTCTATAACTATTATACTACGTACTGACACCTCATTTTTTGTTGATCTCTCTCTCTCTCTCTCACTCTCAAAAAAAAAAAATTCTCCAATGGAGAATTTGGTAACATGGGCACGCTAAAATCACTTGATATGATAAATTATTATCTGAGAAACACATATTTAATCTGATGCCCCGTTTGTTTTGCTGATAATATAATTTGACTATGTAAAGCACTACAATCAAAGGTGGACATTTCATTTTCAATCTCACACTCAAATCTATGGTGTAGGACCATTAATTATGAGTAAATTCAAGTCAGATTCATATACAATTACATAGAAAACTAAAGCAAAGGACCATGAACACAAATTACAAATTGTATGATTTATAGCCTTGCATACAAAGATTTTCAGCATGACTTATCACTTATCAGTCACACACAACAGATTTAGCAATGAAATACCCACCATAATTCGCAGACCAATTACAAAATTTCATCCAACAAATTCATATTTACAAAAGAATTAGCAGCAGGGCCAATATTCAGATTGTTAAGGGTTTGGTTATTGTTGACAAAAATCAAAATATATTCCCAAATTCCCAAATAAAATTGGGAAAATTGCAGAAAAACAGTTTCTATTTCACTTTATTTTATTCCTAATTTATTTATTTTGTTATTTATTTGATTTATTTACTTGTATAGTTTTATTTAATTTTTATTAGTTTAGTGTTATTTCTCTTTTTCTATTTCACTTTATTTTATTCCTAATTTATTTATTTCATTTTTATTTGTCTTGATTTCTCCTCGGTTTTGTGTTTAGGGTCCCGGGTTTCATGTCAAGTGAGTTTGGAGATCGGGGACGAGTGAAAGTGTGTGCAATTCTTTACTTTGATGGTTGTTTCCCACCTCTTATCCATCACCCCACCTTCTTAACCTCCACCACACCAATTCCCCTGCTCCCTCTCGCACACAGCAGCCCACCAAAACCTTGCTGCAACTACCAACCACATCAGCCCACCAAAACCAATCAACATCCCCTGCTCCCTCTCCTTCACTCACGCATCAAGCCATCAACCACCACGCATTCCAGCCTTACCACCAACAACACCACACACACCAGCACCAACCACCGCCAAAACTGCCAGCATCTCCTAAAACTAATTAGCCACGCACTTTTCAGCCCACCAATTTCATCCATCATCCACCAGAGCAACCCCAACTGCTACAGCAACAGCAGCCGCACCACCACAACCCAAACTAGCCACGCAATCACACCTCAATTCTACCACCATCACCCAATTGCAGCCGCACCACCACCTTCACACGCAACCGCAACAACAACCCAATTATCCCCTGCTCCAATTCACCTCGCAACAGCCCCTGCTCACCCTCACCAACACCAGCAGCCACCCAAACCAAACTAAAATCACCACAGCAGCCCCTCACCAACACCACCGTCAACAACCAGCAACAATTAAGCAATTCGGCCCCTCAATTAAGCAAAATTTACTCACAATTTGCATAATCATTAACCAAATTTCACGAAATAAGGTTAGTCCAATTGTGAAAAAAACTAGCCACACATGATTCAATTATTCGTTACCAAGAAAAACTAAAGTAGCTCGATTGAAATTTCAGAAAAGGATCCAAATAAGCCTTAATTAAGCACACATAATTGAACCCAATCTCGACAAAACGGAATTCTACCACCACGATTTCACTAATTAAAAGCATGAGTAAAAACCTAATATATCAAAAGCAAAATTAAGCTTATGAATTAGAAAACAAACCTTAAATTGATGATCAGTGGAGAACGTAAATTGCACTACAATAGAGATTCAGCGCACGAAAATAGCTATAAATTTGATATTTTTTTATGAAGAGCAGTAAAGAGAAGAGTATGTAAAGAGAAATAGGGATAAACTGCACTACAATAAGGAGTTATAGTTCTTTTTTTTTTTTTGGCGGCAACAACTTTATTATACTAAGGGTTTTCTTTAATTCTTTCTTAATAAATTAAAAAAAAAAAAGTAGCGACAACCATGTTAGTTGCAATAGTAGTGAAATTTTTAGAAAAAAAATGATTTCAAAATTATTAACACTGGCAACTACATTTTAGTCGCAAATTATTAGAAGAGTGTCGTAAATTAGCGACTGCATAGCAACTATTATAAAATCGATTGCAATTTTTTGCGACTACTCGTCTATTTCAGTTGCAAAAATACTTTTAGCGACTGATTATTATGGTAGTCGCAAAAATCAGTCGCTAATTAGTGACCGCATAGCAACTACTGCAAAATCGGTTGCAAAATTTGCAACTACTCGTCTTTTTCAGTCGCAAAAATATTTTTTGCGACTAATTATTATGGTAGTTGCAAAAATCAGTTGCTAATTTCCCTTTTTCTTGTAGTGAAGTGAGGTTAATTCCTTACCCTAAATTCTCAATTCACCGTTTCTTAACCCCGTTATCCAAATTGATCATGTGATAATTGTCAGATATGCAGAAAGACCTACATACCCTCAATTTCCAGCGTAAAAATACTAATTTAGCCCATTGAGATACATTTCATGTTTATCAAGAAGATAAACTTGGAATTACCTAAGGTAACAATTGCCCTTACACTATGTTTGGATTGAAGGAAATGGAGGGAAATAAAGGGAAGAGAAATGGAAGGAAAGATTATCTTTCATTTGGATAACAAATGGGGAAAGAACAGTTGGAAGGGGGAGAAATGAAGGGATTAAATTGTAAAAAATTGATCGCCTATTATGGAGAGATTTGGAAGAAAAACTCGTCTTTTATTTCCCTTTCTCTTCCCTCCTCTTCACTTCCTTCCCCTTCTTTTCTTTCCCATTTCTTCAGCCAAATACACCGTTACTCTCCTCAAACAAAAATAAAGAAATACAAGTTTAAGTTAATCCTTTCCATGATTAAACCAAACAAATGAAAAGTTAAGAGTTAAATGATTCCTTTCTCCCACTTATTTGTTTCCTTTCCACTCCATTTCCATTAATCTTACCAAACGTCCCTAAAAGTGATTCTTTTAATTTTAAGACAACACCAATCCTAACGACGTAGACAATTATCAGCTTTAATGAAAGCTACCAGTTTGATAATTCTAAAAACTAGAGTGGACTGGGACATATGTAGTATGTATGGTTAAGCAGGGAAAAAAATGTTTTTTTTTAAAAAAAAAAAGAAAAAAAAAGTAATATGGGTAGTTATGAGTAAAAAGGGTGGTTATGAGTTATTTTTGTTAACAAAAATAGAAGGGCTAGATTTTAATTGAGTGATATGGGTAGTTATGAGTAAAAAGGGTGATTATTGGTTTTTTTTCTTAAAAAAAAAAAAAAATAAAAGGGCTAGAATTGCAAGGATGGGAATTTGGAGTGTTGTGAATTAAAGTTGGACCATGTCTTAAATTATATAATTCATACTTTGTATTTCCTCCGTTTTTCGTTTATTGCACCATAAGGACTTTTACACTATTCATTTAATTTCTTTGACCATCTTTTGTGATTTATCCATTAGGTTAAACGTAGTCATGTGGGAGCTAGCTAAATTAATCTCAAAATCTAATTTTCAAATATCAACTTTATATAATTTTTGCAATAGTATAATTAAAGATATTACTCCGTACTAGTCAAAGTAGTGCATTGAAAAGCATGAAACCTCTCATGGTCCAGTAAAAAAACGAATGGAGGAAGTGTAAGATTTGCATGGAAGTCCCTTACATATACTTCCTCCGTTCTAAAGTAATGCACTCCTAGAGCATGTTCAATGCATTTTAGCCGTGTAATATGTTCAAGTAACAATGCTTTCAAGACATACAGTGTACAATTGCAAACCCCTGTAAGTAAGTAATTTACATACAATTTTAGTAGTTCAGTGGCCTGGTTTGTTTAATTGCAAGTAAATTTTTCCTCCATACCATTCAATTGTAAGCTACCTATGTGCTTCGCATATACAAACTGTTTAAGGGCTCTTACACAGCTAAGTAAGGGCCTATTCTAATTAATTGAATTGAATTGAATTGAACTGAACTAAATATTTTACGAGAGAAGGAAATTAAAAATGAACTGAACTGAACTTATTGAAGCTAAACTAAACTAAACTAAACTGAAATAATCTACGGGGAACATGCCCTAAGTGAAAATCATTATTCAATTTTAAGCGACCTTCCTCCCCCCCCCCCCCCCCCCCCCCCCCCCCCCCACCCCCCAACACACACAACAACAACAACAACAAAAGTTTACTTAATTTTTTTTTAATTAAAAATATGTCTTATTTGAGATTGAGATCTTATATAAGGAAAGAGAAACTTTAACTACGAAGAATTTTTAGAAATTTAAGATGATACATGTCCATGTTTGATTTTGAAAATTTCGGCTAGCTTTTCACAAACTTTTATAATGTGCATAGTTAAAATTACTAATGCTTATTATAGGCATTATAAGAAAAATGGGATAACAAAAAATTTGGTACTCCCTTTATCACAAATTTTATTAAAAATAGAGCTTCAAGGAAAATTATAGCAATCCTGTCAAAAAAAAAAAAAGGGAAAATTATAGCAACAAACCATTAAAACAATAGTAGATAAGCCCATATATGAGCTAGATTGATCTCTTTAAAGCCTACACGCTCAATTTACCAAGCCCAAATTGAGCCTTATACGATTTCTATACTTTGGCAGGAAAATAGTGGTACTGGTACCTACCACCAGGTATGAACCTGCAACCACAAATTACATAATTATAGACTTGTTAAATAATCTACGTATTACATGACTTAATTTCAAAACAAAATATAATAAATGGCAATTAGAAGTGAAAAGTGGATTGCATATGATAATTTGGGGTATCGCTAAGACCCAAAACTAGTATGACTATAGATGATGTTGTGGCCGATTAAATTCCTCGTTGACAAAACTAGAGGCATAAGCTTGTCAACGAGGAATTTAATCGGCCACATCATCTATGGAGTTGGTATCTATCCAAAAGACTCAATAAACCTTGTTCCAATGCTTGAGGAGGGACTTGTAAATGACATTTAATTGTTATGGACTGATAGAGTATAAAATATATTTCTGGACCTCAACCATCAATTAATGTTTTTGGTTGAGTTGATCTTTAACTTGGTATCAGAGCCGTAACATAAGGTCGCGCGCTCGAATCTCATCCACACCTCCTTCAAAGTGGAATTAATTCGCGCCGGGTATGAGAGGCTCAACCATCAATTAAAATAACACATTCGGAATCTCAACTCTAATACTATGGCTATTAAAAAAAATAACACATATAGTATGATTTTAGAATGAACCTCTTTTGGTCTTAGTTTGGGAACTCTCTCTCTTGATTTATGGGTGACATATATCCAAATTTAACATACACATAAGCATATTTTTTTAAAAAAAAAAAATTAACCCCTCATAGAAGAATCAGTTTTTAAGCGAATTTTGCTCATTGCTATCATCTAGAATAGAAGGCGACCTGTTTCTTAACGACATCAAATACCCAACAAACATATAATTGTGTACAATACTTAATTTTTGGAAGATACTTCAAAAAAGGGCAACTGAATTTTGTTATGAGTTACAATTTCCTAATTTTCTGGTACAATTAATCGGCGGTTTGGAGGCAACAAGGTTTTATTTTAATTTAATTTCTCTTTATACCTACCAAAGTTTTATTTCAATTATTTTATTATGCTCTTTATCCCTACCATATTGATTATATTAATTAGTTGCGTCCACAAACTTAAAATGGTCAATGTCTGATGTTAAAATTTATTACCATTTGATGGCAATTAGAAACTTGTGAATGTTATTTACGTTAAAATGAATTAGGAGTAAAAGCTCAGACTCACCGACAAAAAAGTTGATGTACTGTATAATTTAATTAGGATTAAAGTTTTATAATCTTTTGCAATAATTTTAATTAAGTTACTCCTTAATAAGTACTGTAATTAGTTTGGAAAAATTATTAAATACTGCAGGATAGCTATCGATCGTTTCTTTACATGATCACAAGGAGGGTAGTTCACAACCAGTCAACTACTCTCCTTGTTCGTACAATTTCTTACATTGGTACTCGACTACTCGGTCTATACATTCAACCATCGATATACTACGTATATACTTTAAGCATGTTTTGTTAGTACATATTTTGGGTTCGTAACTGATTATGTTAAATCATTACCGTTATCGAATGTTTGGTTAGAAAGTTTGGTAATAATTATCTTTAGCCAAAGATAAGGTATTTCACCTATTTGTTACATACCTAATACCT
The DNA here is from genome assembly GCF_001683475.1 of Chenopodium quinoa. Taxonomy (NCBI): domain Eukaryota; kingdom Viridiplantae; phylum Streptophyta; class Magnoliopsida; order Caryophyllales; family Amaranthaceae; genus Chenopodium; species Chenopodium quinoa. Next base: position 13,707,545 of record NW_018742204.1, on the reverse strand, counting down.
CTCTAAAACCTAATTAAGGTAACAAATACCCTTACCAACCTCAAACACAAAGTGATTCTTTTCCAAGTGAAACCAAATATCAAAAAAAAAAAATGTTAAATGATTTCTTTCTCTCCTCATATTTGTTTCCTTTTCACTTCATTTCCAATGTTCTAACCAAACGCTCCCTTTATTTCTTATGACATTGGTTGCATTTGTAAGGGCCTTTTCTATTTATTGAACCGAAATAAACTGAACTGATTGAAGCTGAACTAAACTAAACTTAAATAAATTATTTATGAGAGAACGAAATTAGGAATTAAACTGAACTGATTAGAGTTAAACTGAACTGAAATTTTGCTGAAGAGAAAAGGGTATTAATGAGCACTTAAAAAGGCTCTGAGTTCAAAAAAAAATCAAGAGAAATCTTATTATTTTGTCTAGTAAAGGCATTTATGATGACTTATCATCATAAGACCACTTTTATGAACCATTGTAACTTTTTTGTAACTCGTGCTATTTCAATTTCTATACTCCTCCACTGTGAATCTGTGATATTGTATAATGCTCCTTTTGACTCTTTATTTTTGCTTCATTGTCATTTTTCGGGTTGAATTTGTCATATTGTACATTTTATTAATACCATGTTTTTATAATTTTTACGTACATGAAAATAAAAATACTCGTATATACGTTAATAGGCACAAGAGAGACCATTAAAAGTTGGGAACCAAAAAAATTGGAACATAGGTTTTTTTTTTTTTTTTTTTATTTAGACCAGGAACATAGGGGCATTAAATATGGAGGAAAATATAAATTGGATACATAAATATTAAATATAGGTTGTCAATTGTCATGCTGTAATATAATATTATATTTTGTAATTGAAATATCTATTTTGTTTACACACACAAAAAGAAAGAAAAATATCTATTTTGTGAAATTAATGGAAGACATTCTAGTGATGGAACAAAGAATTGGTCAGATATCAGATATGTAGTATCTTCTCCAATTAAGCCTAGCAAACAAACTAGAAACGGCCAACCATGCAAGCCAGCGTCGAGATTTAGCAAATTAAATGCGCGCGGGTGTATTCAATGTGGCTACAGTCTAGTATTGGAGAACAATAATATCCTACCATCACTGCAATATTTTTTTTTTTTTTTGTTTTTTTTTTTTAAAGAAGTCCTAGCGGACATTAAATTTCATTAATAATAGTCATACGACATTTACAATTGACAATTAACGATAATGAAAACGAATTTAGCAAAATCAAACAAGAATTAATCGGGGAAGGGCTAAGAATCCAAATACATAAATATAACAATTCGGCACATTCTCGGTTCGTTGTCTCATACAACTTTTTTAGTGAATCCGTCGCCGCTTCGCAATTTTGTGAGAAAGAAAATTCTTGTGTTGATTCCGTAACCCGAATCCGAGCCATAATCAATAGTAGCCCCGCACAACCAGAGACCAAATTAAACACAAATAAAACCTTGTCTTTCGAAGGAGTCCGAAAAACCTTGTCTTTCGAAGGAGATCGAAAAAACCTTGTCTTTCGAAGGAGATAAACCCTTTCTTTCGAGGGAGACATTATTGTAACCTAGAACAAATTAAAAAACTTGAAAGGAAATAGAATTTGGGGCTTTCCACCGGTGAAATCCGATAGAAGGCCCTTCAAAATTGACAGTGGAGGCTAAAGTTTAGGAGAGAGAAGAGAGAGAGGAGGCTTACCATCACTGCAATTTAAATAAGTATCAATAGTCCAATATTAATACTGTCATTGCAGCTGGCTACTAGCTACTATACATTGCAAGTCATTTTCACCTACTATACACTTTCAAAATATGGAGAAACAAATACATGGTATTCTGAGAATCAAGGTTGGCCTAGTGGTTGGAGGCCCTCCTTTCACCCCTGTGAGAGAGGTTCGATTCTCACCCCAAGCAAGTTGGATCCCTTATTGTAACCTAGAACAAATTAAAAAACTTGAAAGGAAATAGAATTTGGGGCTTTTCACCAGTGAAATCCGATGGAAGGCCCTTCAAAATTGACAGTGGAGGCTAAAGTTTAGGAGAGAGAAAAGAGAGAGGAGGCTTACCATCACTGCAATTTAAATAAGTATCAATAGTCCAATATTAATACTGTCATTGCAGCTGGCTACTAGCTACTATACATTGCAAGTCATTTTCACCTACTATACACTTTCAAAATATGGAGAAACAAATACATGGTATTCTGAGAATCAAGGTTGGCCTAGTGGTTGGAGGCCCTCCTTTCACCCCTGTGAGAGAGGTTCGATTCTCACCCCAAGCAAGTTGGATCCCTTATCCCCCCCCCCCCACAACTTGCAAGGAAATTCTCCTTATATATATATATATATATATAATAATAATAATAGTATACTAGTATGTATTAATAAGGGAAATGATATATACTACGAGTACACCTTTGAAATATTATACATTGTATATGACCAAGTATTTTTGGTCTAATGGAAACAATTGTTATCTCACAATCATAAAATTGTGAGATTGATCTTTTCTCGGGGTCTAGCCCCTTCTTAACTTCTTTATTTGCATCAAAAACAAAAAAGTTGTAAGATTGATTAACGATTACCTTAACTTAGGGTGGGATTTCCTTACCCTAGCTAACCCTACTACCAAATCCCAAGGGTATTGCCCGCATACACGAACCAAATTAACGTGTAGCAGGATGCCTTCTTCTTGCCTACCCAAAAAAAAAAAAAAAAAAAAAAAAAAAAAAAAAAAAACTTTAAAATATTGCGGCCGTGTTTGGTAATTGGCTTTTTAATGGATTTTTGGTTAGCTTTTGACTTTTGGCTTTTTTAGGTGGTCAAACAGCCAAAAAATGTGTTGGCTTTTTAGTCAGCGAAAAAGTTGGCATTTAAGCTAAAATGAAAAAGCTGCTTTGATTAGTTTTTTATTGGCTTTTGGCTTGTTGGTCCACAAATTATCTAATAAACAGCCAACAACCAACAATTAATTTACCAAACACTTTTATAAACAGCCAATTTCAAAAGTCATTATAAACATCCAAACATTCCAGCCGATCAAACAAGCCAAATGAACCAGTCAACAACCAGCCGCCAACAACCATTTGCCAAACAAGGCCTGCATGTAATAACAATGTACGTGTATTTCGTGATGTATAACAATACTAATATGTCTAGATGTTGATTAACTTTATTTTTTTGAGGGATGTTAGATTATCTATCTTCTTCAATATAGAATAACAAAATTAATAGTTACTCATACTAATTAGATTTGATAAAATATGAGATCCATTAATTACGAATTAGACATAAAAACAACATATATGAAGTACTTGTATATATTTTTAAATGCATAAATGTTATAAATGCTCCTCTAATCCTCCACAACGGCTTGTTGTATTTAATGACTATTACCATTATCCCGTTCAAAATTTAACAATATAATAACGATGTTCGGTGTTAATTTGAAAATTATAGCTAGTTATTCCGTACGTTCCAACGATTAACTGAAAAGTTGACATTGTGTTAATTTGATCTAAATTAAAACAGAGTTTGTTGTTGATATATTGGAAAAAGACAAAAGCTAACAAACGCCTCAGGGGTGTTGAATAAACTAGCTAAAAATAGAAAGATTAAATTAAAATGAACATTAATTACACCGATAGACGCGTAATTTTGTCATGCGTTTCCAAATTAATACCATTTTAGATAATATTTTAAATGTTTATCCAACGCCTCGAGAGCGTTCGTTAGCAAGATCCTTGGAAAAATAATATTTCTAGTAAATGCCTCTATATTTCTTTTTACCTGATACAGAAGTACAATAGTGTTGATTGTTAAAAACTAATGCATTTGTGATAGGAAATATTGCCTGGTACTTTTTTTTTTTTCCTTTTGACAAAGAATTCTATAAAAGAAAAGCATGATTACAACCTAAACTAAGTAAATAAAGCATAATTACACGATAGAACATTGGGGGTCGGACCATACAACTTCTTATGATTAGGAAACCAAGTATACCCAGTAGGACATAATGCTATTCTTTTAGAGCCGCTTAACCTGCAAAACAAAGAGTAGGTAAATCCAGAAGACCTACTTTGCAGAGTGGCATATTTCCTTCTAAACTTGGGATTGGAAGACGAGACAAAACCCAACAATATTTCAGAGGAGGACGTTGTTAGGTGAAAGGAAGTCTGCAGAAGGGAAGCTAAGAAACCGGCTGAATCAGTAGGAGCGTTGATGTAGCTTCACAAGATGACTCGAGACTTGCCATACCTATGGTTGGATCTTCTTGCATCAAATCTGGAGTTATTTCTCACCTATCGTGCCCTTCCACAGGGGGGTGACTAAACTCCATTGGTGTAGAAACTTCTTGAGATTCACCACTATTTATCTTCTTTAAAGGATTGGCTACTCGGATGGTGATGAAATTCTTTTGGAGAGAACAATAGTAGTGTATTGTTCGCCCTCTAGAAAAAACTTGACCCTTTCATATTTGGGTTTTTTGTTTCTGAAGTTTCCTACATGACACAATTGGTATCAATAATGTTGGGCCTAAGATCTTGGTCGATAGGGTTGACTTTACCCTCCAAATCCAAAGAATTGCCATCAACATACTTTTCCATTTTGGTGTTGTCATTCACACCTATACACTTTCGAACATGGCCATCACCATGACCATCTCCTTCCTTTCTTTTTCCTTCTTTTCCTAACTTCCTACCATTATCTTCCTTACCATAATGAACATAATCTCGAAACTTCTCATTCTCCCTTGTTACTGCAAGTGCCTCATCAACGAACTCCGGAGACCAACCTAACAAGGAGGTCACCTCCTTTAGTTTTTGCTGGAATTCACAATTAGTGGGATATAATTTTAGGGCTTGTGCAAGATCCATGAAAGCTAAGGTGGGTTTATTAAAATCTAGCGCAATCTCTCTTCTGTAGTACGCTTTCACATTTGTAGTATCAAAACACAAAACCGCTGAACATAATTGACCCACTCTATCATAGTCTTTTATCTTAATGAAGCAAGCACCCAAGTTCAGATTAAGGGACACAGCTATATGCCCAAAAACATCAATTTATCCTCATCACTACAAACCGAAGCAAAGGACAATATCTTAAGAGCAAGAGAGTATTTTGCTATAGTAAATCCTATTTGATTCTGTTTGTAGAACTGTTTCCCTCATCTTTTAGACTATTAACAAAATTGAGAATACCATAAGGATTCTCCAAATGCCCAACTGTAAACTCCAACCCATGAGAAGAGACATCGTTCTCTTCAACATGTGAAATACACAACATCCCCCTTAGTTATTCAAAGCTAGCCATACTAACTTAAAACTAGCAGAGTAACACACCAAAGACAAAGCTGAAACTAAACCACAAGCTTTCCTTAACTGCACAAAAGAACTTACCATACTAAGAAGAAAATAATGACGTCGATGAAGGAAACTCGTAGTCCGCTACGGCTTCACCAACGGGACAAAAGAGGTTATTGGAGGCTGATAAAAGATGTTGTTCGTTGCTTGAGGAAACCAAAGACAAATCCCCCAATTGAAACCCTAACCTACCTATACTCTGAAAAATTGAAACCTATGGAATAGACTTTGGAGATGACGAAGTCTATTCAAGCATAGAACCTTCGAAGACTGCTCGCCGGCAACCCTGTAAGAGCAGCAACCCTTAGGTCACCGGAGGCAGGGGAAAAATACGGAGGTGGGCTGAGGCTCTGTTTGATGAGAGAAGGCTGAGGATTTTTTAAACAGAGGTTTTTTCAACGATGTTTGACTTGACTTGCTAGTCAAATTGTATATTGTCTGGTATTTGAGATTGAGAGAATTTTTAAATATTTTTAGTTTTAGACTTTTGGGGTCATTGTTCTTATTGTTAATCTATTATAGGATCGGACCTTCTTTGGCCTAGCAATAGTGTAAAAGTGGTTTAATTTTCTTAGGGGTTGTTCACATTTATTGAATTGAGGTGAACTGAACTGATTGGAGCCAAATTGAACTGAATTGAGCAGAAACGTATATTTTATGAGTGAAGGGAATTAGGAGCTGAACTGAACATATTGGAGCTTAAATGAACTGAAATTAAGCTGAAATGAACAAACCCTTATTGTTTATGTTGTATTGTATACCTAAATCTACTTGGTTAGAAAGTATATTCCACTGAAATATAGTTTTGGGTTAAAACAGGAACCAGTACAATAAAAATAAGCTGTTAAATACGGAGTACAGTAGTCCACATTGATTTTGCTCCAGAATATCCTATTTACGCTTAGTTAAACTCTTCCTCTTTCATTACTCCATCAATGTGTGACATAATTATAGTAAACAATAGTGACATAATAAAGAGGACAATGTAGCTCAAGTAAGAAATTACTGAGCTAACATGCCTCAATAAATACGTAATACATTATAACATTAGCTAATTTTGCTTCAACACTTGACCCAAAAAAAAAAATATCTTCACACTTCAATTACAAAGAAGGCGTCCCTAAAAAACAACCACCACTTAAAGTCGAAGTTATATGCTTGGGTACCATCCTCAATCTACATCATAATAAGTGATCAGCGTGTTAGGGCATTAGGATATAAATGCAAACTAAAAAATAATGTTAGACTAAACCCTAAAAGGCCTACATGTAATCCACAACTCGACTTGATACTTTAGATGTAACACCCTTCACAATCATGCTTTCATGCATAAAAAGATAATATATTACTCTGTGTGTAATTTGTACTTGATCTGTTTCATATTAGTTGATACATTCACATTTATCTGAATATATTTTTAAATGTAATTATCTTAAATTAAATATTTGCAAAAAAAAAAAAATCCCTGAAAAAAAAAATATTACTAAAAAAATAATTTTATATTTGTGTTTCATATGGCATACTACAGTACGAAGTATTTCATATAAAATGGGAAAATTTGTCAGGAACTACACGCTTAATAGGGGTATTTGGAAACAACTACCCACTAAAAAATTTTATCAAAAAAACTACCCCCTAAATTTAAAAAGTTAGAGTAGCACTACCCATTTGCATTTTCCGGCGAGAATGTCCGTGCGTGGGCCGACTTTTTCAATTTTTTCCCGAAAAGACACGATGCAATGACAAATTGGACCTTAATTCGTAACCCTAGGATAACCAATTTGAATTAAAAGCAGCAAATTCAACCAATTTCAAATTATCCCCAATTTCTAAGAACCCCAATTTTTCTAATAATCATTACACCCTAACATCAAAATTCATAATTAATGGATTAAAAGAGAAGAATAACCTATGAATTGCATACCCTACTTGTTTTGACTTCTTTAATTAGGGATTTTCAGAAGAAAAATTGAAAAAGTGGGCCCCACACGCTGGACTTTCTCGCCGGAAAATGCAAATGGGTAGTGCTACTCTAACTTTTTAAATTTAGAGGGTAGTTTTTTTGATAAAAATTTTTAGTGGGTAGTTGTTTCCAAATACCCCTATTAAACGTGTAGTTCCTCACAATTTTTCCTATAAAATGACCATAGGTTTTATAAAATGAGTATAGCACCGGCCTCATGCACAAACTCCAATAATCCACTCAATATTTGTATTGGGCTTGTCTGATTATTGTAAGTAGGGCTGTACACCGGTCCAAAACCGGACCGGACCTGGACCGGACCTGTTAGGACCGGGACCTGAATCAGCCAATTCTGAGGACCGGGGACCGGACCTGATTCAGCAGGTCCGGGTCAGGTCCAGACCTGAGCAATCAGGTCCGGGTCAGGTCCAGACCTGAACAGACCTGTTTTGTGTGTTTTTTTTTTTTGTTTTTTTTAAAGAAAATAAATAACCTGTTGGACCTAATTATAGACCTGTTTACATAAAATCTTAAAATATCAATGACAAAAACTACATAAAATCTATAAGTCTCAAATATAACAAATAATTCATTAAATTACATAAAGTCTCTAAGTCTCAAATACTAGAAATACATAAATTATCCAAAGACAACTTGAATTTTGGCGAGTTGCTTTCCCTTTGATTGCGTGATTCACACTAATGAGTCAACGAAAACAACTTCATCGTCTCCATCGTTAGATACATTATGTTGCACCTCTAAATAAAAAAACATTATAGAATATATTAATGAATGATAACAATGAAATAATAAATTTGGTTAACAAAATTACAAGTACATAAAATTAATACTACCTTTCTCCATTTCTTGTAACTCTTTCAAATTTTCTTCCATATCCTCTTACTTTTTCTGTTCCATATGTATTCCCGCCCCGCTTTTAACTTCTTATCTGGAGGCAAAGTAGATTGCAATTCTTCCATATCCTTTTCAAAAAGTGGCTGTGACATTTCTTAAGAAAAAGCAGCAGATCTTTTGGATTGAGAGCTCTCCATCTTCAATATAATTATACACAATCTTCAATATAATTATACACAATATAAGTAATTTTTAAGTAACAATTATAAACACATAACATTTTATAAAAAAATGTGAGAACAACTTACATTGCAAGAGTAAGAATCCGTGGTTCTTGTTGATCCTAAACATATAAAACGATAGAATTCAATTACAATTCAAATTGAATTCACAAAATAAACAGAATACATACAAATATACAATACACCAACAAGGCAGCAAATTCTACAATATGAACTAAATTCGAAAGAAACAGATTTTAAACAGATTTATCAATCTACTTTAAACAGATTTATCAATCTTTTCTGATTTATCAATCTACTCCCAGCAAATTCACGGAATAAACAGATTTTAAACACACAAATCGAAAGAAACCAAAATTCAACATGCATTCGAAACAAATGAACTAAAATAATTAAAAAACAGTTACTTAAAATAAATAAAAAAACCTCAAAAAAAATCATGAATTCGAAAAAAAATGAACTAAAAAACAGAACTTGCAAACATCAAACAATCATAATAAGCAATTGAAATACAAAATACCCAATTCAAATATAATTAGATTTAATTTAAAAAAAAAAAAGAACTTACAGGATACCAAAATTCAACATGCATTCGAAACAAATGAACTAAAATAATTCAAAAACAGTTACTTAAAATAAATAAAAAAACCTCAAAAAAAATCATGAATTCGAAAAAAATGAACTAAAAAACAGAACTTGCAAACATCAAACAATCATAATAAGCAATTGAAATACAAAATACCCAATTCAAATATAATTAGATTTAATTTAAAAAAAAAAAGAACTTACAGGATACCAAAATTCAACATGCATTCGAAACAAATGAACTAAAATAATTCAAAAACAGTTACTTAAAATAAATAAAAAAAAAACCTCAAAAAAAAATCATGAATTCGAAAAAAATGAACTAAAAAACAGAACTTGCAAACATCAAACAATCATAATAAGCAATTGAAATACAAAATACCCAATTCAAATATAATTAGATTTAATTTAAAAAAAAAAAAGAACTTACAGGATACCAAAATTCAACATGCATTCGAAACAAATGAACTAAAATAATTCAAAAACAGTTACTTAAAATAAATAAAAAAAAACCTCAAAAAAAATCATGAATTCGAAAAAAAATTAACTAAAAAACAGAACTTACAAACATGCAAACATCAAACAATCATTATAAGCAATTGAAATACAAAATACCCAATTCAAATATAATTAGATTTAATTAAAAAAAAAAAAGAACTTACAGTGAGATGCAGATGCAGGGTGTAGTCGTCGACTCGTCGTTGCAGGATGTACAGCGTGTAGTCACTGCTGGTCTGGACGTCTGGTGGGCGGTGGTCTGGAGGGAGTGGGTGTTGCCGTGTTTGCTTGTCGGCTGAGAGAGAGAGAGAGAGAGAGAGAGAGAGAGAGAGAGAGAGAGAGAGAGAGAGAGAGAGAGAGAGAGAGAGAGAGAGAGAAGTGAGTTAGGGTTAGTGTGTTAACAAAAATGAAACGGACTTCTTTTGAAATTTGGGATTTTTTTTTTTTTTTTTTTTTTTTTTTTTATAAAAAACGCATTTTTAACGGGTTTCAGGTCCAGACCTGAAAACCCCGGGTTTGGACCTGATCCGGACCGGGACCGGAAACCTTGATTTTCAAGGACCGGGACCGGACCTGAATCTACAGGTCCGGGTCAGGTCCGGTCCCAACAGGTCCGGGTCAGGTCGGTTTTCAGGTCCGGTCCTGTTCATGTACACCCCTAATTGTAAGCAACTCAAGCTCCTCGCGGATCAACAATAAGGAACATTCTCTCTCTATCCACTTTCTCTCTCTAAAATTAAGGGTGGCAATATTATCCAAACCCGATGGATAACCATCCAACCGATTCAAATATATGGATAAAAACCCGAACTTAAGCGGGTGACAGATGGATGATGGATGGGTCAGGTGACGGATCGGGTCGGATTCGGAGGATGATATACATCCAACCTAGGGGTGTCAATTCAGATAATCGGATCGGGTCGGGTAAATTTTTAAAGTTGAGTTATACTAAATTATTATGTCCACGCGAGTCCAAATCTGAATTGCATATTTTTCGGGTCGGTTTCGGATCGGGTCGGGTCAGGTGTGCTTTAGACACCTCTAATCCAACCTATCACCCGACCCATCCATCCACCCGTTAAATTTATATATATGTAAAAATAAAAATATCTTTTCTAATAATTTAATGTCTATTGTAATGTTAGGAATTGACATTTGTTTTGAATTTAGTAAAAAGGAACAAGTATTAGAAGAATGGATCAAAGTTTTAATAAAATGATTACTTTTTTTTCAAATCTAGATTTTAATCATGAAAGTGCAAATTTGTATTTATATATTTATTTCACCCAAATAATCACCCGATTCATCCATAGATGAGGAATGGATCAGATGTGGATGTAGAAAAATCAGGTGATGGATGGGTCGGGTGATGGATGGATCGTTGGCGGATGGAGGCGGATGAAGCATCACCTGACCCACCTCCGATCCATTGCCATCTCTATCTAAAATCCTCATTTCCTCGTGAGCAGATTTAGTAAGGAAATTTTATCCCACCAATGATAAAAAAAAAAAAAAAATTCTCTCTCTCTCTCTCTTACTTTTTTCAATACCCCACTTATGTTTTCTCTCTCGTACAAATCACCATATTTTATAGATTTATGTTTTTATTACAATTTATACTTTTATAGAATAACGATTATGAAACAACTAAATGTAATTATAATTAATTTGTTATAAAAAAAATTAAATTATAATTAACTAATTATTTAACAGTAATTATTATTTTAATTATGAATTTACACGACGAGTTTTTGTTGATATTAGTTTAATTATTTGACAGTAATTATTAGTTTAATTAATTATTTGACAATAATTATTATTATTTGACAATAATTATTATTATTTGATAGTAATTATTATTATTTAACAGTAATTTTTGCTGATAGCGCCTTCAAAACGACGAATTTTGGGGTGTTGTAATTAACAACGACGCACAAAACACGTCGTTTAGAAGAGCAGTAAGCCAAAATAAATACTACATCCGTTTTTATTTAGTTGACACGTTTTGACTTTAGCACTATTCACACACCTCCCTTTGATTGTGTTTTGTGTTTTCTACGTAATGAAAAATATAATTATATGGGATCTTGTTATATTTGTCACGTTATATACTTTCAAAATATCAACTTTTCGTAATTTTTGCTTATTGATAATTAAAGATATTAATGATTGAATAAGTGCATTGGCAAACATGACTAAAGAAATGTGTCAACTAAAAAAAACTGAGGAAGTAATGAGCAGCAAGTGATGGGAGACCCCACTTGCTACTATTCATCAATTTCTTTCCTCGGGCCATGAGGAAATTCGGTTTTCCTCACCAGGATAATTGCATTTCCTCATTGATGAGATGTTCACGAGGAAATAAAGGAAATTTTTCGTCATCAATTTTCCTCATCAGGAAATTTTTCCTCATTGTTAATAATGGTCTAATTTAGCGAGTCTATATCCTAATGCAAATGATGAAACCCACTCTTTAGGAAACCCACTTTTAGCAACTTCTCACATTTTTAGTGGTTAAAGTCAATTATGCTAATGCAAGTATGTAAGCCCGGGTTTTGTTATTTACACCAAACAATGTTAGGGTCTGTTCTCATTGATTGAATTCAGCTGAATTAAACTGAACTGAACTGAACTGAACTGAACTAAACTGAAATGAATATTTTATAAGAGAAGGAAATTACGAGCTGAACTGAACTGAACTGAATTTTAACGTATGAGAACAAACCTTAGATACTTGGATACTAATACTCTAACAGCTAAAGCAGCTCCAACTCTCCAAGCCTCCAAAGCCTCTAATCCGCTATTTTTTCTCAGTCATTCCATTTAGGTTTGGCACTACTTTGATTAATTAGTGAAACTATTTCTAGTATGGAATATTAATAACTATTTCTAGTTAATAACTATTTTTTCTCAGTCATTCCATTTACTAATACTCTAACATTAGTGAAACTTCACTTTGATTAATTACCTGTCAAAGTTTTTGCATTGAAGTAAAAAGGTATTTTTATCTAGAAAAATGCCAAAAAAAATTGCACGTAGATAGAGTATTAGAGTTTTCAATCTTTTATCTAATCCATCCATAGTCCATACCATTCTAATTATATCCAAACATAAAATTCATGTACATAAAATACAAAAACAATCCAATTAGGAGACTATTCCCAAATGAGGTCTTTTCAATCGAAAAGAAAATTCATCATTTCTAGTATATACAAATCAATGGTTCAAAGAGTTCATCATCTTTACAACTCTCCCCTTCTCCCCTAATCTAGAACAATCATTATTCAACTTAAATATTTTTTTCACTAATTTTTTTTTTTTTGAAAACGTTTTTTCACTAGAAATAGTTAATAATACATCATTTTTAAGAACTAATTAAAATTATTCAAATAACATTAGTGGTCTTCCTTTCACTTCTCACGCGTGAAACACATTTTCACTTTAATGAAAATCCACCTGTTTTCCCGAAAGACCGCGTCGCACCTGATCCCACCACCACCACCTCGGTCTTACTCGTGAGTTGACTCAGTTACACCGTCAGCATCCCACCACATCTCCTCCTCATACTCCTCCGTTAACGCCACATCAGCCTTTCTTACGTCACCAACTGCTAACCTCATGTTCTCGTCATCTCTGACGTATACTTTTCCGGTTCGACCGGAATCCATCCCGATTACCTTTCCCCGCCTCTCCGACCGCCGCCAATCGGATTTAACGACCGGTGATGAACCACCGGCTCGGAAATCCCAAATGTCTAACCCTAATTTTCCGCCGGAGATGAACACCGCCGGCGACGAGGAAACCGCCGGAACTCCGGCGAAGAATAAATCTTGATTTTCTGAGTTTTTGTTATTTTCATAATCTAGGAATGAAAAGGCATTATCGACATCTACAACTCCTAAACTTAATCCATCCCAAAGCTTAACGACGCCGTTTCCATTAACAAAATCAGACAATGAGAAATTGTCAACAAAACTCCGTCTTCGGCGAAGAAGCTTGAATTTACCCTTTTGCCTTGAACTTTCATTGAAATTTCCGAAACTACCCTTTACATTGTAATCATCGTCACCAAACGATGCGTTCCATAGATCCTCGATTTCGTCGTCTTCGTCGATGTCGATGTCGTCGTCTTCTTCATCGGATGTGGATTCCCAAGAAGAGGAAACGTCGTCGTTTTCGTTATCAGAAAAATCACTATCAAATTCATCGTATAAGTGAGATAATAAAGGTTCAGAAGCAGCTAATAAAGATCTGGATTTATTGTGGTAATATAAGATTATAATCTTGATTTTATTAACAAGACTACTAAATGCATAAGCTAAAGCAAGAAAAAGGGCACCCCATTTCCATATTCTATTAGCATATGACAATTTACCCAGCTCAAAATTTGAGAAAATTCGATAAATTAATGAAGGATTATGTAATGAATTAATACCAGCTTCAAAATTAATTACTGGGAATTCCATATTTTTTTGGGGAGGAGAGAGAAAAATGAGATTTGGGTTAGGAAGATTTGAGAATTTGTGGGTATAAATAGGAGAGAGAGAAAAAAAAGGTGAATTTGAGGGAAAAAATGAAGGGAAAAAGAAGAGGAGGATTGAGTAAAGGAGAAGATGAGTTTATATAATTGATAGGAGGGTTGGAGAATTGGTCTTGCTTACTTGGTGCCTTTGCCACCTTGGTGGTTGTTAGGAGATAAGACTTTTCCAAGCAATCAATTTTATAAAATAATTGGAATTTAAGAATATTAATTTGTATGATGTACTAAAAAAAATGTCTTTCCAACTATATATAATAATTTAGTACAAGAGTATAGTGATATAATAAGGTATTAAAAAGAATTTGTAAAGATTCCACTTTTTTTTTTTTGTAACCAACCATTTATTTTAATTACTATTGTAGTGGAGCTAGTATAGTGCCTATGTTCTTCAAACACCTTTCTAATTATTGTAATGGAGATTAATGCAAGTTAGGATAGTGGAAAGTGTATTCCCTTTTTGGATTTGTAGGTAAGTAAGAAAGATAAAGTTGTTTAAAGATTTGTGTAGCTATAAGTGTGTCAATTTAGGTTCTCATATGGACATATAGTTTTGGATTGACTTGTGGCGGGTAGAGTCGAAACAAGACGATTGATTCTATTGGGTCAAGTTGTGGTAATTCAACTTGTTTATTAGCTTGTGCCTTGTTTGGCCTCTATTCACTCAAGTCATATATGTTAGAGTTAGCTCGATCTAGGTTCTTAATATATTGATATGTCATTACGAGTTCGACTTGACTTTCCATATACAGTGTCATTTTTGCTATCAAGCATTTTAGATCAAACCATTTTGTTTGAGCCCATCCCTAAATTGAGAGATTGTTGGGCCTAGCTTAGGTTTAAGCCCAATTACTACGTGAAATGACGAAAATTTACATAATCAAGCACATTTACTCCTAAACCAGCTTGTAATGTTGTTACTAGTGAGTAGTCCGAGCGTTGCCCTAAGTTGCTCATATTATAGATGTGCAATTGATAAAAAAATTAAAAGACTTTTCAAAACAGCAATTGTCATTGGTAAACTAAAATTGGGTTATTTTTTTAGTATTGTTTTAATTGAATCTTGTGGTTTATCATAAAGTACATTTTTGTCATCATAGTATTATAAAAAAAATATTAAAATGAAATTAATATTTTATGAGAAAAGGAAATTAGGAGCTGAATTGAACTGAAATTAAGAAGAAGTGAACGAACCCTAAATATACATACAACCTTTTCTAATTCTTTGGACCTTTTTTTTTTCTCTATTTTCACTTTAAATCTTTGAAGGATGTTTTTAGGATCATCCGAGGTAGCTTACTTTTTCTCTTCTATAGACTCTCAAAGTGGCATGGATGGATTCCATGCATAGTCACTCTAGCAAACAAAAAAACCAAGTTTAATTTGTCTTCAAAATACCCCTCCCCTCTTAAAACTCATAAATTTTTATTTGAAAGTATAAAAAATTTACAAAAAAGCAAATATGATTCCATGGGAAAATCTTAGACGGTGGCAAGTTGCGACTATCAAGTACATAAAAAAAGAACCATCTAAACCACGAATTGAATTGAAAGGGCTTGTGGGTAAGACTTAAGGGGTGACTGGGTGAGGCGTAGGATATTAGGATAATCATTAAGAAAGGGGTTAATGATTTATGTTGCTACACGTCGGAAAAGGCCTAGCTTGGCGGCCTTTTTGGTGAAAGATAAAGACGCCATTGATGCTGACAATGCTGCGTCAGAAATTAAATACTCTTTTCATCAACAATTTATATCTGAGTTTTCTTCAAACATTAATTTTCTATCTATGAGTACTTTTTAAAATTGATTCATTACTTGCTCTGTTTATTACTCTTTTAATATAAATCCTAATGTGTGGTATTTTACACAATTCATACACATTCCTTTAGTCGTCTTTTATCATTTATACATTGAAAAATATACAATCAATTTTTTCAAAATTCGTCTTGAAATACACTTTATTAATATCAACTTTTAATACAGAGTAGTAATTTTTATTACAACAGAATTTAAAATGTTTAAATTATAAGGCAAAATATAAAATATGCATTTACAAATGAAAAAACTCCTAGATTACTCTTAGAAAAGGAAATGGAAAAGGTATTTCAATTTAAAATACTGTACTTCACAATTATGCTTTGAATTGAGCTGAAATATTTGTACAATTGAAATAGAAATAAATATGTTGTCCAAAAAAAAAAAAATTACTGCTGGTGTGGCATTGACGGAACAAAAGCCAAAAAAATTTGTGGCATTGATGCAGTTGACGGTCTATCCATGCAAAGCCAGACACGTGGAGATGGAACAAGTGGTGTGGATTGCGAGACTTCGGGATTATTTTGGCATCCACTTGTAGCATCAAATAAATTAATGGCAAAGACTGCAGCGGTTGTTGTTTTTACGTTCATGTGGGGACGGTGTAGTCAGTACACCACTTACTCAAAAAAAAAAAAGTACACCACTTACTCTTATTTATTTATTTTTTTTATTTTTTTTAATATCCGTATGTAGTACTAACTTCTGAATTAATTGTCTTAAAAAAAAACTGAATTAATTAACTTGCTAGTTGTGTTAGATAAGTAATTAGTGCAGTATTGAAATAATTACGGAGTAGATCTTTTACCAATATGACTAATTTGACAAAAGTATTTGCCAAAATAGCTAATTATAAAATTTAATTCCCAAACTAGCTAGTTTATTAATTTTGAAGAAATTAATTTATCTATTTATTATTTTTCTTTGAACCAGTTTGGTTCACTTTATTAATTTTTTTTATTTGTTTTTTTGTTTCATTTTAATTTTCTTAAAGATTTTTTTTAAAATAAAACAAAAAAAATAAAAAATTATTAGCTATATATTTAGCTAATTACTACTTATTTTAGAGGTATATGCATAATTATAAATACACTATTAGCTTGGATTTGCAGCTTGATTTGGGTGTAGGGATGACAATTTAATCTGAGTTCGATTCGAATCCGATCCGATCTGAAGGAAAAAAAAATTGATTCGAATCCGTTTAAAATTAGTCCGAATCCGATAAAATACATCTGAATCCGAATAGGAGGTGGATCGGACTTGGACCCTACGCGAAGTCCGACGGAGTCCGATTCGAGTCTGAATCCGAGAGTACAAGCATATGCTCTATAACTTGGGACGGCAATTATTTGCTTGTTTTGTAGCAAAATTTTGTTATGTGACTTAGTTTATAATTTAAATATGTTATGTTTAATTATACTTTAATTGGTCTGACAATACAAGCAATTATAGGTATATGACATTATAAAAAATAAAAATTAAAAAAATATTCGGATCATTTCGGAGGTCCGTATAAACGGACCGGATTCGGATCTGAAAATTTATGAGTCGGATCGGATTCGGACTCGGATTTTTCAGATTCGGATCCAAGTCCAGGGTCCGTTTACTAAATGGATCGGATTCGGATTTAGCCACATCCGACCGGAATCCGATCCGTTGCCATTCCTATTTGGGTGCCTTATCTTCAATCTTTTAGAAGAAACTTTGATTTTTGTTGTTTTCGGAGCAAATAAAATGATTCTATGTTTAATAGTTGTACAACTCTAGTTATTTATATACAAGACTGGATTATTCCTTCTTAGGGCCTGTTCACATTTACTTAATTTCAGTTCAGTTCAGTTCAGTTTTAGCTCAATTCAGTTCTCAATTCTCTCTCTCATAAAATATTCATTTTAGCTCAGTTCAGTTCAGCTTCAATCAGTTCAGCTCAGTTCAGCTCGGTTCAGTAAATGTGAACATGCCCTTACTTTCTAATTTTAGGCTTTTATCTAATTGCAATGCACCTTTTTCTCCCGCTAAATGCATTAGAAACTTTGGGTCTTTAGATATTAATATATTTCTATCTTTATGTGTTAAAAAAAATATATTTTTTTTAACCGGAAGTTTGGATCAATTTTTTGAGTGATTGTTTATTTTGTGTAACTTTTTTTTAAAAAAAAAATTGATAATTGTTGCAAAAATACTATGTTGAATGTTATTGTTCAAATTAATGGGAAAAAACCAAAATTTATATAAAAAAAACTTATCATATTTTAAATTAAACCCAAAAAAAAAACCATAAAGTGAAGCAAACCAGTTCAAAGAAATATAAGAAAATACGGAGTAGATAAATTCCTTCCAAGTTGATAAATTAGCTAGTTTGGGAATTAAAATTTATAATTAGCCGTTTTAGTAAATATTTTTGTAAAATTAGTCATTTTTGTAAAAAATATTAAATAATTCGAGTATATCAAATTTGAAATGCATGTCAAAAATCACGCGTTCATCAATGTAATTAATGCTCCAGTATGTCTTGTATAGTTGTGTGCGGTTGTCCCAGTATGTCTTGTGTGCGGCACCACTTACCCTTATTTATTTTTAATTTTCCGTAGTACTAACTTTTGAATTCATAAAAGTTGCAACACTTCCTATTTTAGTAAAGACTCACTACTATTCTACAAAGTACGAGCATTATTTCTCTCACTTACCCACTTGCACAAAAATTTAATTAATTATTTCTCTCTCTTATAAACCCCACTTGTACTATTTTTAGTGTAATACTATACAATTATATATAAGCATTAAATATATTATTGGAAAATGTAAAAAATTAGAAATTCATGATAAATACACGCGTAAATCAGTGTAATTAGTGTGTTTTTGTCATGATTTCCTAAATTTAAACAATTTTCTAAAGTATAATTTAATGCTTATATGTAGCCCTAAGAGACACGTATATATAACATTTTCCATTATTTCTCTTTCATACTAATAATAAAATACAATATATTCCTACAAACTATACTTATATTATAAAATTCACCCTATGATCCCTACCTTATAAATTTCCTATAACTTTGTGCAAAGCGTACTATTGCGATTAATATGAACCGGGGGGGGGGGGGGAGTAGCTTGATCCTGTTGTATTAGATAAGTAATTAGTACTCCCTCCCTCCCCTATTACAAAGTCTCAAATCTTTTTAGGTAAATCAAAATATAATGCCTCTTTTTATTTAAAGGTTGTATTTTTTTACATTTTATTACTTTCTTTTTATGAGTTATCATTTTTTTTTCCTTTAATTTTTGTACTTTTAACATCAATTTTCAACGCTTCTCTCTCTATCTTTTTTATAATTCCCAACTACTTTTTCTTTCTATCTCTCTCTCTGACCCTCTATTGTCACGAAATGCACATCAAGGGCCAACAACTGTTCTTACAGATCAACACGATTCCTTCCGGTGCATTTTGTCCTCACTCCTGCGCAACCTGGGAGAACTTCCCACGAGGTCACCCACCCCAAGACTACTGCCAGCCAAGCACGCTTAACAATGGAGTATCTTAGTATATGAGCTCCCTAAATGGAATATGCACCTTGTTGATATAAGTAGTATATCAAATCTCTTTAAAGCAATCATGAGGGGTATTAAAAGGTAGGGGTGTTCACGGTGCGGTAAACCGCAAACTTGCGGTTTGCATTTTTTTCAAACCGCACTTATAACCAAACCGCACCGCAAATTGCGATTTGGCGGTGCGATTTAGCTACATTTTTTAAAAAATTGTAAATATTTTGTTAAAAAAAAAGACTTTTTATGTTATTTTGCGATTATTATTATATAATATTATCATTAACTTTTTTTTTGTAAACTTTTAATTAGCTAATAGTAAAAAATTACATCATATTTCTAAGCTATTTTATATACTTTTTAATAGAAACATTATAAAATTGTAATAACGGTTTGCGATTTGATGGTCCAAACTGCAAACCGCATCAAAGTGGCGGTGCGGTTTGGTGTAAAATATTTGGGAAACTGCACGAAACCGCAAAAGTGCAATTTGATCATTTTCAGAAATCGAACCGCAATTTTCAAACAAGAAATGCACCAAACTGCAAAATTGTGGTTTGGTTTGCGATTTGGTGTGGTCCAAACCGCACTCTGAACAACCCTAGTCTTAGGGGACAGAGAAAGTATTGAAATAATACGATTATCAAATTTGGGACGCATATCAAAAATCAATGTGTTCATCAATGTAATTAATTTTTATTTTACCCTAATATTTTCATTTATAGCTCTTTTATCTAATTATACTGGGACTTTGTTATTATTGCCTTTTATTAATGTAAGAATCAATAGAAACTTGAGTATATTTACCGAACGACTATGCATTTAAAGTTTATTTTAAGGCGATCGTTGATTGAATCTGCGATATAATTAGTTTTAATTCTAATTTGTTATGTACTTGTGTTGGAATTCTATTGGTGGATCTATATGTGTGCATGGTGGTGCACGTGCATCACAAGAAAATAAATAAAAATAAATTCAGTTTTTTTTTCTTTTTTTTTTAAAAAAAAAAAATTTAGGCTACAAGCATAAAACTTGCACTGAAACTCTGAAAGTATAGTAGCAATATCAAAGAGACTGGTCATCTGTAATAAGCGGTCTCTTTGATCATTTTATAATTAAAGAGAACAACTATCTTTATAACCGTTCTCTTAAGTTATCTCCTTCTTTATTTTTCTTTATTTTTTCCTTTTCTTTTTCTTGATTCTATTTATATCTTTTATGTGTGCCACTAATTTTTAAATTTATCCGTAAAGTTTCTCAATTAAGTTAAAAAAAAAATCATAAAGTTAAGTAATAGTTTTATAGTACCATTTGTTTGTAATATGTCATTTGTACTACTTTCGGCTTGTAAGTTGGAATTTTTATTATTTACTATTTGGTTGTAGTATGGATTTCCTTTTCTAGACTGAAATCAATTTGGTTATTTATAATTTTTGGCTTGAAATTAATATGAACTAAATCTGGGGGAAAAAAATTGTACTTCACAAGTGATCAATAATTGATGGTGACTCACCATCTCGAAAATCCTGGATTCGCCCTCGTGGAATTCTAAATTTCTTTGAAGTTGTTTGTTAAAATTGTTTGGATGGCTTTTTTTTAATTTTTTTTTATCTATTCTCCCTTTTTTCTCCTCTCTTTTTTCTTCTAGGGTTTTAGTTTCATTTAACCGTTTAGTAAAAAAAATCGTCTAACTTCTTCAAAAATTAAATTAATTTCAACCCTTTTAATTTTATTCAATCCATTTATTTATTTTGCTTTGTTCTCTTCATCTTTGAGAGTTTCCTTCCCATATATAGTTTATTTATTTTTTATTTTTATTTTTTTTCTATTCTATATATATGGATGCGATTTTTATTCTAGGTTTTTTATAATTAAGGGTCTGTTCACATTTACTGAAATGAACTGAACTGAACTGATTGGAGCTTAACTGAACTACACTGAGCTGAAATGAATATTTTATGATAGAAGGAAATTAGGAGCTGAACTGAACTGAATTGAAATTAAGCTGAAGTGAACAGGCCCTACGAAGATAACCTGGATTGATGTACATGAGTTTAGGTTTCGTCATCAACTCTACAATCACAACATCAGCATGGATGCATACAATAAAAGAAAGATGCAAAGACATCGATCCGCCCAATTTTCAAGCAGTGGAGTATTATGTGTTGTATCGAAATTGCAGAAAAATTCCGATTTTGATTGTAACATCAATGTTTTCTTTTTCTTAATATGTGGTTTACAGATTTATTATCATATTATTATAGATGTTGTATTGCTAATTATTAATGAAATTATTCTTCTAGTAAAAAATTTTAAAAATTTGATACAGTTCATACCAAAATATAATACTTGGTAATTTTTTTTGGAAAACCCAACATATGATATTGAGTTTATAAAATCAAGCTTTATTATCTACTTATACTAGGGAGTATGAGATTCTCTTATCTCCTCCCTATACTCTCAACTTCTAATTTATTTAATTAGTTCCCATTCTTTTGAGTTGAACGGACTGAAATGACCGGGAATTAAACTGAATTATTAATACTATTAATTAAAATTTAATTTTTCCTAGAAATTAGTCAATAATAATAATTCAAATTCATTAATTATTTTATTTATTATAAAAATTATTATTGTCACATTACCATATCAAGTTGCTCAATTCCCTTTTTTTTTTCCTTCTAATTTTCATATATTTTGGGTACAAAAAATGGGTTTATGAAAAGCATAAGAACAAGAAGCACACGCATAATCCAAAATTACAATAATGAAAGTTGCTCAATTCCCTTTTCCATTATCCGGGCCCTATTATTTTTTCATTCCACTTACAATTCATGACAGCCCAACTTGTAATAGGAATTCAAATCAATGATAACTTAGGGTGTTAGCAAACATATCCTTAAATTGATGTTGAAAGAGGATGATTGTGAGACTTGTAAGAGTGTGGGATTAATGGTAGATGCATGGAAATTGCTAGTGGATATAGTTGTAATCAACCCAAATCTACTTGTGCAGTCACATATTAATGACGAATAATAGGGCTAAACTAATAATGCTTAATAAAGACATCTATTTAAGTAATCAAAAAGAAATTGAAATTCTACACTACGGCGTTTCATTATGTCACGTGTCACCATCATTTGGCAAATGACATGTGGTCAATTGTATGTATATGTTGACCATATTTTTTCTTCATAATTTTTTTTTGATGTTTAGATTTTTTCTTTATAATAGATGAAAAAAATATTACTCGGTAACATCGATGTTAAGATGGGAAATTAGAATTGTGTTGACCACTTTATCAAAATACCAAATAATTAACATTATAATTAACGAGTGTGATTAAACTAATATAACAATAGAAAAAAAGGAAAGATGGGAACATGAGTGGTAGGAGAAAATCAGATCCAGCAACACACACACAATAAAGAAATAATTAGATGATGAATAATAAGTATTACAAGCTTTCAAAACACCATAAAAGATCCCAACTATAACCTCTCCCTCATTTAAACCGAAAGATGTGTTTGAGCTATTCAAGGAGCGAGGCACTGTTGGGCTATCATATGGCTAACAAGTTATTTATATAGTACAAGGCATAAATTTAGAGGAGGTTTTGCTTGAGACCGTTTTACGTGAGTTCGGTTTATAATGCATACACCCATTCCTCAACCACTGCCACTACCACTATCTATCTAGCCATTTGTCGGCGGCCGACGACCACCCTCCCCCTCCCATCCCCAACTCCTTACCCGTAGTATTGTCCACCACTCGCCTAGCCAAAACCCCTACTCACTGCTCCATCCATCGCACACAGCACGCACCAATCGAACAACTCTTAGTCGCTACTCCACCCTTGCTTCAAATGTTAATTCTTTCTGTTCAATTATTGATGTACACCCTTGTTTAATCTGTTTTATTGCCTTGGTTTATGCTCTGTATTTGATTGTTGATGGAAAATTTTAATTTCAAAGATGTTCATTTTCTCTTAGTCCTTCGTGCAAACTGCAAACGTGGTTGAGATGGTAGTGTGACTGTCATTTGCTCATCACTTGATTTCACAGTGCATAGAAGTGGCGGATCTAGGATTTCTAAGCTTGTGAGTCACCCTAAATTATTAATCCAATGCCACCGATGTAGCCTAACACACTATAAGAAATGAGCCGTAAACCGATGGTCATACATACCAAAAACCATACTAACTAGGGGTGAAAGTTCGGTATTCAGTTTGGATTATACCCCAAACCGAATTATTTTGGTTTTGGATTTTTGAAACCGAATCCAAACCGAATTTGGATTCAATCCAATCCAATCCAAACCGAAATAATTCGGTTTTGGATATTGAATCCAAACCGAAATAATTCGTTTTGGATATTGAATCCAAACCGAACCGAATTTCTTTGGGCTGTT
Source organism: Chenopodium quinoa (assembly GCF_001683475.1). NCBI lineage: Eukaryota > Viridiplantae > Streptophyta > Magnoliopsida > Caryophyllales > Amaranthaceae > Chenopodium > Chenopodium quinoa. The sequence goes on along the minus strand of NW_018742204.1, from coordinate 13,683,722 downwards.
TTTTTGGGCCTTAAATTCTGGGCTGTTATTGGACAAATAGTTTTGGGCCTTTTAAAGACCTAATTTTTGTACCTGTTCTTGAACAAAACATAAATTTTTAGACAAAGATTCCACCACCATAATTAATGTCATGAATTACAACACTTAAGTTTGTCCAGCCAAAATAAAAATTACAGACAATCAAACACAACAATAGTCTTAAACATAAAATGACAGTATGGCAGATTGGCAGCAGCTTCATTCAAATCTGGCAGTAGCTTCTTCTTCTTGGCAGCGTACTCTTCATGCATTCAATCAAGCTCAACCAAGTCTGGGTTGATTGGATCATTAATTTTCATGTTTTTCAAGTCTAACATTCAAAAAATAAACAAGTTACATAATATATATGACATAATGAAAAAAAAACATATGATAATTAATCATTATACTACAAAAATAAGGCTCATAAAATAATAAATCTATCAAAAATAACATAAGTACTCACCAATTTGAACATAACAGAACAAAACATCACTATAAAGATTGAACAAAACATCACCAATTTGAATGAAATCAATTCAAAAATAATAACCCAGAGATAACTCAAAATTCCTAATTCGAACATAATAAATTAATAACCCAATTTCACAATTCGAACATAATAAATTAATTACCCAGAAATAACTCAAAATTCCCAATTCGAACATAATTCAAATTCCCAATTCAAAAAAACAAATGAAAGAGGAAAAGAGGAGTAAATAAAAAATCCTTACCTTTGAGTGACTGAGAGAGGTGGTGGCGACAGAAGGTGGTGGTGCATCGCGAATTTGAGGGAGTACGAAGTCTACGAACACCAGATCTGAAGAAAGGAACTGATATTCGACCAAGGAGACAATATATGGTGGCCGGAGTGAGATACGGTGGCCGGAGTGAAGGAAATGAAGGGTTTTGGTGAGGAAGTAGAGGAATTGAGAAGTGAAGATGGCCGAAAGTCAGAAAAATGAAGGAGGAAATTAGGGTTTGCTATATATATGTAGGGGAATTGGGCTAGAATCTATATGGGCTTTAAACATTTCGGTTTGGATTTTGGTTTTCGGTTTTTGAGGACCCAGAACCGAATCCAAACCAAAATAATTCGGTTTCAGAATTTTGGAACTGAATCCAAACCGAAAACCGAAAAAATCGAACCAAATTTCTAGTTCGGTTCGGTTTGGATCGGTTTTCGGTTTTTATCCAAACTACTTTCACCCCTAATACTAACCCCCTACTCCATACGACCATAGCCCATACAGCCATATTAACCCCCTTCCCCTGACACCACCAAAAACCTTACTCCTGCCCCGACCACCTCCCTTTTCACCTCTAACAACCTTGAGCCACCACCTACCACCACCAGCCACCGTTAACCACCAACCAAAATCACCAAAATTTTGAAAAATTAAACATAAAAATTTCAGATCTAAATACAAAAAAACATGAAAAAACGTAAAAATACTACATATGCAAACCCACAAAAATCACACCAAAAACCCACAAAAATTAAACATCAATCAACAAAATCAACCAAAATTAAACAACAAAATCAAAATTAAACCACCCTAAAACCAAATCAACCCCAAAAAATCAACATACCTTGAAATATTTCACCTTTTTTGGGTTTACATGGTCAAATTCAACCATGAAAATTCCAGATCTGGAATTTTCATGGTCGAGATTGACAAAAAAAACCGTTAACTTTGAAGAGAAAAAATGAATAAAAAAAAGGTAGGTGATGAAGAATTTCATAGATTCGTAGGAATCTCAATTCTCATGTCCTAGTGTTGAGGAGAGGACTAAGGGCACAAAGTCACAAACGTGAGAAGGAAGAAGGAGAGAGAAGGAAGGAGAGAGAAAGGAGGAAGGAGTGAGAAGGGAGGAGAGATAATGTCAGTTTAGTGCTTCACGGATTCACGCCATCATGTGTCTTTCTTAATTTTTTTTTCTTTTTTTAATTTAACTTAATACTTCGTTTTTTTTACACTGCTGAGTCACGTGACTCACCTTGCACCAACGTAGATCCGCCCCTGGCATAGTAATCCCTTGGTCATGAGCTCTGCTGCTGGATTTCAGATCACTAAATGCAGTAAGGCTTTCTATTGCATTAGCTGTGTATTTACCGAATATATGTCTAATATCTGATCAATATTGTCTAATATCTGATCAATATTGTCTAATATCTGATCAATATTGTCTAATTTCTAATCAATATCGTCTAATATCTGACCAATAATATCTAATTTCTAACACTTTTAATCTAATATCAGATAAATATAACTTAATATATAACCATTATTATCTAAATTTTGACACTTTTAATCTAATATATGATATTTATAACTTAATTTTTTGGTCGTGTTTGGTGAAAAGCTGAAAGCTGAATCTGATTTGTGTTAGCTGATTTTAACTAACTGATTGTATTAACTGATTTGACTAACTTATTTTATCAGTTGATTATATAAAAGTGCTTGGTAAATACTCTCTCCGTTTTTAAATACTTGCTCCACTTTCCCTTTTCGGCCGTTTTTAAATACTCGCTCCATTTCCTTATTTGGAAAACTTTTACTCCCTCCGTTTCAATTTGTTAGTCCCATATAGTATTTTGGGCATTTCAAAATGATGTACCCATATTGAATATTTCCTAACCTTATTATAAAGTGAATAATTTTCATAATCCATGAACAATTAATCTAATTGGGTGTTTAAAGAATCAAATAATTTTGATTAGTTAATGTATGTGCTAGTGAATTGCTGACATGGCAAATTTTCCAATCAAAATTTATAATAGGCGATTAATTATATCCAATAAACATAAATAAAACAAGAAGAGACAAAACATTAATTACAAAGTTGCAATCAAATTCCAAATTACTAAGATTCCTCCTTCTCTTATTTTCAGTGATTGATTCCAAAGGGGACTAATAAAGTGAAACGGAGGGAGTACTATATTTAATTAATTTTTCTCACCTAGTGGATCCACCATTGCAGACACCCATTTGTTTCTCCCCAAAACCAAACCCGGTGATGAGTACCTTTCACATCGAATCATAATCGAATGAAGTGAAAGTGTGGAAAGTCTAGTGTTGCAGATAGTTTTAATTTCTTTTCTCTTCTCTCTGTTTTTGAAAATCTATTTTAAGAAAACAGCCAATCCAGTTTGGTTGGTCCATGATATGGGTCCAATAGTAGTGTAGTTGGATAGGGTTTGAAATGAGCTCTCCAACGATATATTATAAGCCCAATTTCGATGAATATTGAGGAAGTTATGGCCAAATTACTAAACTGGGCCCGGTTTGAGCCTTATGTGCGGCCCAATGATCTAGGGGAGGGCCTAATATGGATTTATCATTCCTAATGCAATTAGGAATGATTCTAGTCTTCTAGATTCTTCTAGAAGGTTCTTTTCATTCCTAATTCAATTAGCATTGATAAATTGACTTTTGTTGACTTTTTGGAGTTTTAATCAGAATAAAAGAATGTTTTTGAGGAAAATACGATTTTATCCTCCAGTACTGTTAATTTTTATCTGATTTTAGAAAACGCGTTAGAAATTTAATCAGCGCCAAACGCCAGTTATTAGCGCCTGGCGCTAGCGTCAGCGTTTGACGCTGACCTTGTTTTTGCGCGTCAGAACTCTGTTTCGATTTTCTATCTTTTTGGCTGATTTTCTCTATAAATAGCCTTCTAAAAACTCCGTTTTGAATCATCAGTTTTCACCCATTCTCACCAACTCTCATCAAGAAATTCTTGATTATCTCTCTCTTTCTAGCCTAGCTTTTCACAAACACAATTCCTAATACATTAGCACTAGACACATTTAGCCATGTTCGAAGTTGCTTTCGCTCTAGACGTGAAAGGTTTTAATTTCTGAGGGTATGATCCCAAATCTCTATTTCAATTATTTATTTTAATTATTTGATTATTATTTTCCTTGAAGTTACTAACGTGTGTATTTTGTTATTAGAAAGAGGTACGAGACATCCAAGTAAGTACTTTAATGGTTTTTATTGATGTTATTATGTAGAAATCATGCTTAGATTGTTATTTTGATTCCTAATATCATGTCTAAGGTAACTTTAATATCAAGTATGATTAAAAGTATGATGCCTTTTATGTTCTTCCTAATATTTATGATTGTTAGTATCATGTTAGGGCCAAAACTTTGATTTTTATTGCTTAGTGACATGCTAGGGTTTGTTATTAATCTTGTTAGTATCATGCATAGGATCTTGTTATTGTTATGCTTTAACATGATTATTATTTTTATAATAATAATAATAATTATTATTATTATTATTTATGTTGCTTGATTGTATATTATTATTATTATTATTATTATTATTATTATTATGATGATGATGATGATGATGATGATGATGATGATGATGATGATGATTATTATTATGATTATTATTGTTATTATAATTTTATGATTATAATTAATTTATGATGATTATTATGTTGTTTGATTTTTATTGTTATTGCTTGATCACACCTTTTATGCATGTTTAAAGGGAATTGGTATTTGTAATCACGCTTAATAAGATAATTAATAATCTTGCTTAGGGTTAATTTGATTATAGTTCAAGTGATCGCCGATAATAGTTTTATTTGTGCATTAATATTCAACCAACATAGATTAAACAGGTTTAGGGTAAACCTATTGATTGCATGTTAGTCAGAAAACGCACATGAATACGATCAGAATAAAGTAGAGGCCTATTATTAGGGAAAGTTCAATCTCTTTTAGGTTGAATTTGTACCTTCATCCCCGAACACCAGTCATGGTTCCAGACCTATTGGAGTTAACGATCTCTTGGATCGTTAAGGGGTGTAACCTTCACCCTATGAACGGTTTACAAGTTCCTAAAACTTGTTGGCGACTCTTTTTCTCTATCATCTTTCCCTTTGGACGCCACTGTACTTTAGTGTATGATCATAGTGGGGTTCAAGCTAGGGGTAATGCTTGAAATATTCCCTACAATTTTTGGCGACTCCACTGGGGAGGATTTCTATTTTAATTCCTGAAATTTATTTCGGCAATGATTTAGAATGAGTGGATGAGACTCGAAAATTTTTAAGTATTTCATGTGCGTAATTTTGATTAACATTATTGTCATATGCATAAAAAAGATCTCATTGGAAAGACCATCCGTAATGAGTTAAAACATAGGATTTTTACACGTAGGAAATTTGAGGAATATCTTTCACAACTAGGATCGAAATAACACTGCGCGAAACTGGAAAATTTTATCGAGCACAGAAAGCTGCTGAGGCATGTAGGAACTAGCGTCAGCAAACAAAGATTAGCGCCAGTATTTATTGACTTTAGCGCCAGACGACAACTTCTATCGCCAGGTGCTAAAGCCAAAAAGTGGCGCTAGCCTCTGTTGGCTGGCGCCAAGTTTTTCCAATACCGAGCCAGAAATATGCGTTCTAATTTCGACCAGTTTTTAGCATTGTTTGCTCGATCCTACTTCGTGATTAAGTTTTTCTCACTTTTCTGAAACCCATATGTGTTCTACATATGGACATAACCCTCTGGGAATTCATGATCCATCTACCTGATTGAACGCTTTGAGCAACAAAGGGTACATCCGAGAATGTTGAATTCACCAAACCATGGAAGCGAGTTTTTTTTTTTTTTAAATTCGCGGTGTCCCATCCACTCGCACCAACCCTTCACGGTTAGGCTTCCGCACGGTGCATCCGGACAATTAACCATGGACCCTCTATTGACTAACCCATATCCCGAAGTTTAGAGAACTAGAGCCATGGTTAGGTTGCAAACTCATTGCATCATATTGTGCCTACTTGACTAATTGCGCATTATTGCTTGTGCATACTCTATGTGTTTTTTCCTAACCATTTGTTTGACTTGTGTTAAAACAAAATAAACTGCTTAATGGCTAAAAAGACTTTGCTTAATTAATTAATTAATTAATTTTGGTAATTAGAGTCTAATAATTTAATCAGAGTTGACTTAGTACGACTTAGGGCATACCCTGTAGAGTAATAATACCGAAAGCAGTTCCAGATCAACGTTCCAGCATTGGCGCCAAGATTTGGACTGCAGCGCCACTCTGTGGAGTGTAGCGCCTGGCGACAGCTCTGTCGTCTGGCGCTACACTACACAGTGCGGCGCCAGTCCTGTCGTTTTGGCGACAGTTCGGTATATTACTCGAGTCATCACTTTGTGTCTAATTGAATAGTTTGCTAATTAATTCGATTATTTTTATTAATAATAATGCCTCGTTAAGTCTTTGCTTGAATCTAGTCACATAGTCTAGCCACATGGTCATGGCAAGAGTCTTAACATGTCACCTACACTCACTAGTCTTAGCACACACTTTGAGTATATGTCACCATGACCATGTCTTAGGTTCATGCATGAGTCAGTTTTTTCCGTCGTTCGAGTTGGGGGTACATTCTATTCCTAATTTTTTCATATCTCTCCATCTACATCATTTTTCTTCACATCACGACCTTCATTCTTCCTACCTTATTTCATCTATGCATGTTGAATAGATTTGAGTCAAATAATTAACAATGAATATCCCTAAATTCCTTTTCCACAATACTTGGTCGAGGAGAGAAGGACGATTAATCAAGGACAATCTCTTTATTCAAGTCTTACTTTTTGAAAAACCGATTCGTCAAAAGAGGAAAGCTAAAAGGATAATGGAAACTCAAGAAGAAGTCAACGAACTTAAGGATCAATTGACTACCGTGGCTGAGGCATTGAAGGTTTTAACCCTCAAAATCAATGACCCTATGAAGCAACAACAGATGGACCTCATGCAAGAAAGTTTGAGCAAGTTATCTAGTGACTACAAGTTTCAAGGCATTAGTTCGCAAGGGGTCTTGGTGGACAAAGAACTTCTTCCGCATAAGTTCAATGCCAACGACATCCCGAAATTCAAGGCAACAGATAATCCTTATCTTCACTTAAGAGCCTTTGAAACTATGATGAACATTAAGGGGATTGATAAGAAAGTCTTTCATTCCTTGTTTTCCTTATCTCTTGAAACCGTTTGTTAACAATGGTTCTTCTCCCTGGACAAAGAGAAAACCTGTACCTGAGAATCGATGGTAAACGCTTTCATTGATAGGTATAAATGCAATATCCAAGTCGAAACTGATTATAGACAACTTGAAATGCTAAGACAATAAGAGAATGAAGGCTTTACTTCTTTCTTCAATAAGTGGAGGGAAACTTCCGCTAAGATGATTGAGGTCCCCACCGAAAAGGAGTCTATGAGGATGTTTATCAAGAATCTCCAAGAAAAGTATTCAAAGCACTTAAAATATCAACACAACTTGAATACTTTCAGAGCCGTCTATGACATAGGTATCGAGATCGAAGACGACCTCGCAAAGCAAAAAGCTACTAACAATAGTAACCACGGTGGCTGGAAAGGAAAAAAGAACGACAATCCTTCTTCTTCCGAAAATGCCCACTCTAGTAACAATGTTAGTACCTTTGATCTCAGTGAAGTTTTAACCATGGATAACCAAGGATCTAAGAAGCAACTAAGGACTGAATTCACCCCCATTGGGGTGAGCTACGATACTGCCTTCGATCGACTCAATGCTAAAGGACTCATTACTCCCATTGGACCTATTCAAGATCCCGCACCTGAAAAGAGATTTCCTACTTGGAATCCAGATGAACACTGCAAGTACCATCAAGGTAGGGGTCATGCTACTGAGAGCTGTTGGAAGCTAAAGGAGGCTATCCAACATTTGATTGATAATAACAAGCTTCCCATGCCTCCAGCTAACAAGAAGAGCGAGTGATGATAAAGCAAACGACACAAAGACAAGAGGCGAACTTCAACGACAAGATTTCGTGGCCTCTTTTTCTATTTCTTTTTATTTACCCTTCCCCCAATAAGTCTAGCATAGGCACCTTTTTATTTCCCTTAGATTAATTTTGTAGATTCTTTCTTTTTTTCCTTTTAATAAAATGAGCATTTATTTTCTTGCATATGATCATTTTATTGCATTAAAAAAAATCATTGTCGAATTAAGCACAAGGTATACCAATGATTTGAGGCACCCCTTGTAGCCACATCATATTGCCTTTCACCTCTCTAATTTACAATCCTTTCTTCATAAACCACTTTGAGCCTCGTCTAACGATAGACCTGTCATTTTTCAACCTATATCTACCTAACCTTGGGATGGGATAGTGTGCAACCTATGCAATTACAAAATCTAGAGTGATTTCAAAAAAATAAAAATAAAATAAAAAGCAACAAAAATAAGTAAATAAATAACAATAATAAATAAAAGTGTACAAAAGGGTAAGTGTTCCAATGTCTTTGACATGAACATGTCTTTGATATGAACACGTCTCAGATTGCGTCTCTTATTGAGTGCTCGGTACCGTGCCTGAGAAACATGAATGCCAAGTGAGTGATAGACCGCATGATCGGGATTGCCCACACTTATTAAAATAAAATAAATGCTAAAGCAAAAAAGATCTAAAAAAGAATAGAAACTCAAGCATAAAAATATAAAGATTCCAAAAGCAAAGTTGCACACCTTAGGGGCTTATCTAGGGTCTTGAGCCTTTTGTCCCCTTCTTCTTCAACCTTTAGCCTAACCACGTTACAACCCTTAAAAAGACCTTTTTGAGGTATACATACACTTGTGCGAGGTTCGGCTAGAGCTACGTTCGGCCTGATTCCTAATGGATACTGACAGGGTAAAGTCGTATCCCCAAATCAAAAGTAAATACCTAAGTCCTGTAACTAAAGTAGATAGGGAAGTAGGGTCGATCTCCACAGGGAAACAAGTCTTTCTATTCCTAATTAACTAAAATAATCTAGATTATGAAGTAACCAATATTTATATTTGAATAAGAAACTAAACTACGAAGATTGAGAATAGGGAGAAAACAATATATAAAAGGATCTAGGGCATAGGTTCACCAATAAATAATACTCCAGGGTAAAACATAATAATCAATCATCAATGCATAAATTAATCAGATTATAAAGGGATTTCGCTACGTATTATACTCACACAATTAATTTACCGGTATTAAATCTCATCTTTCGAATCTCGACCTAACCAGTTATAAATTAACCTGCCTATTGAAACTAGACCTAAACATCAATTCTCATATGTCGAATCTCGAATCAATATTGTTAAACTCATGCATAAAAGATCTGCGCAAATCTAGTCACAGAGCATTAAACCAATCAATAGGAAATTAATCTAGCATTGATAATTAACAACAATAAATTACCCCTTCATATTATTTATGGATCCCCATAAACCCTAGAAATAAAACTACTCACACATAATTAAAACTAAACTAATCAAGACAATTAGAGGAGACATGATCAAAGAAAGAGAATAAATTACTAAAATTAAACCAAGAGTTATATAGAGAGAAAATAATACTAAGAGTTTAAGAGGAGAGAGAAAAGAGTTAGAGAGAGAAAGTCTCAGAAAAATTAAGAAAGAGTAAAAAGAAGGTAAAGAAGTACTAAATTCGTTTTACGGAGAAGTATTTATACTCCTTAAGAATCCTAAACTAAAACAAACTTAAACGACGCTAATCGTCTCCTAACAATAACACGCGCCCGATCGGGCGAGGCACTGCCCGATCGAGCGCGCCTTCAGGCGCCAGCCTTTGCTTCCCTCGCCCGGCCGGGCGCGCCTTCGGGCACCAGCCTCTTTGGCCGGGCGCCGACCTTTGCTTCTCCCGCCCGGCCGGGCGCCAACCTTTTTGGCCGGGCGGCTCTCTTGGGCCACAATTTGAACTACGATTGGGCTCCAATTCTTCGGGCAAATCTGGGGTTCCTCTTCTGGTCTTGAATACTCGGTCCAAATGCCCCGGTATCACACATACCAAGCCCTTAATCACCGGTTCGATGACTCTAACCGGCCCTGGGCTATAAAATCTGGTCGTGCTTCTCCAATGTTCGTGATTGCTCCAAAATATCTCGGGAAAATACTCCAAAAGTGTAAATCCCTGCAAAAGTCAACCAAATCTACGAAAACACTAGAAAACACCAATTAGTAATAAAAGTGGCTCTAAAGAGCCAAAAACACTACTAATTATGACCAAGGAACGGGGGTAAAATACTATATAAAATAGACACATCAGATACGTAGGCAACCTCACATCGAGGTGCGACTGTAATAAAAATGCTTTCATATTCACATTCACACACTCACACACCATGATCATATCAAGGGATCTCCAATGCTCATCCCTATCTACTTAGAGCTAGACTTGGGGGCTTGATCCTTACATCATTAGCTTGCCTAGCCTAAAGAGTCACCATCAGTTGACTCTTCTTAAAATAATATCTTCCCACACACTTAGCCCTTGCGGCCTAACTTTAGTATCACTTTCAGACACCGCACAGATACATGACCAAATATACTTTCCCTTAGGAACCCTTTGTCATGAAATCTCAACGTAACGCTGAAGCATGCCTTGTCATGTCAAAATCGCTCATCACTCATCATTGCATCACAAAGTACGAAGTGCTTAGCCTCCATGCCTAAGTTACCCAAATACTTTCATCATGGAATCAACAATTGAGATAGTATCACACGACATTTGAATAAGCTCATTCAACATGCATCTTCAAAAAACTTCACTTCGATTCTTTTTTCGCGCCTTTCTTTTTCGGGAGAAAGTCGGTACCCTCCACAAAAATGACGGAAATTTTTTGCTTTTTTGCATTTTTGAGTCGCACAATCACATTACAATGCACACACGAGTCATGTACACATTGAGTCATGTGTGTCATATCACCTTGATTTGAGTCTAACACATGTGTCAAACACTTTGAGTCGAGTCAACCTCGAGTCAATCACAGCGAGTCAAGTTTATACCTTGAGTCATGTCAAGTCAATGAGTCAAGCAACACTAAGTCTTAGGTCAACCCTAAAGAAAGATAAGAAAAGTCCTATAGCCAAAGATATAAATGCAGGTGCATCCTAGCAAGCGAGGACATTCCCGGATTTTTTCGAAAAAAACCGCGAATATGACATAGGAGATTCCTCCAAGATAAGAGGAATCACATTGATCGGTAAATTGGAGATGAAGAGCTTTAATTTATTAAAGACTTGAGCGGATTTGGTTGAAAGGAAACAACTAAGTTCAAAGTTCGGAGCAAAACCGAGCAATGAACAGTGGCAACAAAAGAAGAATAAGGAAGACCCGAATCCAGCGCCAGACGACAACATCCAGCGTCGGGCAATAAATTTTAGCGCCTGCCGCTAGATCCTAGCGTCTGGCGACAGAGCAAAATCGCAGCGCCAGAGATATTTCAGCTGCGACAGAGCTCGAAGCCTCTCAGAACAGCAATTTTGGGTTCCTTGGTACGCCAGTTATCCCCTATAAGCAATTTGACATGATTGAGTAGTCGATTTGATTACACCGCAATTAAGTGATCGACCTGACGAAAGATCGTCTCACTTATCTTAAAGCGCCTAAACATTGGCTCATCACAAAGGCACCGATGTAATGATTAACAACACCGACATACATGTTCACAATTCAAAGTACCGACATTCTGGTTTACAAGCAGTAGAAGCGCCGACGCACCAGCGAAAGCAAAGTTCAAGCGAGCTTTAAAGATCGACAAGCGTTGGTCTTCGGTGATTTTCTTCGGAATATTATCGCAACAATTGAGGATGACTTCAAGTGAAATTATTTTCGACGACATTCGCTAAGATTGTGGAGGTTGTCACCCAAGATTTGAGAAGATAGCACGAGATGGGCGGTCTTCGACGGCATTCGCTAAGATTGTGGAGGTTGTCACCAAGATTCTAGAAGATAACACAAGATGGGCGGTCTTCGACAGCATTCGCTAAGATTGTGGAGGTTGTCACCGAGATTTGAGAAGAGCGGTTTGTGATGAGGCGGTCTTCGACGACTTTTGCTATGAGTGGAAAGGTTGTCACTATGATTCAAGAAATAGGCTCGGGATGTAGCAGCATTGATCGACGGCGTTCCCTAGATTGCGGAAGATCGTTAAACAAACAACAAGATGGCATTCCCTAGATTGTGGAAAGTCGTCACAACAAGGATACAGTAGCAAATCAGTTACCTTCAGAGACGTGTGCTCGACGGTGCAAGATACGCGTTTCTTAACTCTTTTATCTGTTTAACTTATGCTAGTTTTCAGATATTGGCGTTACAAGATTAATTTAGGATCGCAGAACGTTCTTAATCATTCTCCGTCCCTATCGATACTTTGGCTTTTATTTTCGAAACTTGCGTTTCTCCAAACTCAGTCAAAGTGGGGGCTTCTGTAGACACCCATTTGTGTCTCCCCAAAACCAAACCCGGTGATGAGTACCTTTCACATTGAATCATAATCGAATGAAGTGAAAGTGTGGAAAGTCTAGTGTTGCGGATAGTTTTAATTTCTTTTCTCTTCTCTCTATTTTTGAAAATCTATTTTAAGAAAACAGTCAATCCAGTTTGGTTGGTCCATGATATGGGTCCAATAGTAGTGTAGTTGGATAGGGTTTGAAATGAGCTCTCCAACGATATATTATAAGCCCAATTCCGTTGAATATTGAGGAAGTTATGGCTAAATTACTAAACTGGGCCCGGTTTGAGCCTTATGTGCGGCCCAATGATCTAGGGGAGGGCCTAATATGGATTTATCATTCCTAATGCAATTAGGAATGGTTTTAGTCTTCTAGATTCTTGTAGAAGGTTCTTTTCATTCCTAATTCAATTAGCATTGATAAATTGACTTTTGTTGACTTTTTAGAGTTTTAATCAGAATAAAAGAATGTTTTTGAGGATAATACGATTTTATCCTCCTATACGTTTAATTTTTATCTGATTTTAGAAAATGCGTTAGAAATTTAATCAGCGCCAAACGCCAGTTATTAATTTATTAATTTCTTCAAGAATGTTTTTACAATATTTTATTAATTTCTCTCACCAAGTGGACCTAACAATATTATTCAATATTCTCTCTCCTTCAATTCTTTCCACTACTTATGGTTTTTTACAAATTTTTATTTTTCCACAAAACCCACTACCTCCATATTTTATCTCCAATTTCTCCTAAAACTCCGCGCATGGAGAAATGGAGCAAGTATTAAAAAACAGAGGGAGTAATGGGGTCGGTAGTTCATAAAGGATTTTATATTAAATGAGAGTATAATAAGTGTCATTTCACCATAATAATTGAATAAGCTAATTGAAAAAACTCTTAAATGAAGCTTTTTGAAAAAGAGCTTATTTAGTGGAAAGAAGCTTTTTGAAAAAGAGCTTATTAAGTGGAATAAGCTTTTTAAATAAGGTTTCCATCCAATTTCCACCAAACAGCTTATGTAAGCTTATTTAATACTCCGTAGCCAATAAGCTATTGTTGGTCAAATAAGCTATTTTGTTCAAACAAGGCTATTTACCAAACAAGGCCATTGAATTTTGTATGCAATCATGGGCTTTGTATTATAGGCATGCTAAATCACTACAAAAAAAAAAAATCAATATAGCATCAACTAAAATTTGTTGCAATTCACCAAAAATCCGTTGCCAACTCTATTTAGCAACGGGTTGAAAACAAAAATTTGTTGTTGCTAAAAGGCTTGTTGCCATAGGATTTTGGAAACTAGTTGCAAAGCAATTTTGTTGCAATATTGCATCAATTTAAATATAGTTTCCATGATTGTTGCTGTTTTTGGTGCATTTGCTGCCAACTTTGGCAACAGATTACCATTGGTTGTTGCTAAAATTAGCAACAAATTATTAATGTTAGGTCCTAAAATAGTAACAAATTATTAATGTTGGTTCCTAAAAATAGCAACAAATTATTAAAGTTGATTCATAAAAATAACTACAAATCATTAATATTGGTTGCTATCAACACTACGAGACAAAAACCCAATCCCTATTAGCAATTCAATTCAGTTCAACCCGATCTCGGCCTTTACCAATCTGAAATCTCACTCAGGTTAGGTCAACTCGGCTCGACTTTGCACGTAAGGCTCTTTGAATCCCTAGTCTCAAGAATCGCATTTGGTAGGAGTTGAACTTGCGACCTCAAAGTCAGATTGTAAATCTCTTACCAACTATACCAAGTACTATTTTTTTACTTCTATGTAATAAGTGAACAAAATATTAGAGACGAAATTGAAAAATTTGTCTCCAAATTAGGGACAAAATAAAAAATCCGTCTCTAAATTAGAGACGAAATTGAAATTCGTCTCTATTTGATGTCATTTTAGCAACAAATAATTTTATACATTACAGCAAAAAGTAGCTTACATATAAATTAACAACAATATGTAACACAACTCGTTTCCAATGGCAACAAACAAAATAATGCGTTATCAATTAGCAACAATAATTTAGAAGACTTGTTTCTAATGGAAACAATTCAAAAATTCATTGTATTTGTTTGTTTCTAAATCAATACAAATAAAATATTTGTTGTCATAGTTTGTTACTATTTGGCAACAAGAGAAAAATATGACGTCGTCTAGTAACAACTAGTAAGACAATTTGTTTTAAAAAGCAACAAATCAAAAATATGTAGCCATTGTTTATTAAAAACTAAAGCATAAAACGTCGCTTTTAATTAGGCAATGAAAAAATTTAGATTCGTTGCTATTTAGCAACATTTTAAAAATCTGTTGCCAAACTTAGTTGCTAAAAAGCTTTTATTTTTGTAGTGAATTACTAAGTTTCCTAGCTTTGTTTGAACCTAGTGTTGGTTTCTTTTTGCGATGAGCTAAACAAGTTAGTTGTTTCTCTCTATCTCAACCCCATTTCACTTGTTTTATTTGAGTGACATTGCCGTTCCGATGTTATTTCCACCGAGGCACCGACATCTCCTGTTGATAAGGACATGGTGTTACAATTAATATATATATTTTCATAATGCTATATTTTATATTTTATTATTTTTTAGGTGAAAGTGAGGGGAACAGCCCCAAGCACGACGCAAACAAGAACAAAACATAAAATGAAACAAAATAAAGCTTAACCTAAATAGAAACTAATCAGAGAAAAAAAAAATAATAAAAAAAACTTCACGTTCCTTTGTTCTCAGCTGCTCTTAGTCTTCATTCCCTGCATTATTCGGAAGCAAACAAGGCCAAGCAACTTCTGCCAAGTCCTCTAATAAAATAGCACTACGAAGGTCCTTCGGGACCGCCTCCAAAAGAACCCATTTATGATCTAACTTAACCCATAATCATCTAGCCAGTCTGAGGCCCGATTTGTTTTTGTTTTTTTTTTTTTTTTTTTTTTAAATAATGTATGTTTTCATATGTTCATGCTCAAACTTATGTATTGACACGTGAGTCTATTCGAACTGTATTAATTAATCTAAAATGAAGGGAGTAAATAATTTTATTTCACCTAAGAACATAGAGACAGTGTGACAAAGCCAACTGGCTTAGTTGGTTATTTATAAAATTTTGAGATCATACATTGTCTAAAAAACATATATCATCTGTTTTTTATTAGTTGGCATGTTTAATTTCTTAGCAAAATTGGTTATAACACCCTGAAGCATGGTTTAGGTGCACTGAGCACACTGAACTTTGCTTAGTAACCAACACACCACCAACTATGGTATAAGGTGCGATGTGTGTTTTTAATGAAAAATTCTGACCACTTATTTCATCGAATGAGGTGAATTCGAGCTTGCCAAGTGGATGAGAGTTGTTCACCATTTTTTAAAACTGTTCTGTAGAGTGAAGATTCACCTAATCCGATGAAATAAGTGGTCGGAAATTTTCATTTAAGGCATGTATTGCACCTACACCATATTTGGTGGTGTTTTGTTTTGGCTACTACGAAAAGTTCAGAGTGCTTAGTGCACCTAATTAAGCCATACTTCAGGGTGTTACGACCAATTTTTCTTTTATCTTGTTTGCCAACACATATGTTTAATGATCGATATGTTTAATTATTTACAAAATAATAATATAATAAATTGATATTGTAAAATATATATTGAGACGATTTTTACAAGATCCAACATGATTATGTTTTACTATATTTTGAGACAATACTAGTTTTTACTATAACTATATGATAATTATAAAAGTTAGTCGATGAAGAGTGTGTGTTGAAGCTTAAGAGTTTTGATGATGATGAATAGAAAGCAAACTTCAACTAGTGAGAATTCTCTAAGTGTTGTGATTAGAATAGGTGAGCCCTACCTATGAAGACTCAAGGAGACTCCAAGGAAAGTTAAAAGAAAGTAGCTAGAAAAAGAGTTCCTCAGTGGAATAAACTGATTTCCCTAACAAGAACATGAAGACAACAAGTTGAGAAGTTTAACTTGGTTTGTGTTGAAGAAAGCAAGGTCCATGAGAACTTGGCCTACGAATGAAGTTCTAGTAGGGGTGAAAGTTCGGTATTCAGTTTGGGTTTTGACCCAAACCGAATCCAAATCAAATTAATTCGGTTTTGAATTTTCTAAACCAAAACCGAACTGAATTAGATTTGAGACCAAACCAATCCAAACCAAAATTTAAAATTTTAATTCGGTTCCGAACCGAAAACCGATTTTTTTAGGTTTTATTTCCAGATTATTGAAAAAGTTAAAAAAAAATAAAATTATACAGTAGATCTTTAAACTTTTAATAAATCGGCCTTAGTCCACATATAAATATATTGATATATTCACCAATTTTTATTCTTTCTTAAGCTGCTACTATAATTCCTTACAAAAAGAACCAAAATTTCCTTTTTCAAATTTGGGTATCCAAAAATCTCCTTCTTCAAATTTGGGTATAGATTCCGAAATATAGCAAAATCGCAACAGCAAAACAAAAACTTTGCATGAATTTGATTGAAATATATAGGGGAGAGGAAAAATGATATAAGAGAGGAAAGAGATTAGATTGAACTCAAAAAATTAAATTTGAGAGGAAGAAAATACTAGAGGAAAAATGAAAGACAGAGAAGGGAGGCATGGAGGAATGTGAGGAGAAAGATTGAGAATGAAGAAAGGATGGAAGGAGAGAGAGAGAAGGGGCGGTTGAAGGGTTTATAAACTTTAGGGTTTTTATTTTCTATTCATTTATATGGAAAGCAAAGGTTGGTGGGCTTATAAATTGGGCCTATCTTGTAGTAATTAAATCAAACTACCTTATCTCTTTTGAATTCGGTTTTTGGTTTTGAGAAGCCCAAAACCGAATCCAAACCGAAAAATTGAAATTCCAAAATTCTTAATCCAAACCATAACGAAATTTTAAAAAATCCAAACCGAATTGATAATTCGGATTGGTTCGATTCAGTTTTCGGCTTTTATCCATATTACTTTCACCCCTAAGTTCCAGCAAGGAGATGGAGAATAGAAGTAAGCAGGATCTTAATCCTTGACTGCGTGAAGCCCAAATATCCTTAACCTATAAGCATTGACGAGACAATCTAGTTTATGTTAAGTTTATTTATGTAACGATTGTTGTAAATATGTTAGGTTAGTTTATGCATGGAATTTATTAGAAGCGTGACAAATCTTGGCAAGCTTATAAAAGGAAAGTTTATAAAAGATAAGTCTTAATTTATGAAAATATTTTCTAAAGATTTTATCTTATAAAATCCTGTTTTAAAAGATATTATTTTTTTTCATAAATTTATCTTTAATAAGCTTTCTAAAAAGATTTTCTTTACAGATGATTTACTCAAAAAACGTGTATTGATAAAAAACGGCAATTTACTCTACTTTACATACGAGAGTATCAAGTATATAAAGTATAATTCATACTTTACACACTTTGTGAGTTTATGCATGAAGAATCTGACGAAATAAAGCTCAATTGTGTAAGTTTGCCAAGTCTAAGCTTTGTCATATTAGTTTCGGATTCCATGTGTAGCTTTCCTATCACATATTAGAAGTCAAGTGTTTGTATTGTTTTGGTTTGGGTGAGTGTTTTTTAAATCTATATTGAAGCTAAGTGAGAGAGTACTCAGGGAGTACTAAGTGAATCTAAGTCAGGGACTTAGGTTGAGTAGAATAGGGTTCTACTAGGTAGTAAGTTTAGTCTGGAACTTGTGAGTAAACTTCTAATTATAATAGGTTGTAAAATGAGAGTTAGCCATATTATATTGAAGTTATTTGGTGTTTGAAATTCCTTAGAGGGTCGAGGTTTTACTTCTAGTTGGTCCCTGGAAGGTTTTCGCGTAAAATCTTGTATGCATGGCTGAAGACACCTAATCGTGTCTCCCCAAAAACCAAACCCAGTGATGAATAACTTTTGCATCATTTATTTTTTGAATAAAGTGAAAGTGTGAAAAGTCTTGTGATGCGGTTGTTTTAATAAAAATAATCTTTTTTCGTTTTAAAAATGAACTCTATTTATGAAAATGTTCGGTCAAATTTAGTTTGGTCCATGATAAGGGTCCAATAATAGTGTATATGGATTGGGCTCGAAAAAAGATTTTCAACGATATATTATAAGCCCAATTCCGATGAATAATGAGGAAGTTATGGCCAAAATACTAAATTGGGCCTGAAATGGTTTTATATGGCCCAATGATCTAGTGAAGGCCCCATTAATCAATATTCCTAAAATTATTAGGACTGATTTTAATCTTCTAGAATAATTTAGAAGGTTATTTTAAGTTCTAATGGGATTAGGAATAATAATTGTATCTTTTATGAAAATAAAGAATTCTATTTGGATTAAAACAAGTGTTTCAAGAAGATTAAATCTGATTTTCAAAGATAAGTACGGACATTAATTAATCAAATTTAATTAGATTAAGGATTCCGTACGTTTTTAGAAAACACGTGAACCATAATACAAACTCCTAATTACGAACTTGAAACTACTACTACTACTACTACTACTAACTCTTCCATAATAAACTACAGCAGCAGAGCACATTGTAACTTTAATTTGCAATAGGTTGTTTTGGAGGTGAAACTTTGAATTGCAACTGGTTAATTTGGAGGTGAAATCTAATGGTTGGGAGCAAGTTTGATGATGGTGATGGAGTAGATGAGTTACATGTGGAGGGTGAGGGTGAATGTAGTCAGAAATTATAGTTGGGAGAGGTGTTAGTTGCAAAAGCTAACTTGATGAAGCTTTCATGGAGGAATGGAGAAGATGAACGTAGTTTGTGATGATTGGGGATGAAATTTTATTTTATTTTTCTTTTTTTTTTTGGCTAAAATTATTTTCTTTTTCCTTTTTTTTTTGGCTAAAAGTATGAGTTGGGTTGTAAATATCAATTGGGCTTGTAAGTACTCATATGGGTTAGAATAAATGGCTTACTCATCTAAAAATTATGTTCATGAAATAAGGCTCATATTATAAATAATAACTTTATAATTTTTTTTTTGAAAAAACTTTATAATTAGAGTTTAGGAAATTTTTCTTATTAATCCACTTGAAAGTTGTAATATGTTTATAGGAAAAATAATAATTTAATAATCTGAATATCTTAAGAAGATATTTTACAGTATAGGAAAATTATTCGTCCATTTTTATAAACGAGATTATAAGATCCGAAATAAGACATACTTAAGCTTAATAATTACAATAAATAATAATTAAATTGGTTTAAAAATTAGGGGTATTACATCTGGTGATTTTAATAATTGTCCCTTAAATCTTGACGATAGAATTGGTAGACAGATTACTAATAGAGAGACTGCCCCTTTGAAGGATCGTGTTCAATTTTGTGATTTGCAAGATATGACTCAAGCTGGAGCTAGGTTTACTTGGACTAATAAGTAGCTGGGTGAGGCAAGGGTATACAGTAATATTGACAGGGACTATGATAAATGATGATTGGATTAATGTGTTCCCTGGTTCTTATGTTTATTATAGCTCTGAATTGTGGTTTGACCATTGTCCAAGCATTATTCACTTTAAGGAGGAAGTAAGAACTGGTCCTAGACCTTTTAAATTTTTTGATATTTGGGGAAGTCATCTTGAGTTTTGGGAGCTAGTGAAGCATGTTTGGGACAAAGTTGTCATTGACAGGAAGTTGTTTCAAGTGGTTAAGAAGCTCAAGGAAGTCAAGAGAGTGCTCAAAGCTCATAATAAATCTGAACACTCATAAATAGGAGCTAGGTTCTTGGAAGCTAAACAGGAATTAGCTAATGTTCAAAAGAGAATTCAGGCTAATTATACTGATCGATATGAGTTTGTAGGAGAATAAAGCTGCGGTTCTAGACAAATTTAATAAGCTAAGGAAAGATTAATTTTCTTTTCTTCAGCAAAAGAGTAAGTTGAATTGGCTGAAAATGCATGGGTGATGAGAATACTGGTTTTTCCATAAGAGTATAAGGATGCAGGCTTATAAAAGGGTTGTGGCTATTAAAGATATGCGAGATTGTTGGTGTAATGATAAGAATGATATATCAAGGGCTATCACTGATTATTACAAGTGGCGTCTTGGTTCTGAGAACCCTTGTGATGTCAAAGTTGACCCTGAGATTATTGCTCTAGGGCCTCAGTTGACAATTAATAATCAATAAATTTTGAATACTCCTGTTACAAAGGATGAGATTAGGAAGGTGATGTTTGGTATTCATGGGATTAAAGCTCCAAGTCCAGATGGCTTTAACAGCTCATTTTTCAAGATTGGGTGGGATGTTTTTGGTAATGATGTGTGTGAGGTAGTTTTGGAGTTTTTTCAGTCAAGAGCTTAATTGTATTAACTTGGTCCTGATTCCAAAGTGTGATCATCCAGTTGCTGTAACTGACTTCAGACCAATAGCATGCTGCAATGTAGTGTACAAAGTGATCACTAATCTCCTCTGCAATAGGTTGAAGAAAGTTCTACCTGATATTATTGCCCCAAACCAATATGGTTTCATTACAGGCTGAAGAATTTTTCATAACATCTATATTGTGTAAGATCTTCTGGGTAAGTATAAAAGAAAGAGCTCTCCTCCTGGGTGCATTTTCAAGATTGATGTTAGAAAAGCCTATGATTCTATGAATTGGGGCTTCCTTGAAGATATGTTGGCTGCTTTAAAGTTTCCTGATCATTTCTGTAAGATTATAATGGAATGTTTTAGAACTCCTATCTTTTCTCTTGTTATTAATGGAGAAGTTAAGGGGTTTTTTTCCAAGGAAGAAGGCCAGGGTTTAAGGCAAAGGGATCCCTTATTACCTATTTAATTTTTCTTATGCATGGATTATATTTCCAGAATCTTGCATAAAATTGGTGATCACAAGGACTATCACTTTCATCCCAGATGCAGGGGGATTAAGCTTAATCATCTTGTGTTTGCAGATGATTTGATTGTTATGTGTAGCAATGATGAGAAATCTGCTGAGCTTATTTTAAGAGGCTTTACAACATTCGCTGCTGCTTCTGGTCTGATAGCTAATGAGGACAAGTCTAATGTCTATTTCTGCAATGTGCCTAAGGAAGTAAAGGATAGAATTATAAGCTTTTCTGATTTTAAGAAGGGCTATCTTCCTTTTAAATATTTGGGAGTACAAGTTAATGCTAAGAAACTCTCTGTTGATGATTGTCAGATTTTGATCAATAAGGTTGTTGCTAGAATTAGAATTTGGGGAAGCAGATCTATGTCCTATTATGCTAGAGTAATTTTGGTTAACTCTATTCTTTTCTCCTTGCATACTTATTGGGCAAACCTGTTCATTTTGCCCAAAAGGTGTTCGATGGAGTTATGGTTGTGTGTAGAAATTTCTTATGGGATGGTAGGGATGTTTTCTTTAGAACTTCTCCTATTGCTTGGGATATCATCTGTAGACCTACGAAGCAGGGTGGCTTAGGTGTTCATGACTGTCACATATGGAATGTTGTTGCAATGGGAAAGTATGTGTGGGACATTGCTAATAAGAATGACAGCTTGTGGTTAAGATGGGTTTGTCACCATTACATAAAAGGCAGAAGTTGGAAGAGAGTGGGCTATCCTGGGCAAGCTAGTTGGAAATGGAAGCAAATCTGGAAGATTAAGGAGAAAATTAAAGATGAGTTTGCTGGAAATGTTTGGAAGCATAATCATGGTGGTTATACTGTGGCTAGTGCTTACAGATGGATGCAGAATGATAATCCTGAAGTTCCATGGTGCAATATGGTCTAGAACAGGTAGGTACATCATTCCAAAGAATAGATTTATTGCTTGGATGGCTATGTGGGGCAGCCTGAGAACCAAGGAAATAAAAATTGAAGCAATATGGTGTAATTTCCGATGATACTTGTCCTCTTTGCTCTTAGGGTGTTGAAAACATTCAACATTTATTTTTTCACTATGATTACAGCAAGAAACTTGTTCAGCTTCTGCAGGGAAAGGTGCCCAGTTTCTCATAATTAGTTCTCTACTTTGGAGGATTGCAATACTTAGTGTTGGAAGGCTAAAAATAGATTCCAGAAGGTTGTTCAGCATGCTCTTTGTTCTGCACTCATTTACAGCATCTGGCAGTAAGGAAATGAGGCTGTGTGGAAGAGTAGATTGATTAGACAAGAAGTTGTAATTAGCAGGATATGTTATGATGTATATCATAGAATTAGTAACGTAATTGCTATTAGAGGTAAGGCTAGTGAGTTAGCTTGGCTTAAGCTCATTTGCTTAGGGGATTAGTAGCCTCCGTGTAAATTTTGTGATTGTGATTAATAAATTTTTTCCTTTTCTCAAAAAAAAAAAAAAAACAAAGCCAATTTCGGTTACTAAGGTATGTTATTCCGTATTTGAGTACATATTTGTTGATTTTTTTTTTTTTTTTTTTAACATTTTTGGTTATGTTGTATTTTTTTCCTTGGTGGGTGGGACGAGTTTAGGGGGGCCGCGACGGGTGCAGTGGCGGATCTTGAAACCTTTTCTTTCGGGGGCCAATTATATCAAACATAAGTGTACGTCTAAAAAAATTACAAGGAGTATAAGAATATAGCTAAATATAATAAATATTACCAAACAATTAAAAAAAAAATGCAAGTGTCACAATCTAATTCTTTCTCATACAATTGTCACAATCTATTTCTGTAGCAAACTATTAAAGCAAGTAATTTATTGACTTTGATAACATCTTGTCACCTAAAATATCAATTTGTTTATTAATGCTCCAATTAATCAATAGTACATAGTAGGGGTGGGACTTTTCAAACCGAACCGTGAAACCGCCCGTTACCGAACCGAACCATCACGGACCGATCCGTTTATAAACCGATAAATGTAAACCGAAAACCGAACTGAACCGTTCAATATCAAACCGAAACCGAATTGAACCGCTCAATGTCAACCCGTTACGGACCGTAAACCGATAACAAACCAAACTGCGCAAATCCGAACCGAAACGAAACCGAACCGAATGACCCGAACCGTTTATAAACCCGTTAATGACCCGAACCGTTTATAAACCGAAACCGTTTAAATCGAAAAAAAAAACCGTTTAAACCGAACCATTTGTAACCCGCTAACCGTTTAAACCGACCCGTTTATGAACCGAAACCGTTTAAACCGCACGTATAAACCGAACCGTTATAATCCGCTAACCGTCTAAACAGAACTGCCATAACCCGTTAAACCGTTAAAATCGAACTGTTTTCGAATCGCAACCTGTTTAAACTTATCCAATTACAAACTGCTTAATTCAAATTGAATTATTTACAACCTAAATGGCTAAATAGTAAATACAATTAAATAATTAATGTTAATAAATGTAGATCTAATCAAACGGCTTAGGTTTATACAAAGGTTTATATCACCTAGATCTAGGCCAACGACATTATTAATATCGTTTTAGATTACTTATTTAATATTTATTTTAATTACAAGATATATCATTTGTATCTTTTCATTCCAGTAATAAAGTCCACCCAAATTATCTTCATTGTTCCTTGATATTCATGATCATCCAATAAGATAACATAAGATTGGAGATAAATAACATTAAAATTAGAGTAATATCAACAAGCAATTAAAAAAAGTCACCATTTTCATTGATTAAAATTCACAATACATATACCAATACATAATAAAACTACTATCACTACTACCCAGATTAGATTTCAGATTTATCAACTGAAACATCATCAAGTTTAGGGTTGCAAAAAATGATACATGATAAGATGAAGGGAGGAGTGAGAATGTGAGTGATTTGGGAGCAGAATCTTGAAGCAGCAGCCCAGCACCCAAGAGCAGAGGAAATAGCAGCAACAAGCAGGAAGCAGCACACGCAATAATAGATCAGCAACTTATCCGAAGCAAGGAATAATATAAGCAGAAGGGACTCAGCAGGAACTTATTTTTGTTTTTCAAAATTGCTCTCAGATTTACGTTTATCGTATCATCACTGAGCAATGGCTGTTTTAACTTAAAACTTGAAAAATGCTGCCATCAAGTACATATACATTGAAGTCTCAACATAAATGACAAGGGCAACGATGATTCAAGAAAAATTAAAACAGCAAGCATAAGAAACATCAGCAACAAAACAGCAGCAAGCATAAGAAACAGCAGCAACAAAACAGCAGCAACAACAACTCAGCAGAGACATCAACCAAAAGGAAAAAGCACTACCAGCAGGCAGCAGCTCATAACAAGTTCAAGCAACTTCAAAATTATAGCTTTTGTTTTTTAAAATTGCTCTCAGAGAGCAATGGTTGTTTTAACAAAAACTTGAGAAATGCTGCCAGCAAGTACCAAAATACATTTAACTATTTAAGTCTCAACATAAATGACAAGGGCAACGATTTTAAAAGTCGTGAAAAATGCTGCCAGCAAGTCTGAAAATAAATGACAAGGGCAACGATTTCAAAAGTCTTGAAAAATGCTGCCAGCAAGTCTGAAAATAAAAGACAAGGGCAACGATTTTTCAAGATAAAATAAACCACAATGAGACACAAATACCAGTTATGCAGATGAAGCACTTTCGGCTTCAATCTCTTTACCAATAAGGAGGACGTCTTCCTCAACATCCGCTTGATAACCACGGCACCAATTTTGGGTGGTAACCAATGCCTCAACATTCTTTGCAAAAGTTTACCCCTATATTTGTTCAAAATACGACCACCCAAACTAAAAGAAGATTCAGAGGCCACCGATGTAATAGGAATGGCCAAAACATCCCTTGCCATATTAGCTAAAATAGGAAGAGAAGAAGCTTGAGATTCCCAATACTTGAGAACATCAAAATGTTCCCCTTGAATTAATCGCGAACGAGGTCCATTCAAATATGCCTCAAGATCAGCCAGAGGGCATCTAGTTGAATCATCACATTCGTCATCAACCTCACGCAACTGCAACAGATTTTTTATTATAAAAGTTAAATTATGACATTACAAATAAAAATAGAAGAATACCATTAATATTGAGTATATTGTATAACATAAATACTGTGAAAATATTTTGAGATCTCAACGTACGATTAGAATTTTCAGATTGAGCTGTGCTTGAAGAGGCAGGATTTCTGCAGCTTGTATTAGATGTAGTAGAATAAAATTTATAGAGGTCATAAAAAGCTTCCTTAATCATCATAATCTTTTCGTCGCATGCCTCATCATTATACAACGAGTTCAACATATGTCTCACTCGAAACAACTTATAACGAGGATCAAGAGCAATAGCAACTGAAAGTATCAAACTATAATCCTCCCAATAACTCTCAAACTTCTCAAGCATAACTGCTTCCATGGGTGCAAGTTTAGGGTCTTTAAAGGCTTGAGTAATAGCGTACTCAATTTTTAAAACACTAACAAAATACAAATTAGAAGTGGGATATTCGGTACCAGAAAATAACATAGTTATATCATTAAATGGCTGAAGGAAATCACAAATTTTTTGAATGGTATCCCATTCATCAGCATCAAGTCTATAAGAAATACCCAAAAACCTACTAGTATATAGAATCAAGCCATCCTTAGCTTCTAAGGCTTTTCGGAGCATTGTATAAGTGGCATTCCAACGAGTCACAACATCAAGACATAACTTACCATTAAAAGCAGAATCTAACTCAGACAAAGCATTCTCAAATTGAGTTAATCTAGAATCAAAAGCATCAATATATTTAACAACCTCACGCAATTTTTCAACACTTTCATGAACTTCTTTTAAACCTCTTTGAACAATAAGATTTAAAACATGAGCTGAACATCGAACATGAAAGAATTTCCCATTACAAGGAAGAGGAGAGCATTGCATTAATTCTTTTTTCAAATATTCAACCATAACATCCATAGAACGAGCATTATCAACAGTCATTGAAAAAGCCTTACCTTGAAGGTTCCACTCTTTAATCAGTTTAAACACAAACTTTTCAACCTCAACACCAGTATGGGGAGGGCCACAATATCTAAAATTTAAAATTTTAGACCTAAGAGACCAACTGTTATCAACATAATGAGCAGTCAAAGTGAGATAGCCTCGGTTAGTACATGCAGTCCACAAGTCACATGTAAAGCTAACTCTACCAGAAACATTAGCCAAAGACTCAAGCAACAAGGATTTATATTTATCATGCTCAGCAATAACATACTTTAACATAGTTTTTCTACAAACATGCTGCACCTTAGGATTCAAATATGCATGAAGTTCCCTAAGATATTCATGCTCTACAATATTTAAAAGATATGCATGGCAGATTATAGCTTTAGCAAACTTTTGTAAATAAGTTTTTTGATCAAATTGTGATTCGTTACCGGACTGGAGACCATGCTTTTCCAAATATGCATTAATATGAGCTCTACAAGTTGAAGTACCCGCTTTACCAGGTGCTTTATATTCTTTGCCACACAAATTACAACGAGCATAATCTACATTTTCATTACCTATCGTCTTTACAAAAAAAGTGTAATGCTTCCATATACCTGCGGTTCTTTGACGTTTATTAACAGAAGGATTGATAGTGTCGGTATTACTAGCATCATCAACCGAGACAGAGGCAGCTTGAGAGCTAACAGTATCAAAATTTGATTGCCTCTCATAGCCAAATTCATCATACTCGCGAGACATGACTGAAACAAAAAAAAAACAGCATTTATAACTTATAAGTACCAAATTAAGTGACAGATTCTACTAATAGTGAGCAATTAAGCATGCATTGTCTCATGTGACTGACACTGAAGTCACGACAGTGAATCCTATTCACTCAATACCAAAATTCAACTAAATAGATAGTTCATATTTCAGAATTTTATTTGCACTAGTCAATGTTTCAAAATTCAGAATTATACAACAAACGTGATTACAACATATATCCTAACAGAATATAGAAAGTTATATGCGATACAGTCACATATGTGTACATTTTAAGTACTAACTTTAAGCCAATCATATACAATGCTTGTATTCCAACAATATGGGTTAAAAATATAAAGCTAAAATCCCAATAAATAAACAATGCATGTATTCCAACAATAATAATCACATAATCTGAACAACCCATCATCATTACTTTTAAATCGAGCATAATAAACAACAAAACAGCACAAATCTACCATTTTCCCGTAAAAAACAAAAATACAATCAACAACAAATTTTACTCATTTTAGGCATATTTCGACTATATTCAAGCAAGAACAACAACAATAATCAAATACAAAAACAGAAAAACTGTATTAAAAAAAAAAACAAAAAGGAAAAAGTAATTACCTTTGACGGCTTGAAGGAGATTTGAAGATGGAGAACTACCTGAACTGGAGATCAAAAGAAAAAATCAAGAATGTAGATTATCAGAACTTGAAATAAAAAAAAACCGAAACGAAAACGAAAAAAATCGAATAAATTAACAAAAAAATTACCTTAGGGTTCGACGGCTTGAAGGAGAGGAAGATTTGAAATCAGAAATCAGAAATCAGAACTTAGATCCAAAACAAAAATGAAACGAAAACAAAAACCCTAAATAAACAAACCGAAACAAAAACGAGAAAAATCAAAACGAAAACAACAAAAATTAACAAAAAAACGAGAATGTAAAGCGAGAAATCAGAAATGTAGATCCAAAACACAAATGAAACGAAAACAAAAACCCTAAATAAACAAACCGGAACAAAAACGAAAAAAATCAAAACGAAAACAACAAAAATTAACAAAAAAACGAGAATGTAAAGCTAGAAATCAGAAATGTAGATCCAAAACACAAATGAAACGAAATTGAGCTTGAGATTCTTGAGAATTTCAGAACGAAAGAGTGAGAAACTGAGAAGTTAGAGAGAGAAACTATGACAGATTGTGAGATTGAGAGAGAAACGGCTGAATGAGTGAATGAGAATGGCTGAGAGAGTGAGAGTGGGTTTTTTTTTTCTAGGTTTAGGTTTTACTTCAGTTGATCTAACCGTCCATATTCAATCTCAACATCTAAGTTAGATCTAACCGTTCATTTTTTTTTTTTTTGTAGATTCTAGAATATTCATCTAGATCTAACGGTCTAGATTTTCTTTGTGCTTTTCTAGGTCTTTTTGACCGTTTTTTTTAATTATTTATTATTATTATTATAATAATTATTATTATTATTATTGTTAGTATAATTATTTGTTAATATTATTATTATTACTAGTTTACTACTACTATTATTATAATATTATTATAATAATTATTATTATTATTACTATTATTATTATTATTATTATTATTATTATTAGTTTATTACTTATAAGTTATAAATTGTAAGAAACGCAAATGTTTCAAAATTGAAATTGATTCAATACGACATAGTTAATGACTTAATGAGTTAATGGCTTAATGCTCATCAATATGACAATATCTGACATCTGTGAGTCTGTGATTGTATATCAGTATATATAATAAACTATAAAACTAATAATAACTTAATAAGTAATAATACTAATAACTAATAAAGTAATGAAAATCTAACCATTGTTTTTCATGGGCATTCAATCTAACCGTTGTATATTTGACTATTCGTACATTAGTATTGCATAATGCTTTCATCACCACTTTAATTAGTGATTTCGTGATTTCGTCCATTTAACTTATTAAGTTGTTTGAGTTAGTAATCTAAATAAAGTAACAAACTAAATAACGAATCCATTTAATCTCGTGTAAGTTATAATTTATAAGAAATGCAATGTTTGGAAATGGAAATTGATTCAATACGATATTGTTAATGTATATGTAATTATAGATTAATTATTATGTATATCATATCGTACGAATGTATGGTTGGTATCATTATCATACTATCATAAGTATCATTGCCTCATTGAATTATTGGTATGTACTACAAATCTACAATCGATAAACATATTTACATATCTGATTATTAAAACTTAAAAGTTTAAAACACTTGTTGATCAATCTAATTGAATATTTGTACATTCTTAATTTTCGATTTATCGTATTATAAGTATCAACTCATTAAATCATGGTCATGACGCGATCTTTAAAACAATCATGAATTCAATTCATGACCCAAACTGCTTATAAACCGAACCGACATGATCCAAACCGTTCATAAACCGAACCAATTGAACTGTGTAAACCCTCTACTAAACCGGCCCATTTCAAACTGAACCGACATGATTCGCACCGTTTATAAACCGAACCGATATTGACCCGGGTAAATCCGCCCCTAAACCGAGCCATTTCAAACCAAACCGGCTTGATCCAAACCGTTTGTAAACCGAACTGACATTGACCCGGGTAAACCCGCCCCTTAAACCGACCCGTATCAAACCGAACCGACATAATCCGAATCGTTTATAAACCGACCCGCTTATGACCCAAACCGAATTTAAACCGTAAAGAAATAAACCGAAACCAAACCGAGCCGTGACTAACCCAAACCGAACCAAACCGACCCGCCAGCTAAACTAAACCGTTTCAATCCGAACCGCTCTAAACCGAAACCGACTCAAACCGAGGTCAAACCGAACTGCCAGACCGAAGTCCCACCCCTAGTACATAGTATAACATAAAAAAAATTAATTGCAAAAATTGAAAAAAATAATTGAAAACAAAAACTTAAAAACAAAAAATTGAGAAAGCAGTCGAGTATAATACCTGATATAGTGATATTGTAAATTTGTAATTTGATCTTGGAAGTTGAAATTGATATTGAATTGGAACAAAAAAAAAATGTACGGAGTAGAAGGAGGGGAAAGGCCAAAGGGTTAGGTTTCACAATGAATTAATTTGTCAGGTATTTTTTTTTGGAATTGGGAAGCTAAGGAATCGAAATTGGGAAGCTAAGGATTCTTTTCCTTTTCCTAAATTTTCTCTTAGTTAGCCGTATAAAGCCATCAGTTTTAGTTTTTTTTTTATTTTTTTTATTTTTTTAATTGGGCTTTAAAACTTTTTCCCCAAAAGTCATCAGGGGCCAAGCCCAAGGGAACCCCTCTTGGGTGGGTGGTTTTAGATCTAGGTTTAGTTTGGGAGGGTTAGGGTTAGGTGGGGTGGGTTAAGGTGGGGGCTCTGGTTAGGTTAGGGCTAGGAAGTGGGTCGGGTTTAGATGGGGCAATGTTGGCGGTTTTAAATCTAGGTTTAGTTTGGGAGGGTTAGAGTTAGGAGGGGTGGGTTTAGGTGGTGGCTGTGAACGGTTAGGGCTAGGAAATGGGTCGGGTTTAGGTGGGTCGTGGTGGGTGGTGTGGTTCAGTTAGTTGGGTGGGGGTGGGGTTGACAGCTGCGTTTTGGGTGGTTGTAGGTGGTGATACGCCATGCCGGCGGTGGCGCGATGTATTTTTTTTAATTTCATGAAATAATTTTCCGATGGATTTTTCCGTCCGCTTTTCCGACGACCAGTTCCGACGGAATTCAGGGTGTTTTCGACGGATTTTTTTCCGTCGAAAATGGCCGGTTTTCTAGTAGTGTGTGAGCAATGTTATCTATTTATTTATTTTTTTATTTTTTGAAGAAGAGCAATGTTAAAAGTTGAAACATGTTACAAGTATAAATAAAAATGGAGAAAGTACCATGCTCCGTATATTGAACTCCCTCGGCAACAATTTTTCACACATATATTGAGAGGCAAAAGAGGTACGAATTTAACCATCCAACTAAAGTCAAAAGATATGATTTGATATACAAATTAAATGGAGGATATGCTACTAAATATGTACAACAAAGTTTCACAAATTCACACTTAGCCTTTATTTTGTTGATATTTTCTTCCTTTTTGAGACCTTTTCCCATTGATATAAGAACAATGCACAAAATATATAGATACTACTGACCTAGCTACTGTATTAATTAATTTGCATCACAAATTCAAAAATTCACATTCAAGAAAAACCAAAAAAAAAGGGAATACAAATGGAAACTATGAAATTGACGCTAGTTTTCCTCTTTGTTGCGCTTTTCTGTTCAAATGTTCATTGTTGGGGCATTGATGGTCATGCATCTGTTTGCAAAATTGCTCAGGTTCTTCTTCTACTTTTCTTATAACAATTCATGTTACATTCTTTTTTTTTTTTTTAAGAAGAAATTCATGTTGTTCTGATTAATTTATAGTATAATGTTCTGGCCAAGTTATTTTGTTAACGTTCATTATTAATATTGTACTAATCTTCTTTCTTCACCATATTTTTTTTCTTTGATTGAATCTTATTTATTCGCTGCATAGGGATTATACTGATACTCTTTGAAACTTGCAAGTAACAATTTACTAAAACATAACCTTTGTAAAAATTTTGCAATCGATCAAGAAAAGGTTGTTATTGTTACTTGTAACGTATTAATTACTTGGTTTCAAAAAAAAAAAAAAAAAAAAAAAAAAAAAAAAAGTGCTCGTATTAATTACTTGTATGTTAATGATTTTATCTAGTTAATTAGCTAATTCACTTGATTTGCTATTACTCATAGCTGATTCACTTGATTTGTTTGACCAAAAAGATTTTGACTTATTATAGTATTACTTATTACCGAGTAGTTGTTTATAAATACCATTAATATTGATTCTTTCTTAAAATTATTGATTGTTGTTTATGTGCAAACTACTGAACTAGTCAACTTTTATACCATATTCAAAAGCCAAAATCCACGACAATTTTTAGTACTCTCTTTAATTTGGTCTATAAAGCAAAATTTTCTCCACATTTTGGTTTTGACTTAAATAACTTAGAATGTCATTGACTTAAATAGTGTGTTCGACTACTTGACCAAAAAATAAAGACAACATACAATCAAAAAAGATGTCCTAATGTGGCGAAAACTAACCGATTGATCAAACAATAACAAAATACAACCTGCGCGGACTCCTAGACAAAAGTTTTTAAGCATGATTAATGAAAAATAGGGGTGTGTGATTAAGTAAAAATCTTTTAAAAAAAAACCAATTAAACAAAAACCCCATAACCATAGAAATCACCAAAACCACCAACCACCAAAACCCATAACCCAAAACCACCACCAAAACGACCGACAACCACTCAAACCACCAACAACCACTAGAACCACCAAACCCACCGAAACCCAGAACCCAAAACCACCACCGAAATCCTTCGACGAACCACCAACACCACCCCCGCCAATATTCGATTAGATGAACCACCAAAACCACCCCCACGAACCACCAAAATCACCGACGAACCACCAAAACCCTTCGACTACCACCAAAACCACCCCCACAAACCACCAAATCCAACCACAAACCACCACCCCCTCGCACCAAGACCCAGACCAGCCGCAGTAACGGGCTACCCACAAACCCAGATTCCCAACCCACAAAATCGTACCCATAAACCCAGATCCCCAACCCACAAAATCGAGACCACTTTCTAGATCTGAAATTGAGTGTCTTTCTTCTTCAATTCATGAAAAGTGGTTGAAGGAGGAGAGAGAAAGTTAATGTTAAAGAGTATGGAGGAGAGAGAAAGATAATGGGCAAGAGGAAGAAGATGATGAAGGAGGAGAGAGGAAGATAATGGGGAAGATGATAAAGAAATGAATAGGGATTGATGATTAATGAAAGATAAAATAAGTTTATTAGATTAGATTAGTTTCTAATCAATTATGTTTTAAGTAGGTAAATAATGTTATAAAGTTTTAAATAAGGGTGTTTTTGTAATTTCATTTAAAAAATGTTTTTAAAAATAGCAAGATTTGGGAATGTTGTAAATAATAGGTAGCACCTATTTTTAGTAAATGTTGCAAATAACTGTTAACGGAGGATAGAAGAATATTTTAAATTAGTAACACTATACTCTTGTGCGAGTTCATGATTGGTGTTGAATTTAGGCCCGTATACATTATTAGATACGGATAACACCTTTTCATTTTATTTGAGTGTCAATTAAATTGAAAGTGAGCTATCACACTAATTTATTATATGCACGAATAACTTGATGTATTATATACATGTGTATCACACCGTTAATTATGTATAATTGTTGGCAGTTGCGGTTAAGCGATGGGGCAAATGAAGCAGTGAAGCAGCTGCTACCAGATTACGCGGAAGGGGACTTAGGGAGTTTATGTTCATGGGCAGACCATGTTAAGTTCCGTTACCATTGGTCTTCACCCCTCCATTACATTAACGTCCCTGATTCTCTTTGCACTTTCCTGTACAACAGTATGCCCTCTTCTATTACTCATTTGCTTTTTTTCATAATGTTTTTACTTCTTAATTTCTTATCATTTATCCTGAGTCATTTTATTCGGATGATTCAGGTACATTTTTTATTGAAAAGTTGAAAATGAATTATTCTCTTTATTTTTAAATACGGACAACAAATGACACACATATTAATGAACAACGTTAACCTTAAAATAGTTTAACAACACTTGGGGTGCTTTGAGGGAACTATCAATGGTTCAAATTGAGTGTAAATTGAGTTGTAAGTTCTTTGTAATACGGCGGTAAACGTTTTATAAGTGTTAGTTGGGTAACGTATTTGGAGGCATCCCAAGCCAAGTGTCACATAAGGCTGGGGCCATGAGGCTAGGATAGGTGGGATAGCTATCATCGTGGCATGTAGTGTGGTGTCTTCAAGTTGGTTTATGTACTTGGGTTTCATAAACTTATAAATACCAAATTAACCTTGATCTATCCTATAATAATATAATATTGATACCGGCATAACACATTAACCACCCAAGGAAAAAAAAAAGGTGTTTATTTAGTTAGGGCCTGTTCACATTAATTTCAGTTCAGTTCAATTCAGTTCACTTCAACTCCTAATTTTCCTCTCTCGTTAATATTTATTCAGCTCAATTCAGTTCAATTCAGTTCAACTCCAATCAGTTTTGTTCTGCTCCAATCAATTCAATTCACTTCAGTTTAGTTCAGTAAATGTGAACATACACTTACCCTCTTTAGATTTCTCTCATGTATATTTCTAAAAAGATACATCACCATTAATATGTTTCAATTAAAAGAAAACACATAAGATTTCTATCATCTTTCTAAAAAGTAAGATATATGTCACCCTAAACACGTTTCAATTAAAATAAAATACATATATATGTAGTTGAAATCATTTCCCCTAGATTTAACGTGCATAATAGGGCTTCTATTACCAACATTTTTTTTGTTTTAATTGTTACGTATGACTATTATCTTGAAGTCAATGGTGTCCATTTTTATATATATTTTAAATTTAATTTTTTTTTTGAAACAATCCATTTTTATACTTCATTTGGTAATTTTTAACTCTCTTAAATGTAAATTATTTTTATATCTAATATAATCAATTTCATCCATAATACTAAAAGCGAATCTGACATGACACTTGTCATTTTCCGATTAAAAATTTTCCGCCACTTTTTTCTTTCCATTTTTTTTCTTTTTTTGTACAAAATCTTCATTAATGTTATTTTATATACCCTATGATATTTAAATTTCAATTTGGCAACTATATACGAAATTTATTTTATATGCATACCTTTCGTATTTTTTATAATAGGTATTTTTCTATAATAAACAAACACATAATAAGGTAATATATTAGAATAATAAAATGTACTACTCCTGCACTTCGTATCATTCTACAATATATTTTTTTTCTTTGAAAGTTTTTTTGTTCTAACCAGGATTTGATACTTTAGCTATTATTATATATTTATTGATTTTTTTATATATAATACGAGTAATAACATTACAATTCAATAACTATAAACATAAATATAAAAAAAATTAAAAAAATCATGATTATTAATTTTCATAAAAATTAGTCAATTAAATTTGTAAAACATTGTGCCAGTTATGGTATGCTATAAAATATTGTGCCGGTCAAAACATGCTAACAAAATAAGGACATATAGGTATATACATTGCACGGGTTATAATTATAAATTGCATTCTCATATAAAACACTATAATCATTAAATTTTTGTGTTTTTTTAATGTTTAATAATCAATAACTTTTGATAACAATATAATATTAATTCAAGTTTTTTTGTTTTGTTTGTTTTTTGTTTTTTTTTCTTTTTGAAAAGAAATTCAAGTATTTGTGTCAATTAAAAATATTGTTTTTTTTTTTGAAAAAAAAAATTATTGTTGTATTAACATTATAATTCACCGATTCATAATTTGATTAAGTAAAAACCGTGCGTTGCACGGGATTTAAACTAGTCATCATATATGACTCAAGAAAAATATTATCTTCATATATAATACGAAGTATATTATAACATAACATAGATTATAGATTACAAGAAAGATTAATATATTACACGAGAATAATTTATTATAAACAATAAGGCTATATTTTCTAGAATCCTACCAGCAATGATAGTAAGAGTATAAATGATAATATTCCAATACTATTTTAAGCATATGCTATACAAAAAATATACGACAGCTAGCGAAAAGATTTGCACAAGGTATGCTATCATTGACTTGGTACTTGATTTGATTGAGGATCATGAGTCTGATTTGATTGAAAATCGTTATCCTTAACGATACTTTCAAGTTTCCTTTTCAAATTAAATTTGTTGATCGGATATGAAACAGTCTTAATTGGTCTAAATTCACGTCTCCGTGCTTATGTTACATGTTTGGCATATTGTAACATTGTATGCTTAATTGCTTATGTTACACTCTTTTTAATTTGGCATGCACACCTAAACGGTTTAAAGGGGATTGCAAGGATGAAGATGGCGTGAAGGACAATTGTGTTGCTGGGGCTATTAACAATTACACCACTCAACTTATTGCCCATAAAAGTAACAGTCTTGTTTCATCGTCTAATCAATGTAAGACTCACTTTACCTAACTAATACGAGTTTGTTTAATTTTATTATTTATGGATTATAAAGTATCTATTAGCTATTACTAAAATAGGTCATGTTGATATCATTCACTCTT
The DNA here is from genome assembly GCF_001683475.1 of Chenopodium quinoa. NCBI lineage: Eukaryota > Viridiplantae > Streptophyta > Magnoliopsida > Caryophyllales > Amaranthaceae > Chenopodium > Chenopodium quinoa. Next base: position 13,647,557 of record NW_018742204.1, on the reverse strand, counting down.
CAATTTCGGCACTTATTTGTTTCTAGGAACATTCTTGTTGCGTTGTAATTAAAATGATTTTTTGTGAATAACTACCTTATACAAGACAATTTTTGTGAAAAAACTACCTTATTAAAAAAATGTTGTAAGAAACTACCTTATAAATAATAGATGTTGTAAGAAACTACCTTATAAAATAATTAATGTTGTAAAAAACTACCATTTACCGAATTATTGCATTGAATAAAAGACGTTTAATGACCCATTTTCAATGATTTTTTTCTCCTTTTCCCACCAATTTCTCCATAGTCCCCTTATAACCCCTAACTTACATTTACAGTTTTGTCATTTGATAAATATCTTTTATTTATCAAGGAGATAAACTTGTATTTTTCTCTTTCAATATAAAAGAACATAAATTAAAAAGTGAAATAAGAACAAAAGAATGTGACATTATTTTAATAACATGATCAAGTTATAAATAATAATAATAATGATTAAAAAAAACACACACATGTAATACGTAATAAGCGAGAGAAAATGTGTATCATGAAGTTGAATTTGCGAGGTATGTACGGAGTAATACTTAATTACTTATTGCACCATCTTCTAAAACATTGATTGATTGCTTTTTAGCCATTTTTAATTGATACATGCATTGTCCTCATTACTCTAATTTAACCCCTTGCGGTTTATGCTCTTAGTTTCCTCTATTTAATAAGCTTCTATTTCGTTATCTAATAATAAGTACAAAATAGTAAAACTTTTCTGCATTCCCTATATTATATACTTGAAATTATGTGATCGATATAATTATCATAGTTATTGGATTCAAACTAATGTTTTCCTTCAATTTATTACTCCTTTATTTGACAGATAACTTCACAGAAGCACTTCTTTTCCTATCTCATTTTATTGGAGATATTCACCAGGTATATAATTAGGTCTTTAGAATTATTTAGAATAAAAAATAATATTATATTTGTGTGTGTGTTTAAAGGAGGGGGTATTATTAGACATTTCTATCATTTAAGTTGTTTACTCGTAGAATATAAAAAAACATGACAAAACTTCTTATGATAAACACGTTTGTTGTGCTCAAGTAACAGGTAGATCCATGTGTCTTAATCAAAAGTGTACTTAAGTTCAAACTTTCACGCTTTCCTAATTCACATTATGTCACCACAACTTCGAAATGATCAATTTTCTTACCCTCCAAACAAGGCCACAATCAATATGCCAATTTGGGTAACGTATAGTATTGTATAGATTTAGTACAAAGAACTTAGACAATGTATGGTCAAGCTCTTGAAACAATTTCTAGCTAGACTTTAAACACTGAAGCAGCACCTTTTACAAGTCAAGGCAATCTAGTTTTATCGGTTGAATTCATTGAGAATGAAAAGGTAAGGATAAGGGAAACTTCACCCCATAGAGCTCCCAATGGAATTTGATTTGATCATAACCATTTAAGTTATGAGGTTAAACCCTTGCGACTATGCCAAACCTTGCATTGTAGAAATATATGCTTTGTTTAATATTAATTAATCTGTAATTAGTTATGTGTATTTGAAGCTAGTGAACTTCAATGGTATGTTGAAATGATTACTTTTAAGTAAGATTAGTTTAATTTTTTTTAAAACGAAATAGTTTTGTTTTTTAGAAATTATTTTCACTTATACTTCGTAGTTTATTTAAAATCAATTTTCGAACAGAAATTAAAAGTAGACATATAGTTGTAAAAGCTAGGCTAAACAGTACATACCCTTATTGGCATAGGAATATAGGATTGTGTACAGTTCCCCTTCTTCCTCAGGCCAGGGTTCATTTTTCATATCACTTGAGCATGTAAATGAGTAATGACATATATTTGCATGTGTGGAGAAAATCAACAAGGGTATTATACTCCACCATTATTTGTCTCTTTAAAAAAAAAAATTACTTCTTCCTCCGTTTTTAAATACTTGCTCCATTTTTCTTGGACACGTGTACCGATGCTAAACTTTGATCACTAATATCTTTAATTATCAGTAAGTATAAATTCTAACAATTGAAAATTAATAATCTATTCATTGAGATGATTCCAACAAGTACCCACAAGACTATATTTTTTCTTATGTATAAATCACAAACATTAGTCAAAGTAAGACAAATGAATAGTGCAAAAAATAAAAATGGAGTAAGTATTTAAAAACGGAGGGAGTATCTTTTAGTTTATCCTACATAATTGGTCACTTCACTTTTATTAAAAAAATTGATATACATAACACAACAATTTGTGCCTCCTAATCTCCTATATGTAATCTAAAAATTATTGCTATCAAATTCATCTAGGAAGTATATCTAATCGGGAGTAATATTTTTACCAGTCATAAACGAGTAACACTACTAACGTGATTAATATATGTCATATCAGCCACTACATGTGAGTCATGTTTCAGACAAGGGAGGAAACACAATAGATGTGCACTGGTACACAAGGAAGACTAATCTACATCACGTAAGTTATTGCGTTACTTCATTTGTATTACGGAGTACGGAGTACCATTTTATATTATGGTTTTGTACTTTCAAAGAAATTGAAGGCAAAAAATTACTGAAATTGATACAATTGCAAACTAATACTAGTGTTATTGAATTTAGGTTTGGGATGACAGCATTATTGAAACAGAAGAAAAAGACTCGTACAATACAAATGTGGATGACCTCGTTGCTGCAATCCAGCATAATATTACGGTATTATCATTCTTCTATTTTTCACATAGACTTATTTTATGATCATGAGATTTGTATATGCATAAATTTTTATATGCGGCCTATTTACCGTGCGGCAAGAGTTACTTGAGTTTCTCGATCAGGGGTTACTTGAGTTTCTCGGTCAGGGTTTATTCGAGTTTTCGGGATTACTTGAGTTTCTCGGTTAGGGGTTACTAGAGTTTTTCGGTCAGGGGTTACTCGAGTTTCTCGGTCAGGGGTTACTCGAGTTTCTCGGTCAAGGGTTACTCGAGTCACAATTTTTTGAATGTGGACTCACTAAGAAACTCGAGTAACCCATGACTAAGTAACCTTTAACCGAGTGAACCTCTTGAGTAACCATTGTTTGAACCCCTAAGTAACCCCTCAGTGAAAAACTTAAATAACCCCTGACTGAAAAACTCAAGTAACCTCTGATGACCGAGTAATTCAAGTAACCAAAAAACTCAGATAACCCCTGTCGCATGGTTTGGCCTGCTGCACCAAAAAATTGCTGATATATATGTTAATATTGCAAGTGGTAAGAAATTTTTTCTAACCAATTTATTATTTTAATTCTGTGATTTAGAATGAATGGGCTGATCAAGTTCCAGAGTGGGAAAACTGCGATCATGACAAACCAACATGTCCAAACATGTATGTTCTTCAACTTTAATTTATTGGATCGATCATTTATTACAATATTATGTTTCAGTTAGAACCCTTCTTTATATAATTCCAATGCAATAATCTATTTTAATTAATAATGTGTTTAGGATGTTTCAAATAAACAATTAAGTGTTTAGAAACTAGGAAGTAAACCTTAATTAGTAGACTCATTAGTTTATATTCCAATGTTTGAGGGGGTAGGGAGCTAAACTCCTCACACGTGCTAGAGTTTGGAACCATTAAGTTAGGGCCTGTTTAGTCCTCTTATTTTCACTTATCTCTGGTTTAATAAGTTTGTGATAAATTACATTTAGAAAATATAAGTTCTACTAAGGGTTAATAATAAGAGCTACCCAACTTTAAATTCAAGTAAACTAAGTATTGATTGGTTTAATAAGTTCAAATAATTTATATAAGGAAAAATCAGATGAATAAGCTCACCCTTAATTACTAGTTAGACCTAGCCATATGCTTATTAATGAATTAATGGCAATATGGCATGCCGCATACTAGGGCCGTCTATGATCTCCGACAATTTAGTGGCCTTGTTCTAATTATTAAAATTGGGCCCTTCAATTTTAGAGGACTATTTTAAAAGGTTAAAAATATTATTATTATAAAATGACAATTTTTTTAAAGTACATTACAACAAATTATTATAGAGCTAAAATATTCATATTACTAAGTTTAATAGTAATTGAATAAAACAACAAACAAAAACTTTTTATTTAAAAAGTATAATCCTTCTAATATTTTTTAAAGCAAAATGCTCAATTATATTTTTATAATCAATTTAATTTTGTTTTGGAAATTAAAAAATAAAGTCAAAGATTTAAGATGAATTTTTAGGTTTTAGGGCCTATTCTCTTACGTTGAAATTCAGTTCAGCTCAGCTCAGTTCAGCTCAGTTTAGTTTAGTTCAGTTCAGCTCAGTTCAGTTCAGCTCAGCTCGGTTCAGTTCAGTTCAGTTCAGCTCAGCTCCTTATTTCCTTCTCTTATAAAATATTCAGTTCAGTTCAGCTCAGCTCAATTCAGTTCAGTTCAGTTCAGTTCAGCTGAGTTCAGTCAATGAGAACATGCCCTTAGTTTGGAAAGTGTGATCTTTAGAAGAAGGTGAATATGTGAGGTTATGATTTTTTTTTTTAATTATGGGCCCCTGATTTTTGGGGGCCCTGTTCCGTATGTGAGAAAAAACATGTCTAAAGACGGGCCTGCCGCATACGTATGCATGTGTCGGAAAACAAAAGAAGTAAATTAACACGTTATTCTGTTGCTATAGATATGCATCAGAAAGTGTAAATGCAGCTTGTAATTGGGCTTACAAAGATGTTGATGAAGACTCAACACTAGAAGGTAAGCCATTAATCATTGGTCTAGCTATACTAAAGAATATTAAATTGTGTTCCACTATCTTAGTTGACATATAATCTATTCACTTACTGCAGATGATTACTTCTTTTCTCGATTACCAATAGTTAATCAACGATTAGCACAAGCCGGGGTACGATTAGCTGCCACACTTAATCGTGTGTTTACTTAACAACTTAACTGGTGTAATTTGTGGCAATTTCCGAATTCGAATTTAGTAGGCATCTAATAAAGGTTGGATTATTGGCAAATCGATCGATTATAAAAGATTTCTTGTTATATTAACTCTAATACTTGATGCCCCTTCATTACTAAATTTTCTTTCTGTTTTGACTTTTTTTTTTTTTTTTTTTTTTTTTTTTTTTTACCGTTCAGATAGAAAGAACTTAAGGAAAAGCGTAAGATATATGATATTTGGATCCAGTAATAGTGCTCGTATACAAATGATTGATAGGAAGGTGAAATCTACAAATTACATAATTCTATGAGTAAAAGTTAGTATTTTATTGGCAATGTCAAAGCTCACTTGAGTATTATTGGTGTTGTTCTCTCTTATTTTTCAATGTGGGACAAAAACTCTAAACTTACACGTGAGTAATTTTCCTAACGATTGATAACTTATGTAACGTGTTCTCCAAGGTTCTTCATACATGTATCTTAATACACTACGTGTATGTGTAGCTTTGCTCCCATTTTAGTAGTTATATATCACCTTCCCATCTCTTTTTGTTTCAACCAAATTAGCTCAAACATGGGTTACTCGTAGGATCAAAACAACACTCTTTTTCCAAAAAGGTAACTTAGGCTACGTAGCAATGTATTTTGAGAAGAGACGTTTATGTGCACTAAACTATTGGAGTGAATTGTACATTTCATCAGTCTTTGTTTTTTTTTATCTGGCAAGTTTCCACTATTTTTCCATTTTCAAGTAGTGATTTGTGAATATGAGTGCAATGATCAACATTTCCCCTTTTGCTTACTTCTTGTTCTTGGACACTTGCCAAAACTAAACGTGCGTAATTTATTAATTTGCACCTTTATATTAAGAATGCATGAACGCCTTAAGGACAGTGGTATAGACGAGATTGAATTATAGATGTTACATAGGCTAGTTGGTGTTAACACTCCCCATTTTGTAGAAATACATAGTATAAACCATGCATATGCGGATATGCCCATAATATTACAATTATTCCCACACAAAAGGGCATCTCTTTGCTTTGCCATTTTCTTTATCTATCTATCTTGAAAAAGCATAACTCATGATAAAAGTTAGAGACAGATTCTTGTTTTTTGCTACAGATATGATAGAAGAGTCAACATAAATTGCAAAAAAGGTAGAAATTTGAAATGTAATAGAGCATTTTAATTAAGTATATTTCAAGGATATGCCAGTTTTTCTAGACTTAAACTCCATGTTTAAGATAACAAAGCCCCCCTATATATACAGAGAGCTCCTCCAAAGGTAAAACTCGTGAAAGGCAACTGACTCACAAAATTGGAAGTGTAGGCATTTTTTGAGTTGCCATTACATGAAGCAAGTGAATTAGTCATGGGGCGAATCTTCCTTGGCATGTGATGATACAATGGCATGGACTTGTTAAAATGTTATGCATGTTTGGTTGCCATTCACTTGCCAAAGGAGAGTTGCCCTATGACTACTTCAGCTTGATGATTTACTGTTACAGCATTTTGCTGCTATTTCTTATTCTGGAATTTCATCTGTTGATAAATGAATTCAGGTGATGTCTATATAAATCTCATCAGCAATTCAGAATTTACAATGTTTTGTCTTGCTTATATTGATGACTACTTGTTTGCTTTTGCAAATGGCTATTTTTGAATTCTGAACCTTTTACAAATAAAACTGAGGTACAGCATTGCTGCCATACTCTGACTCGACAACAGGTTATTGAAATGGCACATAAAAAAATACTCTTTGCTGCCGATACTTTTGTGTTATGTAATTTTACTCCCTAAATTTAAAGCTTATTTTGTATTCCCTCTGTCACCATATAACAGTTTCATTTGCCATTTGCACACGTTTTTAAAAAGATGAAGATGATGAGCATAGATTGATTAAGTTGGATATAAAAAAAACAAGATAGTAGGATTTGGTTAATTAAAAATAAAAATAAAAAAACTATTTGTAGCCGAAACTTTTATTTAGAGACAAGATGGAGTATTATGATGTTTATGTTGGATAGATGAACTTGCTAAATGGTAGTGATAGTTGCTATTACTAATAATGCCTAGTTGATCAATCTGCTGGTTGTGGAATGACTACTTTCTGACTTATATTGATATCTCTTGTTTTGAGTTTGGTGAAACAGCTTCTAAAGTTTTGGTGCTTAAAACTTTTCAGTATGCTATTCAATTTCAACTCTCATCAGAAAATCGGCTTTGAGAATAAAATCATAAAAATGTTTATTGAATTAATGATAGAAAAGTTTTGCCTTTAGTAACATTGATGCCCCATTAGGCCATTATCATATTGATTTTTTCTGTAAATGTTTTAGACAGTTAGAGAGAATATTAAGTCACATTGTTAGCAAAAACACAAGTTTCCATCCTAAGACTTCTGAGCAGAGCATATAGTATATTTCATTAGCTAAACAGACTTCAGTGTTTTGTGAAACATCAGTTTCTCACTGACAGTAGGTCACTTTAAGAAGAATAGCATTCACATAGACTGGTTTCATTACTTACAACTATTATTTTAATACAGAACAAAAAACATTTAAAATAATTTGCAAAATTTATCATTGAGGGGTGTAGCTACTTGCCTACACCCCTCAATTGCATGTGTTACAGTTCAACTTTGTCATTGTTTTCAAAGGCGGTCTAGTAAAAGAGAGGAAAACTGAAGTTTCCTTAAGAAATTCTTTCTTTTTATACTGAATACGAATTATACATTAATTCATAGAAACCACTATGTCATTATTAGCTAAATGATCCATCTCTAACACAAATTCACCTAGTTGCCTGTAAAAGGTAACAACAGAGGTTATATTTGACAAAATTTCCTTTGACTAACCACAATATAGTGAGCTACCTTGATGAAGCCTTTCTTCCTAGTATGGTTGATGCTACATTAAGTCGATGAGCTTGCATCTGCAATTATGTCATGTTTGATTATTAAGACTATTGCTACGTATTGCTGCAGAAATACTATTGATAGCAAGTAAAGTAGGCAGTGATAGCCTGCACTAGTTAGTTTACCTATAAAGCATTTTTGCAGTGATATTTTTGTTTCATTGTTCTCAAATTCCAACTCTTTATACCACTTTCTTTCTACTCTTACCTCAATCAATCTTTCCAAGCCTTCAGGCCCTATGGGAAGCTTGAGGCATGGACATGAGAACACCGTTAGATGTTCTAAAGTTGGAAAAACAAGAAGGAACCATGGTTGAGTAAGGCTTCTGATGTTCTTCAAATGTTGCAGCTTTAATTCCTGCAGCCGAGGAAAGATGGTATGGGTGTACTCTACCCCTGTGCAGGTATCATTTAGCTGACCTGATGGCGCACCCATCTGAATCTCATGATCTCCAATGTAACCAATTACAGCTTCCATAACTTCGCAATTTGATCTCTCCAAGTAATGCAGCTAATTTAGTATTATAGCAAAAGCTAAGGGGAAGAGAATCTTTACCAGTTTACACTCCTCAACTTTCACATGTTTCAAGCTCTGAAAGCTTGTAGATGGAGCAATACCTCTACATAGAGCTATCAAACTAGGGGCATCTCGTGGTTCATGATGAGGTGTCATGTTATGATTGGTCCATTTTTTTTTATTTATTTTTAAATACCTAAATATACTATACATGTATGTATAATTGTGAATATGTGGTTTTTCAAAAAAAAAAAAAAAATTGTGAAATATGTGTATTTTTTTAGAATACATAATTATAGTTTTTTAAAATCTATTTTTAACTTAATTAAAATCATTTTCAAAAATTAAATTAGAGTTCCAATTTAGGAAAAAAAAATTCATTATTGTACTTCGTTGTTCTTCATTCATGATAGTTTTGATTAATGTATAATCTATTCGCAATGAAGACCGAAATTCCGACAACAATTCAGACCAAAATTCCAACCAAATTCCGACCAAAATTCCGTCCAAAATCCCATCCAAATTAGGGTACAAATTTCGTTTAGGGTTCGATTGATGATTTTGATTAATGTAAAAATCATTTTATTTGATAGTTTTGAAAATGGAAAAAGCCTTAGGAGTGTGTAATATGATGGTGTAAAATGCTTAATTTTCAGTTTTTTATTATTTTTATTATTTATTTATTTTTTTTAACGTCAATGGATAACAAGGGTTTGCTATTTAGTTTAGAGTTCCTTTTTTTTCTTTTTTTTTTCCGCATTGATTGATCCAGAATTTTGTTTTGCGATTTTTGAAATATGTTTTTGATTAGGTAATTACCTGTATTTATTTAGGTCATTACCTGTGTTTATTTAGGTCATTACCTTAAAGTTCTAGTTATAGTTGTTAACTCGAATGAACAATACAAGAGGGGGGTGAATTGTATTGTAGAGGAAGTAGGGTAATTTTTGCGGAATTTATAAAGAAACTCAAACAAAACTAAAAGTGCAAAGAGAGATTTTACGTGGAAAACTTCTTGGCCCTAATAAGAAGGAAATCCACGATCACAAGGGATTTTAAAACTCAACTCTTAATAATAATACAGCAAACAACCTATTACAAATTAAGACTCTAAACTCAAGTTCCTCAACGAACTCAAGCTCCCTTCAACTGATCCCTCAATCAGTTGATCTCTCTAACTCTCTCTTTTTCCTTGCTTCACTCAAAGCAATAAACACTCTTAGAGTTTCCCCAAACTCTATCCCAATACAACTCAAGATTAAACTCTAAATCCTAAGTGCAAAGACACTCAAGGACTTAAGTGGATTATGACTCTTTTGAAAGCTAAAAGATTGTAATGCTCAAGTGTATTTTTCCAAACAGAAAACCAAGTTTATTTATAGGAGGAGAAGGAAGTTAAAAACCACTGTTTCCCTTAACCTCCACTTACCCACATCTTCCATGAAATTAGGATATGCAGTTCATGGGAGCTTGGGCAACAAGCTAAAACATTTTATCAGGAAGTGGTTTTACAGCTCCCTGATTTTTCTCAACCTCCTAGACCAAGTAAAACACATGTTGGAAAGAATATTTTCCCAAGTCAGATTTTCCTAAAAGATAGACTTAGATAAAAGTAGAAAATCCTTTTTAACAAAAAGATATTTTTCGAAATTAAGCAAGTTAAAATATGGATAATAAAATCCTTACTTAATAAAATTAAATCCACTTAAATCCTAATTTATCATTGTACTTAACACAAATACAAGAAGCCTAAAATAAAAATAAAATACATTAGGCTCCTTGAAACTCTGAGAAGATTCGACTCTGAAGCTTCAGTTCCTCATGTAAGGAACTCCCCTTTGAAGCTTTAATTCTGGAGCTTTAGTTCCTCACTAAAAGAACATGACTTGTGATTGTCTTTTTTATCCTTCCATTGTAACACCCCGACCCCAAATAAATTAGGGAGGGGCCTATTGCCACGAAATGCGCATCAAGGGCCAACAATAGTCCTCACAAACCAATACAAGTCCTTTAGGCACATTTTGTCCTCACTCATGCGCGCCATAGGAAAACTTTCCAGGAGGTCACCCATCCCAAGACTACTCTCAGGCAAGCACGCTTAACTATGGAGTATTCTTATCATATGAGCTCCATAAAAGGAAGATGTATCTTGTTGTTAGCCAAAGTGTTACATCCAGTCTAGCTACAGTTATATGGCCCCAGAATTCTCCCCTGCTAGACGACTGACATAGGATTAATTATCTACGGTCAGCACGCGGTCGCAGGGTTGCTCTGATACCATTTGTAACACCCCGACCCCAAACAAATTACGGAGGGGCCTATTGCCACGAAATGCGCATTAAGGGCCAACAACTGTCCTCATAAACCAACACAAGTCCTTTCGGCATATATTTTCCTCACTCATGCGCGCCCTAGGAAAACTTCCCAGGAGGTCACCCATCCCAAGACTACTCCCAGCCAAGCACGCTTAACTATGGAGTATTCTTAGCATATGAGCTCCCTAAAAGGAAGATGCATCTTGTTGGTATGAGTAGTATATTAAACTCCTTTTAAAGCAGTCATGAGGGGTATTACATCCATAGCTGACCTATACCTTGTTCCATGCTCCCTTCTTACTCTAGAATTTTGTAGCATAAACCTGTCATTAATCAAAGCTAAAAAGGAAAGTTAAACTTATATGTGTTTGCTTAGGTTCCTTGAGTCATCATCAAAACATAAGGTAAGCTCTATTGATGTGCTCTGTTGCATTGCTGAGGTAAGCTTTGTGGAAGCTTTCACCAAGTCTGACACTACCTTCTCAAGGGCTTCAATCCGTTGAACCAGACCTATTTGGACATCAACAAGTTTTTGCATTGTTTCCTTGAGAGCTTTGAGTTCCAAGGTGGAACTAACAGTGCTGAAGGCAGCAAAACCTGTACCTGTAGGAAATGATTTTTTAATAGAGATTTGTTGCAACATACCCTGTTCCCCCTGAGAACCAGCTTTCTCTCCAATGATGCCCTACTCCCCCTGTGTACTATTTTTCTCCTCACTGAAATCAACAACTGCGGCAGACTCAGCTTTATCCTTCCTTTTTGGCCTGAAGGCCAACCTAATACTCTTTCTCTTCCTAGAACTTTGAGTACCTTAATTATTTGTTACCACAATCACCTCTTTCTTTTTCTTTTCTCCCTCTCCCTCACTGTCTTCTTCCTCCAACCATCTATCCAACTCTTCATCTTCTATTTTCTTCACAATACTTTCATCCTGTTTTGGCTTATGAAGAGATTTGGAAAGGAATTGGGTAACTCCATCAACAACAGTTAGAAATTTGGCTTCAAGGGTTTTGGGTTGGACATAGAGGTTTGTTTTAAGCTTGAGGCTTTCATAGTTTGTCATGGAGATGCCACAACTTTCAAGGAGGGTAATGATCAGATTGGCATACCCAACCTTCAGATTATTGACAAGACAGTGAGTGAGGTGCTGGATCATTAAGGATGGAAATATCTGAATTTTGTTTTCAAGGCAATACATAAGCACAACATCAAGGTGATTAGCCTCGTGTCTATCCCGGTTTCTTGAGATGATAGCTAGGTGAACAAAGATAAATATCAACTTTTGAATAGGTGATAACAGATTATGGTTGGTTCAAACTTTGGAAACTTAACTCCCAATTGATTCAACAATTTTTCAATAGGTACACCATCAACACTCAACTCAGTTTCTCCTTTGAAATATTCATCAAACCCCTCATTAGGAGTTCCAAACACAGCACACAAATCATCAGCATCAAAACTAATTTTCTTATTTTTAACCTTGCTAGTACACACACCATTCACATTCTTAAAATTCGTACAAAATTCCTTTAGAGGAGCATGAGCAAGTATATTATCATAACATTCACTAAACAATTTAATCCAATTTTGCACTTCAAGAATATCAAGAAGTTCAATGTACTTACTCGACTCGCACCACTTTAGGTTTATACAGAAACCATGAGTGAATCAATCGGATCTAGCTTCAAGCCTTTTGATAGCAGCTGACTTCAATTTTTCCCCCTGAATTGGTTCACCACGATTCCTCATAGTCCAGTTCTTCTTCAACCTCGATCTTCCTTTTTATCGAATCGTTGCGAGCCATGGGTTTATTTTGAGGATTTTCAACAGCGGCTTTTGTTGAGGTTTCATTCTCTATTTCCATGGGTGATTCTTTTGGAGGCGAGGTTTGAATTTTGGGTGAGATTTCCATGGGAATCGGCAAAGAATCACTAAAGATGAGAGTTTATTTTACGGAGTGAGGTGGTGAGGAACAGTGGTTAGGGTTTGGTTTCATTATATAGTGGTGGAATTTTGAGAGGTAAATTAGGTCTGTGGAATAGTGTAGAAGGTGAATTGAATGGGTTAGGTGTCGATTGATGAAGAAAAGTAAAAATACTTCTCACTTGGTCAGATTTAACTTTTGCTATATATGATTTGACAAGGAAGAGTCTAGAAGCAATGCTTAATCAGAAACTTTGAATTGAATGCAAAGAGTCACGGGTATTTAATCAACAATTTTGTAGGATAAATTTGAATTTAAAGGTAAACATTTTAGAATAATTCAAAATCAAATAAAGAGATAAGATTTTGTTAAAAAGATAAAATTAATTAACTGACTAGCTAATCAATTCACAAAGAGATAAAACAAAATCTTATAAAATATTTCGGAGGAACTTGGAACAAATCAACATAGTTTGTTATAACATAGACATGCCCAATGAAATTTGATTTCTTCACATACAGCTACAATCTCATATGCAATGCCATACATTCTAATGCTCAGGACTATGTTTTCACATATTCAGTTTGTGTAAGACATACATTGCATACATAATTGACTTATACCTTTGGGGGGAATTTGAGGTCTTCTTAACTCAATTGTATCATGCCAAGTTCCATGCGCATCTTTTCAAATTTATCCCTGCTCAAAGGCTTAGTAAGAATGTCAACAATTTGATTTTCAGTATTACAAAAATCCAACTTAATTAAGCCTTTTTTCCACATTATCCTTAAGAAAATGATGCCTTATGTGAATATGCTTCACACGAGAATGATGAACTGGATCTTTTAAAATGCATATGGCACTTGTATTATCTTAATAAATAGGAATTCAATTATACTTCTTACCATAATCTCTTAATTGTTGTTTTATCCAAAGAAATTGAGAACAACAAGCTGCAGCAGCTACGTACTCAGCTTCAGCAGTTGATCAGGCCACTGTATTTTGTTTCTTGGAGCCCCAAGAAACTAGACATGGCCCGAGGAACTGGATCATTCTTGAAGTACTTTTTTTGTTCACCAAATATCCTGCATAGTCAGCATCTGCAAAACCTTTTAAATCAAAAGTATCATTTCTAGGATAGAAGAGACAGAGATTATCAGTTCCTTTGAGATATCTTAGAATCCTCTTTACTGGTGTAAGGTGAGACTCTTTAGGATTTGATTGAAACCTAGCACACAAGCCAACACTAAAAGTAATCTCAGGTCTACTAGTAGTTAAATAAAGAAGGGATCCAATCATACCTCTATACTCGGTTTGATCTACACTAGTTTCTTGTAGATCTTCATCCAATCTTGTGCCAGTTCCCATTGGTGTATGGTTGGTTTTTGCTTGATCAAGGTTATATTCCTTCAGAAGTTCCTTGACATATTTTTGTTGGTGAATTGCAATTCCTTTTTTAGTTTGTTTTATTTGAAGTCCAAGGAAGAAATTGAGTTCTCCCATCATACTCATCTCAAATTCACCACTCATATACTTGCACAAGATTTCGTTAGTTGTTCCAAAAATTATATCATCAACACCGAAGCAAGGTTTTATCAATTTTTCCTCTTTTAAAATCATTTTGTAGAAGGAACTTGGAGAGCCTTTCATACCAGGCTCTTGGTGCCTGCTTCATCCCACAAAGAGCTTTATCAAGCTTGAAGACATGATTAGGAAATTGGGGGTTTTCAAAACCAGGTGGCAGTTCCACAAAAACATTTTCTTCAAGAAAACCATTTAGGAAAGCACATTTGACATCCATTTGATATAATTTAAATCCCATAAAAGAAGCAAAAACAATTAATATTCTAATAGCTTCTAATCTAGCAACTGGAGCAAAAGTTTCTCCAAAGTCAATACCTTCTTGCTGATTGTAGCCTTTCATAACAAGTCTGGCCTTGTTCCTTACAATGGTTCCATATTCATCCAACTTGTTTCTGAAAACTCACTTGAGCCCTATTACCATTTTGTTCTTGGGTTTCTCTTCAAGATGCCAGACTCTGTTCCTTTCAAATTCATTGAGTTCATCTTGCATGGAAATTATCCAGTTAGCATCTTTAAGAGCTTCTTCATGATTTCTTGGCTCAATTATGGATATAAAGGCTTGGAAGGCACATAAGTTCCTCATCTATGATCTTATCTGAGTTCCTCTACCAATGTCGCTTATGATGAGATCAGTAGGATGAGAGCCTTGATATTTTAAAGGCTTTGGATGAAACTCTCTGGCTGGAACTCCTATTTGAGGCACTTCTTCTTCTTCTGTTCTTTCTGCTTCCTCTTCGTTTCCTGTTTCTTCATGACCTTTTTCCTCCTGAATTTTCAGGTGTAGGAACTTTAGCATTTTCTTGATGATCTTGTTGAGGTTCAACTTGTCTCTCCTTGGGATGACTAGATGCTTCTTCATCATCCTCCCTGTCTCTAACAATTCCAATTTCATAATCATTAGTGTCTTGTTCCTGCACATTCATAAACATATTAGATTCATCAAATATCACATGAATGCTTTCTTCGACACACATAGTATTTTTATTGTAAACTCTGTAAGCCTTTCTATTAGATGCGTAGCCAAGGAACACATCTTCATCACTTCTTTCATCAATTTTCCAATGTTCCTTTTTCCATTATTATGGACAAAACACCGGCATCTAAAAGCTCTAAAGTGAGAAATATTGGGTTTTCTGCCCTTAAACAGTTCATATGGAGTTTTATATCATAACTCAATTTAGAATATAGCATGCAGTATTGATAGCTTCAGCCTAGAAGTTCCTTGGAAGTCCACTAGCTATGAGCATTGTTCTTGCCATGTCTTCTAGGGTCTTGTGGGGAATAATTTTAAGCGTTAACCCCTAGCTTGAACCCCACTGTGATCATACACTAAAGTACGGTGGCGTCCAAAGGGAAAGAAGATAGAGCAAAAGAGTCGGCAACAAGTTTTTTTAGGAACTTGTAAACCGTTCACGAGGTGAAGGTTACACCCCTTAACGATCCAAGAGATCGTCAACTCCATAAGGTCTTGAACCAAATAGATTTCGGGGATGAAGGTACAAATCCAACCTAAAAGAGATTGAATTTGCCCTAATAATAGGCCTCTACTTTATTCTGATCGTATTCATGTGCGCTTTCTGACTAACATACAATCAATAGGTTTAACCCTAAACCTGTTTATCTATGTTGGTTGAATATAATGCACAAATAAACTATTATTGGCGATCACTTGAAATTATAATCATATTAACCCTAACAAGATTATTAATTATCTTATTAAGAGTGATGCAAGTACCAATTCCCTTTAAACATGCATAAAAGGCGTGATCAAGCAATAACAATAAATATAATCAACCAACATAATAATAATCAAAATAATAAAATTATAATCATAACAAAAAAAAATAATCATCATCACAACAATTATAATCATAAATCATAAAGAATAATCACAATAATAATCATCATAATAACAATCATATTATTAATAATAATAATCATGTTAAGGCATATCAAGATCCTAGGCATGATACTAACAAGATTAATAACAAATCCTAGCATGCCACTAAGCAACAAAAAACAAATCTTTAACCCTAACATGATACTAACAATCATAAATATTAGGAAGAAAATAGGAAGCATCGCACTAATTATATTTGATATTAAATTTACCCCAGACATGATACTAGGAATCAAAATAACAATCTAAACATGATTTCTACATCATAACATCAATTAAAAAAACCATTAAAGCACTTACTTTGATGCCTCGTACCTCTTTCTAATAACAAAATACACACGTTAGTAACTTCAAGGAAAATATAAACAAATAATTAAATTAAATAATTGAAATAGAGATTTGGGACCAAACCCTCAGAAATTAAACCTTTCACGTCTAGGGCAAAGGCAACTTCAAATATGGCTAGGTGTTTCTAGATCTAATGAATGCGGAATTTTGTATGTAAAAAGCTAGTTTAGAAAAAGAGAGAGAGAATAAAAAGAAAATTGATGAGAGTTGGCGAATGATTAGAAGAGAATGAGAATGAAAACTGGTTGTAGGTGAATGAAAACAGAGTTTTTACGACGTTATTTATAGAGAAAATCAGCCAAAAGATGAAATTATTAAAACAGAGTCTGGCGCACAAAAAAAGGAACCAGCGCCAACGCTGGTTGCTGGCGCCAGGCGCCAACACTAGCGCCAGACGCAAATGATGGCGCCAGGCGCCAAGCATAGCGCCAGGCGCTACAGCTGGCGTTTGGCGCTGATTTCAGAAATTCACGCGTTTTCTTAAAATCAGATAAAAATTTCCGTAGAAGAGGATAAAATCGTATTTACCTCAAAAATGTTCTTTGATTTTAATTAAAACTCTGAAAAGTCAACAAAAGTCAATTTATTAATGCTAATTGAATTAGGAATGAAAAGAACCTTCTAGAAGAATCTAGAAGACTAAAACCATTCCTAATTGCATTAGGAATGATAAATCTATATTAGGCCCTCCCCTAGATCATTGGGCCACATATAAGGCTCAAAACGGGCCCAGTTTAGTAAATTGGCCAAAACTTCCTCAATATTCATCGAAATTGGGCTTATAATATATTGTTGGAAAGATCTTGTCAAGCCCCATCCAAATACACTACTATTGGACCCATATCATGGACAAACCAAACAAGATTGGCTATTTTCTTAAAATAAGTTTTAAAAAACAGAGAGAAGAGAAAAGAAATTAAAACTATCCGCAACACTAGACTTTCCACACTTTCACTTCATTCAATTATGATTCGATCGAAAGACACTCATCACTGGGTTTGGTTTTGGGGAGACACAAATGGGTGTCTACAGAAGCCCCCACTTTGATTGAGTTTGGAGAAACGCAAGTTTCGAAAACAAAAGTCAAAGTATCGATAGGGACAGAGATTGATTCAGAACGTTCTGCGATTCTAAGCCATTCTTGTAACGCCGATACCTGCAAAACTAGCGTTAGTTAAAACAGATAAGAGAGTTAAGAAACGCGTATCTTGCACCGTCGAGAACCCGTCTCTGAAGTAACCAATTTGTTGCTGCATTACTATTTTGATGACCTCCTGCAAGCTAGAGAATGCCATCCCGCTTGAAAACATCTACGCTTGTAACTGCTTCCAATATAGAAGACTTCTTCGCCTGAAACGATCCTCTCTCGCTATGATAATATTTCACGTCCAAGGGAACACTATCAAAGATTGTTTCGCTTGAAACAATCCCCATCCGCATTGATAATATTCCTTGTCCAAGGGAACACTATCGAAGATAATTTCGCTTGAAATAATCTTCATCCGCATTGATAATATTCCACGTCCAAGGGAACATTACCGAAGATAATTTCTCTTGAAATAATCTTCATCCGCATTGATAATATTCCACGTCCAAGGGAATATTACCGAAGATTGCTTCGCTTGATACAATCTTCTTCTGTTTTATTACCATCTTCCACGTCTAAGGGAACATGGCCGAAGACAACTTCTCTTGAAATCACCTTTAGTTGTGTGTGACAACTCTCCACAAGCTAGGGAATGCCGTCGAAGATATCCTCGCTTGAAGCCATCCTCATTTGATGCGATAATTTTCCAAAGGAAATTACCGAAGATCTCCGCTTTTCGATCTTTAAAAGCTTGCTTGAACTTTGCTCCCGCTATGCCTGTACGTCGGCGCTTTTGTTGCTTTGAACCTGTATATCGGTGCCCTTTGCGAGTGAACCACTATGTCACTGCCTTTTGTTAATGAGCCAATGCACGAGACGATCTTTCACCAGGTCGATCACTTTATGCAATCAAGCCGATTACTAAAAATCGTGTCAAATTGCTTAGAGGGGATAACTGGCGTACCAAGGAACCCAAAATATGTTGCAAGGAGGTAGAAAAACCCCACTGAGAAGCTGAGTGTTCTGGCGTCACTGAAAAAGTATCAGCGCCACACAAATAGCCTTAGCGCCAGACGCTAGGATTGGCGCCATGCACCAAGCTTGGTTTTTTACGCCAAAGCCTAGTGCTTGGCGCCAGCACGGGGTTTTCTTTAAATACCCTTTTTTATTCATTTTGGCTGTTTTGCTTCGCCGTGTTTGCTCGAAAATTCGCAGAACTTCAATTGCTTGGTTCTTGCTCGTTTCTCAACCAAATTCACTCAAATTTGTTGCAAATTAAAGCTATTTTCATCTACTTTCCCGATCTATGTAAGTTTTCTTCAAACTCACATTAGTTTTCATAAATTTTAGACATGTTTCTTCACAAATTTCATGTAAATTCGAAATTTATAATGCTTAATTCACTTTGTTTATCAAATTTTATACCATGAAATTGCTTGATTATGTTTATATATTGCCTTGGGAGTAATTTGAGACTTGTTTGATCAATTTGGTGAAGAAATGAGCAATTTTCCATTGTTGGACCTTTGGAGGTCGTGAAGAACAATGTGACTTGTTCATGATGTTTTTGCTAGCAATTCTTGTCCAATTTGTCACAATAATTATTATAATATTGGAAGAAATTGTTTGATTTCTTGAAAAATGCCGTATATGCTCAATTTGAATTTGTGCTTTTTTTTAGTACTACGTACTCTGTTTTTTGCGAACATAATATCATGCGGCTAGGCGAACCTTAGATACTATAGAACCTTAATTTATGATAATTCCGCATAATGTAGCATGGCTAGATAGCGAGGCTCTGGTTCACGGTCTCGAGACACTCGACGGGAGCATGAGCCTATGGAGGATGACGCTTCACCATCCACTTCACTTGGTCAACTCCCCGCGTGGGATGAGCGGACCCTGTTCTTTGCCCCCGTCCACCAAATTTCTGAGAGGGTGAGACGAGGCATCACGGTCGGGAGGACGCGCTATCACGGTTACGACTGTGATGGCTTGGGCGATTTGTACAAGATGTACATTGCCAGGGACCTTGAGACCAGACTCCTATGAGAGTCTTGCGGACTTGATGCGTTGTTTGAGACCTCCGAGGCGATGGTTGCCTCCAGCGGGGGTCACCACATAGTGTGTGCTCTGGTGGAGTTCTTTTGGGACACCACCAACACTTTCCACTTCCCCTAGGGTGAGATGATGGTCACTCCTACAGACTTCAGTCTCATCACAGGACTGGAGTTCAGCTCTGTGCCACTTTCGTTTGACACTGGAATCGACGTCTTTTCTCCCGAGGTCGAGGATCTGTTGGGGCCGATCACTATTCGGGCCCGAGCTGAGGTCGAGTCGTCTCAGTTCAGTGCAAGGGGGATTCGCCGCTCGACGCTGGCAGCGGCTTTCGATGATGATGCGACCACCCGAGAGCAGCGGGTGCGCATCTTTGCGCTCATTTTGTTGTCAGGGACGTTCTCTCCTGACAAGGGTAGTAGGGCGTTGCTTTACTACCTTCCTGTTTTCTGCGATCTACACTGGATCGGGACTTATGATTGGGCCAGTTTGGCTTACGTTGACTTCATATGTGCACTGAGGGACTCGTGTCGACACCGGTCCTTTGGGACGAATGTTGCTTTGTCCGCCTTTTGGAGGGTCGTAGAGGTAAACATTATTCCCTATAAAGTTTAGCTCTACATTTTAGCTAGCATTTGCTTATAATTTTAACTCCTTGTAGATGTCTTACGAGTACTTCCCCTCTGCTGCGCCGGCGAGACCGTCGCCGCGCGAATTTCTAGTGAGCGCTTCTTGGGGCAGTCGCCATGTGGGGATGTCCACTGCATATGTCCGAGACTAGATCATCGCGGTACGATTTTTTCTTATTTGCCTTTTTTGCGATGCTTTAGGTGGACTCTCGCCTGATTGATGCTCTTTGCAAGGGCCTGAGGTGGTGTACCGGCCGTGGATCGGCTTGGCAGTCCCTGGGTTAGCCGCACAGTATTCTGCTGAGCGTCGCTATTTCCTGGGGACTTATGGAGCGATCGCGTACTTGGGAGAGAGGGTTGCTAGACAACATTCCTCTGATGTTTTCGTCGTTCCTGCTCCTCCAACACGTCACATGTTCGACGCCGCACGGTTGTTGAGCATGTCCGAGGGAGCTGGTACTCCTTGGCAGTCTTACGCGATCCTCGGGCGATGCTACGCGGAGGAGCTACTGCCGTTGTTAGCTCCAGCCCCTGTACTGGCTGAGGATGTGGGGATAAGATTTTTCAGCTTTTACTTTCCGTTAATTAGCCCCCAAGTAATGCTTTACTGACTTGGTTTTTGCTTTATCAGGACGATGTTGCTGAGTTCGTGCCCCCCTGTATGTCCATCCATTACCAGGGGACATATAGGCCGATTGAGGAGATGATTCCTCCGGCTCCCGAGGGCGAGCGCTTCGTAGAGCGGTCGATTCCTCGCCACCAGACTCGGGTAAGCTTATTTATTTGCAATTTTTGTCCATATATATTATGCATGTTTACTTACTTATTTCTTTGACAATTCTCGCGCGAGGTGGTTTTGGCGATGGCACGATGCATAGACGCCTTCCGGAGCCAGCTCGTCCGGATGAGGAATGCGGCTACCTGCCGTCGGGATGACGCCGTCGAGGAGGTAGTCTGTCTTTCATATGTTTTTGCATTTCTGCTTCGATTTTGCCTTGTTTCTGATTTAATTTTTTTGGCAGGGTTAGCCTATTGCTTCTCATACTCGCACGAGACCTGAGGTACGGAGGGATCCGGCGAGGTCTAGCTCGAGACGTCGCCGCACTATGTCAGGGGGTAGAGGTGGTCGCTCTGAGGCTTCCCGTGCTGATGTGGCAGAGAGCTCGGAATCTTCTGCTGAGGGTGCTCATGCTGCACCGGTAGGCCAGGGAGAGGCTACCTCGGCTTTTAGAGGTGGTGGGATGTACGAGGTGGGCTCGTCATCACAACAGCCTCTGCAGCCTCAGCCTCAGGTTAATCTCGGGTGGAGTGGACCCACGTTGAGCTTTCCTCCTCCTGCGGATACTGGAGCTGGAGCCAGAGCTGGTGGAGAGGTGACTCCACGTACGGCGCAGTTTTACGAGATGATTGGTGTACGTCCCCCGGCGCCGTAGTTTGTTCCTGTGATTTTTTTTTATTTTGACTTTGAATAGAACTTTGCCTTAGACTCACTATTTTTAGGCATATTTTGTATATACATACTTATTATGAGTTTATTTTATTTATCATGTTTTTTTTATTTTTTTTAATATTATTATGTGCATGTATGTGTGTGCAAGTAAAGTGTGACACTTAATTTTGCGCAAAATTCCAACATTTTAATTATTGATGGAGGGTATCCGACTTTCTCCCCCAAAAAGAAAAATGAAAAAAAGGAAAAGTCAAATAAAAGCTTGTGTTTATTTAAAAAAAAACTTCAGAAATTAACCTAAATGAAATCCAAAAAAGAATAATATAATAATATAATAGCTATATTAATTAAAAGAAGAATAAAAAGACATTTAGAAAAGATAACGGAGCCGTAAAGTCATTAGTCGACTTGAATTAAGGTAAAAACGCGATTTTAGAAAGCACGGATGACGTGGCAGATTGGCGCCAGCTGGCACCACGCAATTGGGTGTAGCGCCAGGCGCTACACTTGGCGTGTGGCTCCAAGCTTTGGCGTCTGGCGCAAATCGCGGCGTTTGACGCCAGTTAGCGTTGTCTCCGTATTTTACCCCGATTGAAACTGCTCATAATTCGTGCATAAATAGCCCCCTGCCCAGCCGATTCTTTTCATAATTTCAGCAAATAAAATAATTCTTGGCCTTAGAAAAATAATATCATGTCTCTAGTCACCAAAACCTTTACCCAATACACCCACGAATGGTGTCGGTCTCTGAATGCCAGAGAAAGAAAAGAATTAGATTTGTTTCACTTGGGGGGAATTTATGGTGTCAAAGGGGTAGATCTTGACTTAGATTTCATTCATACCGCTCTAGAATATTGGAATGTTGATACTCATTGCTTTAGAATAGGGTATGATGAAATTAGCCCTTTGCCGGAGGAGTTTGGTGCTATTTTAGGTTTCCCTGCAATAGACCTCATAGTAATCCCTAGAGTAGATGCATATTATTACAAGGATTTTGAACGCTTCTTCAATTTAAAAGAAAGGGATATATCAAAAATAGTATATGGCAACATAGTTAATTTGAATGAATTTGCACGCCATTATTTTGATAAACCTCTTTCTGAATCTTTTCATATTTATAGAAGAAGGGCTTTCTTATTTTGCATTCTTAATCAATTTTTACTTAGTAGTGGTAAAAATAATGAGGGTCAATCGATTATAACCACCGTACTAGAACAAATTGAATCAGGGAGAAATCCAATGCCATTGATAGTTTGAGAGACTATGATTAGTCTTGATGAATTGAAAATTAAAGGAACCCAAAAGCACCTTTCGCGGCTCTCTAATTTTATTACAGGTAGAAAAATAATATTTTTAATTACAGAAATCAAAAAATATATTTTTGTATAGTAATAATAATTTATTTGCATTGCAATTTTTTACAGATGTGGCTAATGGAAAGGCTAGAATTAATTAACCCTCCAGACAACATTGAGAAGTACACTCCAAATTGCTTCGTGAGGAGGAAGAAACGCTTCTCTAAAATTGGGTGCCATGAGTGGAGAAGGGTCTTCAAGTCTCGCAATTTTGCTATCAAGTGGGTCATCCCGTGGTGGAAAATAGAAAGGATGGTTGGTGTCAACAAGCAACCTTTCTGCCGTCTTCTAAGTTTGTCTCGTATAACTTATTACTATCCCTGCAGGGTAAAAAGACAATACGACTTGCTTCAGAATATTCCTTCCGGAGATCTTCGTCCTCCCTACGAGTACCCTGTCTCCCAGGAAATAGACAGATTTGATGATTACTGGAGTGCTAGACCTTTGGGGGAAGTGATTACCCAAAAGGTTCCTCCTTCCTTGCCCAATGATGTGAAGAAGTGGTTGTTGAAGAAACCTTCAAAGGACTTGAATAAAAATCAGGGTAAAACTGATGTGAAGAGTCGTCTAGGCGACAGGTTGATTCCTGCCAAGGAACGCTTAGGTGAAAGAGTTGAATTCAAATCACCTGCAATGCCTAGGAAGAAAATTACTACAAAAGATAGGGGAAAAAGGAAAGCTTGCACCACAGATAAAAAAGTCTGGGTAGAAAAGAAGCATGGAGTCCTAGCCGTAGGGGAAACTATCTACTCTAAGATTGAATGTAGGTCCTCTAAAGGGTGTCTACTAGCTAAGGTTATGGATAAGGAGGAGGAAGCAGACAAAAATTGGAAAAGGGCTAGGAAAGAAAAGAAAGATTAGGAGCATTGCTTAATTTCAAATTATTAGACTTAGTTTATATTTTTCATTTAAAGTTAATTTATTTCAGCTTTATTTAAATTCCATCAATAATGTAATTTTATTTTATTAATGAAATTTCAGCTTTTAATTAATTATTTACTTTAAATTTATTTTATTAAACCAATGAAAACCGAAAAAATTAATTTTCCAGAAATTCTTCGAGTACGGAAGTCGAAAATTTTCCGAAAAACACCGAGATTTGCCCAGAATTTATCTGTGAATTGGCGCCGCTCGTCCGCGACTGGCGCCGGCCACAGCAGTCTGGCGTCAGGCGCCAGTGCCGTCGGCTGGCGCTGATGGTCGTTGGCTGGCGCCAGATTCTTCTCTGCGACGTCGATCTTTTGTCGAATTTTTAATTAATTATGGAATGTGAGAATGTCGAAAATTAAAGTGGCCGCACCTGTAAAGGGTTGTCTACGTATCCTTTCTTAAGGAATCAGGCCAAACGTAGCTCTCTTGAGTATCCTACTTAAGTAATTATGGGTAGTATTTCTTAGGTCGGTCGAGATTTGTCATGTTCGAGAACTCATTGCCATCCATATCAGTTAGTTTTGCTGCACCTCTTGACAAGATTGTTTTGACAATGTAGGGTCCAGACCAATTAGGTCTAAATTTTTTCCTTGGATCTAAAACATTTTTCCTTAATGCTTTTAACACCAAGTCTCCTACTTTGATGTTTCTTGTCTTGATCTTCTTATTAAAATTCCTAACCATACGAGTTTGATAACACTGAGTGTGATGTAGAGCTTCTAGTCGTTTTTCATCGAGTAAAATTAGCTCTTCATATCTTGCCCTAGTCCATTCAACTTCATCGAGTTTGCTCTCTAACGCGATGCGTAGAGATGGAATTTCTAGTTCGACAGGTTGTACGGCATGCATTCCATATACTAAGGAAAATGACGTATTTCCTGTTGATGTACGAATTGTAGTGCGGTAACCCCACAATGCAAAGTGAAGTTTGTCAGGCCAATCTTTATAATTTTATGTCATTTTCTCGATGATAGTCTTTAAATTTTTATTAGCTGCCTCGACTGCTCCATTTGCTTGAGGTCTGTAAGGGGAAGAATGATGATGTTGAATGCTATATTTTTGTAACAATTCTTCACATTTGGCTTGAAAGTGAGTACCATTGTCACTTATCATTTCATGTGGGACTCCATATCGACAAATAATATTTCTCTCGATAAAGAGTGCTACATGTTTTGCGGTGAGTTTAGCCTATGATTGTGCTTCGACCCACTTTGTGAAGTAATCAATTGCTACTAATATATATTCGTGGCCTCTTGTTCCTGGGGGAGTAATTTTGCCGATGATGTCAATTCCCCACGTAGAGAATGGCCATGGCGACGTATAAGTTTAGAGTAAGGATGGAGGAACATGTTGTAAGTTGGCATAGATTTGACACTTAGGGCATATTTTTACATGTTGATGGCAATCCCTATTCATTGTAGTCTAATAATATCCTTCTCGCATTATTTTTTGGACTAAAATTTTGCCATTTATGTGCGTGCCGCAGATTCCTTCGTGGACTATTCTCATTGCTCTTTGTGCATCCTTTTTTCCTACGCATAAGAGAGCTCGACCCTTAGGTACTCTTTTATGTAGCTCGTTGTCTATGAGTATATATTGGGAAGCCAAAAGTCTTAATGCTCGTTTTTCTCTTTTGTCAGCATGGGGAGGGTATTCTCCTTTGGTGACATAATCGAGTATATCCGTGTACCACGGTTCTTCTTCTTCTTCTTCTCCTTCTTCTTCTCCTTCTTCTCCTTCTTCTCCTTCTTCTTCTTCTTCTCCTTCTTCTTCTCCTTCTTCTCCTCCTTCTTCTCCTCCTTCTTCTTCTCCTCCTCCTTCTTCTTCTTCTTCTTCTTCTTCTTCTTCTTCTTCTTCTTCTTCTTCTTCTTCTTCTTCTTCTTCTTCTTCTTCTTCTTCTTTCTTCTTCTTCTTCTTCTTCTTCTTCTTCTTCTTCTTCTTCTTCTTCTTCTTCTTCTTCTTCTTCTTCTTTCTTCTTCTTCTTCTTCTTTCTTCTTCTTCTTCTTCTTCTTCTCCTTCTTCTTCTTCTCTTCTTCTTCTTCTTCTTCTTCTTCTTCTTCTTCTTCTTCTTCTTCTTCTTCTTCTTCTTCTTCTTCTTCTTCTTCTTCTTCTTCTTCTTCTTCTTCTTCTTCTTCTTCTTCTTCTTCTTCTTCTTCTTCTTCTTCTTCTTCTTCTTCTTCTTCTTCTTTCTTCTTCTTCTTCTTCTTCTTCTTCTTCTTCTTCTCCTTCTTCTTCTCCTTCTTCTTCTTCTCCTTCTTCTTCTCCTTCTTCTCCTTCTTCTCCTCCTTCTCCTTCTTCTTCTTCTTCTTCTTCTTCTTCTTCTTCTTCTTCTTCTTCTTCTTCTTCTTCTCTTGGACTACTTCGTCGTCTTCTATAGCCTGGATGTATGCTGGTTTGTGCCTTTTCTCTATAGTTAGAGGCATTTGCTCGATTTCCGTGGGAATCCTAACCATTGAGGCTAGTCTTGCCAAGGCATCAGAAAATTGGTTTTCTTCCCTAGGTAGATATGTGTATTCTATCCTCTCTAACTGATCGGTAAGAGTTTCTTAATAAGTTTGGTAAGGGGCTAGGCTTTCGCTCCTTACTTTCCACCTTTTAGATATTTGATTGATAATCAAAGAAGAGTCTCCGAATATCCTTAACTTTTTTACTCCCAATGCCAAAGCTGTTTCAAGGCCTACCACGCATGCTTCATATTCAGCAGCATTGTTGGTGACGTCTAAATCAAGCTTTATGGAGACTGGAACATGCTATTCTTTATGTGGTACTAGTAATACTCCAACTCCACGTCCCTTTTGGTTTGAAGCTCATCGAAGTATAAGGTCCAGGTATAATCTTCAGTGACCATTAAGTCTTCATCTGGAAATTCATTGTCTTGTATTGGCGTCGAGTCTTCTATTGGGAAGTCTGCTAGAAAGTCTGACACCACGGATCCTTTGATAGATTTTTGTGGCATAAACCTTACATCAAACTGGGCTAAATTGACTATCCATATCAATATGCGTCCATTGAGTGTAGATTTCTCAAATAGATACTTGAGTGGATCTAATCGGGAGACTACGAAGACGGTATGCACTAACATGTAATGTCTTAACTTGGTTGTGCCAAGGCGAGGCACAACTTCACGAGTGGTGTATAGCGTGCTTCGTATTCGAGCATCTTCTTGCTTAGATAGTAGATTGCGTTTTCTTTGCCTTCTACTTCTTGTTCTAGCATAGTTCCCATTGTCTCTTTGGTAACCATAAAATATAACCTAAGAGGTATTCCAGGAAGTGCTGGTGCTAATACGGGAGGATTTGCGAGATAGGCTTTGATATTTTCATAGTTATTATGATATTCCTAGTATCATGTCTAGGGTAATTTTAATATTAAATATGATTGTTATGTTGCTTTCTATTTTCTTCCTAATATTTATGATTGTTAGTATCATATTAGGGTTAAATATTTGATTTTTAATGCTTAGTGACATGGTAGGGTTTGTTATTAATCTTGTTAGTATCATGCCTAGGATCTTGCTATTATGCTTTAATATTAACATGAACATGATTATGATTATAATTGTTATAATTTATGATGATTATGAATATTATTGTTATTATTATTCTGATGATGATTATTTTATTTATGATGATATTATCATTATTGTAATTATTATTATCGTTATTATTATTTATTATTATGTTGCTTGATACTTATTTTTTATTGCTTGATCACACCTTTATTGCATGTTTAAAGGGAATTTGTACTTGTAATCATGCTTAATAAGATAATAATAATCTTGTTTAGGGTTAATTGTGATTATAATTCAAGTGATCGTCAATAATAGTTTGTTTGTGCATTAATATTCAACCAACATAGATTAAACAGGTTTAGGGTCTAATGATTGCATGTGTCGGAAAGCGCACATAAATACGATCATAATAAAGTATAGGCCTATTATTAGGGCAGGTTCAATCTCTTTTAGGTTGGATTTGTACCTTCATCCCCGAACCCTTATTTGGTTCTAGACCTTATAGAGTTGACGATCTCTTGGATCGTTAAGGGGTGTAACCTTCATCCTATGAACGATTTACAAGTTCCTAAAACTTGTTGGCGACTCAGTTGCTCTATCTTCTTCCCTTTTGGACGCCACCGTACTTTAGTGTATGATCACAGTGGGGTTCAAGCTAGGGGTTAACGCTTGAAATCTATTCCTTACACAAAGATAATAACTAAGTGTTTTAGTCAGGATTTACAAAGGATATTTATATCCTTTCATTAAGAAAATCCCGAAAAAAATAGGAAAACAGCTCCGCAAAACTGTGCCTGGTCAGACCGGGCAAAGCCGCCCGGTCGGACGCGAGAGACAAAATCTCCCAAGCGCTTCTTCACGTAGCCTCCTGGTGTAGTACCTTGTTTGCCCGGTCTGCCAAGGCAATGTTGCCCTCAAGGGCGGACAAAAGCTAAACTCTCCATCCAATGCTCTTCTCTTCCTTCCTTCGCCCTGGTTGCCAGGGTAATGTTGTCCTCCTGGGCGGACACGGGAAAAATCTCCTCCAGTTTAATAGGCTCTCGTGGCTATCCAAAGCAAGTCCTAATCATCCGAAAATCTTCATATGCCTACAAAATCAATCAAATAGACCAGGGCACACTAGAGAAGAGAGTATTAGAGAGAAATAGCTCCGTAGAGGTCAGAAACCATATGAAAATAGTTATAAAATGAGGGTAAAATATGGTATAGAACGTGTACATCAAATTCCCCCAAGCTAGCTTCTTGCTTGCCCTCAAGCAAGACAATCAATGACTATCAACAACCAAATAAACATACTTCACCCCATAATACATTTGAAAATATCATACTCAAAATCGAAATTGCACACACAAGCATCATAGCCAACCAATCACCTCATTCAGACTATCAATCAACCTGAATGGCCATCAAACAGAGTCAACCATGTACACATAAGGAATCGTTGACTAGAATATCTCACTAGTAGTCACTCAGCACAGTTTTATGTGGCGAGCTAAAAATGAGCCCGATCTCTCTCCATCCCAATAATGATGATAACCCCCCTATCTCACAACACTCGTGTGTTTAAAGAGTGATAATGCCGCTCAACGTAGTCAATTGTCGACTCGAAATGTGACAAATACTCCAGCATTTTGACAAAAGACTCGTTTCACATGAACACAATACTGTGCACGAAGGTCAGAAGGTCTTATGTCAAGTTTGTAACGAGGCCGGGTGAAAATGGGTAAGAAAAATTTGGGAAATGTAGGAAAATATAGTCCCTTAGGGAAGCCATAAAAAATGAACAATACCAATCAAAGTCCCATCGAATTAATTCACAAGAATACACACTCCAAACATAACTTGAATTGAGAGCAACTACCACCTTATTGACCTTACATAACAATTCATCATATCGCACTATTCTTATTTTTGAAGTTCTTTTATTTATCCATCAATAAGCTGAATTATTTATTTATTTATTTATTTTTTTAACAAACTATAAGGGCTTCAAAAATAGAACATATAGAAAAAATTCAAAAACCTTCAAGCTTCAGATTAATTTTCTCCAAAACATCATCACAAACCATAAGAGAACACCCGGATGGATGGCTCCCCCAAGCTAGACTTGGGATAAGTTACTAATTGGGGCCAATAGGTTAATTTTGTGACTTAGATGAAGAACATGGACAAGGCTACAACATGGGTAAGCAAGACGGGAACATACGTTTCTAAATTCTTCTAGAGGTTGCCTAACAAAAATGGTCTTCGTCCTCCTCATCGTGCATGTGCAATATATCATGACACAATACTAAGATTCTCAAGACAAAACTAAGATCAATTTCACACCAGGAACTAACACACATGAATAAGTAATAAAGGCTCAAGCCTTACAGTTAACACAATCAAGCTCCAGATTCATACATAGTTGAGCAAAGTTGATTTACATTAGGACAAGACAATCCAAAATTAGATCATGAACATTTAATCCGCATTGCAAGTCTTGCAATCAAAATCAAGCCAAAAACCTTTTAATCATCAAGGATAGGGGTACAGGGAAGTAGTTTACTAGTTGTCCATCGCCATGATTTACACGTTTTTTTTAAAGCGATAAACTAAACTACCCAAAGCAATTAAATCTATCTAGCAAGACAAAGAAAAAGAGAGCATACTAAAACAGAAGCTATATACATCCTCCCCCAAGCTACACTCGAAAATGACCTCATTGCAACGAGGGGTAGGTAATGTACTTCTCGAGAACCTCAACAAAGGTTCCCATCATTGCTAACATCATCATCAGCTGCTCCATTTTCACCAGCAGAGTTCCTATCATCGGGGAGGACTACCAAGACGGATGCTGACCATCCCTGGGAATGTGACCTTGCCTGCAGAAGAAGTCATAAATAGGATACATACATAGGTGAAGGTCAGTCTCCACGGTTTGAAGACGAGAGGATAGGCGCTGCTGGGATAACTCAAGACCACGGATACAGGCCATGATGGCATCATGATCGGAGGGGGAAGAGGAAGAAGAAGCTCCCGTATCCGATCGCCTAGAGTAGGTCAAGTTGGTCATGACCAGAGCAAGGGGAGGTATTGGCTGCCCCGGGGTCTCTAAGAGATAGGAAGGTTGATTAGAGTGGATCCTAGTGAGCTCGGGTGCAGGTAAAAAGATAGAACGAGAGGTTTTACCTATGAGCCATCGAATACTATTCCATTCTATGGAAATCCAACCCGCGGGGATGAAGTATTGTTGATCCAAAAGGCTAGGACCTACCACGGGTTGCTTGCTAGCCTCAACAAAACCCTCCTTGACCGCTAAGTGTGTAAGAAGGCCACCAAGAACTATAGGAATTTGAGTGCGTTCGCCATTGGCCTTGAGGGTGGTGAAAGTACAACTTTGTTTCCTAAGGTGAAGGCAAAAAGGTGGGCTATGTTTATGGTATAAGCATGTTCGGCGGGCTGTGTTCTCAGTGACTACCCAAAATTGCCGCCTCATCAACTCTCACATTATGGGGCTTTATCCTCCCAAAAATGGTCCACCCCGTAGTACAGGTCCAAACCCTAAGGGCGGGTTGGTGAATTTTGTTAGCGGAAGCATGTTGCCAAGAGTCTATTTGTTCTCCTGTTAAGGCTAGCCAAAGATCCCCTGAAATTAAATGGTCCGGTTGAGATTGTAGACCATGTGATGGAAACCCAAATTTTCTGGCAAACCCATCCAAAGTGAGTCTATGGTTATTGTTTAACAACCTATAGGAAACATATGTTACCAACCCATTCCTCCCCTTTTCAATTCCAAAAGAGCTCAAAAATTCAAGGGTAAGATCTTCATAAGTGTTATGAACCATGTTGAATAATTGAGTCATACCAAGTTTTGAAAATAAAAGCTTACATTCATCATTAATTCCTAACTTAGCAAGAAAAGCATGATCAATAAAACGGGTAGGAATTTCCTTCTGATGCATAAGCTCCAAAAACCTAACCTTTTGGTTTGGAAATTGCCTCACGAACTTGATATCTGGAAATTCCGGCACACTCTTGAGGTCCAAGGCCAGTTCTTGAATTGCAATCCTACTCCTCTTCCTTGTAGCCATTGATGAATATTCAAGCTTTCTCTCTCTAGAAAAATATATGGGTATGGTGGGAAATTGGTAGAGAAAGATAAAAAGGATGATGGAAAAGAAGTTAATGATGGGTAAAGATGTGAATTTGAGATGAATTGGTAGTAATTGATGAAAAAAATTGGGTTAGGGTTAGGGTTAGGGTTAGGGTTTGGGAATTGGGGATTATTTTTAGAGAGAGAGTGTGAAACTGGTGGATGAGAAAAGAAATAGAAAGAGAAGAGGAAGAAGGAGGGGGGCGACGGTATTGGGGTTTCGATTTTTTTTTCGAAACCTGCTGGGTGGCTGCTTCTCGCGCCCAGTAGGGCAGACCTACCCGAGCGGGAATTTTTTTTTTGAGCTGGGTGGAATTGCGGCTCGTGCCCGGTCTAACAACCTTGCCCAGGCTGACCTGGCGGAGGGGGTTTCGGCCTTCTTCCATTCTTCTCCTTTTTTTTCTTTTTCTTTTCTCGATGGTTCTCGCGCTCGGTGGGGCAACGTTGCCCGGGCTGACCGGGCAGAGGGAGGTCGAGATTTCTCTCCTCCTTTTCTCTTGCTGCTTCTTGCGCCCGGTAGGTCAGCTTTGCCCGGGCTGCCAGGGCGGTGAGAGCTTCTTCGCTTTTCTCACAAATTCCTTAACTTTTTACCTACACAAAAATTATTAACGATGAGTGTTGCTCGATAAATCTCTTAACATTATCTTAAAAAAAGGAAAACTAAGGAAAGAAAATGAAAATAAAAAAATAAAATAAAGACGGGTTGCCTCCCGTAAGCGCTTGTTTATATGGTTAAAAGCTCGACCACCTTTTTGCTCAACTTTCTTTTGTCGGATTTGAGAGTGAGCTATCTACTCTCTTATCGATTGGATCACCAACTCGGTAGTGTTTTAGTCTCTGGCCATTCACCTTAAAAGTACCACCATTTTTGTTCCATAATTCAATAGTGCCATGGGTAGACTTTGCAAACCTTGAATGGACCTGACCACCTAGAACGAAGCTTACCGGAGAATAGCTTCAATGTTGAGTTGAATAAAAGGACTTGATCTCCTTCCTTGAATTCTCTTCTCACGAGACCCTTGTCATGCCATCTTTTTATTCTTTCCTTGTACAACTTTGAACTCTCATAAGCTTCAAGGCGAAGCTCATCTAGCTCATTTAACTGTAATAATATCTTTTCACCCGCTTCTTGAGCATCGAAATTTAAACTCTTGATGGCCCAAAATGCTCGGTGTTCTAGCTCGATGGGTAAGTGACATGCCTTTCCATACACCAATCTATATGGAGTGGTACCCATTGGCGTTTTGAATGTCGTTCGATATGCCCATAACGCATCATCGATCTTAACCGACCAATCCTTCCTTGTTCTAGCGACTGTTTTCTCCAAAATAGATTTTTTTTCTCGGTTGGACACCTTAGCTTGACCGCTAGTTTGTGGGTGATAGCCAATTCCAACCTTGTGTTGCACTCCATAATTTTTCAACATTGCTTCAAACCGAATCTCCAAGAAATGTGTTCCCCTGTCACTAATTAACACACGTGGTAAACCAAAACGAGGAAAAATAACTTTCTTAAAGAACTTACTTACCACCCGAGCATCATTGGTTGGAGTAGCAATTGCTTCAACCCACTTTGAAACATAGTCAACGGCTACTAGAATATATCGATTACCATAGGAAGAAGGGAATGGTCCAATGAAATCTACCCCCCACATGTCAAACAACTCGACCTCGAGTATGTTATTGAGTGGCATCTCGTGCTTCCTTGAAATAGCACCAGTCCGTTGACAACAGTCACATGCCTTAACATATGCATAGACGTCTTTGAAAAAAGTTGGCCAATAGAAACCACATTGTAAAATCTTCGCGGTCGCTTTTGTAGGACCTGCATGTCCACCACACGATAAGTCATGGCAATGAGAAATAATATGGTTTACCTCACCTTCCGGGACACGTCTTCGAAATTGCATCCGCACATAATTTGTATAAGAATGGATCCTCCAAGAAATGTCTGTTTCCCTCATAAAATAATTTCTTCATTTGTTTAGATGAGTAGCCATGAGGCAATGTACCTGTGGATAAAAAAATTAGCTTAATCAGCATACCAAGGTGATTCAATTTAAGAAAGTGCTAATAAATGTTCATTAGGGAAAGAATCATCAATGAGAGGTCATCTCCACCCCCTTTATCAAGAAGGAGGCGAGAAAGATGGTCTGCAACGACATTCTCAGTCCCTTTTGTATCCCTTATCTAGATGTCATAATCTTGCAACATAAGGACCCATCTAATCAACCGCGGCTTGGCGTGACTCTTAGTCATCAAATATTTCAATGCAGCGTGATCTGTGTGGATTATCACCTTTGAACCAACAAGGTATGAGTGAAACTTCTCTATTGCATAAATTACTGCTAGCATCTCTTTTTCAGTTGTGGCACAATTCATTTGAGCAGAATCAAGAGTTTTACTAGAGTAATAAATAGCTTGAAGTTTCCTATCCTTCTGTTTCCCCAAGACGGCCCCTATCGCATAGTCACTAGCATCACACATAATTTCAAATGGTAGGGTCCAATCCGGGGGTTGCATAATGTAAGCGGAGATCAAAGCTTCCTTAAACATATTAAAAGCCTCAAGAGAAGCATCAGTAAATACAAATGGGGCATCTTTGGCCAAAATCTCAGTTAGAGGTCTAGCGATTTTCGAAAAATCTTTAATAAATCGCCTATAAAATCCTGCATGACCAAGAAAGCTCTGAATTCCTTTTACAGAATTAGGAGGGGGTAGTCGCTCAATGACCTTTATCTTTGCTTTATCAACCTCAATACCCTTATTTGACACCACATGGCCTAGAACAACTCCTTGTTATACCATAAATGACATTTTTCCTAGTTTAAAATTAAATTGACTTCTTTACATCTATGAAGCACCTTTTCCAAATTTTTAAGAAATACATCAAAAGATGTTCCATAGACAGAGAAGTCATCCATAAAAACTTCCATTGAATTTTCAATAAGACTTGAGAAAATTGCCATCATACAACGTTGAAACGTGGCTGGAGCATTACATAATCCAAATGGCATTCTTCGATAGGTGAAGGTGCCATAGGGACATGTGAAATTAGTCTTTTCCTGATCGCATGGACGAATGGGAATTTGAAAGAAACCAGAGTATCCATCCAAGTATCAGAAAAAGGAATGCTTAGCCAAACGTTCAAGCATCTGATCAATAAAGGGAAGGGGAAAATGGTCCTTCTGGGTGGCCTTATTCAATCTCCTATAATCAATACACATTTGCCAACCAGTAACAGTTCTAGTGGCGATTGGCTCACCCTTTTCCTTCTTGACAACAGTCATACCTCCTTTCTTTGGAACTACTTGTATAGGGTTAACCCACTTACAATCTGAGATAGGGTAAATTATTCCTGAAGCAAGCAATTTAAGAACCTCTGTTTTAACTAGCTCCATCATGTTTGGATTAATTCGTCTTTGAGGTTCTATGGAGGAGGTCTGATTGTCCTCAAGAATTATCTTATGCATACATAATGAGGGATTAATACCCTTAATATCATCAATGGTGTACCCAATAACACTTTTGTATTTTCTCAAAACAGTGAGCAGTTGCTCTTATTTTGTGTTATTAAGCTCAGCATTAACAATAACAGGATATGAGTTATTAGGACCAAGATATGCATATTTAAGAGTATAGGGGAGGGGTTTCAACTCTACCTCGGGAGGCGTAGTACTCTCCCCAACACTT
The DNA here is from genome assembly GCF_001683475.1 of Chenopodium quinoa. Lineage (NCBI taxonomy): Eukaryota > Viridiplantae > Streptophyta > Magnoliopsida > Caryophyllales > Amaranthaceae > Chenopodium > Chenopodium quinoa. The sequence goes on along the minus strand of NW_018742204.1, from coordinate 13,612,277 downwards.
GATACACGAAGGACTTCCTTCACGAGAGCGGTGGTTGGATTCGCTTTTCCTTCCTCAAGTAGCCGCGTGTACTCCCTTGTTTCCCACTCTTCCTCATTGGTGCCTCCTACCAACACCATTTCCAATGCATCGTCTGTCTTGATTAAGGGAAGTTTCTTACGTTCTAAGTCATCAAGGACATCCACTTGGCATATAGTTTCTCCCATGGAAGGAGTTCCCATAGCATTCAAGAGTGAATAATCCATTTTCTAGTCTCCCACCTCAAAAGTGATTCTTCCATTCATCATATCAATGATTGCACCTGCAGTGGCTAAGAATGGTCTACCAAGTATAATAGGGACATGTGCATCCTCCTCCATTTCTATCACAACAAAATCACATGGGATAAAGAATTTTCCCACACGAAGAGGAAAATCTTCAAGTATACCCAAGGGAAACTTCACCGACCTATCCGGAAGTAGTAGAGACATGCGCGTAGGCTTTAATTCACCCATTTGAAGTTTCTTGCAAATAGAGAGCGGCATGAGACTCACACTTGCACCAAGATCACATAATGCCTTGTTGATATCTATATCCCCAAGCTTCACTGGAATTGAGTAGCTAACTGGATCACCTAATTTCTTAGGAAGTGTATTTTACAAAATAGCACTACACTCTGCATTCAACACAACAATAGCATTATCCTCTAGCTTCTTCTTGTTAGAGAGCATATCCTTCAAAAATTTTGCATAAGATGATATGGCATCTCGGATATTGCATCTAAGAATGGAATGTTGATGTGAAGCTTCTTCAAAATATCAAGAAATTTTCCATACTTCTTCTCTAGTTTAGCTTGATCCAACCTTTGCGGGAAAGGAACTTGCGGCACATACGGAATAAGTGGTGGTGGAGTTGATTCCTTTGGCTCTTCCTCAATCGTAGTACCATCGACCACCTTATCTTTTGGGACTACCTCATCCATAACCTCCTTGGATGGCTCCCTCGTGGGAGGATATTCCAACTGCTTTCCACTCCTCAAAGTCACAGCATTCATATGCCCCTTCGGTGGTTTCTCAGTTTGACCTAGAAAAGCGCCCGGAGTCTTCACAGATTGGCCAACTTGATGAGCAAGTTGACTTATTTGATTTTCCATGAGCTTATTCCTAGCTTGTAGTTGTTGGATGTTGTTGTTCGTTGTGGTAACGAAGTTCTCAAGCATTAACTCAAAGTTGGATTTTTGTGGAGGTGGTTGCATAAGTTGTTAGACTAGAGGTGGTTTTGCTTGGAAACCAGGTGGTGCATTATAATTTTTGTTTCGAGGTGGTGGTGGAGGTGGATTTTGTTGAGCTTGGGTATTCATGTAAGAGAAATTTGAATGATGTTTCCAACCTCCATTGTATGTGTTTAAATGAGGATCATATGACCTTTTAGGATTTGAAGTGTAGAATGCATTGGCTTCCTCAATCGACATCTCATGTGAACTTTGTGGACAATCAGGTGCAATGTGACCTTGTACATGACACATTTGACAAGTTTCAGCAGATGAGCTAGAAGATGTTGCTTGGAACTTGTCAAACTTACTTGTCAATGCCTGCATAGAGCTAGTTAAAAGGGTTAGAGCATCAACTTCATGCATATCTCCCTTTTAACATTACGTCGTCCTCCTGGATGGTAATTATCATTTGCCGCCATCTTCTCAATTAGCTCCTTTGCCTCAGTCGGTTTCTTAGTCAGAAGAGAACCCCCATATGCAGCATCAATATAGATTCGGAACTTATGAGTCAAACCATTGTAAAAGGTTTGGATCAACATCTATTCAAGAATACCATGGTGAGGGAATTGTCTTTGTAATCGCTTGAACCTCCTACATGCTTCATATAAGGACTCATCATCTGACTGCCCGAAAGTAGATAGCTCATTTCTCAACCTTGCAGTCTTTTCCTGTCCTAAGGACTTGACTAGAAAAGCTTTCACCATGTTGTCCCATGTGTCAAAAGAGCCAGTACCTTCATCTTTTAACCATTCCTTCGCTCTATCCCGTAATGAGAAGGGGAAAAGGCGAAGTGTAATAGCATCATCTATAACACCATTTAGTTTCATAGTATCACACTTTTCCAAGAAACTATCAATGAGACTGACAGGGCATTCGTGAGGTATGTCTGCAAATGAATCATTAGAGATGAATTGAATGAACTGTGGCTTCAATTCAAAGTTCTGAGCAGTAACGGGTGGTCAGACAAAGATGGAGAGGAGTCCCGTTGTGGTATCGGGAATGCCATATTCCAAAAGAGACTTTGTTCCTAGATCAACCATGTTTCTAAGGTTTTGATTTCTCCTTCTTCTACCTCCTCGTCTCCTTGTAGTTGCTTCAATTTCAGAATCAAGAGGAATTAAATCGTCTGACCATGAACGTCAAGTTTTCATGCAACAAAGAACTAAAAGCAAAGAAATCAAGAACACAAGAGACAATAGCCGAAGCAACAGATAAAGATTAGTAAAAACGAATCATAAATATCTAGTATAAAACCGTTAGTCCCCGGCAACGACGCCAAAATTTGATAGGCGTGTTGCGTACCTAACAAAAATAAACCTAACTAGACCACTACTATGTAGACAGGCAAGCAAGGGTCGGATCCCAAGAAACTATGGTTCAACTAGTTAAATAGACTCAAGTAATTACTAAACAAGTAGCCAAATCAAATAAATGAGAATCAATAACGAAAGAACTAATTAAAATGATTAAATCAAAGCAAAATGACAATTTTAATGCTAAAAACATCCAAGATCAAGCATCACCACGAATACAATCAATGCAATAGTTGTTTTACCCCTAACGCATAATTCAATTGATTAATGAGGAAAAGTAATTCATGAATAATACAAATGGTCTCTACCGAGTTATCAATGACTTCTCTAACCAAAATCAAGCATACTTCCGTGGAATCAAGTAAATTAAAGACCATGAGCACATTACTCTAACTTCCTAGTCATCTATTCAACTACTCCCGTGACGAACTTCAAACCCTTTATTGATTTATTTAAATCTGTCAAAACCCAACTCCCGTTGCGATTAAAATAAAATATTAATAACAATACCAATTATCCCTAATATAGTATTGGCATAAACATAATCAATTAAGCATATCAATTACAATTATTATTAGAGAATTTAAAGAATTAAATCATGCATTAATCATATTCGGGTTCCGCTAGATCTTGGAATAAAGAAACTACTTACACATATTAACGAATGCAAAAACAATATTCAATGAAGAAAACATGATTAATAAGCAATTAAAAGTAAAAGAAGAAATAAAGATGAATACCAATTGCTTGAATGAAGAAGAGTACCAATTGTTGGTGAACAAAGATCAAAACTTGAAAGTAAAATGAAATCTAGATCTAGAGAGAATATTAGGGTTCTAATAGTGTTTAAAAACTGCAAAGATAATAACTAAGTGTTTTAGTCGGGCTTTACAAAGGATATTTATATCCTATAATTAAGAAAATCCCGAAAAAAAATAGGAAAACGGCTCTGCGAAACCGTGCCCGGTCAGACCAGGAAAAGCCGCTCGGTCGGGCGCAAGAGACAAAATCTCCCAAGCGCTTCTTCACGTAACCTCCAGGTGTAGTACCTCGTTTTCCCGGTCTGGCAGGGAAATGTTTCCCTCCAGGGCGGACAAAAGCTAAACTCTCCATCCAATGCTCTTCTCTTCCTTCCTTCGCTCTGGCTGCCAGGGCAATGTTTCCCTCTAGGGTGGACACGAGAAAACTCTCCTCTATCTTAATAGGCTCTCGTGGCTATTTAAAACAAGACCAAATCATCCGAAATTCTTCATATGCCTACAAAATAAATCAAATAGACCAAGCCACACTAGAGAAGAGAATATTAGCGAGAAATAGCTCCGTAGAGCTCAGAAACCATACAAAAATAGCTATAAAATGAGGGTAAAATATGGTACAGAACGTGTACATTAATTATGATATAGAAATCATGTTTAGGGTGTTTTGATCTTCCTAGTATCATATTTAGGGTAACAACTAAAATTTCTAATATCAAATATGATAATTGTGATTCCTGCGATGCTTCCTTTTCTTTCTTGATATTCATATTAGTATTATGGTAGGGCTAAAGCTTTTATCTTATATTGGTTAGTAACATGCTAGTGTTTGTTATTAATCTTGTTAGTATCATGCCTAGGATCTTGCTCTTATTATGCTTTAACATGATTATTATCATTATTATTATTATGTTGCTTGATGATTATTGTTATTTCTTGATCACACCTTTTATGCATGTTTAAAGGGAATTTGTACTTATAATCACGCTTAATAAGATAATTAATAATCTTGTTTAGGGTTAATGTGATTATAATTCAAGTGATCGTCAATAATAGTTTTGTTTGTGCATTAATATTCAACCAACATAGATTAAATAGATTTAGGGTTAATCATATTGATTGCATGTTAGTCAGAAAGCGCACATGAATACGATCAGAATAAAGTAGAGGCCTATTATTAGGGTAGGTTCAATCTCTTTTAGGTTGGATTTGTACCTTCATCCCCAAACTACCAGTCATGGTTCCAGACCTATTGGAGTTAATAATCTCTGGGATCGTTAAGGGCTGTAACCTTCACCGTGTGAACGGTTTACAAGTTCCTAAAACTTGTTGGTGACTCTTTTGCTCTATCTTCTTTCCCTTTGGACGCCGCCATGCTTAAGTGTATAATCACAGTGGGGTTCAAGTCTGGGGTAATGCTTGACATATTCCCAACAGTTTTTGGCGACTCTACTGGGGAGGATTTCTATTTTAATTCCTAAAATTTATTTTGGCAATGACTTAGAATGAGTGGTTGAGACTCGAAAAGTTCTAAGTATTTCATTTGTGTAATTTTGATTAACATTATTGTTATATGCATAAAAAAAAATCTCATTGAAAAGACCATCAGTAATGAGTTAAAAACATAGGATTTTTACACTTAGGAAATTTGACGAATATCCTTCACAACTAGGATCGAAATAATGCTGCGTGAAACTGGAAAATTTTATCGAGCACAGAAAGCTGCCGAGGCATGAAGAAACTGGTGTCAGAAAACAGAGTCTGTCACCAACGATTTGACTCTGTTACCAGGCGACACTCTTGTCGCCAGGAGAAAGAACAAAATTGCGGCGACGACCTCTGTTCGCTGGCGCCAAGTTCTTCCAATGACGAGCCAAAAATATACGTTCTAATTTGAACCAGTTTTAAGCACTGTTTGCTCAATCCTACTTCCTGATTGAGTTTTTCTCACTTTTCTGAATTCCATATGTGTTTTACATATGGACATAACCCTTTGGGAATTCATGCTCTATCTACCTGATTGAATGCTCTGTGCAACAAAGGGTACATCCGAGAATGTTGAATTCACCAAACCATGGAAGCGAGTTTTTAACTCGCGGTGTCCCATCCACTCGCACCAACCCTTCAAAAGGTAAGGCTTCCGCGTAGTGCATCCGGACAATTAACCATGGACCCTCTTTGACTAACCCATATCCCGAACTTTAGAGAACTAGAGTCATGGTTAGGTTGCGAACTCATTGCATCATATTGTGCCTACTTGCCTAATTATGCATTATTTGCTGTGCATACTCTATGTGTTTTTCCTAACCGTTTGTTTGACTTGTGTTTAAGACTAAATAAAATGATTAATGACTAAAAAGACTTTGCCTAATTAATTATTTATTTATTTTGAGTTATTAAAGTCTAATAATTTAATCTGAATTGACTTAGTATGACTTTAGGCATGTCCCGTAGAGTAATAATACCGAAAGCAGTCCCAAATTAACGTTCCAGCAATGGCGCCACAATTTGGACTGCAGCGACACACTGTGGTGTGCAACGCCTGGCGACAACTCTGTCGTGTAGCTCTGCACTGCAAAGTGTGGCGACAGTTCTGTAACTTTGGCGACAGTTCGGTATTTTGCTTGAGTCATCACTATGAGTCTAAGTAAACAGTTTTCTAATCAATTCGATTAATTGGTTAACAACGGTACCTTTGTTAAGTTCTTAATTGAGTCTAGACACTAAGTCCCATGGTCTTACACAAGAGTCAAAGCATGTCACTTGCACTCACAACGTAAAGCACGCCCTAATATGTATATACTCCGTGACCATGTCTTAGGTTCATGCATGAGTCGATTTTTTTCCGTCATTTGAGTTGGGGGTACATTCTATTGATCCTAATTTTTTTCATATCTCTGTGAAGCAACAACAAATGGACCTTATGCAATAAAGCTTGAGCAAGTTATCTAGTGATTACAAGTTTCAAGTCATTAGTTCACAAGGGGTCCTGGTGGACAAGGAGCTTCTTCCGCAGAAGTTCAATGCCACCGACATCCCTAAATTCAAGGCAACAGATAATCCTTATCTTCACTTAAGAGCCTTTGAAACTATAGTGAACATTAAGGGGATTGATAAGAAAGTCTTTCATTCCTTGTTTACCTTATCTCTTGAAACCGTTTTCCAACAATGGTTCTTCTCCCTTGACAAAGAAAAAACCTCTACCTGGGAATCGATAGTAAGCGCTTTCATTCATAGATATAAGTGCAATATTCAAGTCGAAACAGATTATATAAAACTTGAGGTGCTAAAACAAAAAGAGAACGAAGGCTTTACTTCTTTCTTCAATAAATGGAGGGAAACTTCCGCTAATATGATTGAGGTACCTTCCGAAAAAGAATCCGTGAAGATGTTCATCAAAAATTTACAAGAAAAATATTCAAAGCACTTAAAATATCAACACAACTAGAATACTTTCAAGGCCGTCTATGATATCGGTATTGAAATTGAAGATGATCTCGCAAAGAAAAAAACTACTAACAATAACAACCACAGTGGCTGGAAAGGGAAGAAGAACTACAATCCTTCCTCTTCCGAAAACGCCCACTCTAGTAACAATGTTAGTACCTTTGATCTCAGAGAAGTCTTGGCCATGGATAACCAAGGATCTATGTAACACCCCCAAATTACTCTAATAATAATTATTATAAAACATGATTTAAGAGAGTAACTTAGGAGCATTACCGCCACGTGATTACGTAAGGCTTTTCAAAACAGAGACTTGCAGCGGAGAATATACATACTTAACTTTTATATATTGATAATAATAGTAATAGTAGATTTCAAAATTGAACCATATGAGAATTTTTCATACAAAACGTCAACCATGAGACCTAGACTACATGATTATCGCCCTTCATCCCCAATGCCACATTTAGATCACGTCGAGTCATCATCACCTATCTACTTATCAAAATGATAAGTAGGGCCAAGCCAAAACAAAAGAGAAATACGTATTAGCAAAAACGCTAAGTACATACCAATGATAGATACGTAAAATCAAGTTATTTAATTAAACACGCTTTCGTAAGATTTAGCATTTATAAATAACAATTATTCAAACCTTCCATAAATAGAAATTTCACATTAAGAAACATTTAGAAACATTCCAAAAATTATCAACATTTCAAAACCAACGACTTTCCCAAAATAGATTCCAATAGAAATGGAGGATCAATATTTTCGTAATCCATTTTTCCACCTAAGTGTGCACACCCCCCCCCCCCCCCCAAGATAGTAACTCCTTACATAGTGCTATCAAGGGGAAAGACTAGGTCATTCATAGTCTATAGTCTTCAATTTTATCTCCACATAGTGGGAGTCATAAAAATCCAATACATATCTTTGATACATCAACCTTCCAATTCCCATGTATGGGATTTCAACAATTTTTGCTCTTTAAAATGAATTTGAATTCAAGTATGTGTATAAGCAACTTTTAGAACATTGAAATAATTTTCAAAAGATCAAACAGTAAAACATTTCACAATATTCATTTCATAAACATTCATAAATCCTTGTTCAACATTCAAACATATTTCATCATTCAAAACACAAAACACATTTGTATAAAATCACATATTTAAAGATCTAGCCACGAGTACGTACCTTGATCTTTACAACTATTCCACCTAGATTTACAACCACGAACTATCTCCTAAATAAACATTATATGGAGTATTTTAAATAAGAATCAAATATGAAACCTTACAAAAAACATAAATTGAAAATAGATATTAGTTTTGAAATACTAATCGCAAAACAATATAAAGTAGCAAAGCTCACGGGAAGATTCAAGTTGAAAAGGAGTCAGATCTTGCAGAAGCCATATCTCATAGTATATAACTTTGAATCGGGTGATTCTTGAGCCTAACCTCAAGGATTATTTTATAGGAACAACTTTATGTCAAACAACAAAAGGCTAAAAATGACCGGAAGTGGTTGATAAATGTCCTGGAACATATACGGGGTGAAGTAGTACGAAAATGGGAGGAAGAAAGAAGAAAAGAAGGATGAAGCTTTAAGAGCAAGAGACTTTTTGATTAAAATGGCTGAACTTTGGTTCTATTTATAGAGTTTGAGAACTTGGGGGTCAAGTATTCAAGCTTGTAGAGGAAGTTTATGAGGTCATGTTGTTGACATCATGTATGATGTTAACAACTTGGAGGTCAAGTATTCAAGCTTGTAAAGGAAGTTTGTGACTTTGGTCATGCTTTAGGAGTAAGAAATGGACTTAGGTCCTTTGTCTTGGAGCAAAGAAATACTCAAAGTAGAAAAATCATATATTTGGATACTAAATTCCCGGCTTTCATATCAAAATCTTTTATAAAAAAAACATAATTTTAACCAAATAATTTTCGTAAATAAAACTAAATAAAATTCTTTTGAGTCACTTTAAAGCATAATAATATGTATTATTAATAAACTATGATGTATTCAAGTAAAAACAAAATTAATAGTTCATTAAACGGGTTTAAAAATACGGGGTATTACAATCTAAGAAGCAACTAAGGAAAGACTTCACTCCCATTGGGATGAGCTATAATACTGCCTTCGATCGACTCCATGCTAAGGGACTCATCACTCCCATTGGACCTATTCAAAATCCCGCATCTGAAAAGAGATTGCCTAGTTGGAATCCAAATACACATTGCAAATATCATCAAGGTAGGGGTCATACTACTGAGAGTTGTTGGAAGCTAAAGGAGGCTATCCAACATTTGATCAATAATGACAAGCTTCCCATGCCTCCAGCTAGCAAGAAGAGCGAGTGATGATAAAGCAAACTACACAAGACAAGAGGCGAGCTTCGACAACAAGATTTCGTGACCTCCTTTTTTCTTTTTCTTTTATTTATCCTTTCCCCCAATAAGTCTAGCATAGGCACCTTTTTATTCTCCTTAGATTTATTTTGTAGGATCGTTATTTCTTTCCTTTAATAAAAATGAGCATTTATTTTCTTGCATATGATCATTTCGTTACATTGCATTTCTTTCTTTTTTTTTAAAAAAATATCCATGTCAAACTAAACACAAGATATACAAATTATTTGAGGCACCCCTTGTAGCCACATCATATCATATTTCACCCCTCAAATATGCAATCCTTTTTTGATAAACCAGTTTAAGCCTCGTCTAACGATAGACCTTTCATTTTTCAACCCATATCTACCTAACCCTGGGATGGGATGGTGTGCAACTTATGCAATTTTTTGTAAAAAAAAGCTTGAGTGATTTCAAAGTATTAAAATAGAAAAAGATAAGCAAAAATAAATAAAAGTGTACAAAAGGGAAAGTGTTCCAATGTCTTTGACATGAACATGTCTTTGATATGAACACGTCTCAGATTACGTTTCTTATTGAGTGCTTGGTACTGTGCCTGAGAAACATGAATGCCAAGTGAGTGATAAACAGAATGATTGGGATTTCCTACACTTATCAAAAAAGGTTCAAAATAAAATAAATAAAGCAAAAAAAGAGAGCTAAAAAAGAGTGAGAAACCTCAAGCATAAAAATACAAAGATTCAAATGCAAGGTTGCACACCTTAGGGGCTTATCGAGGGTCTTGAGCCTTTATCCCCTTCTTCTTCAACCTTTAGCGTAACCACGTTACAACCCTTAAAAAGACCTTTTTTAAGGTATACACACACTTGTACGAGGTTCGGCTAGAGCTACGTTCGGCCTGATTCCTAATGGATACGTAGGCAACCTCACACCGAGGTGCGACCGTAATAAAAATTCATTCACATTCACATTCACACATCATGAACATATCAAAGGATCTCCTATGCTCATCCGCCTATATACTTAGAGCTAGAATTGAGGGCTTGATCCCTACATCATTAGCCTACCCAGCCTTACAGTCACCACCATTTGACTCTTCTATATATATTTTTACACATTTAGCCTTTACGGCCTAACCTTAGTGTCACTTTCACACACATCACGGATACATGACCAAATATACTTCTCTTAGGAACCCTTTGTCATGAAATCTTAGCCCAACGCTGAAGCATGCCTTGTCATATCAACATCAATCATCATCGCATCACAAAGTACGAACTGCTTAGCCTCCGCGCCTAAGTTACCCAAATGTTTTCATCATTGAGTCATTAATTGACATAGCCTAGGATGGATTAATCCTTGAACCTTGAGAAATAGTATCAACAACTTTTGATTATCTTTTAACATGCACTTCCCAAAAACTTTACTTCGATTCTTTTTTGCGTCTTTCTTTTTAAGGAGAAAGTCGGTACCCTCCACAAAAATGACATAAAATTTTGGTTTTTCTGCATTTCGAGTCATTAACACATTGGGTCATGTTGTGTTATCACATTGAGTAAACACTATGCACACACGAGTCACACGAAGTGAGTCATCATTAAGTCAAGTTTATACCTTGAGTCGTGTCAATTAATGAGTCAAGTAACACTAAGCCTTAGGTCAACCCTAAGATAATTAAAAAAGAGAAGAAAAGTCTTGTAGCAAAAAATATAAATGCAGGTGCATCCCAGCAAGCGAGGACATTCCCGGATTTTTTTGAAAAAAAATGCGAATATAACACATGAGGTTCTTCCAAGATGAGAGGAGTTACATGGATAAGTAAATTAGAGATTAAGAGCTTTAATTCAGAAAAGATTTGAGCGGATTTGGTTGAAAGGAAACGACCAAGTATAGAGTTCGAAGCGAAACCGAGCAACGAACAACAGAAGCAACAAAAGAAATTTGACATGATTAAGTAGTCGGTTTGATTACAATTGCAAACAAGTGATTGACCTGGCGAAAGTTCGTCTCACTTGGCTTAAAGCGCCTAAACAATGGCTCATCGCAAAGGCACCAACATAATGGTTCATAAACCATAGAAGCACTGACATAATGGTTTACAAACAGTAAAAGCACCGACATAATGGTTCACAAAGAGTTCCTAGGATGGAAGATTTTCACAAATCAATTTGAAGCCTTTAAGAATCGCAGAAATGGTTCTTGAAAAAGATTTTCCAAAGATGGAAGGGTTGATTTGAAGATTTAAGATGACGAAACTTTCAACAGAGGGACTTTAAGATATGAAGTCTCTCGCTTGGGTTTGAGAAGGATGGTTTGAGATGAAGCGACCTTCGATAGCTTTCACTATGATTGAGGAAGTTATTATTTGATTTGAGGAAAGAACGATTCAAAAATGAAGCAGTCATCGACAACATTCGCTAAGATTGTGGAGTTTGTCACCAAGATTTGAGAAGATAGCACGAGATGGGCAGTCTTCGACAGCATTCGCTAAGATTGTGGACGTTGTCACCAAAGATTTGAGAAAATAGCACGAAATGGGTGGTCTTCGATTGTATTCTCTAAGATTGTGGAGGTTGTAACCGAGATTTGAGAGGAGCGATTCGTGATGAGGCGGTCTTCGACGATTTTTGGTATGATTGGGAAAGTTGTCACTATGATACAAGAAAAAGGCTCGAGATGTAGCAGCATTGATTGACGGTGTTCCCTAGCTTGTGGAGGGTTGTCACAAACAACAAGAGGTGATTTCAAGAGAAGTTATCTTCGATGACATTCCCTAGATTGTGGAAGGTTGTCACAACAGCAAACACAATGAATCGTTTACTCCCAAAGACGTGTGCTTGACGATGTAAGATAATCGTTTCTTAACTCTTTTTATCTGTTTTAACTAATGCTAGTTTTTCAGGTATCGGCGTTACAAGAATGGTTTAGGATCGCAGAATGTTATAATCATTCTCTGTCCCAATCGCTACTTTGACTTTTGTTTTTGAAACTCGTATTTCTCTAAACTCAGTCAAAGTGGGGGCTTCTGTAGACACCCATTTGTTTCTCCCCAAAACCAAACCCGGTGATGAGTACATTTCACGTCAAATCATAATCGAATGAAGTGAAAGTGTGGAAAGTCTAGTGTCGCGGTTTGTTTTTATTTATTTTCTTTCACTCTGTTTTTGAAAACCTATTTTAAGAAAACAGCTAATCCAGTTTAGTTTGGTCCATGAAAAGGGTCCAATAATGGTGTAGTTGGGTCGGGTTCGAAAAGAGATTTCCAACGATATCTTATAAGCCCAATTCCGATGAATAATGAGGAAGTTACGGCCAGATTATTAATCTGGGTCCAGTTTGGTTCTTATATGCGGCCCAATGATCTAGAGGAGGGCCTAATATCGATTTATCTTTCCTAATACGATTAAGATTGATTATAGTATTCTAGAATCTTCTAGAAGGTTCTTTTGAATCCTAATTTAATTAGCATTGGTAAATTGACTTTGATTGACTTTTAAGAGTTTTAATCAGAATAAAAGAAGTGTTTTTAAGGAAAATACAATTTTGCCCTCTTATAAGGTTAAATTATATCAAAATAAGAAAACGTGTGGAAAATTATTTCAAGCGCCATACGACAGCTCTGTTACCTGGCGACATACCTCGCGTCTGGTGATAGGTCTGTCGTTTGTCGACATGCGCATGTTTGGCGCTGCTGTAGACACCCATTTGTGTCTCCCCAAAACAAAACCCGGTGTTGAGTACCTTTCACGTCGAATCATAATCGAATGAAGTGAAAGTGTGGAAAGTTTAGTGTTGCGGATAGTTTTAATTTCTTTTCTCTTCTCTCTGTTTTTGAAAACTTATTTTAAGAAAACAACCAATCAAGTTTGGTTAGTTCATGATATGGGTCCAATAGTAGTGTAGTTGGATGGGGCTTGACAAGAGCTTTCCAACGATATATTAAAAGCCCAATTCCGATGAATATTGAGGAAGTTATGGCTAATTTACTAAACTGGGCCTGGTTTGAGCCTTATATGCGGCCCAATTATCTAGGGGAGGGCCTAATATGATTTATCATTCCTAATGCAATTAGGAATGGTTTTAGTCTTCTAGATTCTTCTAGAAGGTTTTTTTCATTCCTAATTCAATTAGCATTGATAAATTGACTTTTGTTGACTTTTTAGAGTTTTAATTAAAATCAAAGAACTTTTTTTGAGGAAAGATACAATTTTATCCTCCTGTACGACAATTTTTATCTTATTTTAAGAAAACGCGTGATTTTCTGAATCAGCGCCAAACGCCAGCTGTAGCGCCTGGCGTCTGGCACTAATGTTGGCGCCTGGGCCCAACAGCCAGCGTTGGCGCTGGTTCAGTTTTTTGTGCTCCGGACTCTGTTTCGATGTTTTATCTTTTTGGCTGATTTTCTCTATAAATAACGTATTAAAAACTCTGTTTTCGATAACCATATTCACCTACAACCAGTTTTCATTCACAATCATCAATTCTCTCTCATTCTCTTCTATAATCATTCACCAACTCTCATCAAGATTCTCTATTACTCTCTCTTTTTAATCTAAACTAGCTTTTTACATACAAAATTCCGCATTCATTAGATCTAGAAACAGCTAGCCATATTCGAAGTTGCCTTCGCCCTAGACGTGAAAGGTTTAATTTCTGAGGGTTTGGTCCCAAATCTCTATTTTAATATTTAATTTAATTGTTGTTTGTTATTTTCCTTGGAGTTACTAACGTGTGTATTTTGTTATTAGAAAGAGGTACGAGGAATCAAAGTAAGTGCTTTAATGGTTTTTATTGATGTTATTATGTAGAAATCATGCATAGATTGTTGTTTTGATTCCTAGTATCATGTCTAGGGTAACTTTAATATCAAGTATAATTAAAAGTATGATGCTTCTTTTGTTCTTCTTTATATTTATGATTGTTAGTATCATGTTATGGTTAAATATTTGATTTTTATTGCTTAGTGAAATGCAAGGGTTTGTTATTAATCTTGTTAGTATCATGCCTAGGATCTTGCTATGCTTTAACATGATTATTATTATTAACAAGATTGTTATAATTTATGATGATTATATTTTCATTATTTTGATTATTATTGTTATGATTATTATTGTGTTGCTTGATTCATTGTTATTGCTTGATCACACCTTTTATGCATGTTTAAAGGGAATTTGTATTTGTAATCACGCTTAATGAGATAATTAATAATCTTGTTAGGGTTAATATGATTATAATTCAAGTGATCGCCAATAATAGATTTATTTGTGCATTAAATTCAACCAACATAGATAAACAGGTTTAGGGTTAATCCTATTGATTGCATGTTAGTCAAAAAGAGCACATGAATACGATCAGAATAAAGTAGAGGCCTATTATTAGGGCAGGTCCAATCTCTTTTAGGTTGGATTTGTACCTTCATCCCCGAACCCTTATTTGGTTCATGACCTTATGGAGTTGACGATCTCTTGGATCGTTAAGGGGTGTAACCTTCACCTTGTGATGGTTTACAAGTTCCTTAAAAACTTGTTGGCGACTCTTTTGCTCTATCTTCTTCCCATTTGGACGCTACCGTACTTTAGTGTATGATCACAGTGGGGTTCAAGCTAGGGGGTTAACACTTGAAATTATTCCCTACAGTTTTTTGGCGACTCCACTAGGGAGGATTTGTATTTTAATTCCTGAAATTTATTTCGGCAATGATTTAGAATGAGTGGATGAGACTCGAAAAGTTCTAAGTATTTCATGTGCGTAATTTTGATTAACACTATTGTCATATGCATAAAAAAGATCTCATTGGAAAGACCATCCGTAATAAGTTAAAAACATAGGATTTTACACGTAGGAAATTTGAGAAATATCTTTCACAACTAAGACCAAAATACTGCGCAAAACTGGAAAATTTTATCGAGCACAGAAAGCTGCTGAGGCATGTAGGAATTAGCGTCAGCGACCAGAGGATTGGCACCATATTTTTAACTGTAGTGCCAGACGCAAGCATTGGGGTCAGGCTCTACAGCTAAAATTTGGCGTCAAGCTCTGTTTGTTGGCGCCAAATTCTTCCAATACTAATCCAGAAATATGCGTTTTAATTTCGACCAGTTTTTCGTATTGTTTTCTCGATCCTACTTCCTGATTGACTTTTTTCTCACTTCAAAAACCCATATGTGTTCTACATACGGACATAACCCTCTGGGAATTCATGCTCCATCTACCTGATTGAACGCTCTGAGCAACAAAAGGGTACATCCGAGATTGTTGAATTCACCAAACCACGGAAGCGAGTTTTTCTAAAACTCGCGGTGTCCCCTCCACTCGCGCCAACCCTTCACGGTTAGGCTTCCGCGCGGTGTATCCGGACAATTAACCATGGACCCTCTATTAACTAAACCATATCCCGAACTTTAGAGAACTAGAGCCATGGTTAGGTTGCAAACTCATTGCATCATATATGCTTATTTGACTAATTGTGCATTATTTGTTGTGCATATATGCTATGTTTTCTTAACCGTTTGTTTGACTTGTGTTGAGATTAAATAAATTAATGACTTAAAGAACTTTTCCTAATTAATTAATTAATTTGAGTCAATAAAGTCTAATATTTTAATCAGAATTGACCTAGTACGACTTTAGGCATACCCCTATTGATTAATAACACCGAAAACAGTCCCAGATTGAAGCTCCAGCATTGGCGCTAAAATCTGGACTGTAGCGCCACTTTGTGGAGTGTGGCGCCTGGCGACAGCTCTGTCGTCTGGCGCTACGCTACACAGTGCGACGCCAGTCCTGTCGTTTTGCCGACAGTTCGGATTATTGGTCGAGTCATCACCTAGTGTCTAATTAACCAGTTTGCTAATTAATTCGGTTAACTTTTGCTGTCAATAACACCTTGTAGAGTCATTAATTGAGTCTAGTCACATAGTCTAGCCACATGATCATGACACGAGTCTTAACGTACCACCTACACTCACTAGTCTTAGCACACACTTTGAGTATACATCACCGTGGCCATGTCTTAGGTTCATGCATGAGTTGGTTTTTTTTCCGTCATTTGAGTTAAGAGCACATCCTATCCCTAATTCTTCATATCCCTCCACCTCCATCATCTTTATTCATATTCTATACAATCTTTCTTCATTTCTTCCATCCATTGCATGTTGAATAAAGTTTGAGTCAAATAATTAATAATGAGCATCCCCTAATTCCTTTTCCACAGTAATTGGTCGAGGAGAGAAGGGCGATTAATCAAGGACAACCTCTTTATTCAATTTTCACTTTTCGATAAACCAATTCGTCAAAAGAGGAAGGCTAAAAAGATAATGGCAAGTCAAGAAGAGGTCAATGAACTTAGGAGTCAATTGAATGATGTGACTGAGGTGTTAAAGGCTTTAACCCTCAAAATTGATGACCCTGTGAAGCAACAACAAATGAACCTCATGCAAGAAAGTTTGAGAAAGCTGTCTAGTGACTATAAATTTCAGGGCATGAGTTCATAAGGGGTCTTGCTGGACAAAGAAATTCTTCCGCATAAGTTCAACGCCACTAACATCCCTAAATTCAAGGCAACAGATAACCCTTATTTTCATCTAAGAGCTTTCGAAACTATAATGAGCATTAATGGTATCGATAAGAAGGTTTTCCCCTCTCTGTTCTCACTATCTCTTGAAACTGTTTGCCAACAATGGTTCTTCTCCCTTGACAAAGAGAAAACCTCTACCTGGGAATCGATAGTAAATGCTTTCGTTGATAGGTACAAGTGCAATATTCAAGTTGAAACCGACCATAAAAAACTTGAGATGCTAAGCCAAAAAGAGAATGAAGGCTTTACTTCTTTCTTTAATAAATGGAGGGAAACTTCCACTAAGATGATTGAGGTGCCCACTGAAAAAGAATTTGTGAGGATGTTTATCAAGAATCTCTAAGAGAAGTATTCGAAGCATTTAAAATATCAACACAATATGAATACTTTTAAGGTCGTTTATGACATCGGAATTGAAATCAAAGATGACCTCGCAAAGCAAAAAGCTACTAACAATAGTAACCACAGTGGCTGGAAAGGAAAGAAGAACGACAATCCTTCTTCTTCCGAAAACACCCACTCAAGTAATAATGTTAGCACCTTTGACCATAATGGTGTCTTAGCCATGGACAATCAAGGATGTAAAAGGAAACCCAGGAGAGAACTCACACCCATTGGAATAACCTACGATGCTGCTTTCGACCGTCTCTACGATCGAGGATTAATCAAACCTATTGGCCCTACCGAGGATCCAATGCTAGAAAATCGATCTTCGAGATGGAATCCCAACTCTTATTGTAAGTACCATCGAGGAAAAGGTCATACCACTGATGAATTCTACAGGTTTCAAAATCTAATTCAAGATCTCATAGAAGCAAACAAGATCCCATTGCCTCTAGCTAGCGAGAAGACTGGGTGATGATGAAGCGAATGACACAAGACAAGAGGCGAGCTTCAACGACAAGATTTCATGACCTCTTTTTTCTATTTCTTTTTCATTTTTTCCTTTCCCTAATAAATCTAGAATAGACACCTTTCTTTTCCCTTAGATTAATTTTGTAGATTCTTCCTTTTCCTTTTTTTTTTAATAAAATGAGCATTTATTTCCTTGCATATGATCATCGCATTGCATTTCATTAAAAAAATAAATAAAAATAAAAATAAAAAATCCATGTCGAATTAAGCACAAGTGTAGACACCTATTTGTGTCTCCCCAAACCAAACCCAGTGATGAGTACCTTTCACGTCGAATCATAATCGAATGAAACGAAAGTGTGGAAAGGTCTAGTGTTGCGGAAAGTTTTATTTCTTTTCTTTTCTTTTCTCTTCTCTCTGTTTTTGAAAACTTTATTTTAAGAAAACAGCCAATCCAGTTTGGTTGGTCCATGATATGGGTCCAATAGTGGTGTAGTTGTATGGGGTTTGCAAAGACCTTTCCAACGATATATTATAAGCCCAATTCCGATGAATATTGAGGAATTTATGGCCAATTTACTAAACTGGGCCCGGTTTGAGTTTTAAGTACGGCCCAATGATCTAGGGGAGGGCCTAATATGATATATCATTCCTAATGTAATTAGGAATGGTTTTATTCTTCTAGAACATTCTAGAAGGTTTTATCATTCTTAATTCAATTAGGACTCTTGAGAGTTTTAATTAGATCAAATAGCATTTTCGACTGAAATTATATTATTTTATCTTCCAGTACGGGAAATTTATCAGAATTTCGAAAACGCGTTGAAATCCAAATTGGCGTCCAACCCCAGGCCTTGGCGCCTGGAATCAGGATTGGCGCCAGACGCCAGCCATTGGCGCCTGGCGCTAGCCACTGGTCCTGGCGCCAAGTTAGTTTTTCGATCTTCAGACTCTGTTTTGATAAATTATCTTTTTTGGATGATTTTCTCTATAAATATCGTATCAAAAACTCCGGTTTCAATCATCAACAATCACTTTATGAATTACCAATAATCAACTCTCTTCATTCACAAAATTATTCATCAACTCTCTTCATTCATCTACATCATTCATTCATCAATTTTCAATAACATTAATCTTTTAGCATTCTTTTCTAAACCTTACTCTTTCATACATAATTCCGCATTCACAAGATCTAGAAACACCTAGCCATATTCGAAGTTGCCTTCGCCCTAGACGTGAAAGGTTTAATTTCTGAGGAAAGAGGTACGAGGCATCCAAGTAAGTACTTTAATGGTTTAATTGATATTATGATATAGAAATCATGCCTAGATTGTTATTTTGATTCCTAGTATCATGTCTAGGGTAACTTTAATATTAAGTATGATTAAAAGTATGATGCTTCCTATACTCTCCCTAATATTTATGATTATGATCATGATTATTGATTATTATTAATGATATTGATTATTTATTATGTTGCTTGATATGTATTATATTTTATATTATTGCTTGATCACCTTTTATGCATGTTTAAAGGGAATTGGTACTTGTAATCACGCTTAATAAGATAATTAATAATCTTGTTAGGTTAATTGTGATTATAATTCAAGTGATCGCCAATAATAGTTTATTTGTGCATTAAATTCAACCAACATAGATAGACAGGTTTAGGGTTAATCCTATTGATTGCATGTTAATCAGAAAGCGCACATGAATACGATCAGAATAAAGTAGAGGCCTATTATTAGGGCAGGTTCAATCTCTTTTAGGTTGGATTTGTACCATCATCCCCGAACCCTTATTTGGTTCATGACCTTATGGAGTTGACGATCTCTTGGATCGTTAAGGGGTGTAACCTTCACCTTGTGATGGTTTACAAGTTCCTTAAAAACTTGTTGGCGACTCTTTTGCTCTATCTTCTTCCCTTTTGGACGCCACCGTACTTTAGTGTATGATCACAGTGGGGTTCAAGCTAGTGGGATTTTTAAAGGCTTGAAATTATTCCCTACAACAAGGTATACCAATGATTTGAGGCACCCCTTGTAGCCACATCATATTTCTTTCACCCTTCCAATTTACAATCCTTTCTTCATAAACCACTTTGAGCCTCGTCTAACGATAGACCTTTCATTTTTCAACCTACATCTACCTAACCTTGGGATGGGATAGTGTGTAACTTATGCAATTTTTTTTTTAAAAAAAAAGCTTGAGTGATTTCAAAGATCAAAATAAAAGATAATAATAAAAGTGTACAAAAGGGTAAGTGTTCCAATGTCTTTGACATAAAAATATCTTTGATATGAACACGTCTCAGATTGCGTCTCTTATTGAGTGCTCGGTACAGTGTCTGAGAAACATGAATTCCAAGTGAGTGATAGACCGCATGATCGAGATTGCCCACACTTATAAAAATAAAATAAATGCTAAAGTAAAAAAAAAAAAAAAAAGAGCTAAAAAGAGTAGAAACTCAAGCATAAAAAATATAAATATTCAAAAGCAAGGTTGCACACCTTGGGGGCTTACTTAGGGTCTTGAACCTTTATCCCCTTTCTTCTTCAAGCCTTTAGCCTAACCACGTTACAACCCTTAAAAAGACCTTTTTGAGGTATACACACTTGTGCGAGGTTCGGCTAGAGCTACGTTCGGCCTGATTCCTAACGGATACGTAGGCAACCTCACATCGAGGCGCGACCGTAATAAAAATGCATTCATATTCACATTCACACACTTACACTATGATCATATCAAGGGATTTCCTATGCTCATCCCTTTTCATTTAGAGCTAGACTTGGGGGCTTGATCCCTACATCATTAGCTTACCTAACCTAAGAGTCACCATCATTTGACTCTTCTAAAAATAATATTTTCTCCACACACTTAGCTCTTGCGGCCTAACTTTAGTGTCACTTTCACACACTGCACAAATACATGACCAAATATACTTCCCTTAGGAACCCTTTATCATGAAATCTTAACATAACGTTGAAGCATGTATTGTCATGTCAAAATCTCTTATCAATCATCATCGCATCACAAAGTATGAAGTGCTTAGCCTCCGTGCCTAAGTTACCCAATTACTTTCATCATTGAGTCAACCATTGAGATAGCCTAGGATGGATTAATCCTTGCACCTTGAGAGATAGTATCAAATAACATTTGACTAAGCTCATTCAATATGCACCTTCAAAAACTTCACTTCTTTCTTTTTCGGGTCTTCTTTTTCGGGAGAAAGTCGGTACCCTCCACAAAAATAACGGAAATTTTTGTTTTTTTGCATTTTCGAGTCGCACGATCACAATACAATGCACACATAAGTCATGTACACATTGAGTCATGTCGTGTCATATAACCTTGATTTGAGTCTAACACACGTGTCATAACACTTCGAGTTGAGTCAACACTAAGTCTTAGGTCAACCCTAAAGAAAGATAAGCAAAGTTCTATAGTCAAAAATAAGTACAGGTGCAGCAGAATAGGGAAGACCCTACCCCAGCGCCAGACGAAAACATCTAGCGTCTGACAATAGCTTTTAGCACCTAGCGCTAAATCCTAGCGTTAGGCGACATAGTCAATTCTTGGCGCCAGAGATATTTCGGCAGCGATAGAGCTCGAAGCCTCTCAGAAAGGTGATTTCGACCTCATACAACAATTTTAGTTTCCTTGGTACGCCAGTTAGCCCCTATAAGCAATTTGACATGATTAAGTAGTCAGTTTGATTACAGTCTAAGTGATCGACCTGACGAAATATCGTCTCGCTTAGCTTAAGCGCCTAAAACACTAGCTCATTACAATCGGTTTAAAAGAAAACACTTAAACAACAATATTTCCAAAATATGGATTGTCGCGCATTCTTCTTAAACGAAAACTTTTCCAAATATTGGATTGTCATCCCCAACTGACAATATTTCCAAAATATGGATTGTCGCGCATCTTCTTCAACGACAATTTTTTCCAAGATTGGATTGTCATCCCTGGCAAAGTTTCCAAGCGTGGATTGTCATGCTCCTTCTTTGTTTGGCAAGTTTTTCCAAGTTCGGATTGTCATACATTCATCGACTCATTGGCAAGTTTTCCGAGATTGGATTGTCATACACCCAGTTCCCTATGGAAAAATTTCCCAAAGGATTGTTGTAGGTCTCTATTCATCATAAAAATTGGCAAAGGTTCCTCAACGTTGATTGTCATTCATTTCAGTAAGTGGCAAATTTTCCTGAAGTGGATTGTCGGTCGACTCTTTTTTGCAAAAGTTCCAAGACGCGGATTGTCAATTGTGGCAATATTTTCCTAAAAGGATTGTCACATAGCATTGGCAAATTTCCAAGGTGGATTGCTTTCAAGAGTTATATTCCAAGATGTGGATTGTCGATCGTAGCAAAACTCTTATGACAGATTGTTACGAAGCATTGGCAACTTTTCCCAAAAATTGGATTTTGCCAAATTTCCGAGATACGGATTGTCGCTTCATCATGGTAACATTTCCAAAGATGGATTGTTACGAAGCATTGACAACTTTCCCTAAATCAGATTGTCATACATCATACAAGAGATGTGTTGGCAACTATTCCCAAATAAAAGAGGATTGTCATCACAGCAAAAGCACGGACATATTGGTTCACAAGCAGCAAAGCGTCGACGTACAGGTATAGCGAAAGCAAAGTTCAAGCGAGATTTTGAAGATCGACAAGCGGAGATCTTTGGCAATTTTCTTTGGAAAATTATCACAACAAATGAGGATAGCTTCAAGCGAGGATATCTTCGGCAGCATTCCCTAGCTTGTGGAGAGTTGTCACAAACAACTGAAGGTGATTTCAAGCGAAATAATCTTCGATAGTATTCCCTTGAACGTGGAATATTATCAATGCAGATGAGGAGTGTTTCAAGAGAAGAAATCTCGATGGTATTCCCTTGGACGTGGAATATTATCATAGCGGGAGAGGATCAAACAGGGGTTGCAGTAGTTAAAGAAATGTGACTAACTTCATCTTCTAAAAACTTGATAGTCTTTGTTCTTTGACAAAATTGCACAATTTGAGTCCATATAAATCATATTTTCAAACCATTTAAAGCAAAATTATTCATTTGCAAATAATTATAAATGCAATTGTTGTTGAGAATTTTTTATGAACGAAAACCTAAAATCAAAAAATACAAAAAACAATATGCAAAAACATAATTGTTTTCGAAATTTTATCACGATTTTAGCTGGGATTGCAAAATTATCAACAATTAACATTGAATTCGGAAGTGGGGGGCTAATCTTTGGTATGATTGATGAACGATGATCAATGATGAACAATGATGAATGAGAGCGATGAACGATGAACAATGATGAACAATGATGAGTGATGATGAATAATGAACGATGATGAGTGATGATGAACGATGAATGGTATGACGAACAATGATAAGCGATGATAAAAAAAATTTGACGTAAGGTGATGAATGAATTTAATTTTATGATTTATAATTATAATTATAATTATAAATTTGAAAATTAATTTTTATTATAAAAAAGTTTTTCATAATTTATAATTATGTATTTCTATAAAAAAAAATACATGTATTAAAAAATACAAAAAATAATACATTTTTAATACATTATGGACATGAAAAATAATTCAAAATAATAATAAAAATACAAAGTACGACCCAATAAGATTTTGCCACATCAGGAACAATATTATTGGAAAAAAACACCAAATAAAATAAGAATATGAAAAAGAAGAAAAAGAAGAATTAGGCATACTCTCCTTATGGAAGCTCTTTTTGCGGACTATTAATTCTTCAACCTCAATGATCAATGAAATAGCGTTCTCCGTGTTTTCATAATCATGGCGAAGCTCTTACCATAGATAACTTGCTCTATAGCATCGACTTCATCGCTCCAAAGGCTACCATTACCTGTAGATGATTCAAGACAAAGATCGACCTCCAAAGGATCTCTAGAAAGAGAATTTTGCACATCAAGAGCTCTTTGCAATAGCATCAACCTCTGCTTTGTAAGCGCTACAAGTACTTGTAAGAGATTTACAAAAAGGAACACGCTCCATTGGTTCATGATCAAGGCATTTGGGATTTACCAAGAGGATAGCCCATAATCCTATATGAACCCTACATCAAGTCATCAGCCCCCCATATGACCGATGTAGGTCCAAGTCCCATACCTTGCAATGGGATTAGTCCTATAATATTTTCCCCCTACTCAAGGATCGTCGTCCTCGATGGTCACGGCTCAACTCTGTGGGTCACTACTCCAAGGTTGGCTATGATATTATTGATACAAGACCATGGCTAGCTCAAAGGATGGAGAGCCCATAGCCCTATATAATAACCCTGTATGTTGGGTCTTTACATACTATTCAAAAATAAGGGTATAATGATCTTTACATACTATTCAAAAATAGAAACAAGAACAACATTTTGGGTCTTTAAAATAAGAAAACAGAAACTATATTGTGGGACGGAGGGAGTATATATTCTCATACAAGGTCATGATGTTGTAATGAGTTTTACCGTTATCACATACAAATGGATTTAACAACACCTACTACCATCCTCCTTTAATAAGAGTTTATGTAAATGTGAAATTGAAATTTTGCTACATCTCCTAACAAACATAAGTAACACCACTTCCATTAAAGGAACACATTTTTATTAAAACTAAAGAGACTAAAATGGACAATTTTAAGAGTCAAGCGACTCCATTTCATCCTCCAATTATCCTTAAATTCGACGTGGCTTCGCTTTTAGATCTATTATATTGGGTGCTTCCAAAATCTAAGTTTTATTTTTTACAAAAATTCACAATAATTTATTAATCCGAAATTTCAGCGATTAACTCTTAATAATTCAAACTTACATTTATTAGGGAGTACTATGAATTTTTGGGTTGATTTTCTTCCACTAGATCAATTTACTAATGACTTAAAGAAAGGGTGATTTTTATTTCGTAAAAGCCATGTGTGATGTGTCGCAACTCCATTTTTTTATTTTTTTTTATTTTTTTGTAAAAAGAGAAAAAAAAAAAGGTAATTAAAAACCCTTCCTAACCAGCAATCATCTTTCCTCCCCTTAGCCCCAACCCCTAGCCCGGTCGAAATTCGACCGCCCACTTCCCCTAACAACCGATAACAGCCGGTTGGCCCCTCCTTACTCCTAAAACCACTCGGGCGACCCACCTACACCTTCGAAACCACCCCCCTTCCCCCCATCCCCAAAATAGCCCATCCCTTCTCAGGTAGATGAAACTGCCCTTCCTCCCTTCCCTCATCATCAAAACGGCAGATTTTTTAGCTCCCTCAATTAAAAATATTGCCAAGAAATTAATGTAGGTGTGTTACTCAAGGTGTTTGTGGTAGGCTTTTATAGATTTTTTTTCTTTTTAAAAAAAATAAATAAAAGGTAGTTGTTCTCAACGTAGTAATTATAATGGTAGTTGTTGGTAAAATCTTCTTAAATTTTCACAAAATTACCTTATATCTAAAGGGAGGTACTAAATGCAGATATGATTTTACCTAAATGCAGCAGGACAACTAAATTTTTAGCCAAATTATTTTTCCAAGCTTACCCTTGTTTTCGTTACCAAATCCATGATATCACTAAACTATTTCGATTTCCATATTCAACCTGTTTGTAAAAATATTTCCTGTACTTTCATCTTAATATCGGCTATGAGTTCCAGGCCTCTTCACCGCTTACCGGAGTGAAAATCTAGGGCCCTTCACTACCTACCGCAATTAATTTTGAAGCCCTTCGCCACCTACTGGAGTTATTTTCCGAGGCCTTTACTAGCATGAACTGTTGTGTTAAAGGAAGGAAATATCAAGTTTAGAGGAGTTTTTTTTTTTTATTTCTTGCTTGCCCTGGCTGCCAGGGCAATTCCGCCCTGTAGGGCGGAAGAAAAAAGAAACTAATTTTCAAGAAAAACGAAGATTTCTCTTGTGCCTGGGCAAGCTCGCCCGGTCGGGCGCGAGAAGCATTTTTTGATTCGCGATCTCGCCCGGTTGGGCGCCCGATTCGGGCATGTGGGATACCGATTTCTTGAGCGTCTTTTAGTCTTCTTCTTAGATTCCTTTCTTGCACTCTTTTGATTCCTTATAACCCCCACACTTAAGAAGATGATTATGGTGATTAAATCTTCATCTTTACTCTGATTTATTCACCCCTCATTGAGGCAAGAGATTCTTCTATGGTCTTCTATACGCTTCCATCTTTCTCTATAAATGGAAGACTTATTTTTCTGATTTCATACACTTGAAAATAATCAAACACAATAGCTTAAACACATCTCTCTCTTTGGGCATAAGATACTTGGCTCCAACCTTCCACCCAAAAGTGCCTTTGTGTGGAAGTGGTGTGTTAACCTTAGGGAACGTGCCGACGAATACAATTGAGCACCGTGGTTGCGCCGGAATTTTGTTTTCAAGTCAGTGATTTGCATCACGACACACCATTTTGTTCCTTTGTTTTTAAGATCAATTTTTCGGTCTTACTTGTCATCTTTTATACTATTGCTTTAGATTTCTTCAATTTTTACAACAATTTGAAAACGAAGTTATGTCTATTGCTAATAGTATTGTGAAGTCTCTTCCCGACCTCTCTAAGTTGGAACCTCTTGATGGTAACAACTATAAGAGGTGGTCACAAAAGTTACTAATCTTTTCAAGTGGAAATAGATTATGTCTTGAATGAAGATGTCATTGAAATTTTGGAGAAGGCGGAGGAAGCGGCCAAAGTTGCAACGGAGCCTATTCCGGCAGCCATCACTGAAGCCTTGAAGAAAAAGGAAAAGGACAACAAGCTTGTTTGTGGTCATCTCCTCAACCATATGAACAATACTTTGTTTGATTTATTTGTCAATTTCAGGTCAAGCAAGGCTATTTGGGACTCTTTGGAGAAAAAGTATGGAGCGGATGATGCCGGGAAAAAGAAGTATGTTGTGGGAAAATGGATCAACTTCAAGATGGATGATGAGAAGCCTATCATGTCTGAAGTCCATGAATATGAAAACATGGTGACTAAAATTCTTGGTGAAGGCATGAAGATGTGTGAGACCCTTCAAGACAATGTCCTTTTGGAGAAATTCCCTCCCTCTTGGAATGAAAACCGGAAATCCTTGAAACACAAGAAGAAGGACATGACCCTCCAAGAACTCATTAGTCACATAAGAACCGAAGAGGCTAATCGCCTTAAGGATAAGTTTGAGAATTTATCTCTTAATTCTTCTAAAGCTAATCTTGTTGAGTCTTCTTTGAATGTGTCTAAAAACAGGAAAAATTCTAAAAAGAAGGGAAATAACAAGTCCAAAAACAACTTCACTCCAAACAACAAAATCCAAAAGCCAAAAGATGCTTGCTATGTGTGTGGAATCGTTGGACACAAGGCATATCAATGCAACCGAAGGCATGGTGCAAAGTAAGATGGCAACACCTCTCAAGCCAATGTTGTGGAAAAGGAAGAAATCATTGTGACGGTCGTTGTGGAAGCCAACTTGGTTGAGAGCAAAGTGGAGTGGATTTTGGAAACCAGAGAATCTAGGCACTTTTGTGCTAATAAGGACTTGATGACCGAGTTTGAAGATGTTACCGATGGTGATCATGTCTACATGGGAAAAAGTAGCACCGCCAGAGTCCTTGGCAAGGGAAAGTTCCATCTCAAACTCACCTCCCGAAAAACTTTATTTTTAAATAATGTGTTGTATGTCCCTTCTCTTAGGAGAAATCTTTTTTCGGGAGCCCTTCTCAACAAAGCCAGCCTAAAACTTGTGTTTGAGGCCGACAAGATTGTAATGATTAAGAATGGAGACTTTGTTAGGAAAGGTTAACTTAATAATGGCTTGTTTGTGTTGAATGTTATGAATGAGAATGAAAGTACTTATTTTGCTTATATTGTTGAGTCTTTGGATGTTTGTCACAACCGTTTGGGTCACTTGAATTCTTCTTATTTGAAAAAATTAAAGGACATGAATTTGATTAATTGTTCAATGGATGACATACTTGACAATTGTCATATTTGTGTCGAGGCCAAACATACTAAGAAACCTTTTAAGCAAGTGGTCTCAAGAAGCACTAAATTACTTGAATTAATTCATTCGGATTTGGCGGACTTTAAAAATTGCACTAGTAGGGGTGGAAAAAATTATTATATTACTTTTGTTGATGACTTTTCTCGTTATACCAAAGTTTATTTTCTTAAAACAAAAGATGAAGCCGAAAGTGCATTTTTAAAGTACAAAGCCGAAGTTGAAAATCAATTAGACCTTAAAATCAAAAGAGTTAGAACCGATACAGGTGGTGAATATGGAAAGGATTCTTTACAAGTTTTTTGTGAGGCCAATGGAATCATACATGAAACTAGTCCACCTTATACACCCCAATCAAATGGCATTGCCGAAAGAAATAACAAATATTTAAAAGAGACTATGAATGCCATGCTTCTTAGTTCCGGTTTATCCGATAACTTGTGGGAAGAAGCGGTTCTTTCTGCTTGTTAATTATGTACTCAATAGAGTGCCCCATAAGAAGTTGGATAAAACCCCCTATGAACTTTGGAAGGGCTATAGTCCAAATTATTTTTTTTAAAAGTGTGGGGGTGTTTGTCTAAGGTGGCTTTACCGGACTTTAAAAAATCCACTATCGGGTCTAAAACTTTTGATTGTGTGCTCATTGGATATGCTCATAATAGTGCAGCCTATAGGTTCATGTTATTAAGTGATAGAACAATTTGGGAAGCTAGAGATGCGGTATTTTTTTAGCGTATTTTCCCTATGAGCAAGTCTTTGTCTTCTAATGTAAATTTGCATGCTAGTAAGTCAAGTATGAATGTGCTCCTAGTTGATTCTATGTCTAGTTCTAGTCTCCCCTCTTCCTCTACCAAAGTGGTAGAAGTTGAACCTAGGAGAAGTAAGAGACCTAGAGTAGAGTCTTCCTTTGGACCGAATTTCTTGACTTCTTTCCTTGTAGAAGACTTTGATGTGGATTATTTAAGTGAGCATGTTGTGTCTTTGTTTCTTTTAGAGGAAGACCCTAAGACTTATGATGAGGAAATGAGGTCCATAGATGCTAGTTTCTGGAAAGAGTCCATTAAGAGTGAGCTAGATTCTATCATGTCCAATCACACTTGGGATCTTTGTGACTTGCCTAAGGGTTCTAAGCCTATAAGTTGTAAGTGGATTTTCAAGAAGAAACTTAGACCGTATGGAACTATAGAGAAGTTCAAAGCTAGACTTGTCATTAGAGGTTTCACCCAAAAAGAAGGTATAGATTTCGTTGACACCTATTCCCCCGTGACTTAGATAGCCACCATTAGAACCTTGGTAGCCCTTGCGGCAATTCATGACTTAGTGGTTCACCAAATAAATGTCAAAACAGTTTTTCTTAATGGAGACCTTGATGAAGAAATCTATATGACTCAACCGGAGGGTTTTGTGGTGAAGGGACAAGAACATAAAGTGTGCAAACTTAGAAAGTCTCTCTATGGTCTTAAACAAGATCCTAAGCAATGGTTTGAGAAGTTTGATAGCACCCTTCGAAGTTGTGGTTATGTGGCTAATTCTTCAAATTCTTGTTTGTATTCTAAATACTTTGGATCATCATGTGTTATAATTTGTTTATATGTTGATGATATGCTTATTGTTGGTACTAATCTTGGTGTTGTGAATGATGCTAAGGCTTTGCTTTCCACTAAGTTTGAAATGAAGGATATGGGAGAAGCCGATGTGATTCTTGGAATTCGTTTAAGGAAGACCAAGAGTGGTTTTTCCATGAGTCAATCTCACTATGTGGAAAAAATACTTAAGAAGTTTGATGTGGCTCCTAGCACTACACCATATGATCCCAACTTAAAGCTTGAGAAGAACAAGGGTCCAAGTGTATCTCAAGGGCTCTATGCAAGGGTAATTGGTAGTGTGAAGTTTCTAATGAATTGCACACGACCCGATATTGCCTATGTGATAATTAGACTTAGTAGATATACTCACAATCCAAGTCAAAGCCATTGGATTGCACTTCGTCGGTTATTAAGGTATCTCAAAGGTACTATGAATGTATGTTTGCATTTTAATCGTTTTCCAAATGTTTTGGAAGGTTATTGTGATGCTAATTGGGTAACCGATAATGATGAAATATCTTCTACTAGTGGTTATGTTTTTGTTTTAGGTGGAGGTGCTATTTCATGGAAGTCGTCAAAACAACCATGTCTAGCTCGCTCCACCATGGAATCTGAACTTATTGCTCTTGAGTTGGCAGGTCATGAAGCGAATGGCTTAGGAACCTCCTAGCCGACATTCCATTATGGGGGAAGAGTTCATCACCGGTGTCTATACATTGTGATTCTCAAGCGGAAATTGGAGTGGCAAACAATAGCAACTACAATGGCAAAAAGAGACATATTCGTATGAGACACAAAGTTTTGAGGCAATTTCTCAAAAATGGAGTGATTGTATTGGACTATGTGAGGTCCGAAAAGAACTTGGCGGATCCTTTGACGAAAGGATTAGCAAGAAAGCAAGTTGATGAATCATCGAGGGGAATTGGACTTAAGCCACATGATACATTACATTTGTCCTAATTCCTATGGTGATGTTGTTTGTAATGTTTTTTTTTTGTTTGTGAGGTTAAGCTCTTTAACTCTTAATGGGTCCTTGTGCTATTGAGACGCACTCCTAAGGACTCATCTATGTGGTTGTGAAGACTAGCCATCTTCTATGAAAACTTTGGCCGGTTTTCTAGAGCCTCCACTAGACCTAAGGTGAATGTGCTTGGCTATAAATAAGTACATCTCTTCGCGGAGTTCAAGTATGTTTTGGAGTGATGTATGTGATGTGGGGGTCTTGGATTAAATCTTAGAGCTTCAAGGTCCGTCCACTCTTTGATTAAGGGTCTAAGGGTTTCAAGGTTTGTCCACCCTTATACTTGTAATTCATTGCCTCATTTCACTAAACACTAGATTTCAAATTACTTATGTAATATCTAAGTGTTATGTATTGATCTCCTCTTATGCCCAATATGTTGCTTCTAATCTTCTTTTGGTCTCTTTCTCTTCCTTTAGTGGGGGATTGTTGTGTTAAAGGAAGGAAATATCAAGTTTAAAGGAGTATTTTTTTTTATTTCTTGCTTGCCCTGGCTGCCAGGGCAATTCCGCCCTGTATGGAGGAAGAAGGTAGAAACTAATTTTCAAGAAAAACAAAGATTTCTCTTGTGCCCGGGCAGATCGGGCAAGCTCTCCCGGTCGGGCGCAACAAGCATTTTTTGCTTGGCGATCTCGCCCGGTTGGGCGCCCGGTCCGGGCACGTGGGATACCGATTTCTTGAGCGTCTTTTAGTCTTCTTCTTGGATTCCTTTCTTTCACTCTTTTGATTCCTTATAACCCCCACACTTAAGAAGATGATTATGGTGATTAAATATTCATCTTTATTCTGATTTATTCACCCCTCATTGATGCAAGAGATTCTTCTATGGTCTTTTATATGCTTCCATCCTTATCTATAAATGGAAGACTTATTTTTCTGATTTCATATACTTGAAAATAATCAAACACAATAGCTTAAACACATCTCTCTCTTTGGGCATAAGATACTTGGCTCCAACCTTCCACCCAAAAGTGCCTTTGTGTGGAAGTGGTGTGTTAACCTTAGGGAACGTGCCGGCGAATACAATTGAGCACCGTGGTTGCGCCAGAATTTCGTTTTCAAGTCAGTGATTTGCATCACGACACACCATTTTGTTCCTTTGTTTGTAAGATCAATTTTTCGGTCTTACTTGTCATCTCTTATACTATTGCTTTAGATTTCTTCAATTTTTACAACATGAACATCTGATGCTTAACTTTGTTTTTCATCTTTATTATATTGTAGGATGATAGAGTTGAATTAATTTAATTGTTTAAAATTTTCAGCCTTAAAATCCAACAAAGAACATACACACAACAATGGTTATCAATTATTCGTCTTCTCTTTCCTCTGCCATATAAAAGTTTTGTTTTTCCTCTTCTTTTTAATTATCAAATTACTAAAAGATGAAACTTTGAGAAATTGAGCAAGGGAATGCTTTTAAGGTTGTTCTTGATTGTAGTGTATTTTTTGTTTGACAGCCCGGTTGGAGAGTAGGAGAAGCGGAGCGAGCTTCTCAGTAATAAAGGACGAATGAAATTAATTTGTGATTATAAATTTATAATTAAGGCTAATAGAGTCTTTTGAATATTTAAGAGTTATTTTGAAAACCCTATATTTAGGTTATTTTATACAACATTTAGTACTTGCGTATCTAAAGTATAATACTCCCTTCGTCCCTTTTTACTGGATATGTTTGGACTTTTACACGTTTGTCAAGACACCTATTTGATTATTATTCATAACATACTTTTTAAAATTATAATGATTGAATATTAATTAAGCATTCGTTGAGACAAATAAAACATTATCTCACATGACTCTTTTACTTGTATGAGTCAATTTGAAGATTATGTAATAATACTTCCTCTATCCCAGAATACATGACACATTCAATTTGTATATATAATTAAATATTAATGAAAATTATTTTAAAAATTATATTTTGAAACTTTATGTATATATATATACCTATTTAACAACATATTTTATAATAAAATATATTTTTATTATGATATTTAGTAAAATATTATGATCAAAACTAATACATGAATAGTAAAAAATGTCCAACGTCCCATATATTTTGGGACGGAGGGAGTATTTGTATGATGTTTAAATCTAAATATAACCAATAAAGAGAAATAGAGGAAGTATTATTAATAGTATTTATAATCTGATAATAACCGATACAAAAAAACGAAGGGGTACCCTACAAAATTAATCATCCTAAAGTTTTTGTCAAAAATAAATAAATAAATAAAAATCCTAACGTAATTGAAACAATTTAATATACATTTTTTTTATACATCACATTATTTTACCTTTGATAATTTTGATCGTATATTTATTATAATTAGTTGATACAATGAAATTTTTTATAATTTATCAATTTTATTGTGCATATTATTTATAGAATTCTAGTCAATCTCCTAAAAAATTATGCCGATTAAAGTGATGCACACTTTAAAAAATTGAGGGATTATTTTTCTTGCATTAAACGTTTGAATTTGTTATAAAATGATTTATTATAATTGTAGTTAAATAAATATATCATAATGAATGTTAGTTATTGGTAGTGATAATTTATATCAAAGTTATCAAAATCAAGATTCCATTTTGAATTGGAAGGGATTTAGCTGTGTATGTGTTACTAATGATAGTAGTCGTTTCAGAAGTTTTCCTACAAGTTTTTATTTCTCACGCGACAAGGTTTTTTTTCCTTGTTTTACGCTTAGAATATTTTATTTGTACAATTTTTTTTGACAATAATTATTTTTACAATATAGGAATTTGAGTGAGATGATTAGTGGTTGTGACTATTCACCATAATTTTATTCGGCACGTATGCATGTATGAATTTTTTAATACTCGCATAGTATCATATTAGGTATTTAATATACTTTGTTGTCCGGAGGCTAACGGACTCATAACTTCTAATTGCAAATTTTCTCCTATATACAATTGCAACATTTTTTTGCAAATCTTGAATAAGAGTACTAATACATTGAGGATGATGATTTAGACATATAACTCATGATGTTAAAAATGTGGTTGACCAAGTAAGAGGGCTCCTACGTGTTGAGTATATATGCAAAAAAGGTTGAAAATCAAAACTAACTACTAGTTTTCTAAATTTCAAACTTCTTGTTTGTTGTACCTACATTATTACAGGTATTTTGTGTAATTATTTAACAAAGTAAGTGCATTTAGTAAATTAAATTTAATTGCTAACTGACCTTTAACGTCAGGAGTACTTTGAGGCCACGGTGTGAATAATAACAAACGTCAGTGGTATTTGGTAAATTTTGAAAAACTTGATGGTATTTGGTGAATTTTTCAAAAAGGTCAAGAGCATTTGGTGAAACAACCTAATATCATTGGATAATAAATTAATAATAGTGTTTGCATACCAAAACTCAAAACTCCACCTGTAATGCTATTATTATCACTACAGTATAAGAGAGGACATGCATTACCTTAGGCAAAGCATAAACATTAAAAAAAAAAATTAAACTACATAAATTAGCAGTAATAAATCCAAATCCATCCTTTCATAATAATTAGGAAAGCTTCAGCTGTTCACTCAAATATTATAAGAAAATCAATTGTCATTAAAGGTTCACTCAAATATTATAAGAAAATCAATTGCCATTAAAGGTTATTATAATGCTCCCATGATTCAAGCTAACCCTCCAAAACTCTCTTACAATTAAGTCAGAACGACTAAGACTATACAACAAAAAATAAGTTATGGTGGGTCAAGCAAACAGCAAATATCATCTTCATCATTTAGCACAAATAACACGGAAACTGAACATGATTCAAATAGAATAATATTTCTCAAACCTTATTAGCAAAAATTATATCCTTAAATCACCTATAGCAGCACAAAAATTTTGGAGTACTACTAATAGAATATAAATGTCCAATTACTAAATAACATAGTGTATACTCACATATTCATAAGTAGCCTAGTGGACATACGAATTATATAATAAATCAATTACCAGCATACAAAATGTCATTTTTAAAAGATACATTTAAAACTAAACCTATATAAATTTAAGTACTACACTCACCTTAAATATGAAACACAGTCAAAATCAAACTTGATTGAATACTTCTAAAAAGCATGGTGTGATGCAAAAATGCAGCAAACATGTATGGGTGTTAGAAAATAAGATCTTATAGACAAAACATTTTGAACCTCATATGATTAAGTTTTCTAATTATCATGAAAAAGTAATTAAAACCCTATTTTGTGTGTGTTATAACCATGTAATAAATTGATTAATCACGAAATTAAGGGGTGAATATAATAAATTATTACATATAACTATTTAAAAGTTTTTTTTTACGCCTATAACCATTTCAATGTATTATAATTAAAAATATAATATGTATATGAATAATGAAAAATACAATTAAAATAATGGATAAAGTAATAAACAAATTACATAAATCTAATATATATATATATATAT
This sequence comes from Chenopodium quinoa, assembly GCF_001683475.1. Classification (NCBI taxonomy): domain Eukaryota; kingdom Viridiplantae; phylum Streptophyta; class Magnoliopsida; order Caryophyllales; family Amaranthaceae; genus Chenopodium; species Chenopodium quinoa. The sequence goes on along the minus strand of NW_018742204.1, from coordinate 13,577,610 downwards.
ATATATATATATATATATATGTATATATATATATACATATATATACATATATATACATATACATATATATACATATATATATATAATATATACATATATATATATATATATGTATAATATATACATATATAAATATGTATAATATATACATATATACATATATATACATATACATATATGTATATATACATATATATATATGTATATATATATATAAAGTATGCATTTTTGTAGAGCATTCGGCGCACCATATAAGCAAAGTTATTATTTTAACCAATTAAAAATTAGATTTGTAATTTTTTTAAGAGTTAAAAAATTCACTCACCACCTAAGCTAAAGTGACGAATAAGATTTAATAAATTTACCAAGTAAGTAAAAACGACGAATAATGATTTATTAGAAAAATGATCTATTTTTTTTAATATTACTAAAAAATTATACTTAGAAATTATTTAAAATATATAAATTATGTTTTGATATTAATGGATTAATAAAAATATGTACGAGATGATATATTCATTGGAAAATTTTAAACTTATAATGCAAAAAAAAAAAAAAAAAAATTACCTCAAAAAAATTAAATGTAAACAAAAAATTTATTAAAGATTAAAATATCACAAGAAATATACTCAATGTATATAAATAAGTCTTGCGTAAATTTATATTTTAGAATTCAAAAATTAATAACTCCCCAAGAAAATTAACAAATGAAATTTGAGGATTTAATCACTTACATAAAAAATTATTTAAAAAAACTAAAAATTATCATCTATATTAGGATTTAAACTTTTTAAAAAAAACAAATTAGAAATTAAAAAATATATTTTGGTTTTAATGATTTTATCTAACTATCTGATGAGTGAGATTATACTAATGAATAAAAACTTAAAAAAAATACGAAATAATATACCTTACATTTATTTTAAAATATATATAATTTTTTTAAATTTAGGTTAAATATTAAATTAGAAAAAAAACACACAAAAAATGTTAGATATCAAAAGATTACAAGAAATATACAAAGTGAAATATAAAATAAAAAATTGTGCATCGCATAGTCTTAAATCTAGTACTACATCCGTTACATATTATTTGCAACGATTAGACATTTTTCCTCTTTACTTTATATCAAATCATTGCAAATAACATGTAACGGAGGTAGTATATATATATAAAGGGGATTTTTTTCGCGTTTTTAAAGAGCCACACAGGATTTGATTTTCTTAACACGCCACGTATGATTATAAATTTTAATTGTAGCTAATAAAATAAGAAATTATTAATTTCTTTTAAAATTAAATAATTCAAATGTCATGTAAGCAAAATTGTCAAATGTGATTTTTAAGTTTAAATTAATTAAATATAAAATATTATCTTTTGATATTATGAATTTTATCTAAATCTATAACAAATTTTAGCACATATATAAAAAATAGGAAAATTGTAAACTAATAATCCCACCTTTAGGTGGTCTTCCACAAACAATCCCACCTTTCTAAAATCAAGAAACAATCCCACCTATTCCCCCTATCTTCCATTAACGATCCTTTTTACAGGTTACCCCTTAAACCGGTGAACCTATTCTATTTCCCTCCCTAAAGTCTTTCTTCTCCAACGGTTTTCCCCCAAAAAAAACATAAGTTTCGCCATTTTTATGAAACAAAGTAACAATTAAAAAAAAATTAACTTTCAGAAACTTATCTTCATCGAAAGGACTGAAATTGTTCATTGATTGAAGGAAATTAAGGTCCTTAGCACATCAATTCAAGGTGGGCTAATTAGAGGTAAATTTTCGACAAACCCTAGCTTTCTTAAATTTGCAAATTAAAGCAATTAAACGAAGATAGCTTCGATTAACATAGTGAAGAGTAATTTAAGTAGTTATTGAGACTGTTTGCGTATTGTAATGGGTCTTGCATGTTTGAAAATATATCATGGTGGGAAGTTTAAATTTGACAGTAATGGTTACTGGGTTTATTTGGGAGGGAAGTTCAGAACTTTTGATGTTGATGTTGATGAGTTGTGTTGGTTTTATATGAAGGAATTAGTTGCTAAATGTGGTAATTATTCTGGAAATTTCAAACTTTATTACTTAAATCCTGCACTTGACTTAAGGGGTGGGTTAAAGTCTGCATTTACTGATGATGAATTCAGAGAATTGGGTAGGGTAATGGTGGAGAACAGAACAGTAGACTTGTATGTAGTTGTTGATGATGTTCAGCCTGAATTTGTTAAACAATCCCAGACTGGATCCAATACCACAACCCAACCCACTTCAGCCATTGTTGCCACAGAACATGAGCCCAATAGGCCCAAAAAATTGATATCTAAGAGAGCTGGAATTTTGAGTCAGACATCTAGTGCAGTTTCAGAGAAGCTGCATGTGTTGGAAAAGTCTAAAGGAAAAGCAGTAGAAGTGGTCCCCACTCTAACAACAAACAAACAACTTCAACCATTTCCTAGATCTAGTACCTCCATTTCATTACCAGAAAACCCTAGTCAAACAACAGCAACCCCAACTCAAACAGAAAACACATTAGAGCCTCATTCTGAATTCATTAGATGTGAAGTGTCAGGGGACTATGATTGGGAGGAAGACAGACCTAATAGCCCCATTGCCATAGATGAGTTACTGTATGGTTTAGGAAGTGATGAAGATGATGATGATAAAGATTATGTGTTAGAAGATGATTTGGAGGGTGAGTCTGATGCAGATGAGTATGAGGATGAGGTTAATCTCAGAAATGAGTATGAGGAAGAGGATTGGCTAGGTGATTATGAGATTTATCAAGATAACTTTGATTTAGATGGGGAAGATGATGATGTTAGTGACATTGAAGAGTTGAAGGAGCCAGAGGATTTTGATGCTGATAGTAGTGATGATGAGCAAAGGGAGGCAAGGGAAAGAGTGAAAGGTTTCAATTGTAGTGTAGTAGAATTGGCACAATCACTACAAATTCAAGCTGCTAAGGGTAATTTAGCTGCACAACAGGAGGGGAACAAAGGGGGTGAGAGTAGTATACAGGTTGGGGAGACTAGTAAACAAGCTGGGGATGGTGGAAAACAGGCTAGTTACAACTCTGAATATGAAGAATCTGATGAAGAAATTCACACACCTAGGGGAAGTGATGAAGAGGAGACAATTGGGGAAAGAAAGAGCAGGAGAGGTCTGCTTCTAGGGCTTGAGACTGACTTTACTCAGTTTCAGTGGAAAGTTGGGCATAGATTTGCAACTAGGGAGGACTTCAAGCAAGCTGTTGCTAAGTTTGCAATTTTTCAAGGTAGAAATCTAACTATTGTGACAGCAAATAAAAGTAGGCAACAAAGAATTGGTGTGAGGTGCAGTGAAGGGTGTCCTTTTAGGTTGTATGCCTCTTGGGACTCCTGGAGAGGTTCCTTTGTAGTTAAAATAGTAGTGTTAAACCATAGTTGCATCAGAACTATGGAGAAAAACAAGCAGCTGAAAGGGTCATGGTTGGGAGAACAACTACTTGATGTGTTTAAGGCTAGGCCTCATTGGCCAGCTAAAGAGATCATTGAAACAGTCAGGAGAGCTTACAGGGTTATCATTAGGAAAGAGTTTGCTTACAAGGTAAAGTGGCATGCTCACAAAAAGCTTCATGGCTCCATGAGAGAGCATTATGGGAAGGTTGGCAGGTATCTTGAAGCCTTGAAAAGGTCCAGTCCAAACACACAGTTGGACTTAGTCACATACATGGACAAGAATAAGCCACCACAGATTTTTCAGAGGTTGTATGTCTGTTTTGAGGGATTGCAAAAAGGTTGGATGGAGGGTTGCAGAAAAATTATATGTGTTGATGCTTGCTTTTTGAAGACATTCCTAGGGGGACAGTTGATGTCTGCTGTAGGCAGAGATGGGAATGATCAGATGTACCCAATTGCTTGGGCAGTGGTGGAGGGTGAAAATAATACTTCCTGGGAGTGGTTTCTGAATAACCTCAGCAAAAGCCTTCAGCTTGGTGATGGTTCTGGAACTGTGATTGTGTCAGATGAGCATCAGGTATAAACTTCAACTGTTTTTGGTTTTTTTTTTTTTCCTGAATTCATTAATACATATATTTGGTTATGTTGGTTTTTTTTGCTGAATTCATTAATACATATTGCTTTACTAGGCCATTCTAAGAGGGGTTAGTGTGACACTCCCTCAAGCTGAGCACAGACATTGTGCAAGACATATTTTTTCAAATTGGCACAAGAATTTCAGAGGTGATGAAATGAAATTGATGTTTTGGAGCTGTGCAAAGTCATATAGTGAAGCTGACTATAGAGATGCACTTAATAAGTTGGAGACAACTAATGCTGCAGCTGCTGCAGGCTTCAAAAGTTACAACCCAAATGTCTTCTGCAGGGCATTTTTGAAAACTGATGTGAAGGCAGATGCCATCACATCTAACATGGCTGAGACATTTAATGGGTATATCATTAATGCTAGGGCAAAACATTTGCTTTATATGTTGGAGGATATAAGGGAAGCTTTAATGAGGAGGTTGGTGATTAAGAGGCAGGAAATGGAAAAATGGAAGAGTGTTTTATGTCCAAGGATTCAAAAGAAGCTAGAATCAGAGAAAGAGGAAGCTGCTAATTGTGAGGTCATTCCTTCTTCACAGAGTGTGTTTCAAGTGAGCCATATCTTGGACACTATGTCTGTGGCCCTAGAAAAAAGAACTTGCACATGCAGAAAATGGGACATGTGTGGGATCCCATGTTGCCATGCAGTGGCTGCAATTTTTTTCTGTCATAAGAAGGCAGAAGATTATGTTGATGAGTGTTATAAGAAGGAGATGTACTTGAAAGCATATGAGAATTCAATCCCTCCAATTGAAGGTGAAAGGCATTGGCCTCAATCAGAGTTGAGTATGGATCCACCCCCCATCAAAGTAGGACCAGGAAGGCCAAGGAAGAATAGAAGAAAGGATCCATTTGAGGACCCTAAAAAGCCAGGAAAGTTGACCAAACATGGCATGGAAATGACATGCTCTGTGTGTCAACAAAAGGGCCATAATAAGAGAAGGTGCCCCAACAGAGGAACTACTCTGCCACAAGCCCCACAAACCCCAGATGAGCCTCCAGCAAAGAGAGCAAGGGGTAGGCCAAGGAAAGAGGCTGCAGCTTCCCAACCTATGCACCCATGCTCTTCTACTCATCTAACAGCAACAGCTGAACCTTCAAGAATAGGAAGGGGAGGTAGAGTGATCAGCAGGGGAGGCAACTCAGCTGGAAGGGGAACTGGCAGAGCTAGGGGAAGGGATGCTCCAACTAGTAAGGGTGGGAGAACTGGTAGGGGAGGGGAAGCTTCAGGCAGTATGGGAAGAGGTGTTACCACAACAACAGGAGGTAATAGAGGTGGTAGAGGAACAAGGGGTGGTAGAGGATCAAGGGGTGGAAGAGGCAGAGGAAGAAATCAGGTCCCCCAAGGTTTTGGTGTTTATTTGACATCAGATGGCTCTACATTCACTAATGTATGACAATAACTTATTGACTATTTTATTACAAAGCCTATTTATGTGGAAACAAAACTAACTCCTTTTTTTTTTTTTTTTTCCAAAGCAGCCACCAGGAAGTGCAGGACCTCAAGATGTTTCAGCATACACCACTACTTTCTCCTACAACTTCAGTCAGGGTTCCTCAAATTAGAACAACATGTAATAAGGATGTATTAGTTAGTTAAGATCAATGACATTCCTAAGTTTATGCAATTCAAACCTATGTTTATGTATCTTCATTTGAACAGAGTTTGTCTTGTATTTTGAAGAATTTCATGTTATGCTATATATGCTCTCTGTTTGTGCAATTTTTTCATAGTATATATGCTGTATTAAAGTGTTTAAAACAGTGGCTGCAACAACATTTAAATTGCAAGAATTTCAGCAACAACAATTTAACCAAGCAACATAAGTCATATATTCATTGAAATTGCCATGGTTACAAAAGTCAGTGAAGGTCAGCACCTACACTACAGTCAAGCCCTACTTCCTTCTTTAAGTCAAGCCTAGCATACTGAATACCATCCTAGCATGCCAATTAAGCAAAAAAACCAAACACTTTCACATCTGAAAACTACCCAAAATACAGATGTCCCAACCAACCCACAACCCACTTATACTACACCTTCACAGCAACCCCAAAAAGCTACCTTCACCCCATCATCAACACACCCTATTTCATCAACAACACAAGGGTGAAAAATGCCCAAGAGAAGACCAGAGTAAGCATTAGCCTTTTGTCAGTGTTGTTTTCCTTGAGTTCAAACATTGTTTCAGTCGTTGCAATGCCCATTTCCTCCACCTCTTCAACTAGCTTCTCTTTCTTTGCCTTGAGCCTCTTCACTTTATCCTTCATCATGTTCATTTCATACTCAAGCTCACAAATTCTGGTCTCCTTCTCCATAACCAAATGCTGCAGATCACGAACATCATCCACCTCATCAGCCCACTTGAAAAAGCCACAAGTCCTCTGCTCCTACAAATCACCCAAATTAGGCTATTACAGCAATAACAAAGCAAATTAAAAAAAAAAAACAACAATTTGGTGCGCAAATACTTACAGGCCAGTATGAGCACCCAAAAAACCGCTTCCCCTTTGTTGGACCATCGTAGCGCACTGTCCTCAGTGGTGCAATTTCATTGTGGTAGCAAACCACCTGAGAAGACGAGGTTTGCTTCGACCTCGACCTTGAAGAGGAGCCAATTGAATTATGACTTGCCATTGATAGCGAAATGGAAAAAAAAAGAAAGCTTTGAGTACAAGAGAAGAGATGAGATGAAGAAAGATGAAAAAATTAATTGAAGGGGGGGGGGGGGGCAATTTATAAAATTCTCAGAGAAGAACAGGGGAGAAGGCATTAATGGTGTATAAGCTTTTTAACGGTTGGAAATTAAATTAGAAGAAACCGGTTGTTCTAAGCAATCTAATTTTTTAACCGGTTTCAACAGGTGAAGGATCGTTAATGGAAGATAGGGGGAATAGGTGGGATTGTTTCTGGATTTTAGAAAGGTGGGATTGTTTGTGGAAGACCACCTAAAGGTGGGATTATTAGTTTACAATTTTCCTAAAAAATATATATTTTTTAAAATCCAAACAAATCGTGCAGTGCATTGTACAGGCTTCATCTAGTATTTATAATTATAGAAACAAATGATTTATTCAAAACAAGTATTATCATTTTGTCCCGGGTCACTAAAATATTAAAAAGGATAGAAACGACTATGTGGGGAAAATGGTGAAAGGAGATATTGGCCCCGTTAGAGACGCATTCCTGTTTTTCAGAGAGTTCATTCAATTGTTACTGGATCTTATGAAGAGAATCAGATGCTAAGGTGTCATTGTTTGAAGCACAGGGCTATTATACATTTGTTAGGGAAGTACGATGTGAAAGTAGTATGGTTGATGATGTACACAGCTTAATTCACATTTGCTGCCCATGACTAGCACAATACATCAGGGTTGAATATTATGAGGCAAGGAGTGGACTGGAGATTCTTTTGGACCGAACCCACTAACATTTCGTTGGAAAATTTTCATCCAGAGAATTGATAAAAATAATAATGATTAGACATGAGGTTGTCATAGTGATTTGTGTCTTCACGTGTTTTGTAACATGATGTGACGATTTCAATTCGATGTGTGACTCATATCAGAAGTTCAAAAACGTGATATACTTTTATCACACTAGCTACGAAAAACGAAACCCTAAAGAAGGAGGAGGAGGAGAAGAAGAAGACGAAGAAGGAGAAGAGAAAGAGGAGGAAGAGGAGGATAATGGTGGAGAAATTGTTGATGATGGCGAAGGCGAGGACAATGAAATCATTCAAAAAGATGAGGAAGATGATGTCATGGATGAGATACTCCATGGGAAATGTTCCTAGTGAATCTCTCTTATGTTCATATCAATATACTTGATTGAGAAGCTGATGGCTTGTACTTAGCTTGTGTTTCTAAATGAAGTTACTACAATGTTCGAACTAAGTACTGAAAAGAGTTATATTTGGGGCAGTCATAGATTTTGGGATTATGTATGTCTTTGTACTTTTCCATTTTCTTTTCTGTGTGGTTTTTGGAGAACATCATGACGTGAAATAGGGTTGAATTTTGATGGTGCATTGTGTGATTGTGACTTTTGAGTTCATCAATTTGGTTCAGAGCTAATTCGATGCAAATATTAGCTATTAGCAAGATTTAAATTCATTCCTTTGATTCAAAAAATTGCTTATTTTTTTGACAAAGATTTTTGACAATCCAATGTAAATTTCAAATACTCATGTCTTGCAATTGTAATTATACTTCAGACCTAATTATGGCGCCCATGTTTTGGATCATCATGGAGGAGTATGCTGAGTTTTTCGATGTCGTGACTTCAAATGTAGGGGCTTGGTTCAATCCCCTGCATTCTTTGCTGTTGCATTGTCTTGTGTGTTTGGGTTGATGATTAGTTTCTTTGGGTTTGCCACTAGGAAGGCAATTTTTGCTACTGCTTTCACTGTTACAGGTGTGGTGAACAAGTTCCTCACTGTTGTGATCAATGTGATGATATGGGATAATCATGCTTCTTCTTTTGGTTTGGTTTGCTTACTTCGTGGGGGTGTCCTCTACCAGCAATCGGTTACTGGTACTCCACCGCAGCGTGATTCTGCTTTGTCAAAGCAGAATGAAAATGAAGCAGAAAAGTTGACTAAGGATGAAGAGATAGGCATCTTTGCTAAGATATCAGGTGTATGACGTGTTTTTGTGATTTGTTTAGCAAGACTACAACAGTCAACATAAATTGCAAAAAAGGTAGAAATATGAAATGTGTTAGAGCATTTTAAGTATATTTCAAGGATATGCCAATTTTCCTAGACTTAAACTTGATGTTTAAGATAACAAAGCCCCCTATATAAACAGAAAGCTCCTCCTAAGGTAAAACTTGTGAAAGGCAACCGACTCACAAAATTGGAAGTGTAGGCATTTTTCGAGTTGCCATTACCTGAAGCAAGCGAATTATTCATAAGGCGAATCTTGTTTCAAAAAAAAAAAAAAAAAAAAAAAGTCATAAGGCGAATCTTCCTTGGCATGTGATGATGCAATGGCAAGGACTTGTTAAACTGTTATGCATGTTTGGTTGCCATTCACTTGCCAAAGGAGAGTTACCCTATGACTACTTCAGCTTGATGATTTACTGAAACAACATTTTGCTGTTATTTCTTATTCTGGAATTTCATCTACTGATAAATGAATCATGTAATTTCTAAATAAATCTCATCTGTATTAACAATGTTTGACATGCTTTTATTTTGAAAACTGCTTGTTTGCTGTTGCAAACGACTATTTCTGTATTCTCCTATTACAACTAAACTGAAGTATAGGATTGCTGCCATACCGTGAGTCAATAGCAGATTATTGAAAGGTACACTTCTAAGAATACTCTTGGTTGCCGATAGTTTGTGCAACATTATTTTTCTCCCTAATTTCATAGCTCCCTTAGCTTGATGACGCTTTTCCTTCCTAGTTCCTAATATGGGTGATGCTTCATTGAGTCGATAAGCTTGTATATGCAAGTATGTCATGTTTAATTATTAAGACTATTGCTACACCTTGCTGCAGAAATACTATTGATAGCAAGTAAAGTAGGTAGTGAAAAAGCCTGCAATAGTTAATTTACCTGTACAACACTTTTGCAGTTATGTTTTTGTTTCGTAATTCTCAAATTCAACTCTTCCAACCACTTTATTTATGCTCTTACCTCAATTAATCTTTGCAAGCCTTCAAGCCCTATGGGAAGCTTGAGGCATGGACATGAGAGCACTGTTAGATGTTTCAAAGTTGGAAAAACAAGAAGGAACCATGGTTGAGTAAGGCTTTTGATATTCTTCAAATGTTGTAGCTTTATTTTCTGCAGCCGAGGAAAGATGGTATGGGTATACTCTACCCCTGTGCAGGTATCATTCACTGACCTGACGGCGCACCCATCTGAATCTTATGATCTCCAATGTTACCAATTACTGCTTCCATGCTTCCATATCATTGTGATCTGATATCTCCAAGTATTGCAGCTGATTTAGCATTCTAGCGATAGCTAAGGGGAAGAGAATCTTCACCTGTTTACACTCCTCAACTTTCACATGTTTCAAGCTCTAAAAGCTTGCAGGTGGAGCTACACCTCCCCATAGAGCTGTCAAACTAGAGGAATCTCGGACATGAATGTTTGCGAGTCTGGGAAGCACATTGCCCTATATAATAACCCCGCATTAGCCCCCTATATGACCAATATGGGATCCAAGTCCCATACCTTGCAATGGGATCAATCTTGTAATAACCAACTCAAAACCAACCTAATTCAATCAACCAAATTGGAACAAAATGAAAATTGGCAACTAAGGGCTTGTTTGGCATTGTTTTTGTTTTGAGTTTTTAGTTTTTTTAAAAAACAAAAAACCAAAAACAGGAAACAAGAAAAAGGTGTTTTCACTTTTCTGTTGCCAGTTTTCAAAATTAGCATGATTTTAATAAGTTTGACTAATTTTTTATTCATTATATGACATATATATCATACACTTTTAAAATACAAAAAACTGAAAACCGCAACAATGCCAAACAAACCCTAAAAATACGAATTGAAGTGTTGAAGGAATATTATGTACCTGTTGATTATCCAAAGTCGTGTGGAAAAAAGTCTTTGAGCAAGGGGGTTTAATGGTCTCAACAAGTGGAGGATACAGATGAGGCGTATATACCATATGAAAATCAAACAGGCAAGTATAGGTGGCCTACAATGCAATGCCAACTGTGCATGACCTGCCGAGGTAGAAGGTTTACTTCCCACAAGCAAAATCGCAAGCCAAAGATCCATACAAACACCAATTAAACCCTTTGTATACATCCTAATATTCCATTTTACTACAACAGACTGTATCCATAACTTTCAAGTTCAATACTGTTCGTTGGCAAGATATATCAAATATCATTCTCATTTTGATCCAAGCCAAGCCAGCATGAGTAAAACAAAAATCTGCAACACTACCTCGAAACCAACAAGATAACCAAAAGTCTTTAACACTTGGACGTGGGTATAGACACTTGGACACTTCAATCTGAGCCATAGTCGTTGAAATTCTTCATTAAATAGCCTTTTTTTTTTTTTTTTTTGAAAGGATTCTTCATTAAATAGCCTAGTCGTACATGAATATTTGAATCCAGGTACATAGCCAAAAGTATAATATGCACCAAACTTACAAACAAGATGTCACTAACTCAAGCTTAAAAAATCTGGATGCTTAACAAGATTAATTGTTCATATATGGTCGCATCAATGCTCAAACAAAACAAGAATTAGAACCCAACTTATTTTACTAAATAAAATTAACAACCAAAGCAATTCACTTGATGTTATAATTGCAAAGAAAATGAGGAAGATGATGCTAGAATATCTTTCAGAGATATATATTTTAAAAGGTAAACAATTTTCAAGGAAGATGATGACAAAATATCTACTCCTTTTTCACCATCTATCTACTATGCTTCCAAGATTAATAAGATATTGAGAAGATACCTATTATTACAATTATAAGAAGATGGTATCCAACCCGGGCATGAACTAATCAAAGAAAACAAGAACTGTGATAGTTATACTTCAAGCAAGACAGCAAAAAACAGTAGAGGCCAACACATGGACACTTTCAAACTTCACAAAAATATGCTACAGATAACACAATGGATCCACTGCACATTTCAGATTCAACCACAGCTACTCAGAAAATTCCCTATGTAAATAATGATATTTTTAAGTTTTGAAAGGCATAAGATTAATTTCTCATACAGCATACAGTATAAAGTATATCATTTTATCAAGACTAAACATTTGCATTCACTTAATAAAAAATCTTCATAACAATAATTCATAATACAAGTTAAAATATATTGGTTGAATTATTTGAAGTTGTTAGTTTAGTTTATGATTCAATCTATCACGGTATTTACACAAACAAAAAAAGAACTCATGTAACTCTTAGAGCTTATTGGATCAAATGATGCAAAGAAAGACATTGAGGGAATGATCATTCTCTATTGTAAACCATGCATATTGCATGAGTCTAGTAGTAGTTATGCTACCACAGTGTCATTCTTTTTTCGCGGTATTTTCTTGCTTTAATTGCTTGTGATTCATAGAGTGCACACCTCATGTTAGTCATATATGGTTCGTGGTCAAGAAGACTATGAAGCCGGTCGTCCTTAAAAGAATACATACAATAGTTAAAAATTAAGTATATAAACCAAAAACAATAAAATTTCTTAATTATAATGTTAAAAGATAATAGGTCTTGATTCATAGTTCCAAATGTACTTATTGTTGTTTTATTAATTATGCTGAACTAATATCAAGGCCAACATGCTTGTCTTCATACTTTATAAGTTCCAATTGATATAGGGACTGATAAATCTTTTCATTTTTTATTTTCTTAATGGACAACACTTTCTAGAATTATAAATTTTACAAAAGAGAATGAATTACTAAAATCTTTGTTGGAAAATTAAGGTATTAACAATCAACAATCAATGCCTTAATCCCAAAAACGGGGTAGACTACATGAACCATAGTGTAAAATTCCAAAATGCAAAAGAACACACACTTTTTAGAGTTGTAATTTTTTTTTTTTTTTAATAATGAATTACTGAAGATAATTTTTCAGCGGAAAATTGTAGTATTAATAATCAACAAGCACTACCTTAATCTCTCAAAAGCAGGGTAAGCTACATAAACCAAAATGTCATTCCACAAAATAGTCACATAAGATTCTCCATTCCCTCCGATCAAGTGCAAACAAAACAAAAAAAATACAATAATGATAATGATAGTAATTATTATAAATATAAATATATAATTATTGGAATTAACAAATAAAAAAGCCAACACACTAACACAGCCACCACCATGCGATCACCCATTGGTGCTTATATAACTGCTTGTATTTTGACAGATTACATCCAATAAACACTCACTTACCAGTGTTCTGACTTCTTGCACAGAAGTGTGGGTAAAGAATATTTTTGACGTTAGCTTCTAAAGCCATGCCTATGAGGGTACGGGTACTGTTGTTGGGAACCCTCGGTGAAAGAGCAGTGGAGTTAATGTGGTTGTAACATTCGAGAATAACAACCTTTTTCAAGCTTCAGTTGATAGTAACTCTCAAGTATCCCTGTCCTCATGTTGAGCCTCGTCAAAGTCCCTCTTGAGATTCAGGTCAAGTTGATAATAACAACCTTTTTCAAGCTTCAGTTAATAACAACCTTTTCTTTTAAACACGCATTGGCTCAATCTTTAGAAAGTTGTCATCAAAGTCCCTCTTGAGATTCAGGTCAAGTGGTCTGTTTCTTAGAGACTTAGACAACACAGGGTGATTAGAAATGGCTCCAATAGGATACAAGAATTAGACTCAACGGAGAACGCTTCAATGGAGAACGTTGAGTGCGCTTCAATGAAATAACTTAGAGACGTAGGAAATAGGAATGCAGGCCTTTAAAAGCCATGACCCGCCATAGTTATAATATGGGTCAGATCCGTTTGATAAATAAATGGGGCGGGTCTTTTTATATCATCGTTTAATTATGAGACAAGTGGGCTTTATAAAGGTTTTAAGTAAATATGTTTTAAATATTTTTAAATAGGAAAATTTGACGGAAATAACAATATCTTTCACCAGTCTTTCATAAATAGAATGACCTTTGGATTATTTTAAAATGGAACGACTTTTGACACATATTTGCCATAAATGGAATGTGACCTGTTGGTAATTTGTTTAGAAGGTTACAAGTGACACGTGTCACAATGTTGTTGGTCAATTTGTTTAACAAAATTTTTTAAAAACTTTAAAATAAAAAAATACTTAAAAACTAAATAAGAAAACTATTTTTTTTTTTTTTAAAAAAAAAAACCTTCCCCCTTTTCGACAGGCGGAAACCCCTCGACCACCACTTGCTCTCCCCTTCTCCGCCCCTGCCTGAGCCCTCTACCTGTCGACGACGCACCCATCCTGACCCAAATCTTGAACCTAGAGCCCTTCCCCTTCCTTTGAACCACCTTCCCCCCACCCTAAAACCCCCTCCCTCCCCTTAAAAACCCACCTCGATCTCTTTACCGCGCAGCCGGCTCCCCAACCCTTTCCCCTTGTGCCGAGGAATCCATTACGCCCCTTCGGCGCCCATCTCCAATCCATTCCCCCCTTGAACCACCACTCGAAATCCTTAAAGTCGAGTGGTAGTTTTAGGATCATTGAATTTTCAGGTGGTGGTTCAAGGGGAGTAGATGGGTGGTCGAAGTTGGGGTCTGGGTCAGGAGGGTTTCGTAGGCGCTGGGTAGAGGCTCTAGACATCGGCGAGTTTGGGGGAGGGGAATAGTCGGTGGTGGTGGGGTGGCTGCCGGAAAAGGGGAGGGGTTTTTTATTCTAGTTATTATTTTTAGTTATATATTTTTTTAAAAGTTTTTTTAATTTAAGTTTTATTTTTTAAATCATATTACTAAAGAAAAATGTTAAAATAAAAGAAATAAAGTTTTAACCAATCATACATGTGACACGTGTCAAAAGTAACCTGCAAAATAAAAAACGGGTTTTTTGGTCTATTTTCGGCAAATGTGTATCAAATGTCGTTTCATTTTGAAATAATCCCTCTATTGTTGGAAGACGTACCGCTGAAAGGTCGTATTATTGTTGACAAATTTTCCTTTTAAGTATTTCCATACACCAAATCTTGTATCAATTCTTTGTAAGTTTTTTAGAATTATTTTTTTAAAAAAAAAAAAAACTTGCAGAAATTACATTAATTAAACCGAGGTTACAACTTTCAACAAAGTAAAGAAAAGTAAAGTAACATAAGTTACAATTAGCATAAGAAGCCCTTACACAATACCAATTAAGGTCATTAACAATATTTACCTTTAAGCTATTACAACAAGTGAGGACAACGCATATAAGGCTTACCAATAAATATTTAAACATTCGATGGTAGTATTGATAGAATGAGGGAAGTTGGTGATGATATATATATATATATATATATATATATATATATATATATATATATATATATATAACAAATTTTTTTAAAAAAAATAACGAGCCAAATCATATTAGAAAGTTATCAACAAAAGAAAAAAAAATTATAGAAAAATTACTAATTAACCAACGTGCAACGCACGGGTACTAATCTAGTTCAAAATATAAAATTTGTAGGGCTATAAGTATGTTGCATATAAGTTCTTCGGAAAATTTTCTTACATTATTCATAAATAATATTAGATCAACGTCATATAAAATTTCATCCTAATTATAAGCCCATTGGAATATAAATATGTCTTTCTAATTTTCCATCAAAGTTGTAAATATGTCTTACTATATATATAATGAACATTTACATATACCACAAATATTATATGGAAACTAATGCATGCAATTTGAGATATAGTAAACATGATAACATATTAAACAAAATATACAATAAGTAATAATGCGTCTAACCACTTCTTACATATGCAATGAACAACCATTAAACTATGACTCATACATGCATACGAACATACATAGGACTCAAAAATAATGCAAGACATTGTACAGTACATTGTGGAATTAGAAATCACTATTTCATTGGACTTTTGGTCCATAATAAACTTTTGATCATCATCATTATTTCAACAACAAAATGGACATATATTTCAAATCCCTTATTCACTAGTACATTCTATCATACATATGCATATCATTCATCGGTTCCATTGTGTACCGGTATCATAAAATTCCTTTAACGTACATTTCGCATGCTGTTTTACTATGATATATGATTGCATTTCTCATTGGTACCATCATAACTTTTCTTACCTAATAGGTAATCTATTATAATAATTCAGATATCTACACCATCTATCAAGGGTGTTTCTCACACTATAGTATCAATATAATATTATTATACTTTAAAAGTATCAACTGCACTATCTTGCCATATATCACATGTTTATATTAGAACCGATCATATAAACTACACTTCAGGTGTAGTGGTTTAAAGAAAAATTGGCAAGATCTATCTTAATGCACATAATATCATTATCACTATAGTCAAAATATATCCAGGCCCGTTTCTGAGATTTTTTGGGGCCTATGGGTGAACTTTAAAATTGGGCCCTAATTAACTAAATTATTTTCTTTTTTAAAAAATTCTTCGGATATGCCAAAAAAAATCCATATTTTTGGAGGACACTTTTTTAATTATACTTCGTATTCTTTTAGCAAACAGTTAGAGTGTCACCTGCCTCGGAATGTTACTTTGAGTAATTTTTTTAATAAAGTGTATAAAGTATTAACTTTTTTTTTTTGAGGAAAGTGTTTAAAGTATTAATAATTTGGAACTTAATGTTGAATATTGAATAGAATTTAAAGAATAATATGTGTCTCTTTGTTTTTGAGTATAAGTGCAATTTTGTATTCTACATTTAAATATATTTATGTGGAAGAATAAAACATAAATTATTGGTAATTAAGATGGTAAGACAAGTAGTGTAATTCCATGAGGTTAGGAGAAAATGATTAGAATTTGTGGTGTGAAGGAGGAATACTCACCGTTAAAAATAAATAAATAAATAAATAATAAAGGAGGAATACTCATAGGTAAATATGAAGCTTATATTAGGATATGGTAATTCATGCACTATTATTAATTAGGGAATATAAGATACTCCGTAATAATGGAGGGGATTAAATGAAATTGATTAAAATAATATGGAAATTTCCTTCCCAAAATTAATGGAATTAATTATTTATACAAGTTGAAGTATGAGTAGTACGGAGTAGTTTAGGCGCAAATTTTAATAAATTAATTAAAAGTTGATTAATGCTTTTTTTTTTTACTGCAATACGTATTTTGGGCTTAAAATTTGGGGGCCCTGGGCAGCCGCCCCGCCTGCCCTGGTCCAAATACGGGCCTGAATATATCTCTCTATGCCTCTAGATGGGTCATAATGGTATACAAATCAAATCATAGATGTGCAACATATGTTGATACAAAAGTTGGCATGTAACTTTACAATATACGTATCATTATTAGAGAGATCAACTAATTATAATTTTATAATTTTGCCAACTTACATCAATTCTTCCTCCTAAGTTGGTAAAATATCTCAAATATTGAGGCAATTATTCAGCAACTTAGAATATAATTTCATGTGCAACAAATTTTATCTCGTAGGATAATCATATATATTCAACAAATTTCTATCTCTTCTAGAGAATAATGAAATTTTATTCTCTTCTAGAGATCAATATTAATAGGGGTCATGAATTGTGCAGTTGTCTATTTTCATATTCTATTTCTTATGTGTTGACCTAAAATAGCACAAATCAAGAGATTAATCACTTGTATTTAAAGTCACTAATTCTCCAAATACTTGAATAACTATTTTCCAGTAAGTCAAAATCTCTACACACACAAGTTATTGTAGTAAGCTTCTAGTCAGTTATTACTTGTTCACATTCAAAATTATTCAAAACTAGTATATAATCTCTTGAAATATCTTTATAAATCACAATCCAAATATAGCTCTATCTCAATGTTCTATCTTGCCATTCAATTCATTTCATATCTTTAACATGAGAGAGTGTCATCACTTTATATTTCATGTCAAATGAAATTTCAATTCCAAACCAGGTAATTATTTTTAAACCCGGATGACCTAATTTAATTGTCACATCCAATCGTATCTCTGAAATTAAACTCTAGTCAGTTTTCACACACTAGTGATCACTTGATTAAACTTACTTTATGCATGGCCATGAATATGATGTGATATTAGAACACTAACATGTGTTTCTTTATACAAAGATAATCAATTAATATTTTATCCAATAATTACTCATGCTCTGCTAGAGTTTTGACTATAACTAGATACATGTTAATCTTGTTGGACATCTCATACTCTTCTGGAGCCTTTATATAATCTTGAACCATAAGAATTTTACTAAAAGTTATTTCTTCTAGAAATGTAATAGGATTTATCACTTCCTTAACTTTTTCGTTGTCATGGCTCCTTTTCTTTTAAAATACTTAATTATCTTTAGAACTTATTTATCTATCACGCTTCAGGCATGCTATAGGTTTATCAGTGATCGATGTTGTCTTCCTTTCAAGACATCAATTTTAATTGGAGCATGTACAAATAATATATCTACGATTAATGACATTTATTTTTATCCATCTTCAAGATGGTATCATTTCAAAATGTATGAATTAACATGTAGCCACTTCCATTAAATAAATCGTAGACATAATGTATGTACCAAACTGACCATCAATATATTTTATTATTTATGTGCAAGGATTATATAAAATAATGGAACGGATATAATCTCCCCCTAATACTTTCATATGGGGCATGAAATGAATTCAACAATATTTAATACTCTTTCATCTTTTTAAGGCGTAAATTCTATTAGCAATGTTGTATCAAGCATAATATAATTATTCTTATAAACTCTTACTTATAACTCTTGCCTAATTCTATTAATCTTTATATTGAAAATTCTTAAAACTATGGGCATAATAAATACATTATTCAAGCAATGCAAGTTGCTCACAATATCATGTTTAATTACTTGAACTCGTAACATTATTTCTAGGTCAAAAGATGATATATATAATCATGATTACAATTCTAATTGAACTTTTCAATGATTTTTAATAACAAAAACATGGTGCAAACATGCTTCTTTCCAATAATACAAGACTTATTCACTTTTGGGATTAAATATTTCTTGTAATTTATGTATTATCAATTTTGACCCTAAGTTCAATATCTAGAATACTATTCTAAAACTTTTGTATAATCAATCTCATAACTTTGTGTTTATAAAATCACATTTAATCAAATGAAATCACACAATCTATATTTAATATATGCTTCATAAAATATAAACTTAACTAATAAGATCTAGAAAATATAGTCGGATAGATTTAAAAGAGTATGCAATTGTGGAGTATAGACTTACAAGTTACTAGTAGTTCACTACTTGTTTTCTCTATTACATAACAAAAAAAAATAATAAAAAAAAAATCCATATATATCTCATGTAATCGAGTGGTGGTTTAAAGGTCATTGAATTTTCGGGTGGTGATTCAAGGGGAGTGGATGGGTGGTCGAAGTTGGGGTCTGGGTCAAGAGGGTCTCGTAGGCGCTAGGTAGAGGCTCTAGCCACTGGCGAGTTTGGGGAAGGGGATAGCAGGTTGTGGTAGGGTGGCTACCGGAAAAGGGGAGGGTTTTTTTTTTCTAGTTATTTTTTTTTTAGTTTTATATTTTTTAAAGTTTTTTAAATTTAAGTTTATTTTTTAAATCATATTACTAAAGAAAAATGTTAAAATAAAATAACTAAAATTTTAACCAATCATACATGTGACACGTGTCAAAAGTAACCTGTAAAATAGGTTACAGGTTTTTTGGTCTATTTTCGGCAAATGTGTATCAAATGTCGTTCCATTTTGAAATAATCTAAAGGTTGCTCCATTGTTGGAAGACCGCTAAAAGGTCGTATATTCTTTAAAAATTTTACTTTTAAATATTCCCATACACCAAAGCTTGTATCAATTCTTTGTAAGTTTTTTAGATTTTTTTTTAAAAAAAAAAATCTGCTGAAATTACATTAATTAAAATGTGTTTACAACAAACAAAAGGCTAGTAAAGTAACATAAGTTATTGTTGTCATTAAGAAGCCCTTACACAATACCAATTATGGTTATTAACGATATTTACCTTTAAGCTATTACGTACAACGAGTGAGGACAACGCATATAAGGCTTGCCAATATACATTTAAACATGTGATGGGACTATTGATAGAACAAGGGAAGTTGGTGATGATGTTTCGTGTTGTGCAAGTATTTTCTAACATATATAACTAAACGTCTATGAATGTTGCGGAAATGACGGAGACAACCCAAAATTAGTATGCCTTACCCTAAGGTGATTAAATCCTCTTGAGATCTATGCTTCATACATGCTAATCACATTTCTTTGCGATCTAAAAAAACCATATCTTATACTCTCTTCATCTCATAATATAGTTCATATTGTGTTCTTTTCACGGTATTTAAGAAATGGGATGAGAAGTGGAATAAAGGTAGACAAAAATACAAGGCAAGTGGATAATTTAAGGGAAATAAAGTGAAAAGTACTATTATAGACAAAAGTTAGAGAGAGAAAGTGAAAAAAGTACAATGCATGTGGATAAGTTAAGGGTAAATTAGAAAGTTCAATGAATAAAGTAAAAAAATAAGGGTATAATAGTCTTTATATACTATTCAAAAATAAAAACAGGAACAACATTTTGGGTCTCTAAAATAGAAAAACAGAAACTGTATTATGGGATGAAGGGAGTATGTATTCTCATACAAGGTCATGATGTTGTAATGACTTTTACCGTTATCACATACAAATGGGTTTAACAACACCTACTGCCATCCTCCTTCAAGGCTTCAACAAGGGTTTGTGTTAATCTAAAATTGAAATTTTGCTACATCTCCCAACAAACATAAGTAACAACACTTCCATTAAAGGAACACATTTTTATTAAAACTAAAGAGATTAAAAAAGGTAATTCCAAGAGTCAAACGACTCCATTTCATCCTCCAATCAACCCTGAATTCGACTTGCATGTCTTCGCTTTTCGATACAGTGTATTGGGTGCTTCCAAAATCTAAGTTTTATGTTTTAGAAAAATTCACTGTAATTTATTAATCCGAACTTTCAATTTAGTGATTTACTCTCAATAATCCCAACTTACATTTATAAGGAAGTACTATGAACTTTAGAGTTGATTTTCTTCCTCTAAGTCGATTTACCAGTCGTGACATAAAGAAAGGGTGATTTTTATTTTGTAAAAGCCATGTGTGATGTGTTGCAACATAATTGGTCCAATTTATATTTATTTATTTATTTACTTATTTTAAAAAATTAAAAAAAAACCCTTCTCAGCCAGCCACCATCCTTCCTCCCCTTAACCCCAACGACCAACTGAAATTCGACCTCCCGCCTCCCTAAAAACCAATAATAATCGGTCGGCCCCCTACCCCTAAAACTACTCGGCCGACCCACCTATACCACGGAAACCACCCCCTCCCCCCATATCCAAAATAGCCCCTCCCTTCTTAGGTCGATGAAACCGCCCCTCCTCCCTTCCCTCATCGTCGAAATAAAAGATTTTTTAGCTCCCTCAATTGGAGATTATTGCCAAGAAATTTAATGTAGTTTTGTTACTCAAGGTTTTTGTGGCAGAATTTTTAAAGATTTTTTTTTTACAAAATAAAATAATAAATAATTAAAGGAAAAAATGGCCGCAATAACACCAACTATGACAAAGGTGCGTGCAACAGCACAAAATTTTGATGGTGCACTCAACATCACAAACTATGCACTTGGGTGCACATAACAACATAAATGACATTGGAAAAATTTAGATTTCTTATGAAAGTTAAATCTTAAATATTATTAATGCTTTTTTGGTTTAATTCCATCTACTAAATTTCCCATATCATGTAATTAAGTAACCATTAAATTGAATTATTTCAAAAAGTTTTAACCATTATTTTCTATCATTTGTTTCTTCAATTACTTTTTTTACATCTCATGTGATGATTGACTTAGTTTCTTGTCCATTATAATTAATTTTTTCCCTTTAAATTATTCTCTCTCAACCTCCAGAATTTAAGTGTTGTACATCAAAAATAAGAAAATCAATTTGGCTTATCCTAAAATCCAATTCTAATTTTTTTTTTTTGAATTAAGTATTTAAAATCACTTTGTGGGGTTTGGTAAAAGAAAGTTACCTATGTATCTTGAAATCTTATAGCATAAAGGTATTCAAATGATTTTTTTTTTAATTTATCAATTTAGTATTTAACTAAGTGGAAAGGGAAAGGAAACTAAGTCAATCGCGTGAGATCGATATTAGAAAAAGTAATTGAAGAAGCGAACAAAGGAAAATAATAGCACAATTTTTTTTTGAAGGAATCCACTTAATAAAATGGTGGAGGTTAAGAAATGATTAAATGAAAAAAATAAATAAAAGGTAAGGCTAATTTAGTTACGCATGATGGAAAATCATATAAGTTTAAATAGTGTTTAAACAATTATATAAAATAATAAAGATTCCACTTTTTCCATAAAACCTTAGTTTATTAGTGTCATTTGTGCTATTGCGTGCACCCAATCACATAATTTGTGTTGTAGACCGCACCCTTAAAAGGTTGTGCTGCTACACGCACCTTTATCATAGTTGGTGTTGTTGCAGCCAATTTTTCCATAAATAAATGGTAGTTGTTCTCAAAGTAGTCGTTATAATGGTAGTTGTTGGTAAAATTTTCACAAAATTACCCTATACCTAAAGTATAATGCTCCCTTCGTCCCTTTTCATTGGATACATTATTTTATCTTTTACACGTTTGTCACTACACCTATTTGATTATTATTCATTACATACTTTTTAAAATTATAACGATTGAAAATTAATAAAACATTCATTGAGACGATTCAAGCATGATCGCACATGACTCTTTTACTTTTGTGAGTAAATTTGAAGATTATTTCATACTCTCTTTATCCCGGAATACATAACACAGTCAACATTTCACTCATGTCAATGCACTACTTTGACTTTATTTGTATATAATTAAATATTAATGAAAATTATTTTTAAAATTATATTTTGAAATTATATATATATATACCAATTTACAAACATATTTCATGATAAAATAGAATTTTATTATGTTAGTAAAAAAATATGATCAAAACTAATACATGAATAGTGAAAAAAGTCCAATGTCTCATATATTTTGGGACGGGGGAAGTATTATGAAAAATGTATAAAATCTATGAAAATTTGATTTTAAAAATCCAACCTTTAAGTGATATATTTTTATTAATCCAACCTTTAAGTTATTGATGAATAATCCAAGCTTTAGGGGGGTGTTCATTTTTATTAGGCCAAGTAGGTTACTCAACCTAAAATAGCAAGTCACCTGCCACATGTCGCGTGTTCATTTCTCAATAATTATTTTTTTAATTTTTTTATTAAAAGTTGTTAAATTAATAAAAAAAACAACTTTTTTTTTCTTTTTCCCCTTTCTTCTTCTTCCCCCCTTTCCTTCTCCATGAATTCAACCCCCCCATTTTCGGCCAACCTTTCTTCGCCGCTCCCCCTTCACCTCGCTCATTCCTTCTTAATTTTCGGTCACCCCCCAAATACCATTTCAATTTCCGACAACACACCCAAAAACATTAGCATTTTCCAGCCTGCTCATCCACACAAAATCACACCCTTGAAATTAAATCTCGACCCCCCTCGAAAACCAGAACCCTAACCATGCAAGTTTGGGTTTCGGATTTTTGGTTTTTGGGTTCTGGGTTTCATGGATAGAGGGGTGGCCAGGGTTTCGGGGTCAAATGCAGGGAAGGATCGGAGAGGGTAAATACGACCAGGGAGAGTGATGGGTGGCAGGGGAGTGGGTGGTCGGAAATTGGAAAAGGGAGGGGAGGTTTTACGAGGTAGGGAAAGGGAGGGGAGAGTATTCAAGGGTGGGGTGGGTTTTTCGGTGAGCTCGGACAGCGGGGGGGGGGGAGGGAGGAGGGAGTATTCGAGGTTGCGTGGGTTTTCCTGTGAGATCCAGCTGCGGGGGAAGGTAGGGGAGGTGTTCCGGGGACATGTGGTTATTTCTCGGCGCGTTGGGAAGGGATGTGGGTAGGGGGATGGTAATTTTTGTTTTATTTTTTAAATTCATTTTTTGCTAAAAAATTTTAAAAGAAAAAAACTTTTAAAAAGTTAGATGAAGAGAAGGTAACCGATCATCTTGGCTTAATAAAAAAGAACACTCATAAATATTCAGAAATAATCAAAAGATTGGATTAATAGATTTGAATGAGCAAAAGGTTGGATTATTTAAATAAATTTTTCCTAAAATTTATACATAACCAATAAAAAGAAACGGAGAAAGTATTATAATTAGTATTTAAATATTGATAATAACAAATAAAAAAGAAACGGAGGGGTACCCCCAAAATTAATCATCCTAAAGTTTTTTGTAAAAAAAAAAATCATCCTAAAGTAATTGAAACACTATAATATACATTTTTGTTGATACATAAAATTATTTCACCTTTAATAATTTTGATCGTATATTTATTATGATTAGTTGTACTATGAAATTTATGCAATGTATCAATATTTTTTGTGCATATTATTTATAGAATTCAAGTCAATCTACTAAAAAATTATGCCGATTAAAGTGATGCACATTTTAAAAAAATGCACGGATTATTTTTCTTGCATTAAATGTCTAAATTTATTATAAAATAATTTATTATAAAATGATTCATTATAATTGTAGTTAAATAAAGATATCTTAATGAATGTTATTTTGTATAGTAATAATTTATAGGGTTTTTCTAAGCTATGCCCCTCTAGTTATTCGGTTTCTAAGTTGTACAAATACATTTTCAAATTATAAGCTGTGCCATCCAGCTCTCGATATTTTATCAACAATATCCTTTGAAAGTCATATCCGTTAACGAAAGTTAAGTTATTTTATTAACAATGGTGTCGTGGCTTTATTAATGTGGCACGTGTCCAGTTATAATTAGTTTAACACTTTAAACAAAATTTAAAAAAGTCAGAAAATAAAATAATAAAAAGGTTATTGTTAACGTCAAAGGTTATTGTTAATGAAAAAAATAGTGAGATTGAGGGAACAACTTAGACGTTTGAAAAGGCATGAGCACAACTTAGAAATCGAAGAAGTTAGGGGGCATAACTTAGAAAAACCCTATTTTATATCAAAGTTATCAAAATCAAGATTTCATTTTAAAAAATGTTATATTTTTATAGTCGTTTCAGAAGTTTTCCTACAAGTTTTTATTTCTCAGATGAGAAGGTTTTTTCTTGTTTTAGGCTTAGAATATTTTAATTATGCAATATTATTTTGACAATAATTATTTTTACGATATAGGAGAATTCGAGTGAGATGATTTTTAGTGGTTGTGACTATTCACCATAATTTTATTTGCTATGTATGCATGTATGAGTTTTTTAAATACTCGCATAGTATCATATTACGTATTTTATATACTTTGAAAATTGAAGTGACATCATTATAAGAAGATTACTCCTTCTGTCCCTTAATTAGATTCTTACTTCTCTCTATTATGTGAAGAATAAATATTAGAAATAGAAATCTAATAAAGGGACGGATGGAGTATTATTCTTTGATTGTTTGATAAATTCTATTTTAACGACTTCTTTACAAGCATGATAAGAAGTGATAATTTAATTATAACATGATACATTTATTAAAAGTGAACTGAATCGTGTAATAATTTAATTATAATTAACAAGAAAAAATTAATGTAATCTTAATTCAATGTTATAAGAAAAAGCTACATTCATTATGGTAAAGGGTAGGGGTACACATGGTGTACAAAATGCTTTTACCACCAATAAAAAATTTCCAGTCAGCATTGAAGTTAGGGAAACTAAAAAAATAAGGGGGAAAGGAAAAAAAGAAGTGGGAAAAACGAGCGGCTATATTTTCAAGTTGGGCGCCATTGTGATGTAGCTGAGCGACAAAAATTTCAATGGGCGGCAACAATTAATGCAGCAATACACAATTAATTTCCCAATTAAGGTTCGAAATTTACCATCTTCTCCCCAAAAGTTTCATCTTTTTCCCCAAAAATTCCTTGACGAAGAACATACAATTTTAATAAGGAACGAATTGTGACAAAATTATTCAAGTCGTTGTTAATTTCGTCAATCAGTTACAAGTATTTGGAGGTAATCTTGTTTGTTGTTTGATAATTTAGGGTTTTCATTATTTGATTTTGAAGAAATTGATTTTGGGTCAAATTTAGAATTGTTATAAAGATTGATTTGGAAGGGTAAATCATGTAGAATAACAGATTGATTTGTATGTTGGGTTTGGGATTTGTTTATGTTATAATTGTTTATTGTGAAATGTTATTTAAGTGTAGGAGTATTTCTAGTTCCGTTGTACTGGTATCAATTGTTAAATGGAATCGATGTTTATTTGCTGTCAATAATAAATTATTTTATAGAATTTGTTTGTTGTATGCAGTATCATTTTGTCAGTACTAAATTAAAATATTATTTCATAGTATCTTTTTTAATTTTTTAGCATCTGAAATTAAATACAGTACTGTGTTTGACATTTTGGCACTAAAATGAAAAGCGAAAACCAGTCCCCTCGTTTGAACATTGATCTTAATGAAGTGATGAACGATGTGGTTAGCTCAACCAAAGATGCAGAATGCAAACGATGTAACAGAAGAAGCAGCAGCAATGCCATTCGATCTTAATGAAGAGGCCGACTTTAATTACATTGATAATGAAAAGGTTGAGGTTAATAACAATATAAATGAACATGATTCTCTAAATCGGTCAAACGGAGAACACAACCCAGCCGTAATCCAGCTGTGGGTATGTATTTTGCAAGTGGTGAAGAATTACAAAGTTTTGCCGTATGTATGCCTTTGATAAAGGGTTTCAATTTTTTGTTCGAACAAGTTTAATAATGAACGATTATCGTGAAAAAGGAGTAAATCGTCTAGGTGTTGGGGAGATGGAGCCTAAAGGCCACATGATGCCCCGTATTAGACTGGTCTGTAAGATGGGTACAAAAGATAGGAGGAAAAAGATATCGGAAAGGAAGATATCATGTCCTCCTACAAACTACAAGGTGTGTGTTAAGGCATGATTCTCAAATGGTTGGTTTTACATTAAGAATTGTGTGTTGTCCCACAATCATGAACTATTTCCAAATGATAGCCGGCTGATGGTGAATTATCGGGCCATTGTTGACGGTGCTTATGAGAATATGGTCTTAAATAAACAAGTGGTATACATCCAATGTTTCTGTGTTGAATGACTAAGTAATATGTTAGGTATGAATCAGCAATCAAATATTTGTACTACTCCTGTAAATACCTTTTTGATGCTATAAATACAATTCTGAAGCTGTTTAAACTTGGAAAAAAGTTTTTTTTTTTTATGGAATTTAAAGAAATCAGACTTGTATACATTAGTTTTATTCATAATTACTGACATTATGAATTGGTTTTAAAAAGTTAGACTGAGATACATTACTGTTTATAATAAAACCAAAATTAAAAAATGGTGTAATATGGAATAGAACACGGATAACTTACGTATAGTAAGAAAGCATTCACCAACTATACCATGGGGTATCAGCACATACGTATTATCATTATTTATTTATTTGTAACGTTCATATTTATATAAAAATAAGTTGGTGATGCTATTAAAGACAATATGACTCCTTAAATGTTAATTGGATGTTTTGTTATTGTAAGTATCATGTCCATAAATTTGGGTAAAATCTTAATTTTTGAATATTAAAATATTACGTTTTTGTTTTTTTAAAGGTAAATTGGAAACTTATTGATCTTAAAAATAAAGAGTTTCATTTCGTACATTTAATATTGTTGTCATATGTATTTTATTTGGTAAAGGTGAATCTGATATTGTATATATTAAAATAATATTGTATATATTAAAATGATTATTAAAATGATGCTTAATATATGATACATAATGATCATTATAATTGCTTCATATTATTAGGGTTTAGGGGGTAGGGTTTAGGGTTATAAAACTAATAATATGAATGTATGTGCTTCATTTTGAAAGTTTGATATGTATTTACAACAATACGTAACCATATTTTTTGTATTTTTCTAGTGTTGTGATGTGCATTACTTTCTAAATAGATTATTTTACAGATGTGCTATTGTAGACACCCATTTGTGTCTCTCCAAAACTAAACCCGGTGATGAGTACCTTTCACGTCGAATCGTAATCGAATGAAAAGAAAGTGTGTTAAGTTTAGTGTTGCGGATAGTTTTAATTTCTTTTCTCTTCTCTCTGTTTTTGAAAACCTATTTTAAGAAAATAGCCAATCCAGTTTGGTTGGTCTATGATATGGGTCCAATAGTAGTGTAGTTGGATAGGGCTTGAAAAGAGCTTTCCAACGATATATTATAAGCCCAATTCCGATGAATATTGAGGAAGTTATGACCAAATTACTAAACTGGGCCTAGTTTGAGCCTTATATGCGGCCCAATAATCTAGAGGAGGGCCTAATATAGATTTATCATTCCAAATGCAATTAGGAATGGTTTTAGTCTTCTAGATTCTTCTAGAAGGTTCTTTTCATTCCTAATTCAATTAGCATTGATAAATTGCCTTTTGTTGACTCTTTAGAGTTTTAATCAGAATAAAAGAATGTTTTTGAGGAAAATATGATTTTATCCTCCTGTACGATCAATTTCTATCTGATTTTAGAAAAGGCGTCAATAATTTAGTTAGCGCCAAACTCCAGCATTAGCGCCTGACGCTAAGCTTGGCGCCTAGCGCTAGCGTTAGCACCTAGCGCTAACCTCGTTTTTGCGCGTCAGAACTCTGTTTCGATTTTTTATCTTTTTGGCTGATTTTCTCTATAAATAGCCTTCTAAAAACTCCGTTTTCATTCACCAATTTTCACCAGTTTTCACCAACTCTCATCAAGAAATTCTTGATTATTTTCTCTCTTTTCTAAACTAGCCTTTTCTCAAATACAAAATTCCGCACTCACAAGACCTAGATACACCTAGCCATATTCGAAGTTGCCTTCGCCCTAGACGTGAAAGCTTTTAATTTCTGAGGGTTTGGTCCCAAATCTTTATTTCAATTATTTAATTTAATTGTTGTTTATTATTTTCCTTGAAGTTAGTAACGTTTGTATTTTGTTATTAGAAAGAGGTACGAGGCATCCAAGTAAGTGCTTTAATTGATTTATTGATATTATGATATAGAAATCATGCTTAGGTTATTATTATGATTCCTAGTATCATGTTAGGATGTTTTTCTTAATTTGATGTTTAGGGTGACAACAATAAGTTCCTAGTATCATGTTTAGGGTAAAGAATATAATGTCAAATATGATTTCTATGATGTCTTTCCTAATATTCATGTTAGTATCATGTTAGGGCTAAAACTTTGATTTTTATTGTTTAGTAACATGCTAGGGTTTGTTATTAATCTTGTTAGTATCATGTCTAGGATCTTGCTATTATTATGCTTTAACATGATTTATGATTATTAATTATGATTATGATTATTATCATGATTATGATTATAATTATAATTTTTTGTTATTATTTTGCTTATATATTTATTGTTATTGCTTGATCACGCCTTTTATGCATGTTTAAAGGGAATTTGTACTTGTAATCTTGTTTAGGGTTAATTCGATTATAATTCAAGTGATCGCCAATAATTGATTTGTTTGTGCATTAATATTCAACCAACATAGATTAAACAGGTTTAGGGTAATCCTATTGGTTGCATGTTAGTCAGAAAGCGCAC
The DNA here is from genome assembly GCF_001683475.1 of Chenopodium quinoa. Classification (NCBI taxonomy): domain Eukaryota; kingdom Viridiplantae; phylum Streptophyta; class Magnoliopsida; order Caryophyllales; family Amaranthaceae; genus Chenopodium; species Chenopodium quinoa. The sequence goes on along the minus strand of NW_018742204.1, from coordinate 13,548,152 downwards.
ATGAATACAATCAGAATAAAGTAGAGGCCTATTATTAGGACAGGTTCAATCTCTTTTAGGTTGGATTTGTACCTTCATCCCCGAAATACTAGTCATGGTTCAAGACCTATTGGAGTTAACGATCTCTTGGATAGTTAAGGGGTGTAACCTTCACCTTGTGAACGATTTACAAGTTCTTAAAACTTGTTGGCGACTCTTTTGCTCTATCTTCTTTCCCTTTGGACGCCACCGTACTTTAGTGTATGATTACAGTGGGGTTCAAGCTAGGGATAATGCTTGAAATATTCCCTACAGTTTTTGGCGACTCCGCTGGGGAGGATTTCTATTTTAATTCCTGAAATTTATTTCGGCAATGATTTAGAATGAGTAGATGAGACTCGAAAAGTTATAAGTATTTCATGTGCGTAATTTTGATTAACATTATTGTCATATGCATAAAAAAGATCTCATTGGAAAGACCATTCGTAATGAGTTAAAACATAGGATTTTTACACATAGGAAATTTGAGGAATATCTTTCACAACTAGGATCGACATAACACTGCGCGAAACTAGAAAATTTTATCGAGCACAGAAAGCTGCTGAGGTATGTAGGAACTAGCGTCAGCGAACAGAGATTAGCGCCAGTATTTTGACTTTAGCGCCAGACGACAGCTCTGTCGCCAGGCGCTAAAGCCAAAAGCTGGCGCCAGCCTCTGTTTACTGGTGCCAAGTTCTTCCAATATCGAGCTAGAAATATGAGTTCTAATTTCGACCAGTTTTTAGCACTGTTTGCTCTATCCTACTTCCTGATTGAGTTTTTATCACTTTTCTGAACCCATATGTGTTCTACATATGGACATAACCCTCTAGGAATTCATGCTCCATCTACTTGATTGAATGCTCCGAGCAACAAAGGGTACATCCGAGAATGTTGAATTCACCAAACCATGGAAGCGAGTTTTTCTAAACTCGCGGTGTTCAATCCACTCGCGCCAACCCTTCACGGTTAGGCTTCTGTGCGGTGCATCCGGACAATTAACCATGGACCCTCTATTAACTAAGCCATATCCCGAACTTTAGAGAACTAGAGCCATGGTTAGGTTGCAAACTCATTGCATCATATTGTGCCTACTTGACTAATTGTGCATACTCTATGTGCTTTTCCTAACTGTTTGTTTGACTTGTGCTAAGATTAAATAAATTAATGACTAAAAGAACTTTGCCTAATTAATTAATTAATTAATTAATTTGAGTAAATAAAGTCTAATATTTTAACCAGAGTTGACTTAGTACGACTTTAGGTATACCCCTGTTGATCAATAAAACCGAAAACAGTTTCAGATCGATGCTCCAGCAATGGCGCCAAATTTTGAACTGTAGCGCCACTCTGTGGAGTGTGGCGCCTGGCAAAAATTCCGTTGTCCGGCGTACACTGCAAAGAGAGGTGCCAGTCCTGTCGTTTTGACGACAGTTCGGTTTATTGCTCGAGTCATCACTTTGTGTCCAATTAACCAGTTTGCTAATCAATTCGGTTAAATTTTACAGCTAATAATACCTTGTTAAGTCATTAATTGAGTCTAGGCACCAAGTCCCATGGTCTTACACAAAAGTCCAAGTATGTCACTTACACTCACCACATTACGCACACACCAATACACTTTTGACCATGTCTAAGAAAGTCTTGTATGCGCGTTTTTTCCGTCATTTTTTAGGGGGGCAAGTCGGATATTAATCCTCTAATTTAAATCACTTGATTAAATAACATACTTGATTTCTAAAATATATGCCTTATTTTTGCCAAAAATATGCACCTATTTTTTTATTTTTCCTCTTTAAAATCGTAAAGTCAAGGTCGATTTGTGTCAAGTAATTAAAACAAAAATGGTTTAAATTACAGCGCGTGGTCAAGAAAGGAAGGGCGGTTAATCAAAGACAATCTTTTTGTACAAGTCCAACTTTTCGACAACCCATCGCTCGTATGAGGAAAGCTAGGACAGCAATGGCAACACAAGAAGAAGTCAATGAGCTCGGGAACCAACTGGTTACCGTGACTGAGGCATTAAAGATTCTAACCATCAAGATCGATGATCCCGTGAAACAACAACAGATGGACCTCATGCAAGAGAGTCTTAACAAGCTATCTAGCGACTACAAGTTTCAAGGGATTAGCTCACAAGGGGTCTCGGTGGACAAGGATCTTCTTCTGCAGAAGTTCAATGCCAACGACATCCCGAAGTTCAAAGCAACTGATAACCCTTATTTTCATTTAAGAGCCTTCGAAACAATAATGAGTATTAAGGGTATCGACAAGAAGGTGTTCCCCTCTCTGTTCTCACTATCTGTCGAAACCCTTTGCCAGCAATGGTTCTTTTCTCTCGAGAAAGAAAAAACCTCCACCTGGGAGTCCATAGAAAACGCTTTCGTTGATAGATACAAATGCAATATTCAAGTTGAGACCGACCATAGGGAACTTGAAATCCTCAAGCAGAAGGAGAATGAAGGCTTCACCTCCTTCTTTAATAAATGGAGAGAAACCTTAGCTAAGATGATTGAGGTGCCCAGTGAAAAAGAGTCCGTAAGGTTATTCATCAAAAACCTTCAAGAAAAATACTCCAAGCTTCTCAAATATTAGAATAATCTCCATACCTTCAAGGCCGTCTACAACATTGGAATTAATATTGAAGACGACCTGGCTAAGTTGAAAGCTGCCAACAATAATTCCAAACAGTGGCTGGAAAGGCAAGAAGAACAACAATCCTTCTTCTTCCAAAAATACCCACTCAAAGAATGTTAGCACTTTTAACCTAAATGAAGTCCTTGCTATGAATAATCAAGGACAAAAGAAACCACTTAGGAAGAACTTTACTCCTATTGGCATGAGTTATGACACCGCATTTGACCGATTAAATGCAAAAGGTCTTATAACTCCTATTGGATCATTTGGGGACCCACCGGTCGAGAAGAGAACGACTAACTGGAACCCCAATGCACATTGCAAGTATCACCAAGGTAGGGGCCATCTCACCGAGAACTGTTGGAAGCTTAAAGAAGCTATCCAAGACTTAATCGACAACAACAAGCTACCATTGCCTCCTGCCAGTAAGAAGCCAAATATTGATAACGCGCCTCTTGCTCACTCCTTTGCCATCTCTGACGAGGAAAACGAGGTTGATCCCTCGTCTCTCATCAAACCTGTTAAAGAAATCCATGGATAACCTTCCAGAATTAGCAAGTAAAGAGGAATTACAATTGCTTATTGTAGGGAATAATTTCAAGCCTTAAAAATCCCACTAGCTTGAACCCCATTGTGATCATACACTAAAGTACGGTGGCGTCCACAAGGGAAGAAGATAGAGCAAAAGAGTTGCCAACAAGTTTTTAAGGAACTTGTAAACCGTTTACGAGGTGAAGGTTACACCCCTTAACGATCCAAGAGATCGTCAACTCCATAAGGTCATGAACCAAATAAGGGTTCGGGGATGATGGTACAAATCCAACCTAAAAGAGATTGAACCTGCCCTAATAATAGGCCTCTACTTCATTCTGATTGTATTCATGTGCGCTTTCTGACTAACATACAATCAATATGATTAACCCTAAACCTGTTTAATCTATGTTGGTTGAATTTAATGCACAAACAAACTATTATTGGTGATCACTTGAATTTATAATCACAATTAACCCTAAACAAGATTATCAATTATCTTATTAAACGTGATTGCAAATACCAATTCCCTTTAAACATACATAAAAGGTGATCAAGCAATAACAATATAAATATGCATATCAAGCAACATAATAATAATCATCAATTAATCATAATCATAAATATTAGGAAGAACATAGGAAGCATCATACTTTTAATCACGCTTAATATTAGAAATACCCTAGACATGATACTAGGAATCATAAAAATAACAATTTAAGCATGATATCTACATCATGAAATCAATTAAACCATTAAAGTACTTACTTGGATGCCTCGTACCTCTTTCTAATTACAAAATACACACGTTAGTAACTTCAAGGAAAATAATAAACAAAGCAATTAAATTAAATAATTGAAATAGAGATTTGGGACCAAACCCTCAGAAATTAAAACCTTTCACGTCTAGGGCGAAGGCAACTTCGAATATGGCTAGGTGTTTCAAGATCTTGTGAATGCGGAATTTTGTATGAAAAAGCAAGAAAGAAAGAATGCTAAAAGATTAATGTTATCGAGAATTGATGAAAGAAAGATGATGAATGAATGAATTGTGAAGAATTAGATGAATGATAATTGGTGAATGATGAAGACTTAAGAATAAGGAGAATTGGTGAATGTTGGTGATTGTCGATCCCTGAAACCGGAGTTTTTGATACGATATTTATAGAGAAAAACATCCAAAAAAGATAATTTATCAAAACAGAGTCTGAAGATCGCAAAACCACCTTGGCGCCAGCCCTGGCTCATTGGCGCCAGGACCAGTGGCTAGCGCCAGGCGCCAATGGCTGGCGTCTGGCGCCAAGGCCTGGGGTTGGACACCAAATTGGATTTCAACGCGTTTTCGAAAATCTGATAAATTTCCCGTACTGAAAGATAAAATAATATAATTTTAGTCGAAAATGCTATTTGATCTTGATTAAAACTCTGAAGAATCCTAATTGAATTAAGAATAATAAGACCTTCTAGAATGTTCTAGAAGACCAAAACCATTCCTAATTACATAAATCATATTAGGCCCTCCCCTAGATCATTGGGCCGTACTTAAAACTCAAACCGAGCCCAGTTTAGTAAATTGGCCATAACTTCCTCAATATTCATCGGAATTGGGCTTATAATATATCGTTGGAAAGGTCTTTGCAAGCCCCATCCAACTACACCACTATTGGACCCCTACCATGGACCAACCAAACTGGATTGGCTGTTTTCTTAAAATAAAGTTTTCAAAATCAGGGAGAAGAGAAAAGAAAAGAAAAGAAATAAAACTTTCCGCAACACTAGACCTTTCCACACTTTCGTTTCATTCGATTATGATTCGACGTGAAAGGTACTCATCACTGGGTTTGGTTTTGGGGAGACATAAATGGGTGTCTACACTTACACTGACTATGATGGAAGGTTCACACTTGCTACGTGAAGGCATCAAAGTTATAAAAGAACTTCAGCAGAAATATGACGAGGTTCCACCCTCGAAAAGTAAACCCAAGAAAGAGTTTACACCCATGGGAACGACTTATGAGGCGAAACGTTTTCCTTTACAAGTCACCGAAAAACCCAAGAAGAGTAATAGATCCTACACTCCAATTGGGATCCCATACGTACAAATGTTCAAAATGCTCTCCGAGAGTGGCGATATCAAACCTCTCGAACCGAGACCATTTGAATCATTAAAAAGAACAGATACATATTACTGTCAGTATCATCAATCAGGGGGGGCATACTATCGAAAACTGTTTTAAATTCAAGGATTCAATTCAGAAAATGATTGATGAAAAGAAGCTAGTCCAAGTTCCACAAGAAGAGGATGTAAATATTAATGAAGTGTGGGACAGCGACGAAGACAACGTCTATTTAAAAGACATGGTAGGACCTCCACCTTCAGTGTCATATGCCTTGGATGACTTTTGGGTTAAAGAAGATTCATCAATAGACGTCCTCACAAGATCCGGGAGAATGAAACCTCCTGTTTCAACACAATCCATGCCGACCACACAGCAAGTTCCCATACCTATCATAGAAGATAATGACATCGTCAAACAGTTCGAGAAAACAAAAGTTGAAATGAACGTTTGGAAGCTTCTGGCAACGTCTCGAGAATACATGTTAGCTGTAATGAATGCCTTGGACAAAATAGGGATAGATTCTGACACCACTCCTGAGGGGTTGGCTAACTTCCTCACGAGTGATCTACCTAGTCCCATCAATTTGATCACCTTTTCCGACAAGGATTTACCCCCAGAAGGTGACAAACACTATAAGGCATTAAACCTCACAGTGGTTTGCAAGAGAATCAACGTCCCTATGACTCTTGTAGACAATGGATCAACCATTAATGTCTGTCCCTATGACTTAACCTTGTAACTGCTTCCAATTAGAAGATTGCTTCGCCTGAAACTACCTTCTCCGCCGTGATAATATTCCACGTCCAAGGGAATACCATCAAAGATTATTTCTCTTGAAACAATCCTCATCCGCATTGATAATATTCCACGTCCAAGGGAATACTATCGAAAATTGCTTCCCTTGAAACAATCCTTAGTTTTTTGTGACAACCCTCCACAATCTAGGGAACGCCATCTTGCTGTTTGTTTTGACGATCTTCCGCAATCTAGGGAACGCCGTCGATCAATGTTGCTACATCTTGAGCCTTTTCTTGAATCATAGTGAAAACTTTTCCAATCATAGCAAAAGTCGTCGAAGACTGCCCATCTCGTGCTATCTTCTCAAATCTCGGGTGACAACCTCCACAATCTTAGCGAATGCCGTCGAAGACCGCCCATCTCGTGCTATCTTCTCAAATCTTGGGTGACAACCTTCATAATCTTAGCGAACGCTGTCGAAGACCGTCCATCTCGTGCTATCTTCTCAAATCTTTGGTGACAACCTCCACAATCTTAGCGTATGCCGTCGAAGACCGCCCATCTCGTGCTATCTTCTCATATCTTTGGTGACAACCTCCACAATCTTAACAAATTCCGTCGAAAATAACTTTACTTGAAGTCATCCTCAGTTGTTGCGATAATTTTCCAAAGAAAATTACCGAAGACCAACACTTGTCGATCTTTAAAGCTCACTCAAACTTTGCTTCCGCTATGCCTGTACGTCAGCGCTTTCGTTGCTTTGAACCTATACGTCGGTTTCCTTTTGCGAATGAACCAGTATGTCGGTGCTTTTTGTTAATGAGCCAATTCTTAGGCGCCTTAAGCTAAGTGAGACGATCTTTCATCAGGTCGATCACTTATTTGCTGTTGTAATCAAATCGACTACTCAATCATGTCAATATTGCTTATAGGGGCTAACTGGCGTACCAAGGAACCCAAAAATATATTGCAGAAGGCTAGCACAACCCCAACCGGTGGCTGGCTGCTTTGGCGTCGCTGAAAATCAATCAGCGCCAAACATATGGCATTAGCGCCAGGCGCTGGAATTGGCGTCTGGCGCCAAGCACAGAAAGTGACGCCAATGCCTAGGGACTGGCGTCATCACAGATTCTTCTTTAAATTCAGTTTTCCGTTTTATTTCTTGCTCTGTTCGTCACGAACGCTGCGATAGGGTCTTCCCTGTTCTGCTGCACCTATATTTATTTTGACTATAGAACTTTGCCAATCTCTTTAATCAACTTAGGGTTGACCTAAGGCTTAACGTTGCTTGAATCATTGACTTAACACGACTCAAGGCATAAACTTGACTCGATATGTTTGGCTGACTCGAGGTTGACTCGACTCAAATAGTTTGACACATGTGTTAGGCTCAAATCAAAGTGATATGGCACGACATGACTCAATGTGTACATGACTCGTGCGTGCATTGTAATGTGATCGTACGACTTGAAAATGCAAAAAAGCAAAAATTTTCCGTTCCGTCAATTGTGTTGAGGGTATCGACTTTCTCCCGAAAAAGAAAGACGTGAAAAAAGAATCGAAGTTTGAAGATGCATGTTGAATGGGCTTAGTCAAATGTCATTCGATACTATCTCTCAAGGTGCAAGGATTAATCCATCCTAAGCTATCGCAATGGTTGACTCCATGATGAAAGTATTTGGGTAACTTAGGCACGGAGGCTAAGCACTTCATACTTCGTGATGCAATGATGAATTATGAGTGATTTCGACGAAGCATGCTTCAGCGTTAAGATTTCATGACAAAGGGTTCCTAAGGGAAATATATTTGGTCATGTATGTGTGCAGTGTGTGATAGTGACACTAAAGCTAAGCCGCAAGAGCTAAGTGTGTGGGAAAATATTATTGTTAGAAGAGCCAAATAATGGTGACTCTTAGGCTAGGTAAGCTAATGATGTAGGGATCAAGCCCCCAAGTCTAGCTCTAAATGAATAGGGATGAGCACAGGGGATCCCTTGATATGATCATGGTGTAAGTGTGTGAATGTGAATATGAATGCATGTTTATTACGGCCGCACCTCGATGTGAGGTTGCCCACGTATCTATTAAGAATCAGGCCGAACGTAGCTCTAGCCAAACCTCGCACAAGTGTGTGTATACCTCAAAAAGGTCTTTTAAGGGTTGTAACGTGGTTAGGCTAAAGGCTGAAGAAGAAGGGGATAAAGGCTCAAGACCCTAGATAAGCCCCCCAAGGTGTGCATCCTTGCTTTTGAATATTTGTATTTTTATGCTTTTGGTTTCTACTCTTTTTAGCTCTTTTTGCTTTAGCTTTTATTTTATTTTTATAAGTGTGGGCAATCTCAATCATGCGGTCTATCACTCACTTGGCATTCATGTTTCTCAGGCACGGTACCGAGCACTCGATAAGAGACGCAATTTGAGACGTGTTCTTATCGAAGATATTTTCATATCAAAGACATTGGAACACTTGCCCTTTTGTACACTTTTATTTATTTTTTTGCTTATGCTTTTTTTTGCTATTTATTTTGATCTTTTGAAATCACTCAAGCTTTTTTTTTATAATTGCAAAAGTTGCACACCATCCCATTCCAAGGTTAGATAGATGTAGGTCAAAAAAAGAAAGGTCTATCGTTAGACGAGGCTCAAAGTGGTTTATGAAGAAAGGATTTGTAAATTAGAAAGGCGAAAGGAGATATGATGTGGCTGCAAGGGGTGCCTTAAATCATTGGTATACCTTGTGCTTGATTCGACATTTTTTTTTTATTAAATGCAATGTAATGAAAAGATCATATGTAAGGAAATAAATGCTCATTTTATTAAAAAGGGAAAAAGGAAAAAGGTAATGCTAGACTTATTGGGGAAAGGAAAGATGAAAAAGAAATAGAAAAAGAGGTCACGAAATCTTGTCGTTGCAGCTCGCCTCTTGTCTTGTGTCATTTGCTTCATCATCACCCAGTCTTCTTGTTAACTGGAGGCATGGGAAGCTTGTTATTATCAATCAAATGTTGGGTAGCCTCTTTTAGCTTCCAACAGCTCTCAGTAGTATGACCCCTATCTTGATGATACTTGCAGTGTTCGTCTGGATTCCAACTAGGCAATCTTTTTTCAGGTGTGGGATCTTGAATAGGTCCAATGGGAGTAATGAGTCCTGGCATGGAGTCGATCGAAGGCAGTATCGTAGCTCATCCCAATGGGGGTGAAGTCTTTCCTTAGTTGCTTCTTAGATCCTTGGTTATCCATGGCTAAAACTTCACTGAGATCAAAGGTACTAACATTGTCACTAGAGTGGGCGTTTTAGGAAGAAGAAGGATTGTCGTTCCTCTTTCATTTCCAGCCACCGTGGTTACTATTGTTAGTAGCTTTTTGCTTTGCAAGGTCATCTTCGATTTCAATTCCGATGTCATAAACGGCCTTGAAAGTATTCAAATTGTGTTGATATTTTAAGTGCTTTGAATATTTTTCTTGGAGATTCTTGATAAACATCCTCACGGATTCCTTTTCGGTGGGGACTTCAATCATCTTAGCGGAAGTTTCCCTCCACTTATTAAAGAAAGAAGTAAAGCCTTCATTTTCTTTTTGTCTTAGCATATCAAGTTGTCTATGAACGGTTTCAACTTGGATATTGCACTTGTACCTATCAACGAAAGCGTTGGCTATCGATTCCCAGGTAGAGGTTTTCTCCTTGTCAAGGGAGAAGAACCATTGTTGGCAAACGGTTTCAAGAGATAGTGGGAACAGAGAGGGGAAAACCTTCTTATCGATACCCTCGAACAGAGAGGGGAAAACCTTCTTATCGATACCCTTAATGGTCATTATAGTTTCAAAAGCTCTTAGATGGAAGTAAGGGTTATCTGTTGCCTTGAATTTTGGGATGTCGTTGGCATTGAACTTCTGCGGAAGAAGATCTTTGTCCACCGAGACCCCTTGTGATGTAAGCTCTTGAAACTTGTAATCGCTAGACAACTTGCTTAGGCTCTCTTGCATGAGGTCCATCTGTTGTAGCTTCACGGGATCATCAACCTTGAGGGTGAGTAGCTTCAGTGTTTCAGTCATGGTAACCAATTGGTTCCTAAGCTCATTGACTTCTTCTTGAGTTGCCATTATCTTCTTAGCCTTCCTCTTTTGATGAATCGATTTATCAAAAAGCGAGACTTGAATAAAGAGGTTGTCCTTGATTAATCACCCTTCTCTCCTCGACCAAGTACTGTGGAAAAGGAATTTGGGGATACTTATTGTTAATTATTTGACTCAAACTTTATTCAACATGCAATGGATGGAGGAGGTGAAGAAAGATGGAAGAATGTGAAGAGGATTTATATGGAGGGATATGAAGGATTAGGAGTAGAATGTACCCCAACTCAAATGACGGAAAAGACCGACTCATGCATGAACCTAAGGCATGGCCATGGTGACGTGTACTCAAAGTGTGTGCTAAGACTAGTGAGTGTAGGTGACATGTTAAGACTCGTGTCATGACCATGTGGCTAGACTATGTGACCAAGACTCGATTAATGACCTGACAAGGTGTTATTGACAGCGGAAATAACCGAATTAATTAGAAAACTGGTTAATTAGACATTAGGTGATGACTCGACAAATAATCCGAACTGTCGGCCAAGCGACAGAACTGGCGTCACACTATGGTGGTTGGCGCCAGACTTTTTAGTAAATGTCTGGCGCTACACACCATACAGTGGCGCTACAGCCCAAATTTTGGCACCAATATTGGAGCCTCGGTCTGGGACTGTTTTCGATATTATTAGTCAAATGGGGTATGCCTAAAGTCGTACTAGGTCAAATCCGATTAAAAGAAGAAAAAAATTTATTGACTCGAATTAATTAATTAATTAATTAATTAATTAGGCAAAGTTCTTTAAGTCATTAATTATAATCTCAACACAAATCAACAAACGGTTAAGCATAGAATATATATGCACAACAAATAATGCACAATTAGTCAAGTAGGCACAATATGATGCAATGAGTTCGCAAACTAACCATGGCTCTAGTTCTCTAAAGTTCGGGATATGGTTTAGTCAAATAGGGTCCATGGTTAATTGTCCAGATGCACCGCGTAGAAGCCTAACCGTGAAGGGTTAACGCGTGTGGATAGAACACCGCGAGTTTTTTAGAAAAAACTCACTTCCATGGTTTGGTGAATTCAACCTCTAAGATGTACCCTTTGTTGCCAGGAGCGTTCAATCAGGTAGATAGAGCATGAATTCCCAGAGGGTTATGTCCATATGTAGAACACATATGGGTTTTAGAAAAGTGAAAAAAAATTCAATCAGGAAGTAGGATCGAGCAAACAATACGAAAAACCGGTCGAAATTAGAACGCATATTTCTGGCTCGGTATTGGGGGAAATTGGCGCCAGCAAACAAAGACTAGCGCCAACTTTTAACTGTAGCGCCTGGCGCCAATACTGGCGTCTGGCGCTACTTCCCACATGCCTCAGCAGCTTTCTGTGCTCAATAAAATCATCCAGTTTCACGCGGTGTTATTTCAGTCCTAGTTGTGAAAGACATTTCTCAAATTTCCTACGTGTAAAATCCTATGTTTTTTACTCATTACGGATGGTCTTTCCAATGAGAACCTTTTTATGCATATGCCATAATGTTAATCAAAATTACACACATGAAATACTTAGAACTTTTCAAGTCTCGTCCACTCATTCTAAATCATTGCCGAAACAAATTCAGGAATTAAAGTAGAAATCCTCCCCAGTGGAGTCGCCAAAAAACTGTAGGGAATAATTTCAAGCCTTAAAAATCCCACTAGCTTGAACCCCACTGTGATCATACACTAAAGTACGGTGGCGTCAAAAAGGGAAGAAGATAGAGCAAAAGAGTCGCAAACAAGTTTTTAAGGAACTTGTAAACCGTTCACGAGGTGAAGGTTACACCCCTTAACGATCCAAGAGATCGTCAACTCCATAAGGTCATGAACCAAATAAGGGTTCGGGGATGATGGTACAAATCTAACCTAAAAGAGATTGAACCTGCCCTAATAATAGGCCTCTACTTCATTCTGATTGTATTCATATGCGCTTTCTGACTAACATACAATCAATAGGATTAACCCTAAACCTGTTTAATCTATGTTGGTTGAATTTAATGCACAAACAAACTATTATTGGTGATCACTTGAATTTATAATCACAATTAACCCTAAACAAGATTATCAATTATCTTATTAAACGTGATTGCAAATACCAATTCCCTTTAAACATACATAAAAGGTGATCAAGCAATAACAATATAAATATGCATATCAAGCAACATAATAATAATCATCAATTAATCATAATCATAAATATTAGGAAGAACATAGGAAGCATCATACTTTTAATCACGCTTAATATTAGAAATACCCTAGACATGATACTAGGAATCATAAAAATAACAATTTAAGCATGATATCTACATCATGAAATCAATTAAACCATTAAAGTACTTACTTGGATGCCTCGTACCTCTTTCTAATTACAAAATACACACGTTAGTAACTTCAAGGAAAATAATAAACAAAGCAATTAAATTAAATAATTGAAATAGAGATTTGGGACCAAACCCTCAGAAATTAAAACCTTTCACGTCTAGGGCGAAGGCAACTTCGAATATGGCTAGGTGTTTCAAGATCTTGTGAATGCGGAATTTTGTATGAAAAAGCAAGAAAGAAAGAATGCTAAAAGATTAATGTTATCGAGAATTGATGAAAGAAAGATGATGAATGAATAAATTGCGAAGAATTAGATGAATGATAATTGGTGAATGATGAAGACTTAAGAATAAGGAGAATTGGTGAATGTTGGTGATTGTCGATCCCTGAAACCGGAGTTTTTGATACGATATTTATAGAGAAAAACATCCAAAAAAGATAATTTATCAAAACAGAGTCTGAAGATCGCAAAACCACCTTGGCGCCAGCCCTGGCTCATTGGCGCCAGGACCAGTGGCTAGCGCCAGGCGCCAATGGCTGGCGTCTAGCGCCAAGGCCTGGGGTTGGACGCCAAATTGGATTTCAACGCGTTTTCGAAAATCTGATAAATTTCCCGTACTGAAAGATAAAACAATATAATTTTAGTCGAAAATGCTATTTGATCTTGATTAAAACCCTGAAGAATCCTAATTGAATTAAGAATGATAAGACCTTCTAGAATGTTCTAGAAGACCAAAATCATTCCTAATTACATTAGGAATGATAAATCATATTAGGCCCTCCCCTAGATCATTGGGCCGTACTTAAAACTCAAACCGAGCCCAGTTTAGTAAATTGGCCATAACTTCCTCAATATTCATCGGAATTGGGCTTATAATATATCGTTGGAAAGGTCTTTGCAAGCCCCATCCAACTACACCACTATTGGACCCATACCATGGACCAACCAAACTGGATTGTCTGTTTTCTTAAAATAAAGTTTTCAAAATCAGGGAGAAGAGAAAAGAAAAGAAAAGAAATAAAACTTTCCGCAACACTAGACCTTTCCACACTTTCGTTTCATTTAATTATGATTCGACGTGAAAGGTACTCATCACTGGGTTTGGTTTTGGGGAGACACAAATGGGTGTCTACACTTACACTGACTATGATGGAAGGTTCACACTTGCTACGTGAAGGCATCAAAGTTATAAAAGAACTTCAGCAGAAATATGACGAGGTTCCACCCTCGAAAAGTAAACCCAAGAAAGAGTTTACACCCATGGGAACGACTTATGAGGCGAAACGTTTTCCTTTACAAGTCACCGAAAAACCCAAGAAGAGTAATAGATCCTACACTCCAATTGGGATCCCATACGTACAAATGTTCAAAATGCTCTCCGAGAATGGCGATATCAAACCTCTCGAACCGAGACCATTTGAATCATTAAAAAGGACAGATACATATTACTGTCAGTATCATCAATCAGGGGGGGGCATACTATCGAAAACTGTTTTAAATTCAAGGATTCAATTCAGAAAATGATTGATGAAAAGAAGCTAGTCCAAGTTCCACAAGAAGAGGATGTAAATATTAATGAAGTGTGGGACAGCGACGAAGACAACGTCTATTTAAAAGACATGGTAGGACCTCCACCTTCAGTGTCATATGCCTTGGATGACTTTTGGGTTAAAGAAGATTCATCAATAGACGTCCTCACAAGATCCGGGAGAATGAAACCTCCTGTTTCAACACAACCCATGCCGACCACACAGCAAGTTCCCATACCTATCATAGAAGATAATGACATCGTCAAACAGTTCGAGAAAACAAAAGTTGAAATGAACGTATGGAAGCTTCTGGCAACGTCTCGAGAACACATGTTAGCTGTAATGAATGCCTTGGACAAAATAGGGATAGATTCTGACACCACTCCTGAGGGGTTGGCTAACTTCCTCACGAGTGATCTACCTAGTCCCATCAATTTGATCACCTTTTCCGACAAGGATTTACCCCCAGAAGGTGACAAACACTATAAGGCATTAAACCTCACAGTGGTTTGCAAGAGAATCAACGTCCCTATGACTCTTGTAGACAATGGATCAACCATTAATGGCTGTCCACTTAGAACTGCGAGGATGTTAGGCATAAGGGATGAAGACTTAACCCCGTCAATGCAAGGAATAAGAGCCTATGACAACACTCGTCGTCAAGCTCTTGGTAATATTACCATGAATGTAACGTTGGGAGTGATAGAACACGCTACTACTTTCCAAGTAGTACATATTAAAGCTTTATTCAATCTATTGTTGGGAAGCCCTTGGCTTCATGACCTAAAGGTCGTCCCCTCATCTCTCCACCAACAAGTGAAAGCTATAGTTGGAGGAATTCCTATTACCATTGATGCTTCGCCTATGAGAATCAAGTCTATAGAGAATCCAATAATTAACGTGGAGCACGATGAAGATGATGAAGATTTGTGGGGCTTTAACGAAGAGGTCTCCTTAATCCAGGAGTATGAAAGGACCCCTCTCTGCCATGACCCCCATTCCAACATGATCGTGAATGCTATTCCGAAGAAGCAAGGACAATTTCCTGGGATGACTTTAGGAAAGAAGAAAGGAATAGCAAAACCGCTAGAATCACCTAGCCTCCCTAAGTTAGACACTTTCGGACTTGTTTTCGAACCGACTCAGAAAGATCTTAAGCGAGCCCAGGAAAAGTCGAAGGCACGTAGGGACGCTCGCATTAAAAAAAAAAAAAGCAATCCCAATGGATTAGTATCCTCTTACCCTTAATGGTCAATTCATAAAAGAAGGAGAGGACTATCGATGCTATGAATTTCCCGAACCATTTGTCGTAAATGGCATAAGGCAACCGGGATTCGAAATTTTCTTAGATTGCTATTTCATAGACGAAATCCCAACTCCTGTCCATAGGGAGAAAGCACCCCCATGCTTTGACTTTAATGTCATGGGATTATTATTTGGGCGAGAAAAGGATGAGCCGACATACAAAGGGGATAATTTCCTCGCTCATTCAGACAGTCCTACAAAGTGAAAACTTCGATCCCTCAAAGCTAATAACTCCAGCGGAAGGATCACTACAAGGGTGGCGCAAGACCGTCAAGGTGACTACTCTAAGTGGAAGAAAGATCTCCATCACGACAGGGCAAGGACCGATGTTTGAAGAGTCATCTGAGTCAGAGTCAGAGTCAGAGTCTCTCCCTATAGAGTCATCTAGGTCTTTAGTTGTGGCACCTCCTCCCTCTATCCCTTCCCCTAGAATAGTTAGTGATCAAGTCCCTGAGGACATATCACTCTTTGATGTAATGATCTCAGAGTATAATAATATGACTTCTTCCACTTACTCCTTGTGTTCTTCTTTAACCCAAGATGACGAGCATTTCTTAACTAACAATGAAAAAGACAAAGAACTTATTAAAGCAATGGAAACACTTGAAAAGAAAACACCAATAATTGAAGAAACTGAGACGGTTGATATCTCAAATGATTAAACCAATAAAAGAGAAGTTAAAATCGGACTAACACTTCATGAACAAGAAAGAACCGATTTAATCAACTTGCTTAATTAATTCATCGATGTATTTGCTTGGTCATACGAAGATATGCCAGGCATTAATAGAGAAATAGCTCAAGACACTATACCACTAATTCCAGGAATGAAACCTGTAAAACAAAAGTTACGTTGAATTAAACTCGACGTAGCTCTTATTATAAAAGAAGAAGTTCAAAAACAAATAACTGCAAGTTTCATCAAGGTATCCAAATACCCCGAATGGGTCGCCAACGTCGTCCCAGTTCCAAAAAAAGATGGAAGGGTAAGAATGTGTGTAGACTATCGAGATCTAAATAAGGCAAGTCCAAAGGACGACTTCCCTTTACCACACATCAATATTCTGGTGGATAACACAGAAAATCACGCACTTCTCTCGTTCATGGATGGATACGCGGGCTATAATCAGATCCTCATGGTAGAAGAAGACATGGAGAAAACAACCTTCATAACACCATGGGGTACTTACTGCTATACGGTAATGCCATTCGGGTTGAAAAGCGCGGGTGCCACTTACCAACGTGCAGCGACTGCCTTACTCCATGACATGATGCATAAAGAAGTCAAAGTATATGTGGATGACATGATTGTAAAGTCAAAAGACCGCCCAGGCCATCAAGTAGCCTTAAGAAAATTTTTCGAAAGGCTAAGAAAATACAATATGAAGTTGAACCCATCTAAGTGTGCTTTTGGAGTCACCTCAGGTAAGCTTTTGGGTTATGTCATAAGCTCTAGAGGAATAGAGATAGACCCAACCAAGATAAAAGCAATCATGTCAATGCCACCGCCCAAAACCGAGAAGCAGACTCAAGGATTTATTGGCCGGTTGCAATACATAAGTAGGTTCATATCAAAATTAACGACGATATGTGAACCAATCTTTAAAAAGCTTAAGAAAAATGTACCAGTAATATGGGATGACGAGTGTTAAAAAGCCTTTGAAAAGATCAAAGCCTATCTCGCAAATCCTCCCGTATTAGCACCAGCACTTCCGGGAATACCTCTTAGGCTGTATTTAACAGTTACCAAAGAGACAGTGGGAGCTATGCTAGCACAAGAAGTAGAAGGCAAAGAAAACGCGATCTACTATCTAAGCAAGAAAATTCTCGAATATGAAGCACGTTATACACCACTTTAGAAGTTGTGCCTCGCCTTGGTGTGGGCCACAACCAAGTTAAGACATTACATGCTCGTGCATACAGTCTTTGTAGTCTCCCGATTAGATCCACTCAAGTATCTATTCGAGAAATCTAAACTCAATGGACGCATATCGAGATGGATAGTCGATTTAGCCCAGTTTCATGTAAGGTTCATGCCGCGAAAAGCTATCAAAGTATCTGTGGTGTCAGATTTTCTAGCGGATTTTCCAACAGAAGACTCGACGCCAATACACGACAATGAATTTCCAGATGAAGACTTAATGGTCACTGAAGATGATACTTGGACCTTGTACTTCGACGGAGCCTCAAACCAAAAACGATGTGGCGTTGGAGTATTACTAGTATCACCTAAAGAAGGGCATATTCCAATCTCCATAAAGCTTGATTTCAACGTAACCAACAATGCTACTGAATACGAAGCATGCGTGGTAGGCCTTGAAACAACTTTGGCATTGGGAGTAAAAAAGTTACAGATATTCGGAGACTCTTCATTGATTATCAATCAGATCTCCAAAAGGTGGAAAGTACGGAGTGAAAGTCTGGCCCCTTACCAAACCTATCTGGAAACCCTTACTAATCAGTCAGAGAAGGTAGAATACACATATCTACCTAGAGAAGAAAATCAATTTGCTGATGCCTTGGCAAGACTAGCCTCAATGGTTAGGATTCCTACGGAAATCGAGCAAATGCCTCTAACTATAGAAAAAAAGGCACAAACCAGCATATATTCAAGCTATAGAAGATGATGAAGTAATCCAAGACAAAGAAAAAGAAGAAAAGGAACTGTGGTATATGGATATACTTAATTATGCCACCAAAGGCGAATACCCTCCCCATGCTGACAAAAGAGCAAAACGAGCATTAAGACTCTTGGCTTCCCAATACTTACTCATAGACAACGAGCTACATAAAAGGGTACCTAAGGGTCGAGCTCTCTTTTGTGTAGGAAAAAAGGATGCCCAAAGAATAATGAGGATAGTCCACGAAGGAATTTGTGGAACTCACATAAATGGAAAAATGTTAGTCAAAAAGATAATGCGAGAAGGATACTATTGGACTACAATGAATAGGGATTGCCATCAATACGTAAAAAGATGTCCTAAGTGCCAAATCTATGCCAATTTACAACACGTTCCTCCATCCTTGCTCTACACCTACACGTCACCATGGCCGTTCTCTACATGGGTAATTGACATCATCGGCAAAATCACTCCTCCAGGAACACGAGGCCACGAATATATCCAAGTGGCAATTGATTACTTCACAAAGTGGGTCGAAGCACAATCATACGTTAAACTCACCGCAAAACATGTGAAGAATATAAAGAATGGAAAAACATGAAATGATAAGTGACAATGGAACTCACTTTCAAGCCGAATGTGAAGAATTGGTACAAAAGTATGGCATTCAACATCATCATTCTTCCCCTTATAGACCTCAGGAAAATGGAGCAGTCAAAGAACCTAATAAAAATCTAAAGACTATCATCGAGAAAATGACGGAAAATTACAAGGATTGGCCTAACAAACTTCACTTCTCATTGTGGGGTTATCGCACGTCAATTAGCACATCAACAGGAAATACGCCATTTTCCTTGGTTTATGGAATGGATGTCGTACAACCTGTCAAACTAGAGATTCCATCTCTATGCATCGCATTAGAAAGCAAACTCGATGAAGTTGAATGGACTAGGGCAAGATATGAAGAGCTAATTCTACTCGATGAAAAACGACTAGAAGCTCTACATCACACTCAATGTTACCAAACTCGTATGGCTAGGCATTTTAATAAGAAGGTCAAGACAAGAAACATCAAAGTAAGAGACTTGGTGTTAAAAGCATTAAGGAAAAATGTTTTAGATCCAAGGGAAAAATTCAGACCTAATTGGTCTAGACCCTACATTGTCAAAACAATCCTGTCAGGGGGTGCAACAAAATTAACTGATATGGATGGCAATGAGTTATTGAACATGACAAATCTTGACCAAATTAAGAAATACTACCCATAATTACTTGAGTAGGATACTCAAGAGAGCTACGTTTGGCCTGATTCCTTAAGAAAGGATACGTAGGCAACCCTTTACGGGTGCGGCCACTTTATTTTTTTTTTCAAATCTCGCATCCCAGACTTAATAAAAAAAATTTCAACAGAAGATCGATAAAACATCGGCGTCACAGAAAAAATTCTGGCGCCAGTCGATGAACATTAGCGCCAGACGACAACTTCCGTGGCTTGACGCCAGACTGCCTCAGCTGGCGCTAGTCGCAGAATGGTGGCGCCAATTTACTGTAAAATTTCTGGGAATATTTCGGTGTTTTTCGGAAAATTTTCGACTTCCGTACTCGAAAAAGTTTCTAGAAAATTAATTCTTCGGTTTTCATTGCTTTAATAAAATAAATTTAAAGAGCTGGAATTTCATTAATAAAATAAATTACATTATTGATGGAATTTAAATAAAAGCTTAAATAAATTAACTTTAAATTTAAAAACTAAGTCTAATAATTAATTAAGCAATGCTCTTAATCTTTTTTCTCTTTCTTAGCCCTTTTCCAATTCTTGTCTGCATCTTCTTCCACATCCATAACCTTAGCTAGTAGGCATCCTTTAGAAGACCTACATTCAAT
This sequence comes from Chenopodium quinoa, assembly GCF_001683475.1. NCBI lineage: Eukaryota > Viridiplantae > Streptophyta > Magnoliopsida > Caryophyllales > Amaranthaceae > Chenopodium > Chenopodium quinoa. The sequence continues at coordinate 13,528,328 of NW_018742204.1, read as the reverse complement.
CTTGGAGTAAATAGTTTCCCCCTTAGCTAGGACCCCATGCTTCTTTTCTACCCAAGCTTTCTTTTCTGTGGTGTCAGCTTTCCTTTTTCCTTTATCTTTCGCAGTACTCTTCTTCTTAGGCATTATAGGTGTTTTGAACTCAATTCTTTCACCAAAGCGTTCCTTAATAGGAATCACCTTGTCACCTAGACGGCTCTTCACATCAGTTTTACTCTGATTTTTCTTCACGTCCTTTGAGGGTTTCTTCAGAAGCCACTTTTTCACATCATTGGGCAAAGGAGGAACCTTTTGGATAATTATTTCCCATAAAGATCTAGCGCTCCAATAAGCATCAAATTTGTCTACTTCCTAGGAGACAGGGAACTCGTAGGGACGACGAAGATCACCGGAAGGAATAATTTGAAGTAGGCCGTACTATCTTTTTACCCTGCAGGGATAATAAAAAGTCATGCGGGACAAGCTTGGAAGACAGCAGAAAGGCTGCTTGTTGACACCAACCATCTTTTCTATTTTCCACCAAGGGATGACCCACTTGATGGCAAAATTACAAGACTCGAAAACCTTCTTCCATTCATGGCGCCCCATCTTAGAGAAGTGTTTCTTCCTTCTCACGAAGCAATTTGGAGTGTACTTCTCAATGTTGTCCGGAGGGCTAATTAATTCCAGTCTTTCCATCAGCCACATCTGTAAAAATTGCAATGCAAATAAATTATTATTACTATACAAAAATATATTTTTGATTTCTATAATTAAAAATATTATTTTTCTACCTGTAATAAAATTGGAGAGCCCCGAAAAGGTGCTTTTGGATTTTTCTTTAATTCATCAAGGCTAAGCATAGTCTCTCCAACTATTAAGGGCATTTGATTTCTCCCAGATTCAATTTGTTCTAAAACAGTGGATATAATTGATTGACCCTCATTTTTTTTACCACTAGTAAGAAAAAATTGGTTAAGCATGCAAAAGAGGAAAGCTCTTCTTCTATAAATATGGAAAGATTCAGAATAAGGTCTATCAAAATAATGGCGAGCAAATTCTTTCAAATTAACTATGCTACCATATACTTTTTTTGATAGATCTCTGTCTTTTAAATTGAAGAAGTGTTCAAAATCCTTATAATAATATTTCTTCTAGGGATTACTACAAGATCTAGCGTAGGGAAGCCTAAAATAGCACCGAATTATTCCGACAAAGGGCTAATTTCATCATACACTATTTTAAAGCAATGAGTATCTACATCCCAATATTCTAAAGCGATATGAATAAAATCTGAATCAAGATCTACCCCTTTGACACCATGAATACCCACCAAATGAAACACATCTAACTCTCTTCTCTCCTTGGCATTAAGAGACCGACACCATTCATGAGTGTAGTTGGTAAAACTTTTGGAGACTAGAGACATGATGTTATCTTTCTAAAAGCTAAGAAAAATTTTATTTGCTGAAATTATGAAGAAAATTGGCTGGGCAAGGGGCTATTTATACACAAAATCGGCGTGGCTGGGCAAGGGGCTATTTATACAAAAAATCGGCGTAGTTTTAATCCAGGAAGGATTCGGAGTCAGCGTTCATTAGCGCCAGACGCCAAATATTTGCGCCTGACGCCAGAGCTTAACGCCAAACGCTAAGTGTAGCGCCTGGCACTACACCAAAACGCGTGGCGCCAGCTTGCGTTAATGTATATCTCATCGTACAAGCTTTTTAAAAACCGCGTTTTTGACCTGATTCGAGTCTGCTAATGACTTTACGGTTTCCTTATTCTTCTTTTATATCTTTTTCAAAAAATTAATTTATTCCTTCTTCTTAATTAATATAACTATTATATTAATTATATTTTTTCGGATTTTATTTAGACTAACTTCCAAGTTTTTTATAAATCCAATATTTTTATGTGACTCTTATTTTTCATTTTTCTTTTTTAGGGGAGAAAGTCGGATACCCTCCATCAATAATAAAAAATGACGGAATTTTTGCGCAAAATTAATTTTCACAATTTCTTTGCACACACAAACATGCACATTATAATAATAATAATAAATAAAAAAAGAAAAAACACGATAAATAAAGAATAAAATCATAATAGTATGTATATACAAATATGTCTAAATATTGAGTCTAATTAAAGGCAAAGTTCTATACAAAGTCAAAATAAAATAATAAAAAAGCATAGGAACAAACTACGGCGCCGGGGGACGTACACCCATCATCTCATAAAATTGCGTTGTACGAGAAGTAACCTCTCCACTAGCTCCAGCGCCAGCTCTAGTCTCCTCGGGAGGAGGAAAACTCAACACAGGACCTGTCCACCCAAGATCAACCTAAGGCTGAGGCTGCGGAGGCTGCTGCGATGACGAGCCGACCTCGTACATCCCACCACCTCTAAGAGCCAAGGTAGCCTTTCCCTGGCCTACCGGCGCAACATGTGCACCCTAAGATGAAGAGCCTGAGCCCTCTAACGCCTCGGTATGGGCAGCCTCAGAACGACCGCCCCGACCACCTGAACCAGTGCGGCGACGTCTTGAGCTAGACCTCGCCGGATCCCTCTGCACCTTAGGTCTCGTGCGGGTACGAGAAGGATGGGCTGGCCCTGCAAAAGAAACTAAGATCAGAAACATGCAAAGTAGAAGCGGTAATGCAAAAACATAAGAAGGGAAGCTACCTCCTGAACTCATCCAGACGAGCTGGCTACGGAAGGCATCTATGCATCGTGCCATCGCCGAGACCACCTCGCGTGAGAACTGTCAAAGAAATAAGTCAGTAAACATGCATAACATATATGGACAAAAAGTTGCAAATAAATAAGTTTACCCGAGTCTGGTGACGAGGAATCGACCGCTCCACAAAGCGCTCGCCCTCAGGAGTCAGAGGAATCATCTCTTCAATCGGCCCATATTCCCCTGATAGTGGATGGACATACGGGGTGGCACGAACTCAACAGGATCACCTTGACAAAGCAAAACAAAATCAGTGAAGCATCACTTGGGGGCTACTTAACGAAAGGTAAAAGCTGAAAATCGTACCTCCACATCCTCAGCAGGTACAGGAACTAGAGCTAACAATGGTAGTAGCTCCTCCTCATAGCATCGTCCAGGGATCATGAAAGATTGCCAAGGGGTGCCGGCTCACTCTGACATGCTCACCAACCTCGTGGCATTAAACATGTGACGTGGTGAAGGAGCAGGAACGACAAAGGTATCTGAGGTATGCTGTATAGCAACCCTCTCCCCAAGATATGCGACCACTCCGTAGGTCCCTAAGAAATAGCGACGCTTAGTAGAATATTGCGTGGCTAGCCCAGGGACTGCCAAGTCGACCCACGGCCAGTACAACACCTCAGGCTCCAGCAAAATGTGTATCAGATAAGAATCTATCGAAGGCATTCATGATGATGTCTAACCGTCCTTTCGGACTTAATTATAAAAGTCATTCATGAGAATTGTATTTTAGAAATGCTTTTCCTTTCTTTGAGAACTATTCTCAAGGATTTCCTTTACCAATCATGGAAACAATATTATTTGATTTAGAATACTATAAATATAAGTTCTAAGTATAACCATTTATCAAGAACATAATAAGTTTGAAATTTAATAGCATTCATGCAAACTTCAATCTTATTAAATGTCTTATTTACGCATAATAATTGTCCCTATTTGGCGAAAATAAGGCGATTCCAAGATCCGAAGAAACAAAGACTGGTTAAGCATGCTTTGGCTTGTCTTAAACACTCAATCTTCTTGGGTAAGCATTGCCTTGCTAATGGCTCTAAGCCACTCTTGGTTAGATAATCGTCGCATCTAATGCATCTTCGACGATGTATCTCTTTTGCCACGGTATGTGAGGACTCCTCACCCATACCGATGAGTTAAACCAAAACCAAAACCAACGTGCACACCCGGTGTGCCTTATGCCCCTTGGAGAAGTGATGGCACCTCGCTTTGGCGTAGCCTACCATCACTCTCGTTCGGTTAATAAGTGTTGTTTGGAAAGGCAAGTTTGACTCAATATTATTAGGGACTTACGATTTCTATGTTGGTTGATTTAAGTGAACTTAACTAATCATCGCAACATCAAGAAAACCTAAACATGCATCTAACAAATAATTCACACATATATATAAGCATAAAATATAAAGCGAAATTATAGATGCATATTGGCAACTAGCATGACCCCTTGAGATCTTCATATCTTCAAAAGGTCTTCATTTGCAATTCGAGGCTTTGTCTTCCAAGATACGCCGTCTTCAAGACTTAATCAAACTATGCAAAAACTAGTGTCTACAACTAGGAATAATCTAAATATTAAAGTACAAAAATACTTAACGGTGCGTAGACCGTATTTAGATTTACAAAAAATACATAACGGCACGTAGTCCGTATTTTCTATCCTAGTCGGGTCCCACTAGTTGCCATTTCATAAAACCTGTGAGAGAGAATATATACATATATTCCATTCATCCATTCACTATTTGTGAATGGCCCATGCAATTTACAAATTAAAACAAAGTAAAATGCATTTGAACAACGCGCGCACTAGTAACTAATCTAGGTGGTTAATCCGATTAACACGCCTAATTAAAACTAGTCAAAGTTGTTTAACCGATTATATAAAGTACGTCATTAATAATTGAAGCTCCCACTAAATTCCGCATTTCCTTAATTAATCCAATTAATTAAGTCGGTAGCACCCAAACTTGTCAAAATTAAATTTTTCCAATGCCGCTCAAAACCGAGGCCTAGCCTCCCAAAATTTTAATTAAAATAAACAAAGTTAATTAAAATAAGTAAAACGGCAAAATAAGCAACATCAAGCCTACTATGGCTAGCCACCTCACCGCACCAAGCATACACACACGCCAAGACCACGAACACACGGCCCACGGCACACGGCCGCGAGCTGCTGCAGCCCGCACCTGCTGCCGCGCGTGTGTTGCTGCCTTGCGTGGCTGCTGCTGCGCGTGTGGCCGCAAGTAAGGCGGTGATGCCACCTTGGCAGCCACATATGGGTTGCTATGCAGCCCGGCTCGCCAAGGTGATGCAATGCCTCGTTTTGCGTGCCACGACCTCGGGATTTGATCCCTTTTCGCGAGACAACAATAATTAATTCTAAATTAATTTTAGAACTAATTTAGAGAGCAAAATAAAATTTTAAACAAGTCTAACTTAATAAAATTTTCAAAGTGCAAATAACCAAAATAATTCCAAGAACCATTCTTAATTAAATTGGTTTAGCTTGGTGCAACATAAAATTGAGGCAATTTCTCACTTTCAATTTAATCAATTTAAATTAAACTTGAGAATTTGACAAAGTAAAGGGAAGTTGGAAAAATATGAACTTTAATGTTCAAATGAAAATTCCAACATCTAAATTTTGTGAATCCTTGAAAATTATATCTTCCAACATGAAGATAACCAAATTTTTATCACAAAAATCGAAACTTTATGTTTCCAATCAACTCAAAATGATTAAAACATCAAAGTTTAACAAAAATAACATGGAATTTAGTGGTTTTTAAAGTTTTAATCACTTATCACAAATAAAGATTGAATCTTTAACACTTATGGAAGCCTCAAAATTAAAACTTTCACACTAAAAAGCAATTAGTTTGCAATTATGTGAAAATAAATCAACCTTTAAGCATCAAATACTACCAAGTAAGTGTGCTTTAAGGGGACATAAAATTGCAGAAAATAATGCAAATAATCAACCATATAATCAACAATTTATGCCATTAATTTCAAGGTTAGAAAAGACTTAAAATTTTTCGTCAAAAACAAAAAAACCCCTCGAAAAAGGCATTTCTGGTCAGAATTTGGCTAAAATCACAGATCCCTTTGGGGAAAAAAACCTTTCCAGAACACGTTTTCCACCCAAAATTCACTAGTCTTGGGCGAAAATCTGGGTTCTGGGCCAAAATCGACATTAAAAACGGGATTAAAATAAATAAAACCGAGCTACTAATCTAATTAGCAACTTAAACCAGAAAATTAAGCCAAAATAAACCTTGAAAAACATGATTATAAAAATAAACGAGCGGGGCTCCTATACCGCTGTTGGGGTTTGGTGAGTCCGACTCACCGCGGAAACAAACCCCGACCCAAGGAACCACTCGCAATAATTAAAATCATAAAGCATAAATAAATAATCACTAAGAAAAGATAACGAATCTTACCCTCGAAGCGAGCTTCGCCCAAAAGCCGGGGCTCTTACTTGAAAGCTACGAGCACGTCAAGCGCCGCGCCTCCAACGGTATCCACCCACAAAAAGGCGAACACAACTTTAAGGTCTACTACCTGGGGGTTAGCGAGGTCTGACCAAAACCCGAGTGTTATATGAGTTTAAGAGTTTTCCCAATATTATGGAATGCTCTTTTTAACTCCCACTCAAGCATCATTTCCTATGCCCAAAGTTGGGTATTTATAGGGAATGATGGAGTATGAAAATCTCTCCCATCAATGTGGGACAATGAGATTTTCTCATTTTATTTTAAAGCTAAAATAAAATTATTAAGCAAACTAGTAATAAATCAACAAGTGTCAAGCATACATGAGAGAGTAGGTGAGGACCACTTGGAGATGGGGACCAAACTTGCTCCCCACTCTCTCCCTCACCTTGTGCCACATGGCAACCCACTTGCTCCCAACCTTCCCCTTATACACGGCCCTATGGCCCGAGCCAAGCCACGAGCCAAGCCCGAGCCCGGCCCGAGCCCGGCCCGGCCCGCACCGACCCAGCCCGCACCAGCTGCTGCTGTGGCACGGCTGCTGCTATGGCATGGTGCGGTTGCGGCTGCTGCCGTAGTGCGGCGCGGCTGCTGCTGTGCCTAGCCGCGGCTGGCCGTGGCTGCAGCACGGTGCGCCGGCTCGTCTTGCCCCTAGCATTCGGATGCTCGGGGCACTCCGATGCTAGGGTATTTTCGGGAATATTGTTGATTTATTATTATTTTGCGTGTCTCGTCTTTTATTATTTAGACTCGACTTCCAACGATCGGTTTCGACGCTCTAAGCTCGAATTACCGACGTCTAATTATTTAACACTCGGGCGACGAATTAATTTCTTTCGAAGTAATTCGTCGAGTTGGTTCGCATATATTTTTGCTTGGGTGTGACCCGAAGGGGTCAGTCAAGATTAAGCTGTAATATTAATTATATTAATATTACTGATCGGAAGCGGCCTCCACCCAGGCATTCCGATCACTTGACCATACTGAATATATTAGCTTTCTAATAATTCTGAACCCGCTATCAGAATAATACACTTGTTCGAAGGACACTATTCCTTTCATTATGCATGTTTGATTGCCATTCACTTGCCAAAGGAGAGTTGCTCTATGATTACTTCAGGTTGATGATATACTATAACATCATTTTGCTGTTATTTATTATTTTGGAATTTCATCTACTGATAAATGAATCCAGGTAATGTCTAAATAAATCTCATAAGTATTAACAATGTTTTGACATGCTTTTATTTTGATTACTACTTGTTTGCTTTTGCAAACGGATATTTCTGTATTCTCCTTTTACAACTAAAAGTGAATTACAGCATTGCTGCCATACCGTGAGTCAATAGCAGATTATTGAAATGTACACTTCTAAGAATAATCTTTGCTGCCGATAGTTTGTGCAATATTATATTTCTCCCTAATTTCATAGCTTATTTTGTACTCACTCTATCACCATATAATAGTTTCATTTGCCTTTTGCACACGTTTTTAGAAAGATGAAGATGATGAGGATATATATATATATATATATATATATATATATATATATATATATATATAAGAAATTCGAGTTTGGTAGATGAATTGAGACTTTTATGTAGAGACAGAGCGGTGTTGCTATTACTAATGATGCCTAGTTGATTGAACTGCTGGTTGTGGAATGACTACTTTTTGTGACTTTGGTGAAACAGCTTCAAACTTTTGGTGCTTTAAACTTTTCAGTATGCTATTCATTATCAACTCTATGAAAATTAGCTTTGAGAATGAAATCATACTAATGTTGTTTATAGAATTACTGACAGAAAAGTTTGCCCAGTAGTTAGTAATATTGATTCATCGTTATCATATTGATTTTTTCTGTAATGTGTTAAACAGTAAGAGAGAATATCAAGTCACATTGTTAATTGTTAAATTAGAGACAATTTATGAAATATTCACCTCAATTCTCATTCAACTCCACGGCTCAATACAACAGTATATATACATATATCACTAGGGTAACACCCCTAATATTCTATCATATCTTTACACAAGATATGTTTCCTAAAATATATCACAATAATATCCTAGGATAACTAGAATACTTCCAATACCCCCTCAAGTTGGAGCATAAGGATCACAGATGCCCAACTTGCGGAGTAAAAACTCAAATTTGACTTTCCCTAAAGCCTTTGTGAAAATGTCAGCCAATTGTACTGTGGTAGGAACATACGAAGGGTTGATGAGACCATCTGTAATAGCATCCCTCACAAAATGACAATCGGCTTCAATGTGTTTCGTTCTCTCATGAAACACTGGGTTTTTAGCAATGTACAATGTCGACTGACTGTCAAAATATAGGTGCATGCCACTGTCATGTCGCACACCTAAATCTCTTAGAACTCGCTTTAATCATTTCAGCTCACGAGTACAAGCAGACATAGATTTGTATTCTGCCTCGGCGAAACTCATAGCTATTGTGGGTTGTTTCTTGGTCTTCCATGACACGGGAGATAGACCAAGAAACATAAACCAACCCGTCAACGAACGCCAAGATAATGGACAACTCACCCAATCCGAATCACACCATCCCTCCAACTGTAGAGAACTATCAGACCTTAGCAGGATCCCCTGACCTGGACTTTTCTTCAGATATCTCACAACTCGTAGGGCCGCATCCCAGTGCTCTACCCTCGGACTCTGCATAAATTGAGACAAAATATGCACATAATAGGCAAAGTCCGGCCTAGTGACAACTAAATAAATCAAACGTCCTATAAGACGTCTATACCTCTCTACATCACCAAATAGATCCCCATCTGCCAGAGCTAGCCCGTGGTTCTGCTCCATGGGAAAATCTGTAGGTTTTGCGCCAAGCAAACCTGTTTCTGTAATAATGTCTAAGGCATACTTTCTCTAACTCATGAAAATTCCCTGCTTGTTTCGGGCTATCTCTAGCCCCAAAAAATATTTCAAAACAACCAAGTCTTTCATCTTGAAGAAGTTCCCTAAATATGTTTTGAATGACAACAATGCCGATTTATCATTCCCTACAACAATTAATCATCAACGTATACTAGCACATTAAGTTGCATTTTCCCTCTTGTCATAGTAAAAAGAGAGTAATCATAATATGACTGTTTAAAGCCATAATTCTTCAAAGTCGTTGTCAATTTTGCAAACCAACACCGAGGAGCTTGCTTCAAGCCATACAATGACTTCTTCATCCTGCATACTTTTTCGGAATTATTTTATCAAAGCCAGGGGGAATTTTCATGTATACCTCTTCCTCCAAGTCACCATGTAAAAAGGCATTATGGACGTCCATTTGATGGACTTCCCAATTCTTCATGCTACAAATGCAAGAAATGTTCTAACAGTCACCATCTTTGCCACGGGATCAAATGTCTCATTATAATCTAAACCTTCAACCTGATGATGGCCAAATATCACAAGTCTAGCTTTCAACCTTTGCAAATTGCCATGTTTGTCATACTTCTCTTTATAGACCCATTTACTCCCTAACGCCTTTTTACCAGGTGGTAAAGTCTCTAGCACCCACGTGCCTTGTTCCTCGAGTGCTTGAATCTCATCAGCCATCGCCTTTCTCCAACCTTCATGCCGAATTGCTTCTTTAAAATTTTTAGGCTCATTTCCACCTGTAATTGCTGCAATGTATTTTCTATGTTTCACTGAAAACCGGTGAGAATCAACAAAATGTGTTATGGGATAACCAGTACCTGAGGAAGATGTCGCGGATGAAATTTGATGCGTGAATGGACTTTTATTTCTGATAGTGTGGGTCACATAATCTCGGAGCTTGACCGAAGGAAACTTGGGACGCTTGCCTTTACCCATACTATCAAGATTATCTACATGTTCGATCCTCTCACCAACACTCGAAGACTGAGGCACTACCTCCTGTACGTCCTTGGTACTATGGTGAGGCTGACTGTTAGCCGCTAGAAAGTCATCGCCTCGGGCAGTGGGGCTGCTAAACTCCTCTACTGCTGTACCAGCGTGCGATGGAGATGCACCAGCCAGCTCTGTGTTGCTGGCAGTGCTGGCCACGGGCTGGATGTGGCTGCTATCCTCGCGCCACAAGCTGCCCGTGGTATCTGCTGTGAGAGGGATTTCATCACCCTCATACCCACAGGCCTCACCACCATTATTCTCCAAAAAAGGCCATTCATCATCACTAACTCCCTCACTCGAAGGATCCACACATATAGGTCGACAAACTTCATTAGTTTGAGGCATGGCAAAAGGAAATTCGAACTCAAAGAATTTCACATCACGAGATACAAAACTCTCCTTAGTCTCCAAATCAAACACTCTTCATCCTTTTTTTCCAAACAGGTATCCTAAGAACACACATTTTCTACTCCTACTAGCAAACTTGTCACCCTTGCTTCGTTGATTGTGAGCATAGCATAAACACCCAAAAACACGAATATAATCATATGAAGGTAGTTTACCGAATAACTTCTCAAACGGAGTCTTAAAGTTGATCAATCTAGAGGGTGTACGGTTGATCAAATGACAAGTTGCTTGCACACACTCTCCCACAAACTTAAGTGGCAAATGAGCTTGAAATCTCAAAGCATGTGCCACATTCAAAATATGTTGATGTTTACGCTCAACCCGCCCATTTTGTTGAGGCATCCCAACACAAGAGGTCTCAAATAAAATCCCATTAGCAAAAAAATAATTTCGCAAGGAATTGAATTCTATGCCATTGTCACTACGAACAACTTTAATCTCACAACCAAATTGTCTTTTCACCAAAGCAACAAAATTAAGAAACATTAATTCAACTTCTGTTTTATTACGCAATAAATACGTCCACACTCCTCTCGAAAAATCATCTACTATAGTCAAGAAATAACGAGAACCACAAGTTGACTCAACTTTGTAAGGACCCCATGAATCAACATGAATGAGTTCCCATGAATCAACATGAATGAGTTCAAAAAGACAACTTGCTCTATTATTGCTATTGGGAAAGCTACTCCTATGTTGTTTTGCTCGAGGGCATACATCACAAGGTTTATTTTTACTACTTCTACTAGAACTACTTACAACGGGAAGATGATGCAGAACTTTTTGCGAAGGATGCCCCATTCGTTGATGCCAAAACTATGTCGATCGATGACCATCTAGCTTCAAAGACTTCACCTCAGGAACACCTCGGAAATAATAAAGTCCATCCACTCGTTCACCCGCTCCAATCACCTTCCTCGTCGTTAGGTCCTGTATAACACAAAGCTTGTTAGTAAATTGCAAGGTGCAATTAGATTCATCACATAATTGTGTCGCAGAGATTAAATTGCAATTTAATTGAGGAACAAAAAAAACATTATCAATTCTCAATCCCCCTTGCAAAATTACAGTGCCAATTTTGGATGCATTAGCACTCTTCCCATCCGGCAAGCCCACCGGACAATGCTGAACATTTGAAACATTCGTCAAGAGAGATAAATCACAAGTCACATGGTTGGAAGCACCTGTATCAACAATCCAACCCAATTGATCCTTACCATGAATCTTGGGTTTCATAGTGGCTAAGTGATCAATAATCTGTTGAATCTGTGCGGAAGTCACACCCAAAAGAGCCGCACCATCAGATGCGGTGGCTGCTCCACTTTGCATAGACTAAGAGACGGACTACCTCCTTGTCTTGTTTGTACGTACAGGGGCAACAGCAGCACCTCGGCCCCCCTGTACGACCTACTCCACCACGACCCCAACCTCGACCCCCACGACCACGATTCCCCCACCAAGGCGGATAGTCGTGAATTTGGAACCACTCTGATTCGTCATGGCCAACACGATTGCAATGATTACAAAGTTTGTCAGCATCATCACTCGAACGTTGCGGTTTAAAGTTAGTATCATGTTGAAGTTTAAAGGCCATAGGACTATCCCGAGCTACGGAGGTACCATTCATGGTTACATAGCCTCCCCGCAAGCGTTCCACTTGAAAGAGTTGTTGATATGCCTTGTCAATAGTAGGTAGGGGATCTGGAGCGAAGAGTTGTCCCTTTATCGAAGCATAGACATCCTCCAAACCGATAAAAAATGGTGCACGAAATCTTCCTACCGCAACGGCTTTACCTGTGCCACGATGTTGCACTTACACTCCCCACACTTACATACAGGGACAGTAATACGGGTATTCAATTCATCCCATATTTTTGAGATTCGGCCAAAATAAGTTGCCACATAATCTGATTGGCCTTGTTTGCATTCTCCCAAGGACAATTTTAATTGGCAAATCCGTGTACCACTAACTACACAAAATCGGCTTTTAAGATTTTTCTACAACAATTGAGCATCCTTATATTCACTGAAAATTTTACCCTACACCCTAGTGTAGGGTGTGTTCCCTACACCCCCCCTATGCTACGTCGTTTTGTAGCTGGTATTGAGTTCTCATGTGCAGCTTCTTTCCTTTTGCGATTCTTTCCTTTTTTTTTTTTTTTTTTTTTTTCCTTTTTTTCTTTTTTTCTTTTCTTCCTCTTTTTTCCTTTTTCCTTTGATTCTTATTATTCAATTTATGTATATATATGATTTTAAACCCTATTTTTTCTCTCTCTTCAATTGATCAACCAACCTCCATTTTTGATCTACATTTTTCTCTCGCTAATTCATCTTCTTCATTTGATTTTTTGAACGAATTCGTTAATTGTTACCGATCATCAATGGCGAATTCTGCATCTGGAGATTGCGTTGATTTTGATCGCGATTGCGAGCGTGTGTTTCCTTCTGGACTTCGTTTCGTTGATTCGTTTGTGCAACAATGTGAGTAATTGTGATCATAATTTTTCAATTTTTAATTATCCCTAATTTGTTCTGTTATAATGCTCTGTTAATTTGAACTTAATTGATGTATTATTATTCACTTTCGATTTTTGAATTTACTACTTTGATTACATTATGATGAACGTTTTTGGATTGTTGTACTTTGTATGAACATTTTGTTGCTTCATTTGTTGTTTCATTTGTTGTTTTCTCTGTGTTTTAGAATTGTGTGTTTTTGTCGTATATTTTGTAGATTATACTTTCAATTAATCGTTTATGTTTTCTTATTCATTGTTACTAATGTGTTTATGTTCAGTCTTAAAGTCATTTTTGATCATTTATTTTTACATTTTTATATCGATATTATGTGTAGTGGTAAATAATGAAAATATTGTTCAAAATATTATGTGCTGAAATTCTTTTTGCAATTGATCATGTGCTGTTTTGATATTGAACATTTTACTTATTTGTTATTGTTCATTCATGAAACTCTTTATGATCATTTATAATTGTATATTGTGCAGTGGAAAAAAATGATGATATTATGTATTTAGAAGCAGAACAGTCTGAATTAAAGGATAAAGAATTTAAATCTGAAGATGAAGCTTTCGAAGCGTATAATGAATATGCTTTTAGGAAAGGTTTTGGAATTCGAATTGGGAAGAGTAAGAGAAGAAGAGATGATTCTTTTTTGATGAAAAGATTTGTTTGTTGTAATGAGGGATTCAAAGATAATAAGTGTAAGAATAAAAGGATTTATGAGAAGTTGGATCATCGAACTGGTTGTTTAGCTTTTGTGCAGTTTCATATTGATCATTTAGGGGTCTATACATGTACAAGACATGAAATGGTTCATAATCATGCTATGATTCCTCCTGAAAAAAGGCATTTGATAAGGTCTCAAAGAGATGTGAATAAAGAGCAGCTTCTTTTCATTTCAACAATGAAATTGAGTGGAGTCAAAGTTACTGATTCTTTGAGGGTTCTAAAGAAGGAGGTTGGGGGATCTCCTAATCTTTGTTTTACTGCTTCTGATGCTTATAATGCATTGTCATCTGAAAAAGCTGCCCAAATTGAAGGATGTGATGGTAACCAATTGATTAAATATTTTGCCAAGAGACATGTGGATGAGACAGATTTTTATTATGATTTTGAACAAGATGATAGTGGTGCTTTAGTTAGTTTTTTTTGGCGTGATGGTAGGATGATGAGAGATTATCATTACTTTGGAGATTTGTTGGTTTTTGATACAACTTATAGAACTAATAAATATGGAATGATATGTGCTCCATTTGTTGGGATGAACCATCATGGTAACAATGTCATGTTTGGTATGGGTTTTATTCTTAATGAGCGCACCGAGTCTTTTGATTGGTTGTTTGATACATTTTTGCACTCAATGGGGAGGAAAAGTCCCATTACAATTATGACTGATCAAGCACAAGCGATTGCAGCGGGTATAAGAAACATTTTTCCTTCAACTGTTCATCATCGTTTATGTGTATGGCATCTTGAACAAAATTCTAAGAAACACATTGGAGCATTGAGAGCTTTGGAAGGCTTTACAGATTTGTTTGGATATCTTTTGAAGTATTGTGAAACTCCTGCTGAATTTGAATATTTCTGGAAAAGGTAAATTATTGTTTTTTATATTTATTTTTTATTTTTATTATGTGATATATTTGATTATTATGTGATATATATATGAACATTTAGTGTTTTACATATGATCATACAATTTACTTTGTTATGTATGTTATCATAATATTATTAGTGTCCATATTGTTTATGATCATTATTCTTTACACAAATGTACATATTTTAATTTATATTTTGTTCATTTTTAAATTAATATATGATCATTTCTGTTATACAGGATGTGTGATAAATACAAATGTGAAAATGATGATTGGTTATGTGATTTGTATAAAATAAAGGAAATGTGGTGTCCTGCTTATTCTAAGAAGTATTGGTCTGGTGGTATATTGTCTTCTCAACGTAGTGAAACTACTAATAAGTCAGTTTCACAACGTCTTAATAAGACTCAAGGTTTATGTGATTTTTATCATGTTTTTCTTGATGTCATTTCTGAGTGGAGAAGTAAGGAAGGTGCAAGAGATTACAATACTCTGAGGGGTAATAGGCACCTAGCTTTTGCTAATATTGGTATATTAGTTCATGCAAGATCATTGTACACTATTCAAGCTTATGTTCTTTTTGAAGAGGAGTTCATTAGGGGGACAGCTTATGATCATGTTGATAATGGTTTGCGTTTTCCAGAATATTCATATCTTCTTTGGAGGCCTGGGAAGGATATAATTAAGCATGAAGTTGTTTTTAATAAGGAAACACATGCAATTTGTTGCACATGCATGTACTTTAGTGAGACTGGTTTACTTTGTTCTCATTCTCTTCGAGTATATCATTTGCATTGTGTGCGTAATATTCCACAAGAGTATATAATGAAACGATGGACAAAGGCTGCCATGTGTAGTCATGGTATTGAAGAACCTACTTTGAGGACAAATGTTGTGGCTACTAGTGTTTGGAGGTCACAAACAATCAGAAAGTTTGTTAAGTTGATAACAAGTTGTCAGAATTCTTTGAATGCAAGGGCAGAGGTTGAGTGTTATTTCAATCTGTTAAAAGAAAAGGTTGAGAGTGTATCAGGTGTAATTGACTTTAGTGAACCTGTTAAAGAGGTTGAAATTGTTGATCTTGAGATCAAGAATCCTCCAAAAGCTAGGCCTAAAGGTGAGAGGAATGTAAGGCCTAAGAGTACCTTGGAGAAGCAGTGTAACAAGGCAAAGGGTAATTTCAAGAGGAAAAAGTCTCTGTACACTCCTTACAAAAGGGGTATAGGGCAAGCAGTTGTACAGGTATATGATCATTTCATATTTTCAAATTGATCATTTCAGTTTTCGTAAATGATCATTTATGTTTTTTTTTTTAAATAGGAACTTGATGAGAACGGTTGTGCTGTTACTTATGCTAATTCTATTAGTGATCCCATTGAATTGATTGTTTTGAGCAATAAACGGGCTCAGGTAAATTCAAATGTGCCAAAAAAAACATTTTATTTATATTTTATTAATATTGATTTTTATAATTTAAAAATATAGGTCGGCTTAAAATCAGCTGTTGTAGAAGAAATTCCTTCTAGTTCTAAGGAATCAAATCATAGTATTTCCAATGATTTTGATCAGGTATATGAACATTTATGATCTATATTATAATTTTTTTTTATTTAATTTTTTATTTTTTATATTTTTTTTTGGTTTTTTTGTAGGCTACTGGTGAAAGCTCTCTTTCATCTATCATATCTATTGATGTTGATATTTCATCTATTGCTAAGGTTTTTTTTTTTTCCATATTTGTTTGTATAAGTGTTTGTAACTGATCATATACTGGTTTATTAATGATCAATTTAATTTTTTTAAAGGCGAAGGATTTAAATCTTGAAGGTGTTTCTGCTGTTCAACCTTGTTCTAATTTTGGTGCAAATGAAGGTGCTTCTGGTGTTAAAACTTACTCTCAAATTAATCCAAGAGTTCCAATTCATACTAGTGCGTCAACAAAATCTCCTGTTGTTATTCAACCTACTGTTCCCAGGAATGTTCAAAATCAAACTCAGAATTGTTCAAACACCAATCCAGAAATGATCATATCCAACTCCAGGAATGTTCAATCAACAAATGTTCAAGTTATTTCTCCTACGGTTCAAATAAATGATCAAGGATTTCCTGTTCAGAATGTTCAAGTTACTCCTCCCACAGTTCAAAGAAATGATCAAGGTGCTCGTGTTCCAATTCTTCAATCAAGAAATGTTCAATTAGGTTCTAAAAAGATTTCTTCTAAATATGATAGGTTGTTAGCCTTTTTTGATACAAGTGTAGCTAAACGTTTGGCTAATAAAGATAAATAATTAGTATTCCAGAACTTTATAAACATTAGACTTTTTTGTAATGTTGATTTAATTACTATTTTGTAATTTTGAATTTTCGATCTATTATATAAAAAACTTTCATTCAAAGATTAAAATGAAATATCAATTACAATAATATTAAAATAAAATCCATAAGTCTACTTCTAAAAAAAAAAAATAGTCATATATAAGAAATGAACATATACATAGTTGTAAATGAACATTTGAAACTACAAAGTTGCAAATTTTCTAGCTTTCCTTCTATTTGCTCTTGATTCAGTGTTTTCTTCAAATAACATCAGTTCTGCTGTGTATTGGAGCCTTAGATTTCTAATTTGTTCCACCTGTTGAACAAAATGAATTGTCAAATTTTAATTAAACAATCTTTACTGTTTCATAAATGAATATTATATCTTAAATAATTGATCATTTATAACTCTTACATTGTTTGGTTTTAAATCACAAATCCAGCTCTCATTAGGATCAGCAGTGAAGGTTTCCATATGCTTCATAATGTAAACTCCACAGTTTGTATAGTCATTGTTGCTACGCCATTTCATCTTTTCCAAAACAACTGTGTAGTCTTCAATTCTTTTTGCATCTTGATATCCAAGGTGTTTCATGTACTCTGCCAATCCTTTTAACTGATAGAAAAAAGAGTAAAAATTGTTTAGAAGTTTGTATTGTGATGAAGACATGAACAATTAATAAAATATAATTGATCATGTAGTCAACTATAAATGAACATATTATCTCACCATCATTTTTGGTTGTTCTTCATATTTTGCTTGGACTGATACCTTTTTTGGTAGTTTTCTATTGTCAATTATATGAATTTTGTCTTCTATATGATTGACGCACAACAGAAAAAAATGTTGAGAAGTTGATACTGGGAAGAAGACCTGAACAAATTATATAATGTTATTGGACAATATATTGAAGGTAATTGAACATTTGTATTAAACAAGAATTAATACCTGTTTATATCCAACAATGCTGTCAATTTTATTCAACTTCAGTTCATTGTCAATTCTTTCTATGAAGGCATTAATTCTTGTCTTCATTGATGATCCTTCTTGACAAACTTTATTTGTGCACATAATGTGCTGTTGAAATACAAACAAACATATAGAAGTTAAATGAATTTTTAGCAATTATTTATCATAGGAAAATAGAATCAATAATATAAAAAAAGAAGAAAGACTAACATGAAGCACTGTTGAGAAATAAATCTTGTTTCTCGGCTTTTTATGATTAAGAAACCTTGCCCATCCATCTATGACACAATTTGTCACTTCAACATCATCTCCAAGAGTTTTCATTTCATTTCTATTGATGAGATTCAAGCCATCATAGTATAAGAGTGCACTGCATTATGAACATTTAATAATATGAATGTGAACATATTTTTATAAAAGATATTAAACCTTAAGTTTAATTAGTGTAAGTAATTACCTTTCATCTTTTCCACCAAGAGAAAAGTCTACTGCAATTTGGTTCATGGCTTTCTCATCTTTAAACAGATCCTTGTACTTGACCAAGTAAGGAGATCGGAAAGCAGGAGGAAGTGTTTTCTTTTCGCGTTTTGGTCTTGTTGTTCAATATAAAATATTGTTAAATTAAGAAAATTATGAGGAACATAAATGAACATTTGAGTGTATATAAATAAATTTGAAATTATACCTTTCAACCTTTTCCTTTTCAGTTTTTTTCTTCTTTTCTGCAATTGACTTTTTCTTATCATCATTCCTGGTCATATTACATAACACAAATGTACATTTAGGTATATGAAAATGTTCATTATTATTTTTGAACATTTACTTAATATAAATAATGTACCTTTTTGTGACTTTTGAGGATGAAGCAACAATCTTCTTGTTTTCACTGAAAAGTGAAACAATGTCAGTACATATTAATAAAATAAAAGCTTCTTATGTAACACCCTGAATCATTTTCAATTCATAAAATGAAAGATATTGATTTAACATAAACCTATTGATTTAACATAAACCACACATTCATATTACATATTCAACAAAATAATGTTCACACATACAATAGTTTGAGAAACACCAGTTTCAAGTTACAACACGATAGTAACATAAGTTAAATTGTTCCATCTAGATATTTTATCCTACACCATTACATAACCCTAATAGTAAGACATGTCTTCAGGATTTTACCCCTCCACTTTTTCATCATTTTTTGTTTTTTCAAAAACATCTTCCTTGTTTTGTTTTCCACCTCCAACTGTGTTTTTTGGATCATCACTTTTTTCACCACCATCTGACCTAGGGTCAGCATCAACCACTGAACCAGATCCTGCATCTAAGAAAAAATTTAATTAGATATAATATAATTTCTTTGTAAATGAACATTTGAGTATTTATAATTGAACATTATACCTGTTCTAGGCAATCCTTCATTATCTGACCTAGTGTCAGCATCAAGTTTTGAACCAGTTGCTGCGTCTAACAAAATAATACAATTAATAATGAATATTTCTTGTTTGTAAATGAACATTTTACACTTTTTAATTGAACATTATACCAGTTCTAGAAAATTCTTCAATTCTTTGTTCTGAAGCTGCTGAAGTTTTACCCACATCCTTTTCTCCAGCTGTATTATAAATCATCATTTTGGAGATACACTAAGTTAATAGTATTTACACATAATAATTAGAAATGAACATTTCTACTTAAGTTTATGTACATTATTATTAAATATATGAACATATTACCATTTGTTGAAATTATTGGTTGTTCAATTATATCACCAAGTGTTGAAAAGGTGGGCCCTGTTTCTGTTTAGGACAATTTAGACCACAAATTTAGAATTTTTCATATAAAAATTAGGATATATAGTCTCTTTTAGTTAGAATTTACCAATGGCTGGAGAAGGTGGAGTCAACCCCAAGCTGAAAGCTTTTCTGATGTCATATTCTTGTTCTTTTTCCTTTCCCTTTTTGGTTAATTTCTTCCCAGTCATTTGCTTCTCAGTTGTTTGCTTTTCAGACCCTTGCATCAGATTCTTCTCAGCTTGTGCAAGTGCATTTAGGAAATCCTCACTGCCAAAGAATTCTTCATCTTGGCTTAGAATTGATGGTTCCCTAGCTACCACCTTTCCTAAAACTTCATCAACTTTTTTCACCAAGTCATTTCCAGGGAAGATATCCTTTGCCTTCACCAATTTTGAAGAAAGCTTTGACAGGTTTGAACAAGTTGTTTTTACCAGGGAAACAAAATCATCCATAAAAACCTATATGAATGAATATTAAAAATTATGCAGTTGAACATTTCAGATTATACAAATGAACATTTATGTTAACAAAAGTGATCATTTTATAACCTTAGGACTTTCTTCAACTTCTGCAGCAATCCTTGGTAGAATTTTCCCTCTCCCAAATCCCAATTCTAATTCAATCTTCAACCTCTCAAGAACCATGTCTCTATTCCATGCAGATATGATAGGAATTGTTCTTGGAGGCCTTTTGTCTAACCTCTGAACTCTATCAAAATAGAACAACTACAAGAAAAAAGAAAACATGGAACAGAACATAAACAATAAAAAAAAGTGCATTTATTTAAATTTAAATGAACATCTTGTATCTAAGAATATACCATCAGAAATTGAAGAGGGCCTTTGTAGAACCCCTTGCCTTGCTGCTTTCTCCAATCAACATGACATTTGATAAGTGAGTCATATACAAACTGACACCAGTTCAAATTTTTTATGTTTTCTTTGTCCATCATAGAATAAAGAAATTTGAAATGGCATTGATTGTTTGATACACATTTCATCAAGCAGTTCACAGCCACTGCTAAAAAGTTAGTAATGAAATGTTCACTTGGTGGTCTGTTGTTGGTGAATTTATCATTTATGTATCCATTCACAATCTGCAAACAAAATGAACAAAACATTTATACTTTTGATCATTTAATGTATTTAAAATGAACATTTAAAACTGATCATACCTGACTCACTGATGGAGTTTTTCCTGACCATGATTTTCTCCATTTCTTCAGAAATTCTGCATACTCCTCACTAATTTTATCAGACTTTGGCTCAACAATTGGAATTTCTCCTGTAGGCAAGCCATAAACTACCCTAACATCCTCTACCTCAATTTCTATTTTTTCATTCTTTGGTAGTTCAAAATACTGGCTATTTTCTTCAAAACTTCCCAATAACCAGTTACAGAACTTTTGATCAAGTTGAGGTAAACTAATGTCAAGAAGTGATCCTAACCCTATATCAATAATTTGTTGTTTTTGGGTAGGTGTCATCTTTTTTATCCATGCAATGAACTTCACATGTCCTCCTCTCTTTGAAGATTTCTCTTCCTCAAATTCATCTTCCTGAATTTCCTCAACTTCATCAGTTTCTATTGCTTGAACCATTTCAGTTTTCATTTTCTTTTTTCTCCTACCTTCAATCTTTCCTTCATCATACAGTACCATCTTTTGCTCCTCCTTTTCAACCTTTGCCTTCACTGAATTCCCTTTCTTTGCCTGTTTCTTCCTTGGCTTTACTTCTTCCTCTTCCTCCTCTTCCTCCACCTCATAATCATCCTCACTGACAGGCTCTTCTTCTGCTCTATAAACTGACTCTTCACTATCATCATCACTGTCAGGATCTTGAGAGGGTTCATCTGATGGTACTTCTTGTATTTTTTTTCTCTTTCCAGCATTTCTCTTGGCAGGACTGACATCTGAAAATTAAATATATAATTTTGTTTAAGTATTGAAAATGTACAGTAAGCAAATGATAAAATGAACAAAATTGTTTTCTCAAATGATCATTCTATATATAGAAATTGAACATTTATAATATATCATTATATACCTGCTTTTCTTTTGCCAGCAACCTTAGAAGTTTTCTTCACTTCTAGAGTTTTCTTTTTCCCACCTATATATTGAAATTGAACATTAATGATATACCATCATAAATGATCATTCTATACATTAAGATTGAACATTTACCCTTTTTGCCTTGGTCTGGAGGATATTCAGCAGGAGCACCTGCCATTTTTTTTATTGGAGTAGGTGCTGGAGGTGGTGCATCAGCTTCCTTTTGAATAGGAAAATTCCTTGTAGACATTCTTCTCTTCTGTCCTATTTTTGCGGTTTCTTTAGCAGGCTCAACATCCTTCTTCAGGCTTCCCTTTTTAGATTCATCTAACAGAACATCTATTGTTTTTAAAAAAATTTATGTTAGTATATTTGAAAGTGTAATATTTATTGTGTAACAGAAAAGTATTATGATTACCTTGGCTCCTTGTAATTCTACCACTTGGCACAACAACAAGGCTTTTGTTTTTGTTTTTCCTTGCAACCATTTTGTATCTTGTTTTCATTTTGGTTGACTGATCACTTTTTTGTGATGATGGAGCTGTCTCCTCACTAAGTTTTGTGGAAACTTTATCATCATCTTGATCTAGAAGATAAGTTTCATCCTCAATTTGAACAAAATCAGGTGCAATTTGTGCTGCATATGAAATGATCAAATATAAAAGATTAAATAAACATTATTAAATTGGATGACAAAAGTTTACTATATACAATATAAATGAACATTTCAGGTAATGAATATGTACATTTTCCACTATTTACCTTTCGGATCTGTTGTCTTTGTAGACTCATCTTCCACTGTTTTCTCTTTAGGGATTTTCTCCTTTTCAGGCTCTTTTTTTCCCTCTTGTCCTTCTATGAAAATTTAATTAGTTAATATTTATATATTTTTTTAATCTTATTGAACATTCAATATTATGTAGATCCAATATGAACATTTTATGTAATAAAAATGTACATTTATAAATTTTTACCTTCTACATTTGTTGTCTTTGGAAAGACATCTTCCACAGTTTTGTCTTTAGGGCTTTTCTCTTTTTCAGTCCCTTTTTTTCCTTCTTGTACTTCTATTAAAATTTATTTAGTTAAAATTTAATTTTTTTAATCTTATTGAATATTTAATATTATGCTTTTCCAATATGAACATTTTTTGTAATAAAAATGTACATTTTAAAATTTTTACCTTTTTCCACAGTTTTCTCTTCTATTGGCCCTTTTTCTTTCTTTTTTGCTTCACCTTCAAAAGTAATAGTATTGTTAAAATTGATATTTATGACTATTAAACAAAAATATTCAATAAATATGATCATTTACCTTTCCTGATTTCCTTGCTTGCCTTTTCCATTCTTTTGAGATTTCTCATAATTCTGATTGTCGATTCTTTGTACTTTCTGTAAATGTATGATATTAACTTTGAAATATATTCATTAATTGATTAAATTAATTCAATTATTTAAATTTAAACATACTTTGGGTTTCTCTCTATGTCTAAATGTATTTCTTGCATCTTGTCCTTTAATGTTGTTATTCTTGAATCATCTTTGGGTTTTCTGATATTTCATTAAAAATATGTTTGAATTTACAATTTTGATTAGTAAATAAAAAAATGAACATATAACTTATATTACTATTGGCCATGAGCAAACTTTTTTGTACTGATTTTCAAATGAACATATAGTCTATCTAAATTGAACATTTAAGTTTTCTTACTTTTGGCCAAGACTATTCTTTACTGGATTGCTTTGCACTTTTGGTTGAACTTCTTCTTGCTTGCTGAAATCAATATTAAGAAATACTTTAAATAAAAAATGCACATAAATTGTACATAAAATATACTGTTATAAAAATGAACATTTGTTTATATAAAATTGATCATTAGTATACCTTTCATCCCTGCTCTCTTTGTCAGTTGTGTTATGTGTAGCAGACACACTCTTAGTTGTTGCATTAGTAGCAGGAATGTTCTCACTTTGTTCACTTAAAAAAAACAGAATTATTTTATATAATATGATATTAAAGTATGAACTAATTTATACAATGAAGAAGATAATTAGTTATTTTGTATAAAGCTTTTATACCTTATTGTTTGATTTGTCTCTGGTGGTCTTGATTTTGACATAACAAATTTCACTCGAACCTTTTTTTTTTCACTAAAATTTTAAGAATTACCTAATAAGTTTGGTATATATATACAATGTACAATAATTTAATGTAAAAACAATTATTTTATACATATAAACTTACTTGTTTAAAGTGTATCTTTCATAACTATTACCATATTCATTTTGTTGTATAACCTTCTTTAGAGTTAATGGTTCAGATTTCCCATCTCTAAATTGAAGCAAGTGTATCACTCTAAATGGCACATCACTACATTATAAATTAATTACATGACATTAGTTTGAATGCATATCACTGAAATGATTATTATCATATTTATATATGTGCATGATGATTTAATGAAATGTATATTTGTTATTTAAATCTCAATGACTACTCAAATGAACAAATATACATATATGATCATAATTATATCTATAAATGAACATTATGAGTATCAAATATGATCATATACAATGATGTTTCAATGAAATGTACTTTTGTTTTTAAATCTCAATAAATACTCATATGAACAAATATAAATATATGATCATAACTATATCTATAAATGAACATTATGAGTATCAAATATGATCATATACAAATAACATATTAAACAAAGATAAAACCAATTTTATCAAATACAACTAGCATATTAGACATGAACATAATATATTCTGTAAATGACTAATTACCTTGGTAGTGGAGACATTGTTAAATCCGTACCAATTGACTTGTCAATATCTTTTAAAAGTTCCGGATCTACAATTGGATCATTTTGGCGGTTTTTTTTTCAATTTGTCTACTCTTGACTGAAGAGGTACATCATCATCATCGTCTCTGTTTTATTTAATAAATTGTTAATGTTTTAGTTATTTTCAGTAAAATCTTAGAACAATTACTACAATCGCAAAAAATTTTAACAAAAATTAGGTTTTACAAAAGTTAGGGTTCATACATTTCTTCAGAAATTTTCAACAAATTACTCGTCTGTGAAGTATTTTTCTCCAAAATCATACTACAATTGCAAAAAATTGAACAAAAATTAGGTTTCACACATAAAATCGCACTATAATTGTCATCGCAAGAATATGAACAAAATTACTTACTCTTTGGTAACATTTTGCTCTGATTTTCCAGTTTTATCTTCCATGTTCTTCTCTAAAGCGTTTTTTTTGCAAAATCACTCTACAATCACAAGGAAAAGAACCAAAATTATGCTTCATACAAAAATTGTACTAAAATCGTAATCAAATGAACAAAATTACTTACTCTTTATCAAAATGCTGCTGCGATTGTTTAATTTCATCTCGAATATCAGACATTTGAAGTAATTATGAAGTGTTTTGAAGCAATTTTGCAATAATTTGAAGAGAATTTCGTTCCGATTCGACGGTGTTGATGAGAGAGAAATTCTACAAAAATGAAGAAGATGGTTTTTAGAGAGAGAATAATTTGATATGGATAGTTTTTTTTTTTACTGTGGTTAGTGGGGGTAGTTACTGTAGTTTGTGGGGGTAGGGGAAAAACGCAAAACGCTGCGTTTTGTAGGGGGTGTAGGTTATGGTACCTACACTAGGGTCTAGTGTATACTAATTATATATTCACCAATTGTAGCCCGCACCGAACGATCTAAAGTGTTTGTGATCCACGCTACCAACATTGAATGAACTGCTGCCCAATCCTCCAGTTTGTCAGCATCAATTGGCTTCGGGATTGAACCCTCAATAAAGCCGTATTTTCTCTTGGCCTTCAAGGAGGTACGAATAGCTCTCGCCCACTCATCATAATTATCTCTTCAAAGTTGATTCGGAGTTATGATATTTCCGGGCTGTCACTCGGCCCTAGGTGATAGATCATGTCTACCTTTGTTTTTCCTCCATCACCAGAACCTCCAGTCATCACTCACAATTCAATGAAGGGAAATTTTTTTTTAAAAAAAAAATTAATCGGTACTCAAAGGCAGGAAAACAATCGTCAATTATGTAAATTGATCAATCGAAAAAAAAAATTGAGATCGAAACTAGGCTCTTGATACCATGTTAAATTAGAGACAATTTATGAAATATTCACCTCGATTCTCATTCAACTCCACGGCTCAATACAAGAGTATATATACATATATCACTAAGGTAACACCCCTAATATTCCACAATATTCTATCATATCTTTACACAAGATATGTTTCCTAAAATATATCACAATAATATCCTAGGATAACTAGACTACCTCCAATATTAATAAAAACACAAGTTTCCATTCTAAGACTTCATTGACAGGAGAATTTACAATTAATAGCATTTACACGGACTGGTTTCAGTACTAACAACTAATATGTTATTACAGAACAAAATACATTAAAAAAAAAAAGGAAAAATTGCTAAAAATAATACAACATTTGGCCCATTCTTTTTTAATAATACAACCTTTGGCTTATTTTGTAATAATACAACCTTTAGGGGTGTTCATTTTAAACAAGATAAAATCAAATTTTTGGTGGACTTTGAGGTTAGGAAAGGAAAAGGATGAGTTTTTGGTGGTGGGGATGAGGAAGGATGGAATATCCCCTCCCCTTTTCCCACCTCAAAACTCACCGAAAATTCGATTTTTATCTTGTTTAAAATAACACCCGTAAAGGTTGTATTATTACAAAATAATCAAAAGGTTATATTATTAAAAAAGAATGGGACAAAGGTTGTATTATTTTTAGCAATTTTACCTAATAATAATAATAATACCATTGAGGTATTGTAGATTTGTAGCTACTTGCTTACTTTCCTTTTCTTTAACCCCTCCATTGCATGTGTTACAACTTACAGTTCAACTTTATCATTGTTTTCAAAGGCGGTGTAGTAAAAAAGAGGAAAATTGAAGTTTGCTTGAGAAGTTTTTTCTTTTTTATACTCATCACTTCCTAGAAACCACTATGTCATTAGCTAAATGATCCATCTCTAACACAAATTCATCTATTTGACAAAATTTCCTTTGACTAACCACCATAAATAGTGAGCTCCCTTGATGACCCCTTTCCTTCCTAGTTCCTAGTATGGGTGATGCTTCATTGAGTCGATGAGCTTGTATCTGCAAATATGTCATGTTTGATTATTAAGACTATTGCTATACATTGCTGCAGATATACTATTGATAGCAAGTAAAGTAGGCAGTGAAAAGGCCTGCACTAGTTAATTTACCTGTAAAGCATTTTCGCAGTGATATTTTTGTTTCATTGTTCTCAAATTCCAACTCTTCAAACCACTTTCTTTCTACTCTTACCTCAATCAATCTTTCCAAGCCTTCAGGCCCTATGGGAAGCTTGAGGCATGGACATGAGAACACCGTTAGATGTTCTAAAGTTGGAAAAACAAGAAGGAACCATGGTTGAGTAAGGCTTCTGATGTTCTTCAAATGTTGCAGCTTTAATTCCTGCAGCCAAGGAAAGATGGTATGGGTATACTCTACCCCTGTGCAGGTATCATTTAGCTGACCTGATGGCGCACCCATCTGAATCTCATGATCTCCAATGTAACCAATTACAGCTTCCATAACTTCGCAATTTGATATCTCCAAGTATTGCAGCTGATTTAGCATTTTAGCAATAGCTAAGGGGAAGAGAATCTTTACCAGTTTACAGTCCTCAACTTTCACACGTTTCAAGCTCTGAAAACTTGTAGATGGAGCTACACCTCTCCATAAAGCTGTCAAACTAGGGGCATCTCACTCAAGTCCAGTAGCCGGAGATTAGTCAATCTTTTGATTTCTTCTGGAAACCTGGCAAATGAAGACTTTCGCAGGCTAAGAATTTCGATTGATTTCAGCTCTCCAAGTGCAGATCCATCTTTCAGATTATTGTTTTCCACACAAAGAGTCTTTAAGTTTGTGAGAAAAGAGAGTGAGGTGGGTAACGCCACCAGACTTGGCATATTGCTGAGATCAAGTACTTGGAGTGCTTTCATCCCAGCAAAGAAGCCATCTGATATAGCCTTTAGTGATGTGTTATTTTGAAGCAGAAGTAGCATGAGCTCTGGATATTCATCTTGTCCACTAAACATATTAAACTCGTTGTTGATCAAAGACATCCTCATAACATAATGCAATTTGCTGGGCCACTCCTTCAATCCTGAGCCTGCCTTTACCATGAAACTGTAATCATTGCTGGAAGCAATTGATATGGCCAAATCACGAAATACATCATGCATTTTTACAGATTCTTCATTCTTACCACTCAGCAGAAGGCAAGAAGCTTTAAGGTTACTGATTATAGAATGTACCTTGTTTCTTGCCTGTTCGAGAGTTAAATCATCAGAAAACAGTCTTTCACCAATTCCATATCTCAAAAGATCTTCAATGCGAACATCATAATCTTCAGGAAAGAGGGCACAATATAGAAAGCACATTTTAGACTCTTCATCCCGAAACTCATCAAAACTTAGCTTGAGACATGAAAAGACCATTTTATGCATCCCTTTGATGTTCACGGGGCTTGATTCTCGCAGTTGAAATGCTGCATCTTCCCAAAATCGTGGTTCTTTATTCCTTAAGACCCTTCCCAGTGTCACCAAAGCTATTGGCAAACCTCCACATTTCTTAGCAACTTCATTTGCCAAACTGTTCAAGTCAGGTGATTCCACAACATCTCATGCAAACTTCTTGAAAAGATCCCATGAATCTTGCTGAGAGAGGGGTTCAACTACTACACTAACATTGCAATACATCTCACTGCACACATCAAGGTTTCTAGTAGTTATCGCAATTTTACAATTACTTCTATCCTTCCCTGAAGAAATGCCTACCCAGGACAAGTCCAATCTCTCCCACACATCATCCAAAATTAAAAAAGTCGTCTTTCTTGCTTCAGCCTTTCAGCCAGTCTCAAAGATCTCACATGCTCAGTTTCCTCTTTCAACTGCAAACCTAAGCCTTCTGCAATCTCTCTCTGGATTTTCAGCATAACAGGATTCCGAGACACAGTAGCAATAACAACCTCATCAAACATACCCGTGATCTTGGCATACTTTGCTACTTCTCTAATCAATGAGGTCTTCCCCACTCCACCCATTCCATACACCCCAATAATCTGGTTATCATCATGCTTTAATGCCTCAATGATTTTCCCCATAGCGACTTTAGTAGATTCAAAAGCATCAAAATCACCTGTAGGCATCATTTCAATGCTAGGCGGTGGTGCTGGTTGAGACACTGGAATCTGTTGTAAACTACCTTTCAGCTCATTGACAACTTTGAGCAACTTTGCTGCTCTTTTGCTTGATGAATAATGACTGCGTAAATTTGTGCAGCAGAAATTGAACTTTCCCTTATCTTCCTCTCTTAATCCACCCAAAAGCTTCTGCACATCAGTCACAATCATCTCTGTCTTTATCAGCCATTGTTCCATTTCTTTAGTTGTGAATTCTCCTCTGCGGCGAGCTGCATCTGTGGTATATCTTGCTGTCTCCTGGGTTATCTCAAGCTCAGTTGTTTTACTTCTAAGATCTTCGATGTTTCTGCGGAATTTCACAAGATAACCAACTTCATGTTTCAGGGGAATAACCAAAAGTTTTGCAACTTCAGTGATAGGGGTAATTATGATTTGTAGTATAGTACTAGCCATTTAGTTTTTTTTTTTTTTTTTTTCTCTCTCTCTCTCTCTCTCTCTCTCTCTAATGATCCAACAAGAATAAGAATAGATACCAATTCAGATTATAAATTGCAATATTTGTAAAAAGATGGAATAATATGTTTATCTTCTCCTTTATCAACATCTTGAGCAGGTAAACAATTATTAATGGAATAGACAATTTGTTCAGTAAATGGACACTAATTAAAGTAAGTCTTCGTCAACCAACTACAACAAGTCTTCTGTTTGTACAATAATTCATTATTGGACCCTTGCTGTTGTATCATTTGTGCCTTTGTGTTATCTTTATAGTCAGATCTGCAGT
Organism: Chenopodium quinoa; assembly: GCF_001683475.1. Lineage (NCBI taxonomy): Eukaryota > Viridiplantae > Streptophyta > Magnoliopsida > Caryophyllales > Amaranthaceae > Chenopodium > Chenopodium quinoa. Next base: position 13,498,506 of record NW_018742204.1, on the reverse strand, counting down.
TAATAATTTGTGTTATGGACTTTCTCCGTTTTTTTTAGTTAAAACACATTGATTTTACACTACTTATATACTCAGTTATCTCTATTTTTGGTCATTTATACATAAACGAAAACACAGTCCTTAAAGATTTCATTAGATTCGTCTTTAACTTTACGTTATTCACAAATTTTTAGTTTTATTTTTAATTATTAATCCTACACATTCTATCTTCCATCGGAAAAATGGACCTGCAAGAAAGTAGTTGTTCCTGCGTTCTCAGCTTTAATGGTCAAGGAAGCCATGCAGGAACAGCTAAGTGTTAGGGCTGCCAATATGTTACTACAATGAAAATCTAAATCCCAAATCTAAAGCAAGCAACACAGCATATTCTAACTTGAAATGGGATCAATCTACCACTTGATCTACTTAATACATGGTAACTGGTTTAGCTGCCAACATCACCATGTAATTTCCTGCAATACTTTGATATGTTAGTAAGTGACATCTAACATAAAGATAACCTAAATACACAAATCTCATGTCCACCTAGTGATATCCCTCGTTGGCTAACCCAACCTGCAGGAATCACACAGAATTTTCTTACAGCAACTGAACTTGATTAAACTTCGTACAAACAGCTATAAAAAAATGTCACAAAATTTTAGCTCTTTGATATAACAAACCCTGCATATTTTTACTAGTGGAACAACAGTAATATGTATCATATCGAGCTGGTATAAAAGCTGCATATATACAAATATCAGCAATATTTAGCACAATATGCTGGAAAACAAAGATATCATGCCTTTACATAGCTGCAAATTGATATTTCCTTCAAACAGATGGCTTTACAACGAGGACAGGACACTTTGCATGGTGAACACAGTAGTCGCTCACACTTCCAAGGACAGTCCTGCAAGAAAGATATAAATAAGAGGGAAAGAAAACTGAAAAAAGGTAGGGGGGTCATGCATAATTCACTATCTGGTTAATCCATAATGTATTTCCCAGGACGGTTATAGCAGAAAATCAAACTAAACATTCCTCATGGAATAAAGTAACCAATCTATTGGTGTTACAGCACAAAATATGAGAAATGTTGTTTAGTCTTGCATTAAACATCTCCAATTTTAATCTGCAATGGATCGCCCAAGGACATAAGAAAGGAAGCTAGGGAGAATCACTACTATTCATAATATGAAGTACATAGCTTGGAATAGGCTTTGTATAATTGCTTTATTAAAAAAAAATGACTAACAAATGCATACTATAATTTTGGTACGGTAATCCAACTAATATAGACAACAGCTTTACTTGCATTTTTCTGAAAGCGAACAAGTGGTTCCAGGGGAGGATTCAGTAACTTCATCACTCATTTTCAGCATGCTTTAACAATTAACTATCTTAAGCTAAACATGTCAATTTGTGACTCATTGGCCTAATTATTGCATGAGATTGAACCAAATTATACTTCATTGGTCTTAAAGACTTCTTTGCTGTACCAAACTATTTTAGTTCAATTCACTCTATTACACAATTTTCAATCACTAGGCATAATAATGCATTTCTCCAATAAAACTCGTCAGACAGTTCAAAGAGAAGGGTAAAAATGAGCATACATAGTACGAACACTATTATAGCTTACAATTTTACTAGAGTAGATTATAGAACATTAGAACTTCAGACTAACCTCCTTATTCGTCCCCTACTACGGCTGCCAATAATCAGTAGCTGACAATTAAATTTCTGTACTGCATCACATATGGCTTCTTTTGGATTGCCCATCAAAGCAACTGTCTCAGCATCAATCTGTATCCAGTAAGATACTAAGTACCGAGTACCAACAAGCTAAGTTCACATTATGAGATGTATATATATATTTATTTAAGACCTAGCAATAAAAATATGGCTTCCAAATTCCGTAAAACTGTATTCAAATAATTGAACAAGGTTGCCTCTAAGAACTTTAAATCTTCCATGATGATTGTTACTACATTCTCTTTTAATAGTAATGCATTCCTTTTTGGGAAGTCGCAAAATTATTGCAACATTACGCAATTTGGATAATAATGTTGTCTAATGTCTATCACTCTCTCTTCATCACATTGGTCACTCTTATCAACCTGTTCCTCTCCTTTAAAATGTGCATCAGCCAAGTGATTGCATTTCCAAAAAGATTATGAAATGCAGTATACTATACTGTCAGAGAAATAGTGAAGATTTCAAAGTTCTTACCCCATGCTTTTCACAGAGTTCCTTTGCTTTTGTCAGGAGAGAAACAGTAAAGTCCTTCTGATCACCTTGGAGTGATGTTACCAGGTCAAGAGCTGCATAAATAGAGGTAAAAGACTCACAACATGAATGTGGTACGGATAAATGACTTGTTGAGTATTATACTGCATGCAGTCATATATATACGTCGAATAGCTACTCTCAAGTCTTACTAATTTTACTTAGACAATGAACATTCATTAAATATTACAGCACAAGTTCTGCACTGAATCTAAATTAAACATTAGGAATCTGATAATTGTAATCTATCATTTTCTAGGTAGTATGAAAAATTCAGCTCTAAGATTAGAAACAAAACTTAAAAGTTTAAACCATTGCTTGATTCCCAATCCAATAATAGGAAGAACAGAAATTGTAACCCCCAACATTTTGTATTTGCTTTAAATGTTTTCCTTGAAACTGATTAAGTTTCATTCCATGAGAAAGAGGATAAGACTGTCACAAAAGAAGCAACATCTTTTTGATCTTATGCACTACATAGCATGATAGCAAGAAAGAAATTTAGTTATATAAAGTCACTTATCCATAACTCAATATGTATCAGAAAAAACTCTCATAATTCTCCTATATGGCTGAAGATGAAATACTGTAACATGACTAACAACTTCGAGTGAACGGAGGGCATAAGTTAAAGAGTTAAACCCCATAAGCTTGATCCCCGATTAGTTAAAGAAATTAGGAATATAAACTAACATAAAACTAATACACTCATTCCACCACCAAAACTAGTTAGCAATAAAAACACCCTACCACGGGCTTAAAAGACCAAAAGAAGCAGAACACGACTACAGCAACTATCAGCAGGACAGCAGAATCAGAAGACCAGGACCAAAAGTAACTTAAAAGACAGCAGGCTACGACAACCTAGACCAGAAAGCACAAGAAACACAGCACTAGCACACAAGATTCATTAAGCAGCTACATACTAGGCAACATTTTCTATCTGATTTAGTACTTTAGCTTCAGAAGGCTTAATAATCTCACCAAACACCGTCTAGTTACTTTGCAGCAAAACACAACCATCTTGCACAAAGATCATACATAAGAATGACTTCTACCATCAATTTTGTTTTTAGCTTTAATTTATTATAGCTCAATCTTAGCCTAAAAGGTATAAACTTCAATGACACCTTGAGAAGTGGTACATATTTTAAACTCGACTTTTTGTACTCCCTCCGTCTTATTAAGATCATTCAACCATCTTTTAATGAGAGCATTTTGGATCAAATGGGGCAATTTTAAAAGAGTATCAAAATAACAATAATTGGCCAAAAGGGTGATGAGAATTGATGCCAGGATTTCGTAAAATCGGGAGGGAAGCTCTAACCACTTGAGCTACCCCTCATTCTAAGCAAAAATAATTAGTCATTGTACATTAATTCAAACATCAGTAACCCGACCCTTCCCTTTTACTGGTCTGATCAGGCCAACTTTCCCGACCAGACCCGCCAGTTCCTAATCGGTTCCGGTTCTAATTTTCGGTAACAGGAATTTTTTTTAATAATCTAGTCACTTAAACCGAAAACCCAAAAATAGTAAGTGAAGAGGAGAGAAAGAACTTACGAACAGAGCCATAACTGCCAGAAAAAACACCAGTATAATCAGCAGAAGTAGCATTAAAAATAATGACACCGGATTTCAGCTTATGATCAAGATTTTCCACTGCCCATTTAAGCGCATAACTGCTACTCTCACTCCCATCAATTGCTATCATAACCTTCCCATTTTGCTTCGAACCCCTGCTATTTCCTCCTCCATTATACTGCCACTATTTTTTTCTCTCTCTAGATTTGGACGTAATAGTCAGAATTTAGGTATGATTTTGTTGTGAGAGAAAGATGATCCAAATTGGTAATGTTTTTGTTGACATTTATAATTGCTTGTATTTGAGTAGAGTGATGTTTAAATGAGTAAGATGTTTACACCTGGTTTGTTTTCCCGGCTATCAATTATCAGTACTACTATTTCCCACTTACCTTAAATCCTACGTTGCCACGAGTGATGTCCTCCTAGTCCTTACCCTACCCACTCTTAAATTAATTATGAAATGACCCAATCAATGGATTAATACTGTTCATTACACATTTTATTTGGAATTTGGAAGTCCATGTATTTGACATATTTTTTTAAAGAAAAATTAACAAAAATAATTCGAAGTATTCACTATCTTCTCATTTTAATCCGAACTAGTGTTTAATTTAGAATAAACCAAAGTATAGGGGTAATAGCTCATATTAGTTTAAGCAAGTTAGCAACCTGTTAAATAAGTTAAATAATATATGTGGGCCCCACTCTAAATTTTTTAATTACATTTTCTCCATGGAAGTGTCTTCATCAAAGAACCTGTTTGGGAACCAGGGCCGGCTCGGAGGGGTAGGCCTCGAGTCAGACCGCCTAGGGCCCACACCAGAAAGGGGCCCAAAAATTCAAAAAAAAAAAACAATTTGCATAGATGTAGAATTTAAATTGTCTAAACTGTAGTTTTTACTCGTTAAAAAATAAGCTACTTTTAAAAAAGATAATAAATGCATTTAGTTAGCAATTAATATTAAATTACTTAGATGTCAATTAGGTGGAGATAATTATGCAATATAACCTCTTCTTCTTCTTCTTCTTCTTCTTCTTCTTCTTCTTCTTCTAATCTTCCGATTTTTATGAGTATCTGTTTCAAAATATTAATCTTTTCAATTACACCGTTTCATATTTATTCAATTATCGAAATATTATGCAAAGTTATTACTCCAATATTGTGTATGAAGACTTACTATTCAAATAATTTAAGTTATTTTCATTGTCTTATATTTAAAGCTATTGCGTGTAAAAAAATTTGTTTACGTAAGGGGCCATTTTCTTACATTATGCCTATGGCCCATAAATTTCTAGGAACGGGGTTGTTGGGAACTACCCCCTATACTTTGGTTTATTCTAAGTTAAAGATAGTTCGGAGTAAAATGAGAAGATAGTGAATAGTTCGGATTATTTTTGTTAATCTTTTCTATTTTTTAAGACTTTAATTTTTTATATGGACTTAATTATTGATATCTTTTGGGAAAGAGAGTATGAGTCTTAAGAGATCTCTAATGGTAAGTTACAATACCTTATAGCTTACCTTTTTTTTGAAAGACTACCTTATATCTTACCTTGTCGGCTTGTCACACTCACATCACATATTTAAGCTATTGCATTTTGTAGCTACGAAGTGCTCTTGTAGTCAATAGTAGGACTGGTAGCATACTGGTAGTTTGGAAGAAAAATATATAAATAAAGGAAAATTTACCAAGAATAATCCAACCTTTCGTCAGTTCTCCCAAAATAATTCAACCTTTCAATTAATCTTGAATAATCCCACCTTTACTACTTACTCTCCCTTACCAATCCTATTTTACCTGTGACCTATACAATCGGTAATTTTTTATTTTTCTTTTTTATTTTGGTTATTATTTTTAGGTTATTTTGACTTTTACCACCTCAAAAAAAAACCACTTATTTGCTTTTAACACCAACATAAAAAAAAAGTTATATTTTACCACCACATAAAAAAAAATGAAAGTTGGCTTTTACCACCAATCACCTCCAGCTAACGGATTCCATCCATAAATTCGTAGTGGGTCCTACTATGTACACATGTCACCATATCATTGAGTAAATTTTTTTTAAAAAATAAAAAATAAATAAAAACTCAACCACCTCCCAGCCACCATCGGACCGGCTATCAGCTTCACCGCCGAAATCCTGCTACAAACACCACCATCGGACTTGCTACCAACTCCACCACCAACTCACCACACAGCAACCACCGCACAGCCGACACCACTACACTACACCACACAACCACAACCATCGCACCGCACAATGCACCACCACAACCTCGGATTTCGACCCTTTCCCACCGGATTCCGATCCCCTTTCCATCAAATTCCGACCTCAAAATCCTAGCCACTAAATTCTGACCACTTATAAATCCCACTCCGAATTTCGACCACTCCTAAACCCAAAGCCACCACCAAATTTTGCAATTCTAAAACCCTAACCACCACCTAATTCCGACCACCTCCCTAGGCCACCACCTAATTCCGACCCCAACACGTTAGGAGAAAGGAGAGAAAGATGAAGAAGAAACATAAAAAAAAAAAAAAAAAAAAAAAAAAAAAAAAAAAAAAAAAACCCTTCTTTCTCCTTTCTCCCCTTCATGTTTCATCCACCTTCTTCAACATCTCAACTCACCATTACCACTTCACCTCACCATGATCCAAAATCACCACCACTAAGCTCCACCCTCACGACCTCAATCCATCGTCATTTAAACCCCTACACCCCACCACGAATTGAACTGCTACCCACCCACCCCACTACGAACCCCAAGCCATCCATGGCCACCATTCCGCCATTAACCTCGCCACCACCTTATCCTTTTCACTCTCTTGACAAACCCACCACCACGAATCCCAAACGCCACCCTCACAATCCGATTTTTTGATTGAAGGTTGGATATGGATAGATTTCAACGGTGGGTGAGGAGAGGCAATTGTCACGCGGAGCTGGTGCTAGAAAAGCTGATTACCATCGCTGGCAGCACCACGATGGTTGTGGGGTGGTGCTTTTTATATCTAGGTGGAGGAAGTAGGGTATGGCAGATGGCATGATGGTGTTAATGGCGGTCATAAAAGTGGCAGTGGTGGTTGGGCTTAATAGTGGCCATGAAAGGGGATGAGAGAGATTGGAGCATGAAGGGATGAGGAAGAAGAAGAAAAGAATTTTATTTTATTTTATTTATTTTTATTTTAAGTATGAAAATTCAAAGAATATTAATTAAAATAAAATAAAATTTTAACCAATAAGAGAGTGCCACGTGGCTTGGCAACCGGTCATAAGGGGTATGGTGACCTGCTAGGGGTGGTATGAAAGAATAAGTAGTAAAGGTGTGATTATTCAGGGTTAATTGAAAGGTGGATTATTTTGGAAGAACCGACGAAAGGTTAGTTGGATTATTCTTGTTAAATTTTCCATTAATAAATTAGGTTTTTATTATACACAAGCCATAATTAAAGTGGGTGATGAAATCTTTGAAAAATCTAGCAACGTAGCTTGATTAAGCAAGAGTAGGGTTGTTTAATTAAGCTACATCAACTTTTTCACTCCAATCATAAGCTACAAGTTTGCAATTTTAATTAATTTGCAAGCAAGTCCCTTTTGCAATTAGAAATACTCTAAGGGCAACAAGTGATGTGAACAAAATTTGAACCCAAAACTTTAGTACTTATCATCCCCCTACAATAATTTTTGCTTCAAAAAATATGTAAATGTAATTTATTTTTATTTTTTAAGGGAAATTCTCAATGGTAAACCTTAACTTATTACTTTTCTTAATGGTAAACACTTAATTTTTTAAATGTCTTTGATAAACCTCAATTTATTATGTTAAGCTAATGGTAAACACTTAATCCTCGCTCTAACCATGGTTAAGAATGTTTTAAAAAACCTGAAATGCCGAAATTACCCCCATTTATATCCCCTCCAACCACTTATGTCTAATCAAAACTGAAGTCTAGGTGTTAAGTCGTTCCATCTTCTTCCATTTCTTCAGTTCTAACATGAAAAGAGAGAGAGTGAGGAATTCTGCAACTTGAAATCATTGCGAAAAAATTAAGGCTAGAATTTTTTGGCTTTGGGTATTTTTATTGTAGAAATTCTTCTGTCTTAAAGCGTATAAACGAGGGTATTTTTAATTTCGGGGAATTGATCTCGAAATTCTGGGAGATAATTTGCGAGGAATTGACCGATTAGTTTTTGGGTGAAATTTCGTCGATCATTGTTTGTTTGTGAGCAAAGTTTGATCTTTTGAAGCTTAACACCACTAATAGTGCCAATTGAAGTCAGGTATGTTTTGAATTTTGCTTTACATTGTGTTGTGCTCTATCTTTGGGTTTAATATGCAATGTTTGAATGTTTAATTGTGAATTGTTTCATGTTGACAACCTTAATTGTTGGAGTTCATATTGTTACTGGTGTATGTCTTAGAATTGCATGATTTTGTTGTAAAAGTTGTTGGCTTTGTTTGTTTGTTGTGGTCAGGGTATAATTCTTCTTACCCAAGTAGCTAGTTATTATTTGTTGTTTATTTGTGTGGTTTTTGCAAAATGGATGAAAATATAGTGCTACAGTTTCAATATAGGGGTAAAGATGTGCCTGTCTTGTTTGATGATACAGATAAGGTAAATTTGATAGACCTTACTGTGGAGTATTGGGAAAAAGCACATGAAAGCAATGTTGAAACACCCGAAAATCTCACATTTAATTATGTGTATAAAATGAAACATGTGAGTCTTGAGAGTGATAGTGATTTGATGAAAATGTTTGTGAACTTACCTGATAAGAAAAAGATTTATATATGGATTGGGGATGGTCTTAAGGACACTGAGGTTGTTACAACAGTTAGATTACTTGTTAAGGGAAAGCATCCAATTGTTGAAGCTAACCAAGCTAGTGCTAGGAAAAAAATTACCCCTAGGAAGAAGAAAGTCCCTAACTTGATTGAAGCTGAAGTGGTGTCTAAGGCTGAATTTGATAAGCATGTTCAGGGTTAGGTATAAAACTTGTAGTTGAACCTGAGGTTCTAAGTTATTATCCAGATGAAACTTGGCCTGAAACTGAACAAAGACTAGAGGAAGAGATGAAGATAGATAGATTAAGAGGGAAAGAAAGGGGTAGAGGGACAAGAAGGGGTAAAGGGAGAGGGTCTAGTAGAGGAAGGGGGAGAGGGAGAGGGTCTGGTAAAGGAAGAGGTGCTAATAAAGAGGAAGAAAATGGGACAGATTTTAGGATTGAGAGAGGGATTGAAATAAAAACTGTTATTGAGAGAAGGTTTGAAACTGAAACAGAAATTGGGATTGAGAGAGGGATAGCGACAGAAGCTGGGCTTAAGGGAGGATAGGGACAAAAAATGTGATTGAGAGAGAGATATAGATTGAAACTGGGAGAGGTAGAGGTAGAGGTAGAGGTAGAGGTAGAGGTAGAGGGAGAGGTGGAGGGACATAAACTGGGAGAGGGAGAGGGATAGGGAGAAGAAGGGGGAATGCACTAGAGAATTGGTTTAACATCTCCCCTACCCCATGGTAACCTCACCAAACTGACCAAGCTGATCTAATACCCAAGTCCCTGAGTACCAAGCTCCAACAGAAGTAATTATCCAAGACTCATAACCCCAACAATCAACTCAAACACTAATACCACCCTTGAAAAATATTGGAGAGTTTGGTACTGGAGTGGGAGGGAGAAATGAGTCTTATACCTCTTCTAGAGTTTCAACATTTTTTCAAAGAAGAATGCCAAGGACCACAACAAAAAGGAGAGGCATTGTGATTAGCACTAGTAGTAGTGGAGGGGACAATCATGTTAACAATGTGGGTGTTGGTGGGGATAACAGAACTAGATTTCCTAGGATCATTTCTAGACGGAGAGGCATTATTGTCATTAGCACTAGTACTAGTGGAGGGGAGAGTGATGTTAACAATGTGGGTGTTGGTGGGGATAACTTTGCTAGAGAAGTGTATATTATTTTAGGAGAGGACATTGAGAATGGTAGTTTGGTGTTGTTTAATGATGAAAATGACCAGGGTGATGAGGTAGATGACATATACAATCCAAATATGGGATCAGATGAGTACATGGAAGATGAGACAGATGATGAGAGTGTTGAAGAAGAAGAGATATTTGAGAAAGAGGATGTTACGCCTATGATTGTAGATAGTTATGATCCATTTGAGGATCCTGAGTTTGAGTGTGATAATGGATAAGATAATTACCTAACCAAGTTATATAACAATGATGAAGTGTAAAAAGATAAGGGTTTTGGGAAAATTGTGCTTAAGGAGTGGCAATTGTTTACTGACAAGCAACATCTCAGGGATGTTGTAAGATATTATTGCATCAAGTGTGGGTTTGCAGTTATTGTGGATTATGCTAGAAAATTAAGGTATGGTGCTATATGCTCAGTTGTTCATTGTGGCTAAAAGTTACATGCATCAGTTCTTGCAAATGGTACAACATGGGCTATTAAAACCATTCACAACCTAGAACATACATGCATGCCAAGGGCTTGACTCAAGGAATAACATGATGAATGTTAGGTGGGCTAAGAGTGTGTCATTATATGACATCAAGGCAAATAATGATATCCCTGCCAAGTCCCTTAATGATCTGTTATTTCAGATATATGGAATTCATATGGCTCAGAGCACCTTGTACAAGGTCAGAACACAAGCATTGATTGAAATTCATGGTGGCCATGATGTGTCATACAAGGAATTGCCTATGTATTGTGATGTACTTAAAGAATTAAACACAAGCTCTTTTTCTAACTTTGCCTGGATAAAACCAAGTCTTGAGAGGCCAATATAGTTCAGCAGCATTTTCATATGCTTCAAAGCTTGCTTAGATGGGTTAACAGCAGGATGTAGAAGCCTCATTGGTGTAGATGGGACTCATCTTAAGGGTAATTACGGGGGAGTGTTACTCTCAGCAGTTGCTTTAAATGAAAATAATTTTCATGGGCAATAGTAGGAGCAGAAGACGGTAATAGCTGGAAATATTTTTCATTTGGCATTTGAAGAATGCTCTAAAAGACTCTGGCAGGGGTGATGATGGTGCATAATGTCTGATAGGAAAAAGGTATGACTTTTTGATTGAATTAAATGTCTTAATTTTTTTATTATTTCATTCTTATTTTACATTTCTAATACTTGTTTATGTGATTGTTAAGGGTATTGATATTGCCTTGATTGAGTTATGGCCAAAAGTGGGAAGAAGGTATTGTTGTAAGCATTTGATGAAGAATTTCAAGATGCAGTTTCCTGGTCTTTTGATGTTCCAAATGTTTTGGAAAGCAGCTAGGGCATACAACCCATTCAACTTCAAAAAAACAATGGATTCTATGCAAAAAGCCAATTGGAAAGCATTAGTGTGGCTGTCAAAAGTTGGAGCACATTCAACTTGGTCAAAACATATGCTTTCAACCCAGCTATTAAGTGTGATACAAACAAGCCTAAATTTGTGGAAAGCTTCAATTCCACTTTAGGGGTTGTTAGGTACAGATCAGTATTGACTCTCCTTGAAGGTAATTGTTACAGTTCATACATGTGCTTTTTTTTAATAATGAACTTCTAAGAGAATACATGCTAATAATGTTAACATTGATGGGATTAGGAGGTTGACAATGGTCAAGATGGCTACAAGAAGGGAAGTTTGTGAGGGATAGGTGGATGATATCTGTCCTAACATCATGAAAAGGATGCAAGTTAGTTCTTCTTGTTGGTGAGTACGAGGTTTTAGATGGCAAGTTAGTTCTTCTTGTTAGCCTTAAGGAATTGACTTAAGCTTGTAATGCATGTCAATTGCCTGGCCTACCCTGCAAAAATGCTATGAGGGTCGTACTACATGCTAATGATGACCCCAGAAAGAACATAAGTGAGTGGTACTGAGTTAGGAGGTATAAGCTCATTTCTGGCAACTGTATCAAGGCTGCACCTAATGTGGAACAATGGTTTGACAATTAGTATTCAAAAATAGCCCCACCAGCTATGAAAATAGGGATTGGAAGGCCTGCTAGAAACAGAAGAAGAGAAGAAGGTGAGCAAGCAAGGCAAGAGATCCAGGACTCTCAGATGTGGTAAATGCAAACAGTTTGGTCAAAACTCCCAAACATGCCAAGGTGGCTTAAATGGGAAAGAGAAGACTGCATCAAGTAGTGTATCACAATCTCAAGCCAAGAAGCAATCAATAAGGAAAACAAAAGGGGTTTCAGCAAGCCAACAGTAACTTCCTCACAACCCATAAGGGTGTCCCCAAGGACTAAGAAGGCAAAAACAGGTTTGTTAGCATTACAATCTGTTTAATTTGACACTATTTGATAGTAGCTTGGTTTTTTTTTATTGCACATGTATTAGATGACAGTGACTTGTTTTTTTTTTTTTTTTTTTTGGACATGTATAAGTGTTGATCTGAATGCAATGGTTATTTTGGACAAATTTGTTTTATATTAGAAAATTATGGACTTTGAAGTATATGGAATATATGTGCTTTCTTGTTATGCATTCCTTTTTTCTTGACACAAATCAAATGTAAATTGGATTAAATTTGCATTTTATCCATTAATAAAGGGGTACATTACATTGGAATTCCATCATCAAACAACACCATAATACCCTATTCCTTCAAACTACATTACATTGCAACAACATAAAACAGAATAAAATACATAATCAGAGCTACTGTCACAATCGCTTTGATGAAATTAACCAATTCATCAAGCCTCCCAATAACAGCAAAAGTACCACCTTCTTCAGCCCCAAATTCAACAGCTCTAGGTCTAATTATGTCCTCTTCCTTCACCCAAGCAAAGAAATAGTTACTCCTACACTTGAAGAATAATCTTTGAGGATTCTTCACAGTCTCTAAAATCTTCACAGCAGCGATTTTGGGGGGAACACACTGACATCGAACAAGCTTTGCCCAACCTATCCTATCTTCCATGGTTACCGGCTTCAAAGAGTATGAAGATGAACGCGAATTTGACATGCTCATTCAATTGGGGAATTGCGCAAATTTGACATAGAATTTGAGATTGAAAAAATTAGGGTTCATAAAAGGGGAAAATTGGGGGAAACAATTTAAGAGGGAAATGGGATTTAACAGTTGGAGGGAAATGAGAATTAAGGTTAAATTAGTCATTAAGTGTATAATTAACTAGGGTTAGCGTTTAAATTGCCTAATTAGGTCATTAATGCTACCATAAGCTTAACATAATAAATTGCGGTTTGCCAAAGACATTTAAAAAAAGTAAGTTTTACCATTAAGAAAAGTAACAAGTTAAGATTTACCATTGAGAATTTCCCTTTTTATTTATTAATTGCAAGGTTTTACTTTGGCTTTGGAGAACTCTTCCAAGAATTCTATTGAAATCTATCTTCCTTAAGTTCTTTAATCTATATATATTAATTAAGAGCTTACAACTTACAAGCCTTACATTCTCCTTTCACCACATTACAATATGGTTATTATATATGACCGCATAACTTATATTTTAATTACAAAAATATTTTATAATTTTCTTTATAAATTTTGTTCAAAAATTTTATTTCCTTATTATTTAGTGAGTAGAATTAGTAATATATTCATGCATTTTTTTGACGTTATAGGGCTTATTTCATCACGACATTTTTTTTTGAGAAAGCACGGCTCATCATCACAATATTGTCATGCCTTTGGCAATAACATTTTTGCGTTAAATTATTATTAAAGTGGGTTAAAAAACAATGGAAAATTCTACATGGTGGCCTCTAGGTTTCAAGTTTTTTACATGGAAGGCAAACTTTTTTCCAACTCTCTTTAGTGACACCCAAGTTTTGAAAAACTAATCATAGTGCCTTTTTTAAGGTTTATAGCTAACTTTTTAGGTGTATAGTTAACTTTTTTAGTTTTTGGTAACCATAATAAATTAAAAAAAAATTTGCGTAAATGTTTTTTTTAAAAAAACCCCGTTGTAGGGAATATTTTCAAGCTTTAATCCCACTAACTTGAACCCCACTGCGATCATACACTAAAGTACGGTGGCGTCCAAAAGGGAAGAAGATAGAGCAAAAGAGTCGCCAACAAGTTTTTTAGGAACTTGTAAACCGTTCACGAGGTGAAGGTTACACCCCTTAACGATCCAAGAGATCGTCAACTCCATAAGGTCTAGAACAAAATAAGGGTTCGGGGATGAAGGTACAAATCCAACCTAAAAGAGATTGAACCTGCCCTAATAATAGGCCTCTACTTTATTCTGATCGTATTCATGTGCACTTTTTGATTAACATGCAATCAATAGATTTACCCTAAACCTGTTTAATCTATGTTGGTTGAATTTAATGCACAAATAAACTATTATTGGCGATCACTTGAAATTATAATCAAATTAACCCTAACAAGATTATTAATTATCTTATTAAGCGTGATTACAAGTACAAATTACCCTTTAAACATGCATAAAGGTGATCAAGCAATAAATATAAAATATCAAGCAACAATATATAATAAACAATATCATGAATAATTATAATAATCATAACAATAACAATAATCATAATCATCATAAATTATAACAATCATAATCATAAAATCATAAATCATAATTAAAATAAATCATAATTAAAATAATCATATCAACATTAAAGCATAACAAAAATAGCAAGATACTAGGCATGATACTAACAAGATTAATAACAAACCCTAGAATGTCACTAAGCAATAAAAATCAAATCTTTAACCCTAACATGATACTAACAATCATAAATATTAGGAAGAACATAGGAAGCATCGCAAGAATCATAATTAATATTAAAATTACCCTAGACATGATACTAGGAATATCATAATAACAATATAAACATGATTTCTACATCATAACATCAATAAACATTAAAACACTTACTTTGATGCCTCGTACCTCTTTCTAATAACAAAATACACACGTTAGTAACTTCAAGGAAAGTAATAAACAAACAACTAAATTAAATAATTGAAAGAGAGATTTGGGACCAAACCCTCATAAATTAAACCTTTCACGTCTAGGGCGAAAGCAACTTCGAATATGGCTAGGTGTTTCTAGATCTTGTGAATGCGGAATTTTGTATGTGAAAACAAGGTTTAGAAAAGAAAGAGATGAATGAATTAAGAAAGAATTAAAGATTGCGAATGAAAACTGATTGTTGATGATTATTCGTGAGAATTGGTGAATTGGTCAATGAAAACAGAGTTTTTAATACGTTATTTATAGAGAAAATCATCCAAAAGATAAAATTAACAAAACAGAGTCTGACGCACAAAAAAACAGAGTTGGCGCAAACCCTGGCTAACTGGCGCAAGGCACCAACACTGGTGCCAGGCGCCAATGGCTAGCGCCAGGCGCCAATAGCTAGCGCTAGGCGCCAGGCCTGGTTCTAGGCGCCAAAGCCTGGGGTCAGGCGCCAAGCCTGGTTTTAAAGCGTTTTCGAAAATTAGATAAGTTTGCCGTACTGGAGGATAAAATCATATAATTTCCTCGAAAATGCTATTTGATTTTAATTAAAACTCTGAAAAGTCAACAAAAGTCAATTTATCTATGCTAATTGAATTAGGAATGAAAAGAACTTTCTAGAAGAATCTAGAAGACTAAAACCATTCCTAATTGCATTAGGAATGATAAATCATATTAGGCCCTCCCCTAGATCATCGGGCCGTATATAAAGCTCAAACCGGGCCCAGTTTAGTAAATTGACCATAACTTCCTCAATATTCATCGGAATTGGGCTTATAATATATCGTTGGAAATCTCCTGGCAAGCCCCATCCAACTACACTATTATTGGACCCGTATCATGGACCAACAAAACTGGATTGGCTATTTTCTTAAAATAAGTTTTCAAAAACAGAGAGAAGAGAAAAGAATAAAACTTTCCGCAACACTAGACTTTCCACACTTTCGCTTCATTCGATTACGATTCGACGTGAAAGGAACTCATCACTGGGTTTGGTTTTGGGGAGACACAAATGGGTGTCTACACCTGCCCACCCCACTGCCACCACCGTACCACCATGCCGGAACCCTAACCCTAAAGCCCAGCCTCCGCTGCCTAGAATTCTCCCACAGCCGCTGCTGAGATTTCCCACACCACCCTGCCTAGAAAATCCATTTCCCTTCCTTGACCAACCACACAACCTCCCTTAACCGGAACCGCGAAAATTTTTTCCTTACCTCATCCCTCACCAGAATTGCGAAAAATCTCCCACCAACATTCCTCACCGGAATGACGACTCCCCGGAACCCTAGGCCCACAACCCAGTCGCGCCACCTTAGACATCTCCCTCCCCCTTGTACCGGCCGGCCACTCCTTTTATCTTCCCCGATTCAACCAAACTCCGCTTCCCCCTAATCGGAACGAACCACCTCCCCTTCTTCCACTAAGAGTCGCGCGACAACCCCAACCCTAAAACCTCCTCCCTAACCCGAAACCCAAATCCTAATAGTGGTTTGGGCTATGGGGTTTCGGGTTAGGGTTAGAGGTTTTAGGTTTGGGGTTGTCGCGCAGATCATAGTGGAGGAAGAGGAGGGCGTTTTTTCCGATTAGGGGGAAGCGGAGTTTGGTTGAATCGGGGAAGGGAAAAGGAGTGGTCGGCCGACACAATGGGGAGGGAGATGTCTAGGGCGGCGCGGCAGGGTTGTGGGAATAGGGTTTCGGCGAGTTGGTGGTGGCTGGGGTAGTTAGGTTTTTTTTTATTTTTATAAAAAAAAAAATTTAATAAAAAAATCAAAGATTAACCATTTTATCAAAAAGGTTAGCCACAAAACATAAAAAAGGTCACTATGCCTAATTTTGCAAAACCAAGGTACCACTTGATAGAATTTTATAAAAGTTTGTCCTTCACGTAGAAAAATTGAATCCTGGAGGCTACCATGTAGAATTTCCCAAAAATAATAAATCAGAGAAAAAAAAACATTTGTGGATTATTGCGCATTTGCGCATTAAATTATTAATAAAGTGGGTTAAAAAAATAATAAATCAGTGGAAAAAAAAAAACATTTGTGGATTATTTATGGGAAAAGATAAAGTGTCTTGCTAAAAAAAAGTGAAGTATTAAAAAATGATATGGAGAACGTTAGTGGATGACTGGATATTACTCATTTACCATGTGAAACTCTTGGATGCACTTTGCTAGATAGTGGATATTACTCATTTCAAACCATGAAGACTTCAAAAGGTGTACGTTCTCTAACTATCTTGAGGTACGATCAAGGATTTTCACGATTCAACATTCTCTATATTTTTTAGTACAAATTCTCTAGGAGCCACATCTTTTTAAATGTATGCTTTCAACCTTGTTAGAGTCACCATTATGGTGTTTTCCACACTAGTCTAAGCAACAACTGTTTTAAATATTGGGCATTTAAACCCTAGCTAATGCTCGTACATCTGTAATACTTGGTATTTTTTACACTTCTTTGCTGATTGCAACGAGGATCCTTTAGTAGTATACAGTATACACTCCCACATTATTAAGTGATGTGTTAAAATAACTCTTTTTTTGACAATTTTGATATTTAAACACTATGTTTGAGTTTCTAGTAAATGACATTTGCTAAGCTGATACCCTAAACTAACTCATCTGAAAATATATTGTTGGAACCAAGAAAACTTAATGTAGTTTGCAAATAACTTATCATTAGGAGTAGGAAATGAGTTTATAAGGTAAAGTCCTACAAAAAGTAAAGTTCATTATTATACACCATTCTGTAATCCATGTTCTAAGTAAAGTAACCGATTGTTGCCGCTTTACTGTTGTTTTGATGACCTCCTACAAGCTAGAGAATGTCATCCCGCTTGAAAGCCGCTACGCCCGTAACTGCTTCCAATATAGAAGATTGCTTCGCCTGAAACGATCCTCCTCCGCATTGATAATATTCCACGTCCAAGGGAATACCATCGAAGATTGCTTCTCTTGAAACAAATCCTCATCCGCATTGATAATATTTTACGTCCAAGGGAATACTATCGAAGATTATTTCTCTTGAAACAATCTCCATCTGCATTATGACCATCTTCCATGCCTAAGGGAACATGATCGAAGACAACTTCGCCTGAAATTACCTCCAGTTGTTTGTGACAACTCTCCGCAAGCTAGGGAATTTCGTCGAAGATATCCTTACTTGAAGTCATCCTCATTTGATGCGATAATTTTCCAAAGGAAATTACCGAAGACCCACGCCTGTCGATCTTTAAAAGTTCGCCTGAACATTGCTTCCGCTATGCCTGTACGTCGGCGCTTCTGCTGCTTTGAACCTGTATATCGGTGCCTTTTGTGAATGAACCATTATGTTGGTACCCTTTTCTTTTGAACCTATATGCCGGTGCTTTTCGTTAATGAGCCAATGCTTAGGCGCTTTAAGCTAAGTGAGACGATCTTTTATCAGGTCGATCACTTTATGTAATCAAGCCAATTACTAAATCACGTCAAATTGCTTAGAGGGGCTAACTGGCGTACCAAGGAACCCAAAAATATGTTGCAGAAAGGTAGAACGACCTCACCAAGTGGCTGGGTGCTCTGCACCACTAAAAAGCTATCAGCGCCACACAATTAGCCTTAGCGCCAGGCGCTGAGATTGGCGCCAAGACTAACTTTTGCCGCCAATGCATTGGGCTTGGCGCCAACACGGGAATTTCCTTAAATACCCCTTTCCTCTTCATTTTGCTGGCTGCTCGTCGCGAAATTGCTCGAAAAAATCCGAAAACTTCAATTGCTCGGTTCTTGCTCGTTTCTCAACCGAATTCGCTCAAATTTGTTGCAAATTAAAGCTCTTTTCATCTATTTTCTCGATCTATGTAAGTTTTCTTCAAACTCACATCGGTTTTCATGAATTTTTAGCATGTTTATTCACGAATTTCATGTAAATTCGAAATTTATAATGCTCAATTTGCTTTGTTTGTCAAGTTTTATGCCATGAAATTGCTTGATTATGTTTATATATTGCCTTGGGAGTAATTTGAGACTTGTTTGACTCAATTTGGTGAAGAAATGAGCAATTTGACATTGTTGGACCTCTTGAGGTCGTGAAGAACAATGTGACTTATTCTTGATGTTTTTACTAGCAATTCTTGTCCAATTTGTCACAATAATTACTATAGTGTTGCAAGAAATTGTGTGATTGCTTGAAAAATGCCGTATATGCTCAATTTGAATTTCTGCTCTGTTTTAGTACTACGTACTCTGTTTTTTGCGAACATAGTATCATGCTGCTAGGCAAACCTTAGATACTATAGAACCTTAATTTATGATGATTTTGCACAATGTAGCATGGCTAGACAGCGAGGCTCGGGTTCACGGCCCCAAAATACCCGACGGGAGCGTGAGCCCGTAGAGGACGACGTCACACCTTCCACTTCGCTTGGTCGACTTCCGGAGTGGGATGAGTGGACCCTGTTCTTCGCCCTCGTCCACCACATTTCTGAGAGGGTGAGAGGGGGCATCACGGTCGGGAAGACGCGCTATCACAGTTCCGGCTGTGATGGTTTGGGCGATTGGTACAAGATGTACATCGCCTGGGATCGAGATACGAGACTCTTATGGGAGTCTTGTGGACTGGCTACCCTGTTCGAGACCTCCGAGGCTATGGTTGCCTCCAGTGATGGTCACCATGTAGTGCGCGCTTTGGTGGAGTTCTTTTGGGACACCACCAACACTTTCTATTTCCCCTGGGGCGAGAAGATGGTCACTCCTACAGACTTCAGTCTCATTACAGGACTGGAGTTCACCTCTGTGCCACTGCCGTTCAATAGTGGAATCGACGTCTTTTCTGCGGAGGTCGAGGAGCTGTTGGGGTCGATCGCT
Organism: Chenopodium quinoa; assembly: GCF_001683475.1. Lineage (NCBI taxonomy): Eukaryota > Viridiplantae > Streptophyta > Magnoliopsida > Caryophyllales > Amaranthaceae > Chenopodium > Chenopodium quinoa. The sequence goes on along the minus strand of NW_018742204.1, from coordinate 13,478,839 downwards.
GTTCGGGCCCGAGCTGAGGTCGAGACGACTCAGTTTAGTGCTAGGGGAATTCGCCGCTCGACGCTGGCAGCGGCTTTTGATGACGATGCGACTACCCGAGAGCAGCGGGTGCGCATCTTTGCACTGATGTTGTTGTCAGGGACATTCTCCCCTGACAAAGGTAGTAGGGCATTGCTTTACTATATTCCTGTTGTCCGCGATCTTCACCGGATTGGGACTTATGACTGGGCCAGCTGGGCCTACGCTGACTTTGTTCGTGCACTGAGGGACTCGTGTCGACACCGGTCCTTTGGGACGAATGTTGCTTTGTCTGCCTTTTGGAAGGTCGTAGAGTTAAACATTATTCCCTATAAAGTTTAGCACTACATATTAGTTAGCATATTTACTCACACTTTTATTCCTTGTAGATCTGGTTCTACGAGCACTTTCCTTCTGCTGCGCCGGCGAGTCCATCGCGGCGCGGATTTCCAGTGAGCGCCTCTTGGGGCGGTGCCATGTGGATACGTCTACTACACATGTCCGGATTTGGATCATTGCGGTACGAATTTTATTATTTATTTGCTTTTTCGCGATGCTTTAGGTATACTCTCGCCTGATTGATATTCTTTGTAGGGGCCTGAGGTAGAATACCTGCCGTGGGGCGGTTGGACAGTCCCTGGGTTATTCGCTCAGTATTTTGATGAGCGTCGCTATTTCTTGGGGACTTATGGAGCGATCGTGTACATAGGAGAGAGGGTTGCTAGACAGCATTCCTCTGATGTCTTCGTCGTTCTTGCTGCTCCACCGCGTCATATGTTCGACGACGCGCGGTTGTTGAGCATGTCCGAGGGAGCTGGTACCCCTTGGCGGTCCTACGCGATCCCTGGGCAGTGCTATGCTGAGGAGCTATTGCCGTTGTTAGCTCCAGCCCTCGTACCGGCTGAGGATGTGAGGGTAAGATTTTTCATCTTTTACTTTCCATGAAGTAGCCCCCAAGTAATGTCTTACTGACTTTTGCTTTTTCAGGACAGTGTTGCTGAGTTTGTGCCACCCCGTATGTCCATTCATTACCAGGGGACATATGGGCCGATCGAGGAGATGATTCCTCCGGCTCCCGAGGGCGAGCGCTTCGTGGAGCGGTCGATTCCTCGCCACCAGACTCGAGTAAGCTTGGTTTATTTGCAATATTTGTCCATATATCATGCATGTTTACTGACTTATTTCTCTGACAGTTTTCGCGCGAGGTGGTTTCGGCGATGGCACGATGTATAGATGCCTTCCGGAGCCAGCTCGTCCGGATGAGGAATGAAGCCACCTGCCGTCAGGACGACGTCATCCGAGAGGTAGTCTTTCTTTATATATTTTTTGCATTACCGCTTCGATTTTGCCTTGTTTATGATTTAATTCTTTTTACAGGGCCAACCTATTGCTTCTCACACCCGCACGAGACATGAGGGGCGGAGGGATCCGACGAGATCTAGCTCGAGACGTCGTCGTACTACGTCAGGATGTAGAGGTGGTCGCTCTGAGGCTGCTCGTGTTGATGTTGCTGAGGGATCGGGATCTTCTTCTGAGGGTGCTCATGTTGCACCAGTAGGAGAGGCTACCTTGGCTTTCAGAGGTGGTGGGATGTACGAGGTAGGCTCGCCATCGCAGCAGCCTCCGTAGCCTCGGCCTCAGGTTGATCCTGAGTGGAGTGGTCCTACATTGTGTTTTCCTCCTCCTGCGGAGACTGGAGCTGGAGCTGGAGAGGTGACTCCTCGTACGACGCAATTTTATGATATTATGGGTATACGTCCTCCGGCGCCGTAGTTTGTTCCTATGTATATTTTATTTTGACTTTTCATAGAACTTTGCCTTAGACTCATTATTTTTAGACACATTTTGTATATTTATGCTATTATGAGTTTATCTTGTTTGCTATTATTATGTGTGTGTTTGTGTGTGCAAGAGAAGTGTGACAATTTTGCGCAAAAATTCCGTCATTTTTATTATTGATGGAGGGTATCCGACTCTCTCCCCCAAAAGAAAAAAATAAAAAAGGAAAAAATCAAATAAAATGTCGGGTATATATAAGAAAAAACTTGGAATTAATCTAGATAAAATCCAAAAAAAGAATAATATAATTAATAAAATAGCTTTTTTAATTAATTAAGAAATAGGATAAAAAAAATGTTTAGAAAATATAAACACAGCCATAAAGTCATTAGTGGACTCGAGTATAGGACTAAAAACGCAAGTTAAGCACGCGCGTCTGTTGTGGCAACTTGGCGCCAGCTGGCGCCACAATATGGCGCGTGGTGCCAGGCGCTACACTCGGCGTGTGGCGCCAATTGACGCTGATACCGTATTTCATTCTGATTAAAACTTCTCGCAATTTGTGTATAAATAGCCCTCTTCCCAGCCGATTCTTCTCATAATTCCAGCGAATAAAATAATTCTTTGCTTTAGAAAAAATAATAATCATGTCTTTAGTCACCAAAACCTTCACCCAATATACTCATGAATGGTGTCGATCTCTTAATGCTAGGGAGAGAAAAGAACTAGATTTATTTCACTTGGGGGATTTTATGGCATCAAAGGGGTAGATCTTGACTTAGATTTCATACATACCGCTCTAGAATTTTGGAATGTTGATACTCATTGCTTCAGAATAGGTATGATGAGATTAGCCCTTTGCCAGAGGAATTTGGTGCTATTTTAGGCTTCCCTGCAATAGACCTCATAGTAATCCCTAGAGTAGATGCATATTATTATAAGGATTTTGAGCGCTTCTTTAATTTAAAAGAAAGGGATTTATCAAAAATAGTAGATGGCAACATAGTTAATTTAAAAGAATTTGCACGCCATTATTTTGATAAGCCTCTTTCTGAATCTTTTCATATATATAGAAGAAGGGCTTTCCTATTTTGCATGCTTAATCAATTTTTTCTTAGTAGTGGTAAAAATAATGAAGGTCAATCAATTATAACCACCATACTAGAACAAATTGAATCAGGGAGGAATCCAATGCCATTGATAGTTGGAGAGACTATGATTAGTCTTGATGAATTGAAAAGGGACCCAAAAGCACCTTTTCGCGGTTCTCCAATTTTATTACAGGTAGAAAAATAATATTTTTAATTACATAAATCAAAAAATATATTTTTGTATTGTAATAATAATTTACATGCATTGCAATTTTTTTTACAGATGTGGCTAATGGAAAGGCTAGGATTAATTAGCCCTCCGGACGATATTGAGAAGTATACTCCTAATTGCTTCGTGAGGAGGAAGAAACGCTTCCCTAAGATTGGGCGCCATGGGTGGAGAAAAGTCTTCGAATCTCGTGATTTTTCTATCAAGTGGGTCGTCCCATGATGGAAAATAGAAAGGATGGTTGGTGTTAACAAGCAACCTTTATGCCGTCTTCCAAGCTTGTCTCGTGTGACTTATTATTACCCCTGCAGGGTAAAAAGACAATACGGCTTGCTTCAGAATATTCCTTCCGGGGATCTTCGTCCTCCCTATGAGTACCCTGTTTCTCAAGAAGTGGACAGATTTGATGCTTACTGGAGTGCTAAACCTTTATGGGAAGAGGTTACCCAAAAGGTTCCTCCTTCTTTGCCCAATGATGTGAAGAAGTGGTTGCTGAAGAAACCTTCAAAGGATTCAAAAGAAGATCAGGGTAAAACTGATGTGAAGAGTCGTCTAGGTGACAGGGTAATTCCTGCCAAGGAACGCTTAGGTGCAAGAGTTGAATTCAAAACACCTGCAAAAGTGCTACTAAAGATAAAGGAAAAAGGAAAGCTAACACTACAGATAAAAAAGCTTGGGTGGAGAAGAGACATGGAGTATTAGCTGAAGGGGAGACTATCTACTCTAAGATTAAATGTAGGTCCTTTAAAGGGTGCCTACTAGCTAAAGTTATGGATGAGGAGGAGGAAGCAGACAAGAATTGGAAAAGGGCTAAAAAGGAAAAGAAAGATTAGGAGCATTGCTTAACTTTCAATTTATTAGACTTAGATTATTATTTTTATTTAAAGTTAATTTATTTCAGCTTTATTTAAATTCCGTCAATAATGTAATTTTATTTTATTAATGAAATTTCAGCTTTTAATTAAATTATTTACTTTAAATTTATTTTATTAAAGCAATGAAAACCGAAAAAATGATTTTTCCAGAAATCCTTCGAGTATGGAAGTCGAAAATTTTTCGAAAAACACCGAGATTTGCCCAGAATTTATTTTCAAATTGGCTCCAGTTATTTGCAATTGGCGCCTGTCATTGAATTCTGGTGCCGGGCGCCAATTTCATCGTCTGGCGCTGATGATTATTGGCTGGCGCCAAGCTCTTCTCTGCAACGCCGATAATTCGCCGATATTTTGTTGAATTTTTAATTAATTCTGGAACGCGGAGATGTCGAAAAATAAAGTGGTCGCACCCGTAAAGGGTTGCCTACGTATCCTTTCTTAAGGAATCAGGCCGAACGTAGCTCTCTTGAGTATCCTACTCAAGTAATTATGGGTAGTATTTCTTAAGTTTGTCAAGATTTGTCATGTTTGAGAATTCATTGCCGTCCATATCAGTTAGTTTTGCTGCACCTCCTGACAGGATTGTTTTGACAATGTAGGGTCCAGACCAATTAGGTCTAAATTTACCCCTTGGATCTAAGACATTTTTCCTTAGTGCTTTTAACACCAAGTCTCCTACTTTGATACTTCTTGTCTTGACCTTCTTATTAAAATGCCTAGCCATACGAACCTGGTAACACTGAGTGTGATGAAGAGCTTCTAGTCGTTTCTCGCCGAGTAGAATCAATTCTTCATATCTTGCCCTAGTCCATTCAACTTCATAGAGTTTACTCTCTAACGCAATGTGTAGAGATGGTATATCTAGTTTGACAGGTTGTACGGCATCCATTCCATATACCAAGGAAAATGGCGTATTTCCTGTTGATGTACGGATTGATGTGCGGTAACCCCACAATGCGAAGTGAAGTTTGTCAGGCCAATCCTTATAATTTTCCATCATTTTCTCGATGATAGTCTTTAAATTTTTATTAGCTGCTTCGACTGCTTCGTTTGCTTGAGGTCTGTAAGGGGAAGAATGATGATGTTGAATTCCGTATTTTTGTAGCAAGTCTTCACATTCGGCTTGAAAGTGAGTTGCATTGTCACTTATCATTTCATGTGGGACTCCGTATCGACAAATAATATTTCTCTCGATAAAGAGTGCTACATGTTTTGCAGTGAGTTTAGCGTACGATTGCGCTTCGACCCACTTTGTGAAGTAATCAATTGCTACTAGAATATATTCGTGGCCTCTTGTTCCTCGGGGAGTGATTTTTCCAATGATGTCAATTCCCCATGTAGAGAATGGCCATTGCGATGTGTAGGTGTAGAGCAAGGATGGAGGGACATGTTGTAAATTGGCATAAATTTGGCACTTAGGGCATCTTTTTACGTATTGATGGCAATCCCTATTATAGTCCAAAAATATCCTTCTCGCATTATCTTTTGGACTAACATTTTTCCATTTATATGAGTGCCACAGATTCCTTCGTGGACTATCCTCATTTCTCTTTGCGAATCCTTTTTTCCTACACTTAAGAGAGCTCGACCCTTAGGTACCCTTTTATGTAACTCGTTGTCTATGAGTACATATTGGGACGCCAAAAGCCTTAATGCTCGTTTTGCTCTTTAGTCAGCATGAGGAGGGTATTCTCCATTGGTGACATAATTGAGTATGTCCGTGTACCACGGTTCTTCTTCTTCTTCTTCTTGTTCTTCGTCTTGGACTACTTCATCGTCTTCTATAGCCTGGACGTATGCTGGTTTGTGCCTTTTTTCTATAGTTAGAGGCATTTGCTCGATTTCCGTGGGAATCCTAACCATTGAGGCTAATCTTGCCAAGGCATCAACAAATTGGTTTTCCTCTCTAGGTAGATATGTATATTATACCTTGTCTAATTAATCGGTAAGAGTTTCCAGATAGGTTTGGTAAGGGTCTAGGCTTTCGCTCCTTACTTTCCACCTTTTAGATATCTGATTGATGATCAAAGAAGAGTCTCCGAATATCCTTAACTTTTTCACTCCCAGTGCCAAAGCTGTTTCAAGGCCTACCACCACGCATGCTTCATATTCAGCAGCATTGTTGGTAACGTCGAAATCAAGCTTTATGGAGATTGGAACATGCTCTTCTTTACGTGATACTAGTAATACTCCAACACCACATCCCTTTTGTTTTGAGGCTCCGTCGAAGTACAAGGTCTAAGTATCATCTTCAGTAACCATTAGGTCTTCATCTGGAAATTCATTGTCTTGTATTGGCGTCGTGTCTTCTATTGGAAAATCTGCTAGAAAGTCTGACACCACGGATCCCTTGATAGCTTTTTGTGGCATGAACCTTACATCAAACTGTGCTAGATTGACTATCCATCTCGATATGCTTCCATTGAGTGTAGATTTCTCGACTAGATACTTGAGTGGATCTAATCGGGAGACTACAAAGACGGTATGCACCAGCATGTAATGTCTTATTTTAGTTGTGGCCCACACCAAGGCGAGGCACAACTTTTCGAGCGGTGTATAGCGTGCTTCGTATTCGAGCATTTTCTTGCTTAGGTAATAGATTGCGTTCTCTTTGCCTTCTATTTCCTGTGCTAGCATAGCTCCCATTGTCTCTTTGGTAACTGTCAAATATAACCTGAGAGGTATTTCGGGGAGTGCTGGTGCTAATACGGGAGGGTTTGCGAGATAGGCTTTGATCTTTTCAAAGGCTTTTTGACACTCGTCATCCCATATCACTAGTACATTCTTCTTGAGCTTCTTGAAGATTGGTTCACATATTGTCGTCAGTTTTGATATGAACCTACTTATGTATTGCAACTGGCCAATAAATCCTCGAATCTGTTTCTCAGTCTTAGGCAGTGGCATTGTCATGATTGCCTTGATCTTGGTTGGGTCTACCTCTATTCCTCTAGAGCTTATGACATAACCCAAAAGCTTTCCTAAGGTGACTCTAAAAGCACACTTTGATGGATTCAACCTCATATTATATTTTCTTAACCTTTCGAAAAATTTCCTTAAGGCTACTTGATGGCCTGGACGGTCTTTTGATTTTACAATCATGTCGTTGACATATACTTCGACTTCTTTATGCATCATGTCATGGAGTAAGGCAGTTGATGCGCGTTGGTAAGTAGTACCCGCGTTTTTCAACCTGAATGGCATTACCGTGTAGCAGTAAGTGCCCCATGGCGTTAGAAAAGTTGTTTTCTCCATGTCTTCTTCTACCATGAGAATCTGGTTGTAACCTGCGTACCCATCCATAAACGAAAGAAGCGCGTGATTTGTCGTGTTATCTACCAGAATATCGATGTATGGCAAAGGGAAGCCGTCCTTTGGACTTGCCTTATTTAGATCTCGATAGTCGACACACATTCTCACCCTTCCGTCTTTCTTCGGAACTGGGACGACGTTGGCGACCCATTCGGGGTATTTGGATACCTTGATGAAACCTGCAGTTATTTGTTCTTGAACTTCTTCTTTTATTTGAAGAGCTACGTCGGGTTTCATTCGACGTAACTTTTGTTTTACAGGTTTCATTCCTGGAATTAGTGGTATAGTGTGTTGAGCTATTTCTCTATTAATGCCTGACATATCTTCATATGACCAAGCGAATACATCAATAAATTCTTTAAGTAAGTTAATTAAATCGGTTCTTTCTTGTTTATTCAGTGTTAATCCGATTTTAACTTCTCTTTTATGAGTTGAATCATTTGAGATATCAACTGTTTCAGTTTCTTCAATTACCGATATTTTCTTTTCGAGTGTTTCCATTACCTTAATAATTTCTTTGTCTTTTTCATTGTTAGTTAAGCAATGCTCGTCATCTTGGGTTAGAGAAGAACACGAGAAGTAAGGAGAATGAGAAATATTATTATACTATGAGATCATTACATCAAAGAGTGATATGTCCTCAGGGACTGGATCATTAACTATCCTAGGAGAAGAAATAGGAGGGGGAGGTGCTACTACTAAAGACTTAGAAGACTATAAAGGGAAAGACTCAGACTTAGACTCTGACTCAGACGACTCTTCAAACATCGGTCCTTGCCCTGTCGTGATGGATATCTTCCTTCCGCTTGGAGTAGTCACCTTGATAGTCTCGCGCCACCCATGTAGGGATCCTTCAGCTGGAGTGATTAGCTTTGAGGGATCGAAGCTTTCGCTTTGTAGGACTGTTTGAATGAGCGAGGAGTTATCCTCTTTATAAGTTGGCTCATTCTTTTCTCGCCCGAACAGTAATCCCATGACGTTAAAGTCAAAGCATGGAGGTGCTTTCTCCTTGTGGACAGGAACTGGGATTTCATCAGTGAAATAGCAATCCAAGAAAATCTCGAATCCCGTTTGTCGTATGCCGTTTACAACAAATGGCTCGGGAAATTCATGGCATGGATAGTCCTCTCCTTCTTTAATAAACTGACCATTAAGCGTAAGAGGGTACTGATCCATTGGAATTGCTTTCTTTTGAATGTGAGCGTCCCTACGTGCTTTTGCCTTTTCCTGGGCTCGTTTGAGATCTTTCCGAGTCGGTTCGAAACCAAGTCCGAAAGTGTCTAACTTAGGGAGGCCAGGTAACTCCAGCGGTTTTGCCATTCCTTTCTTCTTCCCTAGGGTCATCCCAGGAAAGTGTCCTTGTTTCTTCAGCATGGCATTGACAATCATGTTGGAATGGGGGTCATGGCAAAGAGGGGTCCTTTCATCCTCCTGGATTAAGGAGACTTCTTCGTTAAAGCCCCATAAATCTTCATCATCCTCGTCATGCTCCACATTAATGATTAGATTCTCTATAGATTTGATCCTCGTAGGCGAAGCATCGATGGTTATTGGAATTCCTCCAACTATAACTTTCACTTGTTGGTGAAGAGATGAAGGGACGACCTTTAGATCATGAAGCCAATCCAACAACAAGTTGAACGAAGCTTTAATATCTACTACTTGGAAAGTAGTAGCATGTTCTATTGCTCCTGCCGTTACATTTAGGGTAATCTTGCCAAGAGCTTGACAACGAGTGTTGTCGTAGGCCCTTATTCCTTGTGTAGACGGAGTTAAATCTTCGTCCCTAATGCCGAGCATCCTCGCAGTTCTAAGTGGACAGACGTTGATGGCCGATCCATTGTTTCCAAGGGTCATAGGAACATTCATCCTTTTGTAGACTAATGTGAGGTTTAATGCCTTGTAATGTTTGTCACCTTCTGGGGTAAATCTTTGTCAGAAAAGGTGATCAAATTAATCGGGCTAGGAAGGTCACTTGTGAGGAAGTTGTCTAGTCCCTCAGGAGTAGTGTCAGAATCTATCCCAATTTTGTCCAAGGCATTCATTACAGCCAACCTATGTTCTCGAGATGTTTCCAGGAGTTTCCATACATTCATCTCAACTTTTGTCTTCTTAAACTGCTTAACAATATCATTGTCTTCAATGATAGGTATGGGAACTTGTTGTGTGGTTGGCATAGGTTGTGTTGAAACAGGAGGTTGCATTCTCCCGGATCTTGTGAGGACGTCTATTGATGAGTCTTCTTCAGCCCAAATGTCATATGTGGTGTATGACACAGAAGGTGTAGGTCCTACTAGGTCCTTTAGATAGACATCTTCTTCATCATTGTCCCAAACTCCATTGATGGTCGCATCCTCTTCTTGTTGAATTTGGACTAGTTTCTTTTCATCAATCATTTTCTGAACCAAATCCTTGAATTTGAAATAGTTTTCTATAGTGTGACCCCCTGATTGATGATACTGACAGTAATATCTATCTGTCCTTTTCAATGACTCGAATGGTCTCGGTTCGAGAGGTTTGATCTCGCCACTCTCGGAGAGCATTTCGAACATTTGTGCATATGGGATCCCAATTGGAGTGTAAATTCTATTGCTCTTCTTGGGTTTTTCAGTGACTTGTAAGGGAAAATGCTTTGACTCATAAGTCATTCCCTTGCTAACTAGAGGTAATAAGATCTTATTAGCTTCCACAAGATCTTGAATGAGGTTTTGAAACCTGTAGCATTCATCAGTGGTATGACCGTTTCCTCGATGGTATTTGCAGTAGGATTTGGGATCCCACCTTGGAGATCGCTTTTCTAATATTGGATCCTCTGTTGGGCCAGTAGGTTTGATTAGTCCTTGATCATAGAGACGATCAAAAATAACATCATAGGTCATTCCTATGGGTGTGAATTCTCTTTTATCTTTCGGAAGTGGAAGCTCATCATATTTCTTATGGAGTTCGTTCATAGCTTTGAGAGCTTCACGTAGTAGTTGAGATACCTCCCTCATAGATAGTGTGAGAAATTGTATATCATCCTTATTTTCCGGTTCTAGAAGGTTATCCTTGACATTGAAAAAGATTTCCTCTTCTTTTTCTATGGCACGAATTTCTTTGACAGGTCTAATGAGAGATGAGGGGTCAACCTCATTTTACTCATCGGAGATAGCCAGGGTATGAGCGAGAGGTGCATTGTCAATGCTTGGATTTTTACTGGCAGGGGGCAACGGCAGTTTGTTGTTTTCGATTAAGTCTTGGATAGCTTCCTTAAGCTTCCAACAGTTTTTGGTGAGATGGCCCCTACCTTGGTGATACTTGCAGTGTGCATTGGGGTTCCAATTAGCCGACCTCTTCTCAACTGGTGGGTCCCCAAATGGTCCAATAGGAGTTATAAGACCTTTTACATTTAATCGATCAAATGCAGTGTCATAACTCATGCCAATAGGAGTGAAGTTCCTCTTAAACGGTTTCTTCTGTCCTTGATTGTTCATAGCAAGGACTTCTCCTAAATTAAAGGTGCTAACATTGTTTGAGGGGGCGGTTTTGGAAGAAGAAGGATTGTCTTTCTTCTTTCCTTTCCAGCCACTGTTGGAGTTATTGTTGGCAGCTTTTAACTTAGCCAAGTCATCTTCAATATTGATCCCAATGTCATAAACGACCTTGAAGGTATGGAGGTTATTTTGATATTTGAGATGCTTGGAATACGTTTCTTGAAGATTTTTGATGAACAGTCTCACAGATTCTTTTTCACTTGGCACCTCAATCATCTTAGCTGAGGTTTCCCTCCATTTGTTAAAGAAAGAGGTGAAGCCTTCATTCTCTTTCAGCTTGAGGATTTCAAGTTCCCTATGGTCATTCTTGACTTGAATGTTGCACTTGTATCTATCAACGAAAGCGTTTGCTATTGACTCCTAGGTAGAGGTCTTTTCTTTCTCGAGAGAGAAGAACCATTGTTGGCAAACGGTCTCGAGATATAGTGAGAACAGAGAAGGGAAGACCTTCTTATCAATACCCTTAATACTCATTATTGTTTCAAATGCTCTTAAATGAAAGTAAGGGTTGTCAGTTGCTCTAGATTTTGGGATGTCGTTGGCGTTGAACTTCTGCGGAAGAAGTTCTTTGTCCACCGAGACCCCTTGTGATGTAAGTTCTTGAAATTTGTAGTCGCTAGACAACTTGCTTAAACTCTCTTGCATTAGGTCCATCTGTTGTTGCTTCACGGGATCATCGATCTTGAGTGCGAGAAGCTTCAGTGTCTCAGTCACGGTAGCCAGTTGGTTCTTAAGATCATTGACTTCTTCTTGTGTTGCCATTATAGTCTTAGCTTCCCTCTTACGAGCTATGGGTTTGTCGAAAAGTTGGACTTGTACGAAGATGTTGTCTTTGATTAACCGTCCTTCCTTTCTTGACCACGCGCTGTAAATTAAACCATTTTGCGTTTTAATTACTTGACTCGAATTAACTTGACTTTACGGTTTATTTTAAGGAGGGAAAAGAAAAAAGAAAAGGGTGCATATTTTTGGCAAAAATAATGTACATATTTTTAGGGAACTAAGTATAGTTTTTTTTTTTTTTTTTTTTTTATTTATTTATTGGAGGATTAATATCCGACTTACCCCCTTTAAAAAAATGACGGAAAAAAGCGCACACAAGACTCTCTTAAACATGGTCAAAGTATGTGTATTGGTGTGTGCGTTGAGTGTGAGTGACATGCTTGGACTCTTGTGTAAGACCATGGGACTTAGTGCCTAAACTCGATCATTGACTCAAATAAGTACTATTGACAGCAAAATTAGACCGAATTAATTAGCAACCTGATTGATTAGACTCTAGGTGATGACTCGACCAATAATCCGAACTGTCGGCCAAACGACAGGACTGGCGTCGCACCGTGGAGCTTGGCGCCAGACGACAGAGCTGTCGTCAGGCGCTACACTCCATAATGTGGCGCTACAGCTCAGACCTTGGCGCCAATATCGGAGTTTCGATCTGGGACTGTTTTCGGTGTTATTAGTCAATTGGGGTGTGTCTAAAGTCGTACTAGGTCAATTCCGATTAAAATATTAGACTTTATTGACTCAAATTAATTAATTATTTAATTAATTAATTAGGCAAAGTTCTTTAAGTCATTAATTTATTTAGTCTCAACACAAGTCAAACAAACGGTTAAGAGAAACATAGAATATATTTGCACAACAAATAATGCACAATTAGTCAAGTAGGCACGATATGATGCAATGCGTTTGCAACCTAACCATGGTTCTAGTTCGCAGTCTCTGAAATATTCACAGCAGCGATTTTGGGGGGAACACACTGACATCGAACAAGCTTCGCCCAACTTATCCTATCTTCCATGGTTACTGGCTTCAAAGAGTATGAAGATGAAAGCAAATTTGACATGCTCATTCAATTGGGGAATTGCGCAAATTTGACATAGAATTTGAGATTGAAAAAATTAGGGTTCATAAAAGGGGAAAATTGGGGGAAACAATTTAAGAGGGAAATGGGATTTAACAGTTGGAGGGAAATGAGAATTAAGGTTAAATTAGTCATTAAGTGTATAATTAACAAGGGTTAGAGTTTAAATTGCCTAATTAGGTCATTAATGCTACCATAAGCTTAACATAATAAATTGAGGTTTGCCAAAGACATTTAAAAAAGTAAGTTTTACCATTAAGAAAAGTAACAAGTTAAGATTTACCATTGAAAATTTCCCTTTTTATTTATTAATTGCAAGGTTTTACTTTGGCTTTGGAGAACTCTTCCAAGAATTCTATTGAAATCTATCTTCCTTAAGTTCTTTAATCTATATATATTAATTAAGAGCTTACAACTTACAAGCCTTACATTCTCCTTTCAGCACATTACAATATGGTTATTATATATGAACGCATAACTTATATTTTAATTACAAAAATATTTTATAATCTTCTTTATAAATTTTGTTCAAAAATTTTATTTCCTTATTATTTAGTGAGTAGAATTAGTAATATATTCATGCATTTTTTTGACGTTATAGGGCTTATTTCATCACGACATTTTTTTTTTAAAAAAAGCACGGCTCATCATCACAATATTGTCATGCCTTTGGCAATAACATTTTTGTATTAAATTATTATTAAAGTGGGTTAAAAAACAATGGAAAATTCTACATGGTGGCCTCTAGGTTTCAAGTTTTTTACATGGAAGGCAAACTTTTTTCCAACTCTCTTTAGTGACACCCAAGTTTTGAAAAACTAATCATAGTGCCTTTTTTAAGGTTTATAGCTAACTTTTTAGGTGTATAGTTAACTTTTTTAGTTTTTGGTAACCATAATAAATTAAAAAAAAATTTGCGTAAATGTTTTTTTAAAAAAAACCCCGCTGTAGGGAATATTTTCAAGCTTTAATCCCATTAGCTTGAACCCCACTGTGATCATACACTAAAGTACGGTGGCGTCCAAAAGGGAAGAAGATAGAGCAAAAGAGTCGCCAACAAGTTTTTTAGGAACTTGTAAACCGTTCACGAAGTGAAGGTTACACCCCTTAACGATCCGAGAGATCGTCAACTCCATAAGGTCTAGAACAAAATAAGGGTTCGAGGATGAAGGTACAAATCCAACCTAAAAGAGATTGAACCTGCCCTAATAATAGGCCTCTACTTTATTCTGATCGTATTCATGTGCACTTTTTTATTAACATGCAATCAATAGATTAACCCTAAACCTGTTTAATCTATGTTGGTTGAATTTAATGCACAAATAAACTATTATTGGCGATCACTTGAAATTATAATCAAATTAACCCTAACAAGATTATTAATTATCTTATTAAGCGTGATTACAAGTACAAATTCCCTTTAAACATGCATAAAGGTGATCAAGCAATAAATATAAAATATCAAGCAACAATATATAATAAACAATATCATGAATAATTATAATAATCATAACAATAACAATAATCATAATCATCATAAATTATAACAATCATAATCATAAAATCATAAATCATAATTAAAATAAATCATAATTAAAATAATCATATCAACATTAAAGCATAACAAAAATAGCAAGATCCTAGGCATGATACTAACAAGATTAATAACAAACCCTAGCATGTCACTAAGCAATAAAAATCAAATCTTTAACCCTAACATGATACTAACAATCATAAATATTAGGAAGAACATAGGAAGCATCGCAGGAATCATAATTAATATTAAAATTACCCTAGACATGATACTAGGAATATCATAATAACAATATAAACATGATTTCTACATCATAAAATCAATAAACATTAAAACACTTACTTTGATGCCTCGTACCTCTTTCTAATAACAAAATACACACGTTAGTAACTTCAAGGAAAATAATAAACAAACAACTAAATTAAATAATTGAAAGAGAGATTTGGGACCAAACCCTCATAAATTAAACCTTTCACGTCTAGGCCGAAGGCAACTTCGAATATGGCTAGGTGTTTCTAGATCTTGTGAATGCGGAATTTTGTATGTGAAAACAAGGTTTAGAAAAGAAAGAGATGACTGAATTAAGAAAGAATTAAAGATTGCGAATGAAAACTGATTGTTGATGATTATTCGTGAGAATTGGTGAATTGGTCAATGAAAACGGAGTTTTTAATACGTTATTTATAGAGAAAATCAGCCAAAAGATAAAATTAACAAAACAGAGTCTGACGCACAAAAAACAGAGTTGGCGCAAACCCTGGCTAACTGGCGCAAGGCGCCAATGGCTAGCGCCAGGCGCCAGGCCTGGTTTCAGGCGCCAAAGCCTGGGGTCAGGCGCCAAGCCTGGTTTTAACGCGTTTTCGAAAATCAGATAAGTTTGCCGTACTGGAGGATAAAATCATATAATTTTCTCGAAAATGCTATTTGATTTGAATTAAAACACTGAAAAGTCAACAAAAGTCAATTTATCTATGCTAATTGAATTAGGAATGAAAAGAACCTTCTAGAAGACTAAAACCATTCCTAATTGCATTAGGAATGATAAATCATATTAGGCCCTCCCCAAGATCATCGGGCGTATATAAAGCTCAAACCGGGCCCAGTTTAGTAAATTGACCATAACTTCATCAATATTCATCGAAATTGGGCTTATAATGTATCGTTGGAAAGCTCTTGGCAAGCCCCATCCAACTACACTATTATTGGACCCGTATCATGGACCAACCAAATTGTATTGGCTATTTTCTTAAAATAAGTTTTCAAAAAAAGAGAGAAGAGAAGAAATTAAAACTTTCCGCAACACTAGACTTTCCACACTTTCGCTTCATTCGATTATGATTCGACGTGAAAGGTACTCATCACTAGGTTTGGTTTTGGGGAGACACAAATGGGTGTCTACACCTGCCCACCCCACTGCCACCACCGTACCACCATGCCGGAACCCTAACCCTAAAGCCCAGCCTCCGCTGCCTAGACTTCTCCCGCAGCCGCTGCCGAGATTGCCCACACCAACCTGCCTAGCCAATCCATTTCCCTTCCTTGACCAACCACACAACCTCCCTTAACCGGAACCGCGAAAATTTTTTCCTTACCTCATCCCTCACCAGAATTGCGAAAAATCTCCCACCAACATTCCTCATCGGAATGACGACTCCCCGGAACCCTAGGCCCACAACCCAGTCGCGCCGCCTTAGACATCTCCCTCCCCCTTGTACCGGCCGACCACTCCTTTTCTCTTCCCCGATTCAACCAAACTCCGCTTCCCCCTAATCGGAACGAACCACCTCCCCTTCCTCCACTACGAGTCGTGCGACAACCCCAACCCTAAAACCTCCTCCCTAACCCGAAACCCAAATCCTAATAGTGGTTTGGGCTATGGGGTTTCGGGTTAGGGTTAGAGGTTTTAGGTTTGGGGTTGTCGCGCGGATCATAGTGGAGGAAGAGGAGGGGGTTCGTTCCAATTAGGGGGAAGCGGAGTTTGGTTGAGTCGGGGAAGGGAAAAGAAGTGATCGGCCGGCACAATGGGGAGGGAGATGTCTAGGGCGGCGCGGCTGGGTTGTGGGGATAGGGTTCCGGCGAGTTGGTGATGGCTGGGGTAGTTAGGTTTTTTTTTTTTTTTTTTAAAATATTTTTTTAATAAAAAAAAATCAAAGATTAACCATTTTATCAAAAAGGTTAGCCACAAAACAAAAAAAAAGGTCACTATGCCTAATTTTGCAAAACCAAGGTACCACTTGATAGAATTTTATAAAAGTTTGTCCTTCACGTAGAAAAATTGAAACCTGGAGGCTACCATGTAGAATTTCCCAAAAATAATAAATCAGAGAAAAAAAAAACATTTGTGGATTATTGCGCATTAAATTATTAATAAAGTGGATTAAAAAAATATTAAATCAGTGGAAAAAAAAAACATTTGTGGATTATTGATGGGAAAAGATAAAGTGTCTTGCTAAAAAAAAAGTGAAGTATTAAAAAATGATATGGAGAACGTTAGTGGATGACTGGATATTACTCATTTACCATGTGAAACTCTTGGATGCACTTTGCTAGATAGTGGATATTACTCATTTCAAACCATGAAGATGATCGGTGGACAATAGGTCGTTGGTCTACTATCCTAGATCAAATTTACAATTTATATTCCTAACCTAACTCTTTCAAGTTCACACTAGATAGTGGCAAGCTAGGGTCGAACCACAAGGACTAAGTGTATTAATTTGAGCTAATTAAACTAGTAGGAAGGTTGCGAGAAAGAGAGAGAAACAACTAAAACACTACTTAAAGCAATGAACCAGGTACTAGGGAAAGGGGAATCCAATTATGTTAATCAATTCAATAACAAGTTGCAATAGATGATCATTATCTCAATTAGGAACGAATAACACACTCAACTCACTCTCGCGCAATTAAGCATGCTAATTATCCTACTAAGCTAACTCACTCCCGTGCAAATAGCCTAGCAAAGGTATGGAAGAATCTATACTCTCAATCAACTCACTTCCGCACAATTGATTGCAAGCACAATGAAGAACCTAGAATCAATTAGCTAAAAAGATTCTAGTCAATGTAAGCATCATCCAAACACAATAATCAAGAATCAATTGCATACTAATCACAACCAATCACTCAATCCATCAACCTAACCTTCATCTATTTCCCTAGAAAAAAAACTAAGCAAACATAATGAAGATGAACAAGGAAAACAAGATAAAACTAGAATTAAAGAAAGAATCAAACAACCAAACTAATTAACTACTCTAATCAACAATGAATTAAACCAAAACAAGAATTAAACAAAGCAATAAAGGTGAGTGAAAGTTAGAAAAGCTCATTGAATAGATGAGAAGAGGATCCACAAAGTTGCTTCTTCAACCTCCCAAATCTCCATTGAAATCCAAGCTTTCTCTCTCTAAAACTACTCCTAAACTAGAGAGAGAAAATCCTAATCTAACCCTAATCCTAATTAGAGGAGAGAGGAAAATGTAAAACTCCCTCTTAAGAAATCTAGGAAGTCTTCTATTTATATTACAAGAAAATAAAGAAGGAAATCCGGAATTAAAGCTCGAAAAAGACCCAGAATGCCGCGCCCGCGGGTCTAGTAGTCGCGCCCGCGGGCCTATGAGCCGCGCCCGCGGCAAGGCATCTCCAGAGAGTTGCAAATCCGGGAAAACAGAGTAACGCGCCTGCGGCAGAAATGGCCGCGCCCGCGGCACCACTGTCCACGCCCGCCGGTGTTATGACCGCGCCCGCGGAGGCTGCGTAGCTTGGTAGTATCTTGCAGATTCAAACGGCTATAACTTCTGTTCTAGAAAGCCTCTTGGGGTGTGCGACCTACCGTTGGAAAACTCTTCAAGTCTAGTTTCCAACGCAATTTGAATTGCTTCAATCCAATGTGTATATCAAAAGTTATGGCTAAAAGAGTGAACAAGACTTGGTTTAAGGCCTTCTACGAGCTTCAAGCTTTCTTGTCTCAAGCTTCTTAGCTTCTTCCTTAGCTTCAAGCTTCTTCTATTGAAATTTCTTTCCTTTTCTCGGGTCATAAGCATCGAAGAAAGCTTCAAGCACCTACACAAATAGACCAAGAGAGAAAAGAGTGAAAGAACACATAGAAAAACATGCAAATCAAGCTAGAAACCGAGGAAAAAACATATTATTCACAACTAAGGCCTAAAACCATACACTAAGACAAATATAACTAAAACAAGAGTAAAAGGAAAAGAAATAACAAAGAAACACCGAAATAAACCTAAAACTAAGGGAGAAAAACGCCCTAATATGTGTCATAAATGACACTTATCAAATTCCCCCAAGCTTAACTCTTGCTCGTCCTCGAGCAAGACAAAACCAAAAGAAAAAAAAGAAGAAGGATTTATTCAAGCAAGAGTAGCACACTAAGGGAGATGAGAACGTACACTAACTCACTTTCGTAGGAATCACGGTCAATTTTAGCAACTAAAGACAAGCCCTTTAAACCCCTAGATCGCTCTAGAGGACGAGTGTGCTCTCGTGAGGGTTTCCTAAGAGTTTAACCCACAACTCTTGAAAAAAACCAAGAAAAACAAGGCAAAGCAAAAAAGGAAATCAAAAGAAAAGGAAGGAAAACAAATGTTCATGAATGGAGTTTTGCAAATGAACAAGTACAAATGAATACAAGTCTTTCTAAACATTAGAGGAATGCACGCTTCAAGATATCCAAGGTTGATTGAAACATAAGAGATGCTAAGCATAGAGAACTAATAAGACACAATTCACCTTCATCCCAAACAATCTTACCGCGTTATCCCTACTAGTTTCAAATTCACCTCTAGTGAGCATCTCAATGATTCCACTAGGGAACCGGAAAATAAGAGATTTTAGGGTTACTCGACATCTTGACTATGCAAACCGCTCCATAAGCTTGACTCCCATCTCCCTCTACCGACTTGTGACTCAACCACAAAGGTTAAAAGGTCTTTGAAGGGTTGTAACGTATGGGCAAAAAAAAGGGGAAAGGTAGGTTAAAAATTTGAAAATTGGTGGTATACCTAATTGTGAAGCATAAGAATGGCCAATTCTCAACACCATAACCAAGTTATCACCAAAACTCAAACAAAAATATTAACACCCCCAAGCTTATTCAAAGCAAAATCATGAACATATGTACAAAAAGCGTAGACACGCTTCCCCCAAGCTTAAATGGAGCATTGTCCTCAATGCTCTAAACTAGGGAAATCATAACTACAACAAAATAATTTAGTTTTTTTTTTTTTTTTTTTTTTTTTTTTTTTTTTTTTTTTTTTTTTGCTTTTTCCTCGCCTCTTTTGACTATGGACGGCTTTTTTCAACTTTACATTTGCTTTTATTCACAAACTTATACACAATACATAATTGCTATACAAAATGAGCTCATAACTCAAACTATTGCACTTATAATCACCAAACAAACTCATCACCACTAGCTTCACAAAAACAAAAGCTGAAAAGAATGAAACAAATGGTATGAAGTCTAATAATATGGCTAGAAAAGAAGGTATAAGGCTAAAATGGCTAGCAAGGAGGCAAATGTAAACCCAAAACCAAAAATATAGAAACGAAACTTAGAAAAGCGAAAATAACCACCCTGAAAAGATGCCTTCGTCCTTCCTAAATGGTTCGGTCGCGATCTCGGGAGATAAAAGACAAGTTCTAAATAAAGTAAGCGATAGTCAAGGATCCATGTGCCACTCATGCAAAATAGGTAGAAAGCTAGAGAAATGAAACCTCACATGGTTGTAGCAAAAACTCACTATTGGCTTCAAATTCACTATAGGAAGCAACTCCTTCTTACCACAAACAAGTAGACTAGGGCTTCAAGGTCCCAAAGTTCTTAACATACTACCTTAGCATACTCTATCCTAAAATCAACCCAAGATATCTCAAAGCGTGCAAACCACTACTATTTAGGAAGAAAAGCATTCAAGAACACACATCCAAAAGTATTATGTCCAAATCAAGAATAAAACAAAACACATTGAAAAATATAAGAAAACACATGGAAATGCATATACTCAAGTGCATGGCAAAAATGGACCACCATTCTACCCAAGCATGATAGAATACCCTCCCCCAAGCTTGAATGAGACAATACACTCAAATCATAAATCATAGAGTCCATGGGGAGGGGAAAAGAAAGGAAACAAGCCAACAAACCAACACATGTTCACCAACCAAGCCAAAAAAAGTTAGAGAGAGGGAAAAAGAAGGATATTACCGGATTTAAGAAGAAATTGCAAAAGCATTCAAAAAGACTCGAAATAACTATATATGAGCCACAATCTCCAAAATTGCGTCTTGAAATCCACATGCTAGGAAAGAAGGGGTAGATCTTCCTTGATTCTTGACCCAAGCAAATGCATAAGAGTATATCATGTTGTGTACCTAGCAAGAAACACAAACACGTCCATGAGACAAAAACTATACAAAAAGAAAAGAAAAAGAAAGCAATAAAACACGGGTTACTTCCCGAGAAAGGCTTGTTTAACGTCCAAGCAATACCGCTCTAGGAAATAATAATTCGACGATCTCAAGAGCTTGTCAAATGCACTACTAAACATTTCATAGAATAAACGGTAGGCAAATGACGGGAGGAGGACGTGCAACAAGATTATTGCACGCAAATGAGGAGGGAAATGCCAAAAGAAAGAAGAAAAATCAAGAAAATAAGAAGAAGAAGAAGAAGAAGAAGAAGAAGAAGAAGAAGAAGAAGAAGAAGAAGAAGAAGAAGAAGAAGAAGAAGAAGAAGAAGAAGAAGAAGAAGAAGAAGAAGAAGAAGAAGAAGAAGAAGAAGAAGAAGAAGAAGAAGAAGAAGAAGAAGAAGAAGAAGAAGAAGAAGAAGAAGAAGAAGAAGAAGAAGAAGAAGAAGAAGAAGAAGAAGAAGAAGAAGAAGAAGAAGAAGAAGAAGAAGAAGAAAGAAGAAGAAGAAGAAGAAGAAGAAGAAGAAGAAGAAGAAGAAGAAGAAGAAGAAGAAGAAGAAGAAGAAGAAGAAGAAGAAGAAGAAGAAGAAGAAGAAGAAATGATGATGATGATGATGAAAAAGAAGAAAAAGGCAAAACCTCCTCAAAATCTTTTTGGGTGGCAAAATCACCATTTTCCTCAATAATCGATGAGAGAGGGGCTTGAATATCACCAAGAGAAGGAGGGTCCCAAATAGGCTCTGTGACAAAAGAAGGGAGGGACATAGGATAGTAGGGGATATGGTTAAATCTTCTTGGAAAAGGGACATGAGAAAAGGGAATAGGAGCAATGGTCTCACCTATGAACTCTCCCTCACCACCATTCCTCAAATCACTAATAACAGCATAGAAGTCAATCATAGAGTCCTTAAAAGAAGAACACTCATGATCTCCATCTCCCTCAAACCTCCATCCTCCAAGAGAAACCACATCTTCTTCTCTATCACAATGATGAACAATAACTTCCTCAACATCTTCAAAGCCTAGAGTCTCAAAATCATGCATGAAAGGATGAAGGTTTCTCTCAAACGCATCCCTTTCCCATGAAGCATTGCCAATGAACTCTCTCAAAAGGCTATGATTTTTCGTTACACCTTCAATGAACACACTAGTCATAACCTCAAAGGAGTCCAAATACTCATAGATAGAAGGGTTGCAAACATGCGAGGTAGAATCATCAAGATGGGGAAGGGGGTTGGAATCCACAAAATCAACATTTTCTTCATTCTCAACTCCTCCACCATCATCCAAGGGACTCTCGATCTCTCTTGGTTGCTCAAATTCATCCTCATCCTCCTCATGAATTCCCTCATCCAAAATTGAAAATGGCTCACTCACATCCTCACCAAGGGTAGCTCTCAAAAGGGGTGAATAAGGGGAAGGAAGGCGCTCAAGCTCAATAGGGGAATGAAAAGGATCAAAATCCTCAAAAATCCTCTCATCACAAGAAAATCTCCCCTCATCTTTACATCCTTGGCCCATATCAACCTCAAAAGCACTCTCCCACTCCAAGTGAGGTGCCTCGCATCCATTTCCAACAACCCTAGCACTCATCACTTGGGCAAGTCTCACTTCCCTCAATTTTTGTTCCTCTTGAAGCTCTTGGACTTGTTGGGTGAGATATTGCATTTGGGCAAGAATTTGGGCATCAATGTTATTGGGTTGAGGTTCATGATCAAAATCAAATTGCATATCATCAAAATTAGCACAAACCTCATCACAATGAGCATATAAGGGGGAGGGGTCAATATGCATAATAGGTTCTTCATAAGGAGCATTAGACACATCAAGGGAGTTCATGCAAAAATTAGAAGGATTTTCAATATTTGCATCAAGACTAGAAACATGAGAATCCCTATCACAAGTATCCCTAGCAAATCAAACAAAGAAATTCCAAGCATCATCCAAGGACAAAGCACAAAATTCACCATTAAACATACTTTCAACCACACCCCTAGTATACTCATTCATACCCCAATAAGCTATACCACAAGCATCACAAAGAGAACAACCATGGAAGCTAAGGAAACCCTAAAGTCTTTCAAAGTAAGCATAGCAGGGTTCATCATCAAATTGAGGAAAAGATAAGCATGCCATTTTTTTTTTACAAAATAAACAAAAGCAAACAAAAATAAAAGTATACACAAGAACCTAACTAATCTAATCAACACAAACTAATAAACGTCTTAGTCCCCGGCAACAGCGCCAAAAATTTGATCGGTGGACAATAGGTCGTTGGTCTACTATCCTAGATCAAATTTACAATTTATATTTCTAACCTAACTCTATCAAGTTCACACTAGATAGTGGCAAGCTAGGGTCGAACCACAAGGACTAAGTGTATTAATTTGAGCTAATTAAACTAGTAGGAAGGTTGTGAGAAAGAGAGAGAAACAACTAAAACACTACTTAAAGCAATGAACAAGGTACTAGGGAAAGGGGAATCCAATTATGTTAATCAATTCAATAACATGTTGCAATAGATGATCATTATCTCAATTAGGAACGAATAACACACTCAACTCACTCTCGCGCAATTAAGCATGCTAATTATCCTACTAAGCTAACTCACTCCCGTGCAAATAGCCTAGCAAAGGTATGGAAGAATCTATACTCTCAATCAACTCACTTCCGCACAATTGATTGCAAGCACAATGAAGAACCTAGAATCAATTAGCTAAAAAGATTCTAGTCAATGTGAGCATCATCCAAACACAATAATCAAGAATCAATTGCATACTAATCACAACCAATCACTCAATCCATCAACCTAACCTTCATCCATTTCCCTAGAACAAAAACTAAGCAAACATAATGAAGATGAACATGGAAAACAAGATAAAACTAGAATTAAAGAAAGAATCAAACAACCAAACTAATTAACTACTCTAATCAACAATGAATTAAACCAAAACAAGAATTAAACAAAGCAATAAAGGTGAGAGAAAGTTAGAAAAGCTCATTGAATAGATGAGAAGAGGATCCACAAAGTTGCTTCTTCAACCTCCCAAATCTCCATTGAAATCCAAGCTTTCTCTCTCTAAAACTACTCCTAAACTAGAGAGAGAAAATCCTAATCTAACCCTAATCCTAATTAGAGGAGAGAGGAAAATGTAAAACTCCCTCTTAAGAAATCTAGGAAGTCTTCTATTTATATTACAAGAAAATAAAGAAGGAAATCCGGAATTAAAGCTCGAAAAAGACCCAGAATGCCGCGCCCGCGGGTCTAGTAGTCGCGCCCGCGGCAAGGCATCTCCAGAGAGTTGCAAATCCAGGAAAACAGAGTGCTGCGCCCGCGGCACCACTGTCCGCGCCCGCGGGTGTTATGGCCGCGCCCGCGGAGGCTGCGTAGCTTGGCAGTATCTTGCAGATTCAAACGGCCATAACTTATGTTCTAGAAAGCCTCTTGGGGTGTGAGACCTACCGTTGGAAAGCTCTTCAAGTCTAGTTTCCAACACAATTTTAATCGTTTCAATCCAATGTGTAGATAAAAAGTTATGGCTAAAAGAGTGAACAAGACTTGGTTTAAGGCCTTCTACGAGCTTCAAGCTTTCTTGTCTCAAGCTTCTTAGCTTCTTCCTTAGCTTCAAGCTTCTTCTATTGAACTTTCTTTCCTTTTCTCGGGTCATAAGCATCGAAGAAAGCTTCAAGCACCTACACAAATAGACCAAGAGAGAAAAGAGTGAAAGAACACATAGAAAAACATGCAAATCAAGCTAGAAACCGAGGAAAAAGCATATTATTCACAACTAAGGCCTAAAACCATAAAATAAGACAAATATAACTAAAACAAGAGTAAAAGGAATAGAAATAACAAAGAAACACCGAAATAAACCTAAAACTAAGAGAGAAAAACGCCCTAATATGTGTCATAAATGACACTTATCAGAAGACTTCAAAAGGTGTACGTTCTCTAACTATCTTGAGGTACGAGCAAGGATTTTCACGATTCAACATTCTCTAGATTTTTTAGTACAAATTCTCTAGGAGCCACATCTTTTTAAATGTATGATTTCAACCTTGTTAGAGTCACAATTATGGTGTTTTCCACACTAGTCTAAGCAACAACTGTTTTAAATATTGGGCATTGAAACCCTAGCTAATGCTCGTACATCTGTAATACTTGGTATTTTTTACACTTCTTTGCTGATTGCAATGAGGATCCTTTAGTAGTATATAGTATACACTCCCACATTATTAAGTGATGTGTTAAAATAACTCTTTCTTTGACAATTTTGATATTTAAACACTATGTTTGAGTTTCTAGTAAATGACATTTGCTAAGCTGATACCCTAAACTAACTCATCTGAAAATATATTGTTGGAACCAAGAAAACTTAATGTAGTTTGCAAATAATTCATCATTAGGAGTAGGAAATGAGTTTATAAGGTAAAGTCCTACAAAAAGTAAAGTTCATTATTATACACCATTCTGTAATCCATGTTCTAATTAAAGTGTCTTTCAACATGCAGCTTATAAAATTTGACCTTAAATGTATCAATTATTCATGAGAAATTTATTAAGTTAAAGGCTACTATGTTTGAATTTGCGCCTTTAACATGGTTTCTTGAATGATATGTGTATTATACTCGATTTTTTTTTTTATTAACTTTAAGTGCATACTTTTCATCGACACACAAGCCAATGCATAACTTTAGGAGAAATTTTTATTGGCTTGAAAATTTCTCCATTAAAAAGTACTCCATCCGTTTTTAAATACTTACTCCATTTCTCCATGTACGGAGTTGTAGGAGAAATTGGAGAAAGTAATAGAATATTAAGGTAGTAGGGTAGAAGGAAGATTAAAATTTGTAAAAAAACAAAGTAGTTGAGAGAATTGGAGGAGAGATAATATAAAAATAATTAAATATGATCATGATGAGTCCACTAGTTGAGAGAAATTAATTTAATATTGTAAAAGCTTTCCAAATAAGGAAATGAAGCAAGTATTTAAAAAGGCCGAAAAAAAGAAAGTGGAGTAACGATTAAGTATTTAAAAACGAATGGAGTATTAAAAATGATCACTCCCTCCGTTTTTTTTATTTGCATTACTTGAGGATGCACAAAGTTTTAGGAGAGTAATAAAATATTGTGAGTGTGTGAATAAATTATTGATGGTAAAAGTAAGATGGTGACCATGAAAGAGAAGATATGTGAGAGCATCAGTAATGGAGAGTTTCTTAAATGAGGGTTCTTATTCTCTCTTATTTCACATCATCAACAACTCCTATTAAGAACCATCTTTTATATTCTCAAAGAAATGCACCAACTCTTAACACTATATCTTAATCTCTCTCTTCTTTCTCTCTCTTAATCATAGCCGTTGGAAGAAATTTTTTACAAACAACCATTTGATAGTGCATGGCCACGTGGGTGCTAACAAATTGCTTTGCATTTCCCTTGCAGGTTTCAGTCATAGGATAACTTTTACTTTTATAAATTGTACAGTATCATGCAAAACGCACCAATTTTAGTAGTATACATCAGCTATGTGTCACGGGTCATCTCCCACACCAAGGAAGGACGTCAAGAGGGTCACTAGGCAGCAAGGCAACAATCGGGGCTAGGGGGCTTACCTTGGTGCTCAGCTAAGCACTTCCCCCTAAAGAGCTTTATTTAGCACCTTGCTTAAAATACTAGTGAACACCCACTTGACAGTAACACAATAATGGGCCATTTGGACGAGCAAATGGGCTCCAAATGGGCTCAAATTTGGGGGTCCACCGTATTTTGGGCCAAGAAAGACGATGGTGGTGTCGGTTTTCCGAGACGAGGTCCCGAAATACAAGTTTGTGCAGCAGGTAGCCCGGAAAACGCGAGAAGCTTCTAGAAGGTTCCGGAGCTATCTACCGGGTTCTTTTGGAGGAGTATTCTAGAGGGGATGTCTCTAGAATATTTAAGGTTCATCTAGTGCATCTTAGAAGTCTCTAGGGTCTTCTATGTATGTACATTTTGTATGTAAAGTTCTAGAATGTTCTAGGTTAGTCCTTAGCATTCTAGGAAGGAAGCTTGTAGAAAACCTCCATGTATGTAGTTCCTAAGGAGGTGGGAACACTCTAGATCCTTGTAGTCTAGAACCCTCCATTTGAGGAGGTTAGGAACGTTCTAGATAAAGGTTGTAAGTAGGGAGGAGCACTATAAATAGGTTCCAAGGCATCATTTGTACATTTAAGTTGAGAGCAATACAAAAAGCCTTTCTTAAGCACTTGTGTTCTCTTGCAACTCAATCCTTTCCTTCCAACACTTAGAGAGTGTGAGGAAAACTAAGGCACGAGGGTGCCAAGTGAGTGATCGGGCATACCAGCAAGGGTGATAGCTTGGGTGCTCAATTGTCTACGACACTTAGTCGTAAATTCGGACTAAGGCACTAAGGGTGAGTGCTTAGTTCAACCAAAGGGGACTTGTTAGCACAAAGGGATCGTGCTAGCAAACTTATACTATCAGCACAAGGAGTTGTGCTACGTGGGCACAAGGAGTTAGTGCCAAGGGACAAAGCCTGACTCGTCTTACGACGGATTGTAAGCGGGCGGCGCATGGTGCGTGACTAGGGCAAAGTAGTCGGCACGTGACAGGTGGTATCAGAGCAAGGCTACGATTGTCATGTAGGGATCGACGTCGTAAATTCAAGGTGTTGCTGTTCGGAGCTACGAAGGACGGTAGCTAGGCAACAAGGTAAGTCGCTTCATTCTTATTGTGGATATAAGTATGGCTGGTGACAAAGAAGTTCCGGCGAGCCTAGTTTTTCAAGGGGAAGAGGAATCAACGAGGAGGTCCAAGAAGAAGGGAACGAGGGACCCATCGAGAGATCCATCGGTGCCTAGAACCTTGACCTCCGAGTTGGAACCCCGCCTCGTGAGGGTAGAGTGTACTGTGGCGGACATGCACGATGATATCACACAACTCTCAGACTCCATGGAGGGGCTCGAAGGAAAAGTGGAGGCCGCACACACTGCTACCCAAGACTTGAGGGACGAGACTCTTGGGCTCGTCAATAGCGCGTTGGCAACAATTCGCGAAGAGGTCGCGAAACTCAAAGAAGAGTTGCTGGGACAACTAAGGGACATCCGAGCCGAGGTGGAGTCGGTGAAGGAGGATGTCATTTTATGTAAGAAGGCGGCAGTGACCGGGAGTGTCACTATCCAACAGGGGCCAAAGATGGAGGTCCCAAAGCCACAGAAGTACCATGGGAAGCGGGACGCTCGAGAAATTGACAACTTCCTATGGGGCGTCGAGAGGTATTTCGACGCAATGAAGATGGATGACGATGCATCAAAGATCAACACCGCCACAATGTACTTGGGCGAGGATGTTGTCCTTTGGTAAAGGCGTCGAGAGTTGGACATCAAGAAGGGAACTTGTTCCATCAGCACATAGGACGAGTTCAAGAAAGATTTCAAGCGACAGTTCTACCCGGAGAATGCCAAGAAGGTCTCCATGATGAAGCTACGTGACTTGAAGCACACTTGCACCATCAAGGAGTACATCAGGCAATTCACATCCCTTATGCTTGAGATCGATGATTTATCGGAGGAGAACCAACTCATTTACTTCACCGGAGGTTTACAACGATGGGCTCAGCAAGAGGTGGAACGAAGGAACGTGAAGACACTTGCTGAGGCAATAGCCGTGGCGGAGTCCTTGATCGAGATACCGAAGGAATCGAAAAGGGACAGGGGCAAAAGGGTCAAGGAAGGCGACCAGGAGGATGAAGAGGCATCGCATCCAAAGGCCAGGTATGCGGATCATGGCAAGGACAAGGCCAAGTCCAAGTGGGAGTCCAAGGGGGACGGCCGAGACGGAGGTAAGCCCTCAAAGCCTTTCAAATGTTTCCTTTGTGAGGGTCCTCATTTAGCAAGAAATTGCCCGGTGCGGCAAAAGTTGAATGCCATGGTCGCAAATGAGACGGAGCCAGCTCCGGAGATGAGTATGGGGGCAATGGCCTTGGGTGAGAAGGCTCATTTTGCTCGCATGAGGCTTCTCAATGCTACGAGTGTTGAGGGTGAGGCATCCTCAGCAAATGAAGGGACGGGAATCAAGCAAGGGAGCAGCTTGATGGCCATAGATAGGGAAGTGAACGAGGTACCGACAAGGCTGCTTGTGGACACGGGGGCGTCGCACAATCTCTTGGCTAAGGAGGAAGCCAAAGCCTTAGGGGTGAAGTTCACAATGGTCGATGGCGAGATGAAGGCCATCAATTCAGAGGCCACGCCGGTGTATGGAAGGGCGTGGGGAGTTCCCGTCCGCTTGGGGAAGTGGAAGGGAAAAGTCGACTTCTTGGTGGTCGACATTGATGAAGAGGACGTGGTGCTAGGCATGGAGTTCTAGCACAAGGTTCTACCTTTTCGGGTGAGTGATGGCATGATAACCATCACATCAAAGGGGAGCAAGATAGGGATCAAGATCGCTCAACTCAAGGAGCGGGACGTGAGGGTCTCGGCCTTGAAAGCTTGGTGGGCGCCAAGGCAAAGGCGTCAAGGTGCGGTCCATGGGAGGATCAAGGCAACAAAGATGCTAGGGACAAGGCATCATGGAGTTCCAAGGGATGAGACAACAAGGCTCAAGTGTGGAGACAATAGGAGGGACGGGGCAGCGACGCACGGAAGCATCCAAAGGACGAGTGGTGCGCTAGACCGGGTCGCGGGCACGTACTCCGTCGGGCGATCTTGTCGAGGTCGGCAAGAATTTAGGTGGGGGAGAATGTCACGGGTCATCTCCCACACCAAGGAGGGACGTCAAGAGGGTCACTAGGCAGCAAGGAAACAATCGGGGCTAGGGGGCTTGCCTTGGTGCTCAGCTAAGCACTTCCCCTTAAAGAGCTTTATTTAGCACATTGCTTAAAATACTAGTGAACACCCACTTGACAGTAACACAATAATGGGCCATTTGGACGAGCAAATGGGCTCCAAATGGGCTCAAATTTGGGGGTCCATCGTATTTTGGGCCAAGGAAGACGATGGTGGTGTCGGTTTTCCGAGACAAGGTCCCGAAATACAAGTTTGTGCAGCAGGTAGCCCGGAAAACGCGAGAAGCTTCTAGAAGGTTTCAGAGCTATCTACGGGGTTCTTTTGGAGGAGTATTCTAGAGGGGATGTCTCTAGAATATTCAAGGTTCATCTAGTGAATCTTAGAAGTCTCTAGGGTCTTATATGTATGTACATTTTGTATGTAAAGTTCTAGAATGTTCTAGGTTAGTCCTTAGCGTTCTAGGAAGGAAGCTTGTAGAAAACCTCCATGTATGTAGTTCCTAAGGAGGTGGGAACACTCTAGATCCTTGTAGTCTAGATATAGGTTGTAAGTAGGGAGGAGCACTATAAATAGGCTCCAAGGCATCATTTGTACATTTAAGTTGAGAGCTGATTAGGGGATTTTTATCCTCCAATCACCGTTTGACAAGTGGACCAACCAGGTTCCGCCACGTGTCCTTCACGTAGGCCAATAGGAGCCTGCCACGTGTCAATCACAGATACGTCCTCTACGGACCAATTGAGACACGCCACGTGTCCACCCATGCCAAATGGGAAAACCGGCCACTAAGGCCCAATCCTGTCTAGAGGCCCGGTCAGCCCTAGGTTAACCCTAAACCTAGAGAGTGGCACGCTTCTCAAGACTATAAATACTTAATTAATCCTCATTAAAGGGGATCAAGCAAACATCAAGCAATTAATCTCACCTGAAGAACAGAGAAGAACAGAAACATTACGGAACACTAATAACCGGCTAATCTCGCTAACAAAGCAGATTACCAACATTAAACACTCTCACCTAGAGAGATCTTATTACTTTAATTTCCGTATTAATTACTCCTTAATCAGGTACTAACTTGACCGTTGGAGGCGGAGCTCTCAGGAGTCTCCGTTATTTTGCAGGTACAGGCGTCCGGTTCCAGTCTCGGAATTGTAACTCTCCCGCAGGACATCAGAAAACCCCGAAACATTTGGCGCCGTCTGTGGGGAGAGTACTTCAGAGATGGCATCCAAGTCTGTACCGACTCCTGAAGAGAGGCGTCCCCTAAACGACCCTCAAGTTCAGTCGGACCATGACACCGAAAGTGAATTTGAAGTTGAAACTCATACAGCTCCAGACGGGACCCTAAGGGCCCGACGTACCCGTCATACCGAAAGGAGGGAACGGGAGCATCTTCAAACAGGAAGCGAGCCAGCAGGCGCACCGCCTGCTCGGCAACAGCCGACTGATGGATCTGCTCCCATCACAAGGAACGAACTCATGACCTTCATGAGGGGCTTCAAGGGAGAGATCCAAGAGTTGATCAACAAGAAGCCGCCTGCTTCAGTCAAGGAGCAGTCGGCCAAGAAACCTTCCACTTCACAGAAGAGGAAGCCAGTTCAAGGGCGAGAGGCGACTCCTCATCCTAAATCTAGGAAGCGGGAGCCACCTGCCCTTGATTTCACAAAATTTCGTTATCCTACAGGAAATAGGAAACCGGTTCGTCATATTCAGGCGGACGGGTCAAAGCAAACGTTCACAGATGCTCGACTACTGCTAGAGCAGAAGAAGAGTGACCGATTGTCAGAGTCGGCTTCTACTTCAAATTTTCAAGACAGTTTGCGAAATGCCTCGATGAGGCATACTCAGTCGTACCATGAGAGTCAGTCAGGCGGCACCTCCCGTCAGTCCGGCTTTCATAGTGCCCAGGCGGTACCAAACTTACCATTTGTGCCGCAACAACAGTATTTTATGCAGCCACCTCCATTTGGTGGACCTGCAGCAAAAAACGTCCAACCTATGGACTGGCAGCTACGGTTGCTTAGACTTGGTGAACAGCCGTCGGCCTTCTCCAAGGAAATTACTGAAGCCGCTCAGCCGGCCAAAGTAAAAAATGTACTAGTAGGCGCCTATGACGGCACTACTAACCCAGAAGACCATCTGATGGCATTCACCAACCTGATGTACCTTCAAGGGTTGGATGATCCCACTTGGTGCAAGTGTTTCCCAGCGACTCTCAAGGGAATCGCACAGCAATGGTTCGGCAACCTGCCGACTGGTTGTGTAAACAGCTTCAGGACGCTTGCTTACTTATTTGCCTCCAACTTCGCCATGAACATCCCTGCGAAGAAAACGACCCTTGATTTGGGAACAATTCAGCAGGGCGAGAAGGAGGGGCTTCGTTCTTACATCAGGCGGTTCAACCTGATGAGAATACAGATTCAAGGGTTACCGGATGAGGTAGCTTATACTGACTTTTTTAGAGGTCTCAAAGACGGGTCTACCTTCAAATTTGATTTAGTTCGAAAAAGGGTGGCGACTCTTCAAGAGGCCTTGATTGAAGCAGAAGCCTATATACAGGCGACTGATCTGTGTACAATAAAACAGTCGGATGGAAAAAGGTTCGACAAAAGAGAAGGACGACAGAAACAGTCGTCTAACAAAGATGAGAAAAGAAAAGAGGTCTGGGCGGCTGATTCCTCTAAACAGCCGGCCCACAAAAAGAAAAAAGAATTCAAACCATACTCCCCAAAGTATGTGTTTAACAAGGATAACCAGTTTATCCTAAAAGAAATAAAGGGACGGTTCTCAATTGAGAAGCCGGTCCCCATGAAGGGTTCTGCAAACAACCGGAACCAAGATAAAATCTGTGCTTATCATGATGACGTTGGTCATCACACCAATGACTGCATCAGTCTCATGCGGTACCTATACCGCTTGGCTGAGCAAGGTGATCTTGACACTTATGTCAAGAAATCTACGGGGAACACTTCCTCAAAAAAGCAGTCGGCCAAAAAGAATCAACGACAGTTCCGATACAGATGATGCAGTCGTCTACACCATTGCAGGCGGCTTCTCAGGAGGCGGCCCCACTATTAGGGGCAACAAAGATAATATAAGGCGGTTAGATGTAAATTCCGTTCACCAAGAACGGCCGTCCAAATATACATTTCCTGAGATTGTCATCACTGAAGAGGATCTAGGATGGGTAAGGGGGCCGCTTGACGACCCTCTCGTTATTGAATGTAAAGTGGCCAACCAGAGAGTTGGCCGAATCCTCATAGATACCGGGAGCTCCTCAGATCTCATCAGCAGCAAATGTCTGTCAAAACTGAAATATCAGACGGACTGCATACATCCGGCCTCCCACCCTTTAATAGGGTTTGGAGGAGGAGTCGTCCACCCACTGGGACGAGTAGATTTACCCATTCGCCTGGGCGAAAAAGGGGAAGGACGACACATGGTAGTCCGGTTCCTAGTAGTAGAGGAACTCTCGGCCTACAACATGATTCTGGGTCGACCAACCCTGAATAATTCCAAGGCTGTTATAATCCCGTCTCTTATGCTGCTCAAGTTTGAGAGGGATAATGGAACAGTCGGCTCCCTAAGGGGAGATCAGAGGATGGCCCGAGAGTGCTATCTCTCGGATGTCAAGCCCACTGTTATGGCCACTGGGTCAAGTGGAGAAAAAACTGACCTTGACAATGTCAAGGAGAGTGCGCCTGTTCAAGAAACAGGCGACAAAAAGAGAAAGGCGTCCCAGACAGAGTCCGCAAGAAAATAGCAATCATTGGCAGAGGAGCGGCCGGATGAGTTCCGCCCTCAGCCGGCTGGTGAGCATGCGGACCTGATCTTAGACGACTCACGTCCTGACCGAACAGTCAAAGTTGGGACGACTGCTCTGAGAAACCTTGGTGACGACTTTCACAACCTATTGAAAGAATACAAGGACATCTTTGCATTTGAAGTCCATGAAATGCCAGGCATTAGTCCTGATCTGGCAGTACATAAACTCGCTGTGGATCCGAAAAAGAAGCCGGTACGGCAAAAGAAGCGGAACCATGGCGAAGAAAGAAGTCAGGCGGCAGCCGCCGAAGTTAAAAAATTACTTGGTGCAGGGTTCATTCGGCAATGTTACTTCCCAGACTGGGTTGCAAATGTGGTACTTGTTAAAAAGCCGAATGGCACCTGGCGAATGTGTGTAGACTACACAGACTTAAACAAGGCGTGCCCCAAAGACAGTTACCCTCTGCCTAAAATTGATAATCTGGTCGACTCAACAGCCGGCCATGCCTTGATGAGTTTCATGGACGCCTATTCTGGTTTCCATCAAATTCCCTTATGGAAGAAAGATCAGGAGAAGACGGCCTTCGTCACTGATCAGGGGTTATACTGTTACACGGTCATGCCGTTTGGTCTTAAGAATGCCCCGGCTACCTTCCAACGAATGATAAACACTGTGTTCTTTGATCAGATTGGGAGAAACGTCGAGGCATATATTGATGATATGATTGTCAAGACTAAACTTCAGAAAGATCATCTGACGGACCTCCGAGAAACTTTCGCCACACTCAGGCGGCACCATGTCATGCTCAATCCCAAGAAATGTGTATTTGGAGTTGAGTCTGGGAAATTTCTCACTTCCTGAAAAGAGGGGCAATGCTGTTTTGCGCCATGAGATCTATCGCCTGAGAATGACTAGATCATACAACAAAAAAGTACACAGGCGTCCACTCAAAGTAGGGGACTTTGTACTTAGAAAAATGGAAGCAGTTGGTAGGGCTAATGAGTTTGGCAAACTAACTCCCAACTGGGAAGGACCCTACCGAATCTATGAGGAAGTCAGGGACGGTACCTACCGTCTGGAAACACCAGACGGACAACCGTTGCCTCGAACTTGGAATGTAGATAATCTTAAAAAATATTTCTTCTGAATGACGTAAAGTAAAGAGCTACTTAATAAAGTTTGCACTTACTATTCAATTTTGTATTACGAGGGGCATGCCGTTTGTACCTTTACAGTCGGCTACTCTCCATTGAGTTTTTCACTCTATCTTCAGAGGGGCATGCCGTCTGTACCTTTACAGTCGGCTACTCTCCATTGAGTTTTTCACTCTATCTTCAGAGGGGCATGCCGTCTGTACCTTTACAGTCGGCTACTCACAATACTTAGCTAAAAAGATTAGGGCCTGGCCGACCCTGTGCCTAACAGGAGGCTACCCTTCTTTTACTTAGCACCTACGTTCACCAAGAACTTACCAAGGCCACCGGCCGAATGATCAGACCAGGCGCCAAGCCAACTGATCAAATCTACAAAACTAATACGACCTGTCCCAACATCATAGCAGGCGTCCGACGGCATCCCTCCGGATGAAATTCGTCGCAGAGAGCAGCTCCCTTTTGGGTGGAACATTGTTCTATAAACTAATTACACGGCACCTATACGACTGTCCCCAAGGGCAACCACGTAGCCGTTTTTGAGACAAGGATAACTCTATCACTAACCAAACCAGTGGTAGCAGTTGACATCTGAGTCAGATGACCGCCTGTATTACTTGGGATAAATGCAGGGGGTACCTATTGAGTTAATAGCCAACAAACATTGGCGAATCAAGGGGTCTAGCCGGCCTACGCCGCCTGGTACCTCTACTTCTCAAACAAAAGTGACGGCGACTGAGTAGCTCCAACGTTAACTCATAGTCACTCCTTCAAATTTGGTATGGAACCTAAAAGGTTTGAGTCGTCCGCCTGTTTTTAACAAACAAGGGCACTCAAACCCCTATTCCTACTAGGTAACCTATTGAGTTAATAGCCAACAAACATTGGCAAATCAAGAGGATCAGCCGGCCTCCGCCGCCTGGTACCTCTACTATTCAATCTAGAGTGTGACGAAGACTAAGTAACTCCTATGTTAACTTAATAGTCACTCAAACTTAGTATGGAGCCTAAAAGGTATGAGTCGTCCGCCTGTTTTTAACAAACAGGGACTCTCAACCACTACTCTTGCTAGGTTAACAAATTACGAGTTAAAAGCCAACATTGGCAATAAAGGGAAACAACCGGTACCCGCCGCTTGTTATCCTACTTACTTAATTCCTTGGCGACTAGGTAATACTATTTACTTGGTCAGACCACTTTCCTACTTGGTTAAAATTACAAAAAGACAGGCACGCCTGCCTAAAAAAGGATCCAGACAAAATAGTTCGAATACCGATTGAATAAATGGCCGACTGATCGTCTATCCTGGAAACAGACAACCAGTCGTCCAGGGGCATAGGCGGCGTACTTACTATTTGTACCTATCTGCAACGTTCGGCCATGTACAACAGTCGGTCTAGTGAACAATGGGATATTAGATATGGAATACTTAGACAAATTTGAAGCAAAACAAAAATTCATTAAAAATAAGCCGGTCATTAAAGACCAGCAAAATATTCAAAGCCCCGGCCCCCTGGCCGGGTAAATACAAAGCAAACGGCACGCAGGCCGTGGAAAAAATACTTTAAGCTTAAGAAGGGGGCAGTTCAGTATTAGCAGTTGCCGCCTGGTCAGCACTCTTCTTGCTGGACTCGGCTTCAGCTGCATCCTCTTTTGATGCCTTACCCCCAAGTGGCACAAGCGCCACAACCGGCTCTTCCTCCTCCTCCAACGCATCTCCCAACGCCTCTTCTTCAGCAGCCGCCAGGATCTCTTGATTATATGTTTCCGAACACTGGCGGTACGTTCTTTCCCATGAGGCAAAGTCGGCATTGGGGAACAGGCGGCCCCAGGTCATGCGCTGGATTTGAGCGGAGTCTTCCACCATCTCCCGGACGAGCTCTTTCTTCTCTTGCTCGGCCTTTTCCGAGAGCTCTTGGGTAAGACTCTTCTCTTGGCTCACCAGGCGTTCTTTTACGTTGGCCAAGGATTTCTCCATGGCTTCGTAAGAGTGCATTTTTTGGGGAGTATGGTACATTTTGTATGTAAAGTTCTAGAATGTTCTAGGTTAGTCCTTAGCGTTCTAGGAAGGAAGCTTGTAGAAAACCTCCATGTATGTAGTTCCTAAGGAGGTGGGAACACTCTAGATCCTTGTAGTCTAGATATAGGTTGTAAGTAGGGAGGAGCACTATAAATAGGCTCCAAGGCATCATTTGTACATTTAAGTTGAGAGCTGATTAGGGGATTTTTATCCTCCAATCACCGTTTGACAAGTGGACCAACCAGGTTCCGCCACGTGTCCTTCACGTAGGCCAATAGGAGCCTGCCACGTGTCAATCACAGATACGTCCTCTACGGACCAATTGAGACACGCCACG
Organism: Chenopodium quinoa; assembly: GCF_001683475.1. Classification (NCBI taxonomy): domain Eukaryota; kingdom Viridiplantae; phylum Streptophyta; class Magnoliopsida; order Caryophyllales; family Amaranthaceae; genus Chenopodium; species Chenopodium quinoa. Next base: position 13,442,115 of record NW_018742204.1, on the reverse strand, counting down.
TGTCCACCCATGCCAAATGGGAAAACCGGCCAACAAGGCCCAATCCTGTCTAGAGGCCCGGTCAGCCCTAGGTTAACCCTAAACCTAGAGAGTGGCACGCTTCTCAAGACTATAAATACTTAATTAATCCTCATTAAAGGGGATCAAGCAAACATCAAGCAATTAATCTCACCTGAAGAACAGAGAAGAACAGAAACATTACGGAACACTAATAACCGGCTAATCTCGCTAACAAAGCAGATTACCAACATTAAACACTCTCACCTAGAGAGATCTTATTACTTTAATTTCCGTATTAATTACTCCTTAATCAGGTACTAACTTGACCGTTGGAGGCGGAGCTCTCAGGAGTCTCCGTTATTTTGCAGGTACAGGCGTCCGGTTCCAGTCTCGGAATTGTAACTCTCCCGCAGGACATCAGAAAACCCCGAAACAAGAGCAATACAAAAAGCCTTTCTTAAGAACTTGTGTTCTCTTGCAACTCAATCCTTTCCTTCCAACACTTAGAGAGTGTGAGGAAAACTAAGGCACGAGGGTGCCAAGTGAGTGATCGGGCATACCAGCAAGGGTGATAGCTTGGGTGCTCAATTGTCTATGACACTTAGTCGTAAATTCGGACTAAGACACTAAGGGTGAGTGCTTAGTTCAACCAAAGGGGACTTGTTAGCACAAAGGGATCGTGCTAGCAAACTTATACTATCAGCACAAGGAGTTGTGCTACGTGGGCACAAGGAGTTAGTGCCAAGGGACAAAGCCTGACTCGTCTTACGACGGACTGTAAGCGAGTGGCGCACGGTGCATGATTAGGGCAAAGTAGTCGGCACGTGACATATGGCTCTTATTTTTAAGAACTATTGCTTATTTCAGAACCACCAAGCACAATTGGTAAATATGATAATCTCATTTCTTACTTAAGAGCCATTTCTTAAATTTTCTCTCTCCTTAAAACTACTTAAGCCACTCCCACTATTGATGCTCTGACAGAAGATAGATAATTTTACTTCCTCTGTTCTACTTGACCTGTTTCTTTTATCACGCTTGCCAATGCAAAACTTTAACAATCAATAACTTTAATTCTTTTATAAGTAAAAATTATAAAAGTTATATATTATGGTAGTACTTGTTAAAACGAAAATATCTTACATTAATATGTTTTTCTTTAATTATTATTCATAAAACACGGTCAAAGGAGGAGTGGTGAATAGTGTAAAAGTCAAAGCGGGTCAAGTAAAAAAGAACGGAGGAAATATTATTTAAGTAGGGACCATGGAAGAGAGAGAAATGATAAAATAATTTGAGTGGGGTTTAAAGTAAGAAAGAGATATGATAAACTATAGTATAAAGTTACCAAATATAGAAGTGATGCATTTAAAGAAAACACCCATAAAAGGAAAGTGATGTAAATAAAAAAAACGGAGGGAGTACAAAAGAAGTGATTAAACCATTGCATAATACTCCCTCCCTTTTTAAATACTTGATCCACTTATTTGGAAAGCTTTTACAATATTTAATTAATTTCTCTTACCAAATAAAAACCCAACAATATTAATTCCATATTATTTCTCCTTCAATTCTCTCCATCACTTTTGGATTTTTACAATTTTTTATTCTTCCACCAACCCCACTATATCCATATTTTATTAATTTCTCTAATTTCTCCTAAAACTCCGCGCATGAAGAAATGAAGCAAGTATTTTTAAAACGGAGGGAGTAGGAATTACATATACATAAGTTAATAATATACAGTTAAAGTATAAAAATAGTGTAAAAGTAAAAGTGATGCACTTATTCAGAAAGAAAGAGAAAAACTACGCAATTGCGCACAACAATTTGCATAATAGGAATTATAATAGGAATTACGTATATTTATAAGGTGAATAATAAAATACTGTTAAAGTATATAAATAATGCAAAAGTCAAAGTAATACACTTATCTAGAAATAGAGAAAGTACTACGCAATTACGCATCAAAAGAACAAAACTTGTGGTTTCCTATAACATGTTAGAGTATACCCAATGAATGACCCAAAATTCTTGGTCATGGATTATTATATAATTTATTTCTCTTTCCACTCATCCATGACCAAGTCACATGACCAACCATGACCAAAGATTCCCAATAGTTGCCTAAAATAACTTTGGTCATAATTTTCTCTCTCCTACTTTTACCATACAAATATCCATTTCCTTCTTCCAATAGTATGTAGCCACTTGTCAATTAATATATTCATGACCAAACTTTTATTTGTCATTACAAAGACATAGTCATCAACTTCTCTCATCCTTTTTTTTCTTTCTTCCATTTTTTTAATATAAAAAGTTCTCTCTCTCCTCATGACCAGGTCATTGGATGTCCAATGGCCACCCTCTTACTATCTACTCCGTATGTCCTTAAGCATTAGACAAACACATGGTTATTTTTTAGACGAACCAACCCTCAATAGTTCAAAGAAATTAGATTCAATTCTACATTGGTTTTCTAATTAGGTAGTGGAGATTCAAAAATTAAAAGAGTAAAAAACTAAGGGAGTCCCTTTTATAGACATGAAAACAATCATATATTCACATGTGGCTAATTATTTCAGAAATATGGAAGTATTTTATTTCATTTACTACCTCCGGTCCAATTTACTCGCAACAAAAGGGTATTATTTGTGAGACATAAAATATTCCTTTATTGCGAGTAAAGTGGACCGGAGGTAGTATCAACACCGGTAGTTTATCATAACATGCTATTACAACATAGCTACTTATTTACAATAACAGCAAACCGTAGATTTCCTTCAGACTCGTTTCCTTACTACAAGAACAGGACACTTAGCATGATGAATGCAGTAGTTGCTAACACTTCCAAGAAACGCCCTGCGTGAAAGATGTATATTAGAGGGGAAAAAAGAGATGCTCGTACAGTCGTACTGTGTATGAATAGTAGTACTGCAGGGTAGCAGATAATCTGCTTAAGCTTCATTTCAACAGCAAAAACTATCAAACATTTTCAAATTAGAGTATGCTTGAAGGAACTCTGAAGTTATATGATGTCGTGACTTGAGCTCTATATAACTTTGAAGTTATGTACTATTACTTAACGAGTTAATGCTGTTACATGATGCTGCGATGCATAAAGGGTTTTGTAAATTTAAAAACATGTAAAAGCTCAGGTTAATCTTGGGATAAATTTCTCCAATCTTAGACAAACCTTTGTAGAGCTCCTCGACTATGAGTGCCCATAACAAGTAAATTACAATGAAACTTCTCCACTGCATCACAAATCGCATCTTTTGGATTTCCCATCACACACAGTGTCTCAGCATCAACCTGTAGCAAGTAAGATAATGAGTACCAACAGAGGCACAAAACATATTCAACAAAAATGTCTAGTACAGGCTATATGTTTGGTGCTTACCATAGTAAATCGACAAACATTCATTGAGGTAGACACAGCTCATTTTGAAAGAGAGTTTAACCACATACTAGCTTGACCGAGTTCCAAACTTAAAGCACTTGGTAATAGTTGGAATAGCTAATCTTATACGAGTAACTGAAATCATCTTTCTATTCATTCTTTCAAGTAGAACAATAGTCTAAACTCACAATTGGGGATCAAAGTTTTAACATAAACAGATATACGACTGAAGAAATATAAAACTTAACTTGATCATCATGTAGACAACAAAGAAGGGAAATATCAATTGAATGCGAAAGGTGAAAGCTAGTCCAATAAAGAATAAACAAACACAGGAAAACCATGGACCATAAAGGTTGCCTATGATCACTAGGAGTTTACAAACGTTCCATGATGTTCGCTATATTGATGTTTGGCAATCAGCATCAGTCTAATAAATAGTGGTCTGAATAAAAGATGAAATGAATTTTACAATGGGAGAACACCAGAGAGGATTTAAAGGTTCATACCCCATATTGTGCACATATTTCCTTAGCTTTCGTAAGGAGAGAAGTTGCAAACTTTTTTTGATTCTGTTGGATTGTTGTTACCAGATCAAGAGCTGCAAAGGCAGAACACAAAAAATACCAACATAAGTGTTGTACTGATATATCTCAAAAATTTTGTGCTGTCAAACGTGTTAGTCATTGGGTTCCTATACAGAATGAACCAATAGACCAATACATCAACCTAATGTATATCTTTTCAGTTTAAATGTGGAAAATGCACAATATTTTTAATGAAATGCAGTATTAAAAATGAAGCTAATAACATTCATAAATACATGATCTCTATATTCAATTCAGTTCTAATTGTCCAGAACCCGTGTTAGGCCATATTCACCTAAGTTCAAATAAGTGGGTGAATATAATTTGTGAGAAATTGATCTCTCCAACAATGGAGAGATTTGGGAGGAAAACTCATCCTTTTCCCCTCCCCCTCCTTTCTCTTCCCTCCCTTCATCACCCTCCCACTTAGTTATCCAAACAAAGACTTAATAGTTTTCCCCCTTTTCAGGACTAGGGATATTGTGCAAAACCGTTAATCTGTTATTTACTTATAACCTACTCCATACCAATGGCAGAGCCAACATTTTTTGAAGGTGGGGGTGTAAAGGGTTAATAATTCCATACAAGTATTTTAATTATTAGAGTAAAACACATGGAAGTTTATATTCCTTCAATGGTATAGTATTATAGTCATTTACTGTGTGTTTGGATAACATTAACAATAGTGACGAGAAAGGGAGGGGAAGGAAAAGGAGAGAAGAGAAATGGAGGTGAGTGGAGGGAGAGAGTGACTTTTCATTTTCCTTCCAAATAGATCCAACAATAGAGAGATTTGGTTAATGTTCTTTCGGGGTACACTATATTATTTTCACATTAAGTTGGGAGGAAAATGGATTCCCTTACCCTATGTCTTACCCAAATTAGGGAAATTATATCACTCACTCTCCCTTCCCTTCCCTTCCCTTCCCTTCCAAAAATTTCTATTCAAACATAGTGTTAATATTTTACAAATTATAAGAACTAAATTAACAAAAATGTATTATGATTTATGATCAATCAACTAAATCAAGGGTTGCCCGGAACTCAAACAATACAATATGTATAGAATTTTCCAAATCTTTCTAGCTTACTCTGAATTTGATGATCCTGTGTAACTTAAACTTTGGCCATATTTCTACACTAACATACAGCATGTGAAAAAAGTAAAGCCATCAAATGGTTTTCTTTGATTCGTTTTGTTTGTTGTCCATTTTCCAAATCAAGAATAAAATAATTAAATTTCGCTTTAAATACTAAAATCATGTTCTTAATGTACACCTTTGGAAGACAAAGACCATCATGTAAAATAAGAGGCGGCAATTCAGCAGTTGGGTCAGTTAGATGAGGTCAATTGGATTCAGGTAACATGCAAAAGTCAAACTTGTGTTATTATTTGGTTTTATGGCCAATATGAATTTGTCCCATTTGCTTTTTTCAACAACTATTATTATTAATTTTTACCAAAATTCCCTCCAATTTGCAACAATATTTGTACAAATTTAACTTTTCAACATAAATTTTGTTTTCTCATCTCTATATTTTTGCATAACATATTTTTGCATAACCAATGTCAATTTACTTTTTCAATGTTCTTTAACTATTCTTTTTCGTATTTATTAATTTTCGTGAAAAATGCCCGTAAGAGCCTATAAAAGGGAACGGAAGAAGTAATATATCAAAACTAGATGATATAGTGATAGATACATTAATTGTCAGTTTGGCTTGGGTCGATTTGGAAGATCAAGATCGGAATACGTGATTTTCAATTAGACTTGAGGTATTCTAGGTTGGGTAATTAGATACGGGTCAATTTTACCAAGTCTACTCGTAATCAATCAATTTGTAAACAAAAATGTGTTAAATAAATAGAGAAAGAAGACATACGAACAGTGCCGTAACCACCAGCAAAAACACCACTTTGTGTAACAGAAACGGCCGTAAAAAGAATAACACCAGATTTGAGTTTATCGCCCAGATTTTGTAACGCCCATTTCAGAGCATAACTGCTACACCCACTCTCATCAACTGCTACGATCATCTTTCCATTTTGATTCTTCTCTGCTGCTGCTGCTGCTGCTTCTGCTTCCTCTGCCATTTTCAATTCTTGTTTTTAGATAAGATAAGAACAAATATTTGGAACTTGTATAAGTCGAAGGAACACAAAATTTGGTACTATTTGAATTGCTAGTTTCAACTGCTTGCTGATATTTAAATACTTCACGTCACTGCCTATGCCATTTAAGAAATCTGTGTGCGGTTTACATCTGGTGTTCTTTATTAGCCAAATCGCACATACCGTTACACGTTGCCACGAGGCATTTCCACATGTTACAAGTATACATTGCTTCTTCCTTGTACTTTTAAAGCCTTTTTTAAGTATTTGAAAAAAAATAATAATAATTAAGTAGAGGTGTCAAAACCGAATCTACTCAATTCGACACTGAACCGAAAAATGTCCGATTTCAATTTCAAGTCGTATGAACATAATAATTTAACATGATTCAAGTTGAAATTAGACTAATAAACTTGATCCGACCTGACCTCATTAAACCTGATTTGGACCTTTAAATTGACACCTTTGCTAGTAGCGGATTAGGTATGGTTAAGGTTTAAATTAGGTTAAAACGAAATAGAGGAGAGCATTAGCCCTATGTCTTATATGAGACGAGTAAATAAGAAAAATAGAGTAAAAGTAGTGGGATTAATCTAGTAATTATCCTTAGTTGAGTCACTTAAGAATAATTACAAGATTAATCCCACTACTTTTACTCTACTTTTCTTATTTACTCATAAGTTAGTAACACGAACCAATGTTACAAGGCTATATCTCAAGACTTATTGTCTTATTGTATATTGACATTAAGGACCTTCCTATAGTCTAATGAGTCCTGTATGAGTCACAAGACAGACTTTTGTAAGGGCATGGTTTTGGCATCTTTGGGGAGCAACTACAAAAAAAAAGTATAAACAAAGATCAAAATTTAATTTTCCTTAATAGCGTTCATGATAAACATTTCTTAAATTTTAGCATCAAATTGTTGACAGGAGTCGATATCATCAGTAGTATTCAACTATTTCTGTATTTTCATGGGAGACTCCATATTTAGAGGATGAAATTGATTATAAGGAAGTTTGAAGTTATCTCAACTATTTCTGTATTGTCATATGAAACTCCATCTTTTGAGGATGAAATTGATTATTAGGAGGTTATCACTTTCCATTGATGTTTGTACTCCCTCCGTCTCAAAAAAAACGACCCATTTGGGTTGATTCTGCGGGTATTAAGGAAGTTAAATAAAAAGAAATAAAAGTATATTGGAAAGATAAATTTACATGGGGTTTGTAAAAAAATAGAGAGAGAAAGTAATAAAATAACATGGAAAATGAAATTTTTATATGGGGAAGCTAATTTTGCACAAATATTGTTGCAAATTGGTGGTGTTTTAATGCAAATGGATCATTCTTTTTGGGACAAAGTTTTGGCCAAATGGATCGTTCTTTTTGGGACAAAGTTTTGGCCAAATGGAACGTTCTTTTTGGGACGGAGGGAGTATATTATTACTTATTACATACAAACACAACACCAAACTATGATTTATTGAACAAGTATACATATTACACACCAATTGGGTGTTAGTGTAGTGGTGATTGGGACTACACTTGGTAGGGAGAACATGTGTTTGATCCCCCGCAACAACGAACACCAAAAAAAAAATACATATTACATACTGTACATACTCTTCAAAAATCGATTTCTAATGCAGACATATTGGGTTGAAATATAAATCAAGAGACATTTTCGTTGTAAAATAAAAATGCATATTAATATCAATTTTTTTTTACGGGAAGCGAGACTTAATCATTCATATTAAGAGAATCCATGAGTACTGGTTTTAAAAAAAAAAAAAAAAAAAAAAAAAAAAAAACCATGAGTACATAAGGAGAGACCTTAGCCGGGATACTATTTTCCCTGACTTTTTCTACATTAAAAGGAATAAAAATGTATATTATTATCTTGTAACAGAGAAATAATTGAATTTTTATGTGCAGCTTTAGCCTAGGGTATCCATGGAACGATGGAATCAGTGGCCACCTCCGCCACCACTAGGTGCAGATGATAACCGTTCGAGCAAATAAGCCATTTGGTACTTTACCCTTTCATGTAAAGGATACATAGAAACATGATCATTTCTACTGCTTGTAAAATCTTCTTGCAACACTCTTGTTGCCGCAACATGAAACTTGCCTGAAGCTGAGATTATTAACACGAGCAATAAGATCTGAAGACTAATCAGCCAAGTTACTTTCATATTTGTATTCAGAAAATTATGTAAATACTTTGTAGATATAAGATTTTCACTTGAAATTATTAGTGTATAGGCTATAGTTTTATTACCTTATTATAAAAATGCTGAAGGATTCAATGAAGGATATATATAGACATATGATAACAAATTGAGCTCATTCTTTGACTGATGGTAAACTCTGGAATGTGGAACTTCCACAAAAGAAGCGAAATTTGGCTTCCTGATAATGAATATCGACACATGCGTACTAAGGTACAAAATTATATACCAAAAAAGGAAGAAAAAAGCTCCAAAGGCTGCTCTGTTTTGGTTCAAACCTTTGAAAGTTTTGTGAAGCAAGGCATAAAAATCACAGTCAGAGGATAACAGTTTTCTGAGTCATACTTGATAACTCCAAGACTGAGGGAATTTCTAAAATTGACAGTTCTTGACTAACTTTATTTGAAATTTGACTACCCTGTTAACAATATCACCAGCCATCGACAAGTAAAAATTGTACAGCAGAAAACCAATCCACCAAATCTATTAATCAAAGACAACAAGAAACCGGCCATTTGAGGGAAGGTGAGACACTCAGAGGCCGGAAGTGGGTAGTGTATCTGGGGTGAATGCCTGCTAAAGAGTAATAGACATGGTGTACATGCAAAGGAATTGATAGACAAAGTTTAACTGCTCAAAATTTGTTACTTCATAATTATGTAATAAGGATACAGGAGAATTATTCTAGAATACAAATAATTGACACAATAATACCAACACTTTACTGAACAAAAGGTCGTACTCAATGGAAACAGTAATTCAAACCCCTTCCCCATTCGTAATTTGTATTGCACTTGAGGCTCTTCCCAAAAATAAAAAATAAGAAAAAGCTAATAAATAAAAAGGAAACAGGAGAGTTTGTACAGTCAAGCTGGGACCCCATTTTTCATATAATTAAGGAACTTGGCTCTCGATTCGGGAGGAATACGGATTGGGCGAAAATTTTTGTTAAGCCAGACTGCAGTTCCCTTAGCTTCAAGGATAGGCTGTCAAACAAAAGATGTGGCCTTTCAGTATATAGAGAAAAGCAAAGGAAACGTTAACAACACTATGCAATTATAAAGCAGGGGCAGGATAAGAAAACAACCTCTTGATTTGGTAACTTATAAATGTAATGCTCAAAGAAGAAGCGAACAGCAGAGTAGTCTGAGACCCTCACTTTCACAACAAATTTGTCTCCACTCTGCTTGACATGGAATGAGCAGATGCATTACAAACCAATCAGATTATAATTCAAAACCCTAAGCGCTCTAGGTATAAATCTATACAATGCAGAAACTAATTTGTAATTATTTAAGGGAACACGGAAAAAAAATAATAATAATAATAAATAAATAATTTCTTTTTTTTAAAAAAATGGCATAAGTAACTCATACCCTTAAGCAGATGCACTCACCATAAGCAATGTTTTGAAATAACAAATTCAGGTAGGAATAAGGCCCATCAAGATTATTACTTGTTAGTTCAAAAGTTCCAAACTGCATTGCCAATTAGCTAGGCTAAACAGCATTAAAATGTTTCTTCTGCTAACCAACATGTAATTTACCCTTCAAGGCTCTAGGAAATCACCTTCTGCCATAGCGTATACTATAAATACTTGCATGTAGTGTATTACCACCAAGATTCATGCAAAAAAATATCTAAACAAAAATAATTTATGAAGACAACAGATAGCAGCACTATTTCAGCAATTGTACAAAACATGTGGAAAGCATACCCTAAGAGGCGCGGTAAATTTGAGAGTCAATTCTGACAATGCAAGTGAATCACCACTGTGAGCAACAGCACTAGCACTCAGACCAATACTTTCCAAAAGCTCATGACGTGCTGCATAAAAGTTCAAGAGCTTGGTCAATAGTCTGCTTGCAGAAAACAAATACTTGTATAACATTAATGTATTCAATAAGAAGTAATAAGAAAAAATTCAGAAGCAAGCAGCATAGAGCAAAAATACAAAGCCAATAGCATCCACAAATTTTCCCATGAGTCTGGTTAATTGATATTTTACTAGTTCATCACAAAACCTATAATGCACTTCAGTAAACATAAAAGCCCAAAAGGACTTAAAAGGAAAACTAAAATTGTAAATTATTTCAGTATACAAAACAAAACAAAATTTCATATGCATGGTTACTGACTACTATGAAAAAAATATATCGAAAAAAAATAGATGCAAAGTTTGTGGTGTTGTGCAAAAACACTTTGGTAGCATAAATTTAAAAAATTGCTGAACAATTCAAGATGATGCAATATATGTAGCTTGATGCAATTTATATAAAAGTTGGAGATCACTGAATGATATTGATGAGGAAGATGATACCCGAATATAAGCAAGATAGTCATCAGGGGAGGAGGGGCCAACATGGATTCCTTTATAAGCAAGTGAAGGCCATGGGTGTAAACACTAACATTTATTGAGGCATCAGGGTAAACTTACTAAATAGACCAAAGAAATGCCATATTGCCACACTAGAGGTTATTGAAGTATGAAAGAGGACAGGTTGTGCAAGTATACAGGATTTATAGAGAAACAGACAAAGACGATCAGTTCAATTTCTAAAACCTTTTTGAAAGACTTCTTTTTCAGCTATTGATACATAAGACATCTCTAAAGCAGTGTATATAGGGCTTGAGATTCTAGATGCTGGCCTGGAAAAAGGTTGGAGTGACAGCTTAGTGCAAGTTTTTGCTGGTTGTTCAGCATACTAAGAAGCATTTGAGAAAAGCAAATATTTAAGTTGGATGCATAGACCAAATGCTAGAATTTTATTTTTTATAATTACTTGTGGAAAGCAACAGTATTGCAGGAGGACAAAGTATCAGCTACAATTGAGACAGCTTATATGAACTCTGAAATACATCAGGAGGACAAAGTATTTTTTATGATAAGTAACATTGTGATAAAATTAGTACGCTAGGTCTATCCATTTTCACATTCAGTTTGAAGAGCAGTTTTTTCATTAAACTTCTTTGTTTCCTCTAGTGTGATAAATTAAAAATAAATATTGATCCTGATAAAATTGGCTAGAAAAAGAAAAATATTTGGAAAGGGCAGAGTGGCATTTGGACATACACATATTGTAAGGTCCAAGATACTCTTAAATTGCAAGAACCACAAAATTTCACGGGTCAAATGCATGATCTCTAGCACCATGAACAACTACCAACGTAAAGGTTTAATTTGGTGTATCTCATTCTGTCTAATGTATATATTATACAAAGTATGAAGTTATTTAATTTATTTTGAACTTATATATATATATATATATATATATATATATATATATATATATATATATATATATATAGATTAATTTGTAAATAACCACCCAATAATAGGTCCATTTTTAAAATAACCACCCAAATAAAATTTATTTTTATTTAACCACCCATTAAATTAAATAATTACACAGATGACCACCCATTTTAAATTTCCGGTGGAATTTCCGTCAGTGGGCCCCACATAATTTATTTACCTCCCTTTTTTTCTCGTTCTATTTCGACTTCCCTCTCTGTTGAAGTTGCTGAACTCACTTTCACACTCTTCCTCATTGAATTTCCTCATAAATTTTCTGAAAAATCCATTAATCTACTTTGTTCTCCCTCTTTGTTCATAAATTACCAACAATTCTTCAAATTAAAATCCTAATTTTTGCAATAAACCCTAACTTTGTGTTCATAGAAACCCAAGTACTTAAATAACAACACTCAAGTACTTAAATCTGAAAACCACCTTATTCTCCTCCATTGCTGCCACAACAATTCCAACAACAAACAATCAATCAAAGTCACTCATAAAAACCCCAATTCATTAGTACCAAGTACACTAATTGTGGAAATAACACAAATAATTCGTGCTTTGAACACAAATAATTCGTACTTTGAACAACAAGAACCCTAATTAACTAATCCCCCAATTTTCCCCAATTTCAGTGCACCAAGAACCCTAATTTTTTTTAAAAAAAATAAGAATACCTGTTGTGAATTCAGCTACTGTTTTCCTTGGGGATGCGTCTGCAATTAGGGGAAGTCTTTTTTCTGGGATTTTGGGAGAAATTGAAGAAGAATTTGCTATTTGATTGAGGGGAAGTGTTTTATGGGAAAAAATCGGGGAGGAAATGAATTAGAAAGAAAAAAAATAGCCGTTACTAGCCGTTGGGTGGGGCCCACTGACGAAAATTCCACCGGGAATTTGAAATGGGTGGTCATCTGTGTGATTACTTAATTTAATGGGTGGTTAAATAAAAATAAATTTTATTTGGGTGGTTATTTTTAAAATGGACTTATTATTGGGTGGTTATTTACAAATTATCCTATATATATATTTAAAAAATCTGAAATTGCTTAATCTCTGAGCGATTTTTTTGAATTTTCTAGAAAAGTTAGTGGGGCATGGTGAGTGTGGCAGATAAAATTAATAGTGGTGGTCCCTTACCAATTATGCTAGTGTGTCATTTATTCTAAACGACCAAAAGAAAGAAGTGTATCAATTATTTTGAAACAAAGGGCGGGATATGAACTTTTTTTGAACTATATTAACTAGATCGAACTCACTTTGTCAAAAGTAAGTCAAAATAAGATGTACCAAAAGGTATATTGGGATGTCTATAGTGAATAACACGATCATTTCTATCTAAGCATCGAATCCATAATAGGGTATAAAGTATCTGGAACTTGCTAAAAAGGATTGTTCACATTCATAAATAGCATAATATGGTCAAGCATTCAGAGCACTTATACAACAAAGAAGGAGCCAGGAGGCAATAGCATCAAATAGACTTCAGAACACCCATTAAGAAGCATCAATAACAAAGAATGCTTAATTAGTCTAGCAAAGAAAAGATTTAAAGCAAAGTATATGGTCTACTTACCATGTTCGATATAATTCGCATACCTAGCATTGTTAACAACACCAAATTGATCCAATTCATAGTCACGTACTTTCATCTCAATCTCAAAAAACTCAACTGCTCTGCAAATAAGACAAGAATAATCATCACGACCTTACAAATTATGGAATGTGTAAGAAACCAAGTCATTCGCCAACATCACACCAAACTAAAACGCAACATCTTATTTCACACCAAACTAAAACACAAGATCTCATTTCACTTGTATAGCGAAATATTATTATTCTTGAATTTGTATAATAAAAAAAATTTCAACAATTCTAACAACATGATGAAATTTATTTCCTTATAATATTATCGTTCAAATATGGTCAAAAGCCTAAGTTCCCAATTTCGATTTGTCATATTAATCACTTACTATCTCGAATTTTCTACAAAATTTGACACATTTCCTAATCCTACAACAAAAAAAAAAACAAAGAACAAGAAACTTTAAACTATTATAATTTCAACTAAAAAGCTAAATTAAAAGCAAGAAACAAATAGAACTTAGCAATTAAAATACCCTTTGCCATTTCCGACATCAATCGCAGGCGCATTGGTAGCACATGCAAGAGGAATTGCGCGCTGATTATGCCGTCGACAATTGAACTCCAATGGCTGAGAAATAGATGGAAAGCGCGGCGGAATTGAGCGGAGATTTTGGAGGCGAGCAGCCTTAGGCGGTGTCAGCGGCACATTCACGGCCGTGCAAGTAGTAAGTGCCGGCAACATAATTGGAATTGATTGTTGCTGCAGATGGTGTAATTAAATTCTGTGATAATATATGGGCCTTCAGCCTTCTACATGGTGTTTATTTGGGCCGTTGGAAGTTGGTTGCTGCTATTTATCAACAAATTAATTGATTTTACAGGATAGAGTGTTCGAGCACAGAGATTGCATATAATGTCCAAATGTAAATCTACTGCATAAGTTAGGTATGGTAGATTGGAAAATGGAAACCACCCAATGCTATTAAACTACTTGATTTTTGGCCACATTTTTATTGTTTTTTACAAGAAAACAATAAAATCATTCAACGAAATCAACTATACAAAACTTATACAAGAAAACACAAAACAACCAAATATAAAACTAGTGTTTAGAGTCGGTTCATATTTACTGAACTGAGTTGAACTGAATTGAAATGAACTGAACTGATTGGAGTTAAACTGAACAGAACTGAACTAATTGGCAAGCTAGTCTTTAGACATGTTTTTTCTCACACACAGAAGGACAGAACAGGACCCCCAAAAATCAGGGACCCATAATTAAAAAAAAAAAAAAAAAAGAATTATAACCTTCCATATTCACCTTCTTCCCCGTAAAATAACACCATTTTTTAACTAAAACCTAAAAATTCATCCTAAATCTTTAACTTTGCCTTTTAATTTCCAAAACAAAATTAAATTGATTATGAAGATATAATTGATTATGACAAAGCTAGTTTTTTACCATAAAAAGTGCCTATTTTGCCATACATAAAACAATTGATATGGCTATCCCTTTTGCTTTCAATTGGAAAACCTTCTGAAAAAGAAAAGTTCCTTACAAATATAGAATGTTTGTTTGGAATTGTGTTCTGTCCATTCTTCCTGTGGGTAGCAAAATAAAATTTTTGATCCCTAATTTTGATCCTATCTGTGCTTGTTGTAAACAAAAAGAGGAAAGTCTAATTCATCTGTTTAGAGATTGTCCCAAAGCTTCTGAGGTTTGGCAACTGATTTTCAAACATATCAAAAGACCCAAAATTTTTGAGAATAATGCTTTCTTTGGAGATTCTTAGAATAATTGGATTGTTTGTAACCTCTCCTAGACTAATCAATAATGGGTGACTACTTTCATGTTGGCTTTATGGCATCTTTGGAAAGCCAGAAACAGAATCATCTTTGAGGAAGCAGTTTACTCAAAGACATCTGTTTTCAATGGCTTTATAATTGATCACCAAATTACTAACCATGTTTTGCAGGATGTTGTTCAAGGAAAAGGAAAGGCCATTGCTGTTGCTAGGCCTCCAAGATGGGTGGGACCTCCCCCAGGTTTTGTGAAGCTAAGCGTGGATGGAGCCTGGAAGAGTTCTTCTGAGGCAGCTAGAGGTGGAGTCATCAGAACTCCTTCTAGAGGATGGTACATTGGCTTCTCAAGCAAATACAATGCCATCACTCCATTGGCTGCTGAACTCTATGCTATCAGAGAGGGATTGGAGATGCTAAGGAGTTCAAGATCAAGTTTATGGAGGTGGAAACTGATGCAGAAGTTTTGATTTGCATGCTCTCTACGTACTGCTACCACCAACCCTCACCATGAAGTTGCAGCTGTTCTGCTGGATGTTGCAAATCTGCTGACTCTGAAGTGCTGGACTATTTACATGGTTCACATTCCTAGGGAGAGGAACAAAGTGGCTCACAAGCTGACCCAATATGCTATGAACATGACCCTAGGCCATAAGATGCATTTCTCAGTGCCTGATTGTGCTAGAGCTGAGGCTAAAGCAGATCTAGCAGATGTCCATGCTGCTAACCAATTCAAGTTCGATTGCATTTTTTTGCCCCTACTACGTGGTAGCAGTGTATGTTTACAACTCAACAGTAGGCTTCTGTTAGCTATTAGTATGTATAGCTATTTTGGGTTCCACAGCCCTAACAAACTCAGTTCTATTTTGAATATTACTCATTGTAGAGAGTACTATCAATGGAGCAATACTGCTCATTTAAGGCATTAGCCTAATATAATTATCGTCGCTTTGTGTTAAAAAAAATGAAGATATAATTGAGGATTTTGCTTCAAAAAATATTAAAAGGATGACACTTTTTAGATAAAAAGTTTTTGTTTGTTGTTTTATTGAATTACAATTAAACTTAGTAATATGAATATTTTAGCTCTATAATAATTTGTAGTACTGTACTTAAAAAAAAAGCCATTTTATAATTATAATATTTATTGAAGGGTCCAATTTTAATAATTAGAACTGGGCCACCAAATTGTTGGAGATGGCCATGCTGATTGAAGTTGAACTGAACAGAACTAAACTAAACTAAAATTAACCTGAAGTGAACATGCCCTTAGCCCGGGCGATGCCTCGGGTCTATACGTTAACTATTATTTACTTCGTATTATAGTTTTCATGTATTATATAAACTTAAATATTTTTATTATAGATTTAGTTGGGAAAAAAAAATTTGTGTCATACATTAACTATATAAAAGAAGAATAAATAAACAAAAGTATTAGATAGCAAAGATGGTACGACTTCTTATTAAATTTCTAATAATAGACTCGAGTTCAATTCTTGACATAAACTGCTACGTGACGTGTATCCTTGATTAATAACGACTTTTAGGAAAATTTGCAAATTGCATCCATTTAAAGTTCGTATTTTGCAAATTGCAGCCATTTAAATTTTTTTTTGCAAATTGCAGCCCAAAAATTCGTATAAATTGTAAATTGCAGCCTGATTCAATTTTTTCATCATTTTACATGTGAAAAATCTTCGCCTAAGGTTTAGACTACTTTTCCTTCATTTAATATTCCAACTAATTCTAAAACACAATTGACATTTAAACAAAATTAGATATTAACGATCAATTACTTAAATATAGTCTATTACATTTAGATAGTTCTATCACCTGTCGTATTCGTGAAACTCCCAAAGATAACAACCTCTAATACATCTATCTATAGATATATATTAAAAGTCGGGAAAATTTGCAAATTGCAGCCATTTAAAGTTTGTATTTTGTAAATTGCGGTCATTTAAAAATAAAATTGCAAATTGCAGCCCAAAAGTTCATATAAATTGTAAATTGCAGCCCGATTCAACTTTTTCATCGGTTTACAAGTTGAAAAATCTTCGATTAAGGTTTTAGGGGTCATTTCATCCCTTAGGGACCCGAATTGAGCTCGGAATTAGCAAAAAAATAACGTAAGTGTCTCATATTTACAGTTTCCCACAAATCGATACATTTTTGTTACGCAAAACAAGATACTTGCGTTATTTTTTTTTGCTTATTCCGAGCTCAATTCGGACCCTAAGAGCTAAAATGGCCCCTAAAACCTTAATCGAAGATTTTTCAACTTGTAAACCGATGAAAAAGTTGAATCGGGCTGTAATTTACAATTTATATGAACTTTTGGGCTGCAATTTGCAATTTTATTTTTAAATGGACGCAATTTGCAAAATACAAACTTTAAATGGATGCAATTTGCAAATTTTCCCGACTTTTAATATATATTTATAGATAGATGTATTAGAGGTTGTTATCTTTGGGAGTTTCACGAATA
Organism: Chenopodium quinoa; assembly: GCF_001683475.1. NCBI lineage: Eukaryota > Viridiplantae > Streptophyta > Magnoliopsida > Caryophyllales > Amaranthaceae > Chenopodium > Chenopodium quinoa. The sequence goes on along the minus strand of NW_018742204.1, from coordinate 13,424,609 downwards.
CGACAGGTGATAGAACTATCTAAATGTAATAGACTATATTTAAGTAATTGATCGTTAATATCTAATTTTGTTTAAATGTCAATTGTGTTTTAGAATTAGTTGGAATATTAAATGAAGGAAAAGTAGTCTCTATAATATGCTGACGAGTGAGGAGTTGAGGAGATGGTGGTGGTTTAGGTGGCAATCCAGGTGGTAACTATGTAAGAGAGGTGGAATGAGATGATTAAAAAAAAACCAATTTAACTGGTTATAGGTTAAAGGAATCATTAATGAAAGATTCATGTTAAAAGTGAGATTGTTTTTGAAATTTCTAAGGGCGGGTGTGTTCATAGATGAGTAGAAGACATAGCAAGGGCAGACCTATTTAGGGTCCTGGGTGGCACGGGCCCCCCCAAAAATATTTTTTTCTATTTATTTATTTAGGTAAAGGTATAACTTTATAGGTTAAATACAATTTTGATAAAAATAACATTAATAAAGTTTGTCATAGTGGTAATGCATTGAGTTTATATATGTAAAGAGTCATAGGTTCAAGCCTCACACAAGTGTTTTTTCCCCCCCTATTTATCACCCCTCCACACTAAATATTCTACATCCGCTTTAGAAGAAATTTTTCAATGAGAAAGTCCAAGTTATCACCTTAACAAACAAAATACAAAATCATAAATAAATCAACAACTTTTTCTATTCATCATAATATTTTAGTTAAAAAAAAACCCCCTCTTTTTTAAATAGGATAATTTTTCAAAAGTAACATGACCTTTCAGCGGTCTTCCAAAAATGAAACGACCTTTAGATTATATTAAAATAACACGACCTTTGACACATATTATCCAAAAATAAAACGAAAAATCGGTAACTTGTTTTACAGGTTACATTTGACACATGTCTAATTGTAATTTGTTAAGATTTTTTATATTTAACATTATATTAATAATAATGATCTTATATAATAAAAAAATAAAAAATAAAAAAAAAACTGAAATTTTGAAGAAAAAAAATGAAACACCACCATCTTCCTATGAACCTCCACTACCTCGACAACCACCACGAACTCCCCCAGAAACCACCCCAATTTAGCCAGTCACATCTGGAACAACCCCTCTTCCCAGCACCACCATCGAAACCGCCTTCCCTCTCACCCTCATACTTGAAACAAACCCATGAATCCCCACCCATCACCTTTGAAACAAACCCACAAAACCACTAACAAAATTGTAAATTAGGGAAATGTCAAATCAGAAAACACCGCCCTATCTCCCTATATCATCATGAAACCACCGATCCGCCCTTGAAACCCTAACATAAATGAAAATAAATAGCTTGCTTGGAGGTTATGGGGGTGCTAGCATCTGAAAATGTAGTAGGGAAGGTGTAGACACCCATTTGTGTCTCCCCAAAACCAAACCCAGCGATGAGTACCTTTCGCGTCGAATCATAATCGAATAAAGCGAAAGTGTGGAAAGTCTAGTGTTGCGGAAAGTTTTAATTTCTTTTCTCTTCTCTCTGTTTTTGAAAACTTATTTTAAGAAAACAGCCAATCCAGTTTGTTTGGTCCATGATATGGGTCCAATAGTAGTGTAGTTGGATGGATCTTGACAAGAGCTTTCCAACGATATGTTATAAGCCCAATTCCGATGAATATTGAGGAAGTTATGGCCAATTTACTGAATTGGGCCCGGTTTGAGCCTTATATGCGGCCCAATGATCTAGGGGAGGGCCTAATATGATTTATCATTCCAAATGCAATTAGGAATGGTTTTAGTCTTCTAGATTCTTCTAGAAGGTTCTTTTCATTCCTAATTCAATTAGCATTGATAAATTGACTTTTGTTGACTTTTCAGAGTTTTAATTAAAATCAAAGAGCATTTTTTAGGGAAATACGATTTTATCCTCCTGTACGACAATTTTTATCTGATTTTAAGAAAACGCGTGATTTTCTAAGTCAGCGCCAAACGCCAGCTGTAGCGCCTGGCGCCAACTTTGGCGCTTGGTGCCAACAGCCAGCGTTGGCGCTGGTTCAGTTTTACGTGCGCCAGACTCTGTTTTGATATTTTATCTTTTTGGCTGATTTTCTCTATAGATAACGTATTAAAAACTCCGTTTTCGATAACCAGTTTTCATCAATTCTCATCAATTCTCTCTCATTGTCTTCAATAATTATTCACCAACTCTCATCAAGTTTTCTCTTGATTACTCTCTCTCTCTCTTTTTCTAAACCAGTTTTTCTCAAATACAAAATTCTGCATTCATTAGATCTAGAAACACCTAGCATTGTTCGAAGTTGTCTTCGCCCTAGACGTGAAAGGTTTAATTTCTGAGGGTTTGGTCCCAAATCTCTCTTTTAATTATTTAATTTAATTGTTTTGATTATTATTTTCCTTGAAGTTACTAACGTGTGTATTTTGTTATTAGAAAGAGGTACGAGGCATCAAAGTAAGTGCTTTAATTGGTTTTTATTGATGTTGTGATATAGAAATCATGCTTAGATTGTTATTTTGATTCCTAGTATCATGTCTAGGGTAATTTTAATATCAAGTATGATTAAAAGTACGATGCCTTTTGTTGACTCGAATGAACAATACAAGTGGGGGGGGTGAATTGTATTGTTGAGGAACTAGGGTAATTTTTGCGGAATTCTTACAGAAACTTAAACAAAAACTTTAAAGTGCAAGAGAGATTTTACGTGGAAAACTTCTTGGCCCTAATCAAGAAGAAAAACCACGACCACAAGGGATTTTAATCACAACTCTTAATAATAATAGGGCAAACAACCTATTACAAATTAAGACTTCTAAACTCGAGTTCCTCTACGAACTTAAGTTCCCCCTAAACTGATTCCTCAATCAGTTGAGCTCTCAAATCTCTCTCTTTCTCCTTGCTTCACTCAAAGCAATAACACACTCTAGAGTTTACCTAAACTCTACCCCAATACAACTCAAGATAAAACTACTAAGATGCTAAGTACAAAGACACTCAAGGACTTAAGTGGATTTTTGACTCTTTTAGAAAAGCTAAGAATCGTAATGCTCAAGTGTGCTTTTCAAAACAGAAAACTAATCCTATTTATACAGGAGGAAAGCAGTTGAAAACCTTACGTTTGCCTTAACTCCCACTATACCACAACTTCCATGAAATAAGGAAGTGCAGTTCGTGGATGCTTGGGCAGCAAGCTGAAGCAAACAATAAGGAAGTGATTCCTTTATTTTCTCAACCTCCTTTACCAAGTAAAAGTCGTTTTAAAAAATAGTTTTACCAAGTCAGATTTTCCAAAATATTAGATTAAAATCAGAACAGAAAATCTTTTAATAAATAAGATATTTTTACTTAAAAGATATTTTTCCGAAATAAAATTAAATCTTGTTAAAGAAAGGAAAAATAAAATCTTTATAAACTAAAATTCAATCCACTTAAATCCTATCAATTAACAATGTACTTAACATATATACAAGAAGCCTAAAATAAATAATAAAGATACAATAGACTCCTTGGAACATAGTGAAGCTTCGACTTTGGAGCTTCAGTTCCTCACTCAAGGAACTTGGCTTCTGATTGTCTTCTATGCTCGTCCATAGCTCATCCTTTAGACTTGTTCCATGCTCCATTCTAACTCTAGAACCTCGTTGCATATAAAACCTGTCAAGTACATCAAAGCTAATAGACAAAAGTTAAAACCCTTATGGGTTTGCTTAGGTTCCTTGAGTCATCATCAAAACTTAAGATCAACAATATTCCCCCTTTTTGATGAATGACAAACCTAAGAAAACTCACAAAATAAATTTTTTTTAAAAGACAATCAGAAAACAAAAAACTTAAAACAAAAATGAACTAGCTAAATTTAAACAAGGAACTGAATGAAAGTTATAGTTATACCTTCTATTATAAACGGATGGAGAGCTTGTCAACAATTGAGTTTGCCTTCTTTTCCCCCTTTTGGCATTCATCAAAATTAATGCACACAAATATACATATCTAAAACAGCACCATTTTATTGGTTTGTGTCCAAAGCATAGAACAAAGCACATATAGGCAGAAATAGTATGCAAATAGTCATAAAGCAAGCAAGCAACATCCATATAAACAAACTGATGTTCCTCCAGAACATCAAAAACAAAAGAAAATACCCTATTTAATTGTTTACAGACCAAAAGAAGCAAAATAAACCAAGTTTAATACAGACCAAGATTAAAAGATAGTTTGATATATGAGATAGGCAGAAAATAGGATTAGGCTGTAGAGGCTGGGGTCTTGTGCTCTTCTTCTGTTTCCTCAGCAACTTCTTCTTCAACAACAATCTCTTCCAGCTTCTTCAACAACTCAGCTTGGCCTTGAGAGAGAATTGAAGTGCTTTCCTTCATTGCTAAGGTGAGTTCCTTAGAAGCATGCACCAGGTCTCCTACTAGCTTCTCAAGAGCTCCAATCCTCAGGAGCAGAGTTGGTTGAGCATCAGACAACAGCTTGACAGCATCTTTGAGTGCCTTCAGTTCCAAGGTGGAACTCACAGAACCAGAGGCAGCAAATCCTGTACCTGCACTTATTGGAGCAGAGCGAGTGATAGATTCCTGCATAAATATGCCCTGTTCCCCCTGAACAAAGGCTTTCTCTTCACTGAGATCCACAAAAGCAGCTGGAGCCTCAGCTTTCGCTTTTGGCTTAACAAAGCCAACCTAATGCTCTTCCTTTTCCTAGCACCAGAAGCATTACCTTTCCTGCCCTTCTTTTCAGAACATTCTTCTTTTTCCTTATTTTCTTCCTCTCCCTCACTTTCCTCTTCTTCCAGCCATTTGTCCAACTCCTCTTCCTCAGTCAGAACCTTAACTCCTTCCTTAGCCTTAGAAGTTTGTTTAGGAAGGAATTGGGTAATACCATCAACAACATGCAAGTTTCTGCTTTCAAGGGTTTTGGGTTGAACAAAATGATTGGTTTGTATTTTGATATGTTCACAGTTCTCCACAGAAATACCAAAACTCTCAATGAGAGTAATGATCAGATTTGCATATCCAACCTTCAAATGGTTTGCAAGACAGTGGGTGAGGTGTTTTATCATGATGGAAGGGAAATTGATTTGGATTTTGTTTTCAAGGCAGTACATCAGCATAGCATCAAGGTGGTTAGCTTCATGCCTGTGCTGAGTTCTTGGAACAATGGCTAAATGCACAAAGATAAACAACAATTTTTGAATGGGAGAGAACAGATTATGATTAGTTTGAACTTTAGACACCTTTCCACCAATTGATTCCACAATATCTTTTATGGGCACATCACCTACACTTTTATCAGTAGCTCCTTTAAAATATTCATCAAACCCCTCATTCGGAGTTCCAAAGATAGCACATAAATAATCAGCATCAAAACTAATTTTCTTATTTTTAACTCTTGATACACAAACACCATCATAATTCTTAAAATTTTCACAGAATTATTTTAAAGGAGCATGAGCAAGCACATTATTGTAACTTTCACTAAACAGTTGCACCCAATTTTGAGACTCTAAGATGTCAAGTAATTCAGAATACTTACTTACTTCACACCATGGCAAGTTGATGCAGAAACCATGAATGAAGCGTTCAGAGCTTGCTTCGACTTTCTTTTGAAATGGAGACTTTTCCAACTGAATTCTTTCTCCTAATTCCTCCCAGCCCTGATCCTCAAGTTCCTCCAGCTTTCGTTTCTTTGACTCAGCAGGCAAGTTCTTTGGTTTTTCAACAGAGGGTTTTGTTTGATTCTCTTGCTCGATATCCATGGGTGAATCTTTTTGAGGGGTAACTTGAGGTTTTGGTGAAACATCCATGGGTGAATTCGCTAAATCGGTAAAATGTAGGGTGTATTTTACAGAGTGAGGAGGTGAGGAACAATGTGTAGGGTTTGGTGTCATTTTATAGGGGTGGAATTTTAAGGGATAAAAGGGTCGGTGAATGAATGTGAAAGGTTAATTGAATAGTGCAGGTGTCGTTTGATGAAGGATAGAGAAATTACTTTTAACTTGGTCAGTTTAAAGAATTAATGTGATTTGACATGAAAGGTCAAGGTTAAGTTATCAGAAACTTTGAATTGAATGCAAACAATCACGGGTATTTAATCAACAATTTTTGAGAGATGAATTTGAATTTTAAAAGATAAGCAATGAGAAATAATTCAAAATAAAAGATAAGATTTTAAGAGATAAAATTAATCAACTGATTAGTTAATTAATTCTCAAAAAGATAGAACAAAATCTTATAGATTATTTCGGAGGAACTAGGAACAAATCAACATAGTTTGTTATAACATAGACATGCCAAATGCAATTTTATTTCTTCACATACAACCACAATCCCATATGTAATGCCATACATTCTGTTGGGGTTTGGTGAGTCCGACTCACCGCGGAAACAAACCCCGACCCAAGGAACCACTCGCAATAACTAAAATCATAAAGCATAAATAAATAATCACTAAGAAAAGATAACGAATCTTACCCTCGAAGCGAGCTTCGCCCAAAAACCGGGGCTCTTACTTGAAAGCTACGAGCACGTTAAGCGCTGCGCCTCCAACGGTATCAACCCACAAAAAGGCGAACACAACTTTAAGGTCTACTACCTGGGGGTTAGCGAGGTCCGACCAAAACCCGAGTGTTATATGAGTTTAAGAGTTTTCCCAATATTATGGAATGCTTTTTTTAACTCCCACTCAAGCATCATTTCCAATGCCCAAAGTAGGGTATTTATAGGGAATGATGGAGTATGAAAATCTCTCCCATCAATGTGGGACAATGAGATTTTCTCATTTTATTTTAAAGCTAAAATAAAATTATTAAGAAAACTAGTAATAAATCAACAAGTGTCAAGCATACATGAGAGAGTAGGTGAGGACCACTTGGAGATGGGGACCAAACTTGCTCCCCACTCTCTCCCTCACCCTGTGCCACATGGCAATCCCACTTACTCCCATATTCCAACCTTCCCCTTATTCACGGCCCTATGGCCCGAGCCAAGTCATGAGCCAAGCCCGAGCCCGGCCCGAGCCCAGCCCGCACTTGGCCCGAGCCCAGCCCGCACCAGCTGCTGCTGTGGCGCGGTGCGGCTGCGGCTGCTGCTGTGCCTAGCCACGGCTGGCCGTGGCTGCAGCACGGTGCGCCGGCTCGTCTTGCCCCTAGCATTCGGATGCTCGGGGCACTCCGATGCTAGGGGTATGTTCGGGAATATTGTTGATTTATTATTATTTTGCGCGTCTCGTCTTTTATTATTTAGACTCGACTTCCGACGATCGGTTTCGACGCTCTAAGCTCGAATTACCGACGTCTAATTATTTAACACTCGGGCGACAAATTAATTTCTTCCGAATTAATTCGTCGAGTTGGTTCGCATATATTTGCTTGGGTGTGACCCGAAGGGTTCAGTCAAGATTAAGCTGTAATATTAATTATATTAATATTACTGATCGGAAGCGGCCTCCACCCAGGCATTCCGATCACTTGACCTTACTGAATATATTAGCTTTCTAATAATTCTGAACCCGCTATCAGAATAATACACTTGTTCGAAGGACACTATTCCTTTCAATCTCCCACTTGTCCTTCCGGACAAGTGTGCATTTAGTGTATAGCCCTTATCCTATGTCTCTTCATGTCTCTTCATGAACTACAGAGTAATATTACTAGTCATCTCTGTTACGTCCAGAAGTGTTTCTCAAAATCCGAGTTTGACTGTCAATAAGCAGATGATTTCTAAAATCCATCTGAGCACGGCCATGCATTTTTCACAGTCTCGCTCTTCGAGAGGCCTTGTAAACAACAAGATATGTTCCCTATTGTTAGTAGGGGGACATTTCCAGTCTTGTAATGTAGCTTCTCTTACTAAGAGGACTCACCTGCCCAATATCTGTCTTTATAATCCCCAGTTACGGCGGACGTTTGGCGGATACCAAAGCGGACCAGTACTCAAACAAGAGATCTCCCACTACTCATGGTCAAAGGAAAAGAGTTCCGATAGTAATAATGAGAAAATACTTATGACGATTTTTAAATCTCTTAAAGTATCCTCATAGGTCGATCCAGTATGGTTCTAAACCAATACCTGTGCAAATGATTTATATCCTCATAGCACAAGAAACAGTGCTATAAATCATACTACACACTAATCTCTGATGGTCATCAATCGTCCACAAAATATGACCTTGATTAGGGATAATTTTCGATTAAAATATTCAATGTTCACTTAATAGGTGTTTCTTTATCCAAGCCATTGACTTGATACCCTATTTTGAATATTTATTAAAATCGAATGGACTCATTATTTAATTCTAAACCACAATTAAATAGAGACGGAGTGATTTAAATTGCATGAAAAATTTTAATTACTCCAAAACTGAATGGTTCATCATAGTGCTTTACATCAACATTGTTCAAAATTTGATTAAAACACTATAAAATGGAATTCAAATCCAGTTCATTACATGCTTGATTCCCATTGCCTCAATGTGTTTGTTGTGCTTCACTTGAGGCAAAGGTTTAGTAAGTGGATCGGCTACATTGTCATCCGTTCCAACTTTGCAAATTCTGATTTCACCTTCTAACTTCCATTCTCGAATCATGTGAAATCGCCTCTAGACATGTTTGACCTTCTGATGTTCTCGTGGCTCTCTAGCCTGAGCAATAGCTCCATTGTTGTTACAATAGAGGTCTATTGGACCCTTGATGGAGGGTACAACACCAAGTTCATCAATGAACTTGCGAATCCAAACTGCCTCCTTAGCTGCCTCAGATGCTGCCAAGTACTCGGCTTCAGTTGAAGAATCAGCGGTTGTGCTTTGCTTTGCACTCTTCCAACTAAACGCTCCTCCATTGAGACAGAATATGTATCCTGATTGTGACTTAAAGTCGTCTCTGTATGTCTGGAAGCTTGCGTCGGTATATCCCTCAACAACCAATTCATCTTTACCACCATAAACCAGGAATTTATCCTTGTTCCTTTTCAGGTACTTTAGAATATTCTTGGCTGCAGTCCAATGCGCCTCTCCTGGATCTGATTGGTATCGGATCGTAGCACTTAAGGCATACGATACATCAGGCCTAGTACATATCATGACATACATGATCGATCCAATAAGCGAAGCATATGGAATTCGACTCATCCTTTCTCGCTCATCAAGTGTCTTTGGACATTGCTTCTTGCTTAAGGTTATGCCATGTGACATGGGTAGGTGCCCTCTCTTGGCTCCTTCCATTTGGAATCAAGCCAGTACCTTATCGATGTAAGTACTCTGACTCATTCCAATCATCCTTTTTTATCTATCCCTATAGATCTTGATGCCTAATATGTACTGAGCCTCTCCCAAGTCTTTCATTGAAAAACATTTCCCGAGCCAAGTCTTTACAGACTCTAGCAATGGAATGCTATTTCCAATGAGCAAAATGTCATCGACATATAAGACTAGGAAGGCGATGTCACTCCCACTGACCTTCTTGTAAACACAAGACTCATCTGGATTCTTGATAAAACCAAACTCACTGATGGCTTCATCAAATCGCAGATTCCAACTTCTACTTGCTTGCTTTAATCCATAAATGGACTTCTTAAGCTTGCATACCTTCTTAGGATTATTCTGGTCGACAAAACCTTCAGGTTGTGTCATATACACAGTTTCTTCCAAAATCCCATTGAGGAAGGCGGTTTTGACGTCCATCTGCCATACTTCATAATTGTAATATGCAGCAATCGCTAGAAGAATTCGAACGGACTTAAGCATAGAAACTGGAGAAAAGGTTTCATCATAATCAACGCCGTGAATTTGCCTGTAACCTTTTGCTACCAGCCTTGCTTTGTAAATAAATACATTTCCATCTTTGTCGGTTTTCATCTTGAAAATCCATTTACATCCGATACGTGTATAACCTGCGAGTAAATCAACCAAGTCCCATACTTGATTTTCAAACATGGAGTCCATTTCGTATTTCATGGCCTCTTGCCATTTTGCAGAGTCGGGGCTCGTCATAGCTTGCTTGTAGGTTGCCGGCTCATCTCCATCCACTACTAGGATGTCCAGATCTTTGGTTAATACAACACCGAGATATCTGTCAGGTTGAGATCTTAGCCTAGTCGACCTACGTAGGGTAATAAACTGAGCATTTGCATTGTCGGGTTGACTTTGCATATTTTGACTTTGACCAATGTCAATAGCTGCTTGGTAAGCACTTTGATTGTCAACTTGTCCTTGTTGCTCGTCCTCTCGAACTTTGTCGAGTTCGATTTTCCTCCCACTTGTCATTTTAGAGAGATGCTCCTTCTCCAAGAAGACACCATCACGAGCAACAAACACTTTGTTCTCGGATTTGTTGTAGAAGTAATACCCTTTGGTTTATTTTGGGTAACCCACAAAGTAAACCTTGTCAGATTTCGGATGAAGTTTGTCAGAAATGAGTTTCTTGACATATGCTTCGCATCCCCAAATCTTGAGAAAAGACAACCTTGGCGGTTTGCTTGTCCATAATTCATATGGAGTCTTTTCCACTGCTTTTGACGGAGCACAATTTAGAGTGAGTGCCGCAGTTAAAAGTGCATGTCCCCAAAAAGAGATTGGAAGTTCACTAAGACCCATAGTAGATCAGACCATGTCTAACAGGGTTCGATTCCTCCTTTCAGATACTCCATTCCATTGAGGAGTTCCCGGAGGTGTCAACTCTGAAAGTATTCCATGTTCTTTTAGATGGTCATCAAACTCTTGGCTCAAATATTCGCCACCTCGATCCGATCGAAGCGCTTTGATTTTCTTGCCGAGTTGGTTTTCAACTTCTTTCTGAAATTCTTTGAATTTATCAAACGATTCAGATTTGTGCGACATTAGATAGACATAACCATATCTACTAAAGTCGTCCGTGAAGGTTATGAAATACCGATAACCACTCCTTGCGGGTGTACTCATTGGTCCACATACATCGGTGTGTATTAGTCCCAATAAGTCACTGGCCCTTTCTCCTAACTTGGAGAATGGTTGCTTTATCATCTTGCCTAATAAACATCCTTCGCACTTCTCAAAGGATTCTAAATCAAACGAGTCAAGAATGCCTTCTTGTAGAAGTTTCTTGATGCGTTTGATGTTAATGTGGCCAAGGCGACAATGCCACAAGTAAGTTTGACTAGACTGTGTAGTCTTAGCTTTCTTTGTATTGGTATCAAACATTTGTCTAAAAACACGTGAAAGTGTCATTCCATAAATATGTTTAAGACATCAAAACAAAAGGTCTTGATTTGATGAAAATGACGTCCAACGTCGGAAATACATCAAAAGTATGGTAGATAAAACTCAATAAGTTCTACTTCTTTAGACAAAACATGAGATGACAAGTTTCTCTTGGATAGATCACTTCCATTCTACTTGTGAACTCGATTTCCTCTTGAAAAAGCACGACTCACTTAGTTCCTGAAAAAGGAGTGTTGTGAGTCAATTTTCCGGTATCTAATACCTTATAAAATTGCTTATATTCAAGTGTATAAGATGATACCTGAGGTTGAGGTTACTTTTCCTTTCACCTCATCATCCAGATACATGCTGCATTCTCTTTTGTAATGTCCGGGATTACCACAATAGAAGCAGCGCATCTTCCTCTTGTCTTTGAACTCCTTCTTTCTTTGTCTAAGGGCAAAGTTAGCCTTCTTGCAAGAATAGGTCTTTTGGAGCTCTTGGATGACTTCCCTTAATGACAGAGCATCCCTATTGGCGGTGAGACGCTTCTTAAGCCCCACATACCCCGAGTGAAGAGAGCTAAGAAGCATGTGAGCCGCTTGCTCGTCTTCCACCGGTTTGCCAATTAGCTCCAGGTGGTTGAATAACCTTGTCATGTTAATTACATGAGCTTGAAGTGGCATTCCGGGCCTAAGTCTCGCACTGTAGACTTTTCCCCATACCTCTTGTCTTTCTTTCGAGAGACATCTTTCTTGCGGTGGCTTGATCCTCATTTTGGAGAGTGACCTAGTCACATTCTCCACATGACCATCATAATTGCCCCTAGCACTCTTGGTGACCCTCATATTGACTACATCCTCAAGAGCTTTGAGCATCATGTCCGGAAAATAGCCGGAGAAAACCCCTCTCCATTGATCCGGGATGGAGTTTGCCATGAGTTTAGAATCTCTCTTGCAATCTATACTCCATACTTCATGAGCTTCATCACTCATGATCCCTTTCAAGTAGAAACTCGGGATCGGAGTGTCCAAGATATGCTCTAGGTAGCAATTACTGAGTGTCTTTCGGAGTTCATCTTCCCATTCCTTGAAGTTCACCAAATTGAGCAAAAATGGTAACTTTTCGGGAAGTACATAAGGTTGTTGTAATTAGTTGAAGACATGATTCTACAATTGAAAGAATTTTAATGAAAAAACATTCAAAATACTTAAATAAGATTGAATTTTATTCATGCAAATTTTCAATACTTATTTAACGTCTTATTCACACGTAAAATTTGTCCCTATTTTTGTGAAAATAAGGCGATTCCAAGATCCGAAGAAACAAAGACTGGTTAAGCATGCTTTGGCTTGTCTTAAGCACTCAATCTTCTTGGGTAAGCATTGCCTTTCTAATGGCTCTAAGCCACTCTTGGTTAGATAATCGTCGCATCTAATGCATCTTTGACAATGTATCTCTTTTGCCACGGTATGTAAGGACTCCTCACCCATACCGATGAGTTAAACCAAAACCAACGTGCACACCCGGTATGCCTTATGCCCCTTGGAGAAGTGATGGCACCTCACTTTGGCGTAGCCTACCATCACTCTCGTTCGGTTAATAAGTGTTGTTTGGAAAGGCAAGTTTGACTCAATATTATTAGGGACCTAGGATTTCTATGTTGGTTGTTTTAAGTGAACTTAACTAATCATCGCAACATCAAGAAAACCTAAACATGCATCTAACGAATAATTCACACATATATATAAGCATAAAATATAAAGCGAAATTATAGATGCATATTGGCAACTAGCATGACCCCTTGAGATCTTCATATCTTCAAAAGGTCTTCATTTGCAATTCGAGGCTTTGTCTTCCAAGATACGCCGTCTTCAAGATTTAACCAAACTATGCAAAAACTAGTGTCTACAACTAGGAAAGATCTAAATATTAAAGTACAAAAATACTTAACGGTGCGTAGACCGTATTTAGATTTACAAAAATACATAATGGCACGTAGTCCGTATTTTTTATCCTAGTCGGGTCCCACTAGTTGCCATTTCATAAAACCTGTGAGAGAGAATATATACATATATTCCATTCATCCATTCACTATTTGTGAATGGCCATGCAATTTACAAATTAAAACAAAGTAAAATGCATTTAAACAACGCGCGCTCTAGTAACTAATCTAGGTGGTTAATCCGATTAACACGCCTAATTAAAACTAGTCAAAGTTGTGTAACCGATTATATAAATTACGTCATTAATAATTGAAGCTCCCACTAAGCATTTCCTTAATTAATCTAATTAATTAAGTCGGTAGCACCCAAACTTGTCAAAATGAAATTTTGCCAATGCCGCTCAAAACCGAGGCCTAGCCTCCCAAAATTTTAATTAAAATAAACAAAGTTAATTAAAATAAGTAAAACGGCAAAATTAGCAACATCAAGCCTACTATGGCTAGCCACCTCACCGCACCAAGCATACACACACGCCAAGACCACGAACACACGGCCCACGGCACACGGCCGCAAGCTGCTGCCACGGCACAGCCGCGCGTGGCTGTTCCAGCCCGCACCTGCTGCCGCGCGTGTGCTGCTGCCTAGCGTGGCTGCTGCCGCGCGTGTGGCCGCAAGTAAGGCGGTGCTGCCACCTTGGCAGCCACATATGGGCTGCTATGCAGCCTGGCTCGCCAAGGTGATGCAATGCCTCGTTTTGCGTGCCACGACCTCGAGATTTGATCCCTTTTCGCGAGACAACAATAATTAATTCTAAATTAATTTTAGAACTAATTTAGAGAGCAAAATAAAATTTTAAACAAGTCTAATAAAATTTTCAAAGTGCAAATAACCAAAATAATTCCAAGAACCATTCTTAATTAAATTGGTTTAGCTTGGTGCAACATAAAATTGAGGCAATTTCTCACTTTCAATTTAATCAATTTAAATTAAACTTGAGAATTTGACAAAGTAAAGGGAAGTTGGAAAAATATGAACTTTAATGTTCAAATGAAAATTCCAACATCTAAATTTTGTGAATCCTTGAAAATTATATCTTCCAACATGAAGATAACCAAATTTCTATCACAAAAATCGAAACTTTATGTTTCCAATCAACTCAAAATGATTAAAACATCAAAGTTTAACACAAAATGACATGGAATTTAGTGGTATTTAAAGTTTCAATCACTTATCACAAATAAAGATTGAATCTTTAACACTATGGAAGCCTCAAAATTAAAACTTTCACACTAAAAAGCAATTAGTTTGCAATTATGTGAAAATAAATCAACCTTTAAGCATCAAATACTACCAAGTAAGTGTGCTTTAAGGGGACATAAAATTGCAGAAAATTATGCAAATAATCACCCATATAATCAACAATTTATGCCATTAATTTCAAGGTTAGAAAAGACTTAAAATTTTTCGTCAAAAACGAAAAACCCCTCGAAAAAGGAATTTCTGGTCAGAATTTGGCTAAAATCACAAGACCCTTTGGGGTGAAAAAACCTTTCTAGAACACGTTTTCCACCCAAAATTCACTAGTCTTGGGCGAAAATCTGGGTTTTGGGCCAAAATCGACATTAAAAACGGGATTAAAATAAATAAAATCGAGCTACTAATCTAATTAGCAACTTAAACCAGAAAATTAAGCCAAAATAAACCTTGAAAAATATGATCATAAAAATAAACGAGCGGGGCTCCGATACCGCTGTTGGGGTTTGGTGAGTCTGACTCACCGCGGAAACAAACCCTGACCCAAGGAACCACTCGCAATAATTAAAATCATAAAGCATAAATAAATAATCACTAAGAAAAGATAACGAATCTTACCCTCGAAGCGAGCTTCGCCCAAAAACCGGGGCTCTTACTTGAAAGCTACGAGCACGTCAAGCGCCGCGCCTCCAACGGTATCCACCCACAAAAAGGCGAACACAACTTTAAGGTCTACTACCTGGGGGTTAGCGTGGTCCGACCAAAACCCGAGTGTTATATGAGTTTAAGAGTTTTCCCAATATTATGGAATGCTCTTTTTAACTCCCACTGAAGCATCATTTCCAATGCCCAAAGTTGGGTATTTATAGGGAATGATGGAGTATGAAAATCTCTCCCATTAATGTGGGACAATGAGATTTTCTCATTTTATTTTAAAGCTAAAATAAAATTATTAAGCAAACTAGTAATAAATCAACAAGTGTCAAGCATACATGAGAGAGTAGGTGAGGACCACTTGGAGATGGGGACCAAACTTGCTCCCCACTCTCTCCCTCACCATGTGCCACATGGCAATCCCACTTACTCCCATATTCCAACCTTCCCCTTATTCACGACCCTATGGCCCGAGCCAAGTCACGAGCCCAGCCCGAGCCCGGCCCGAGCCCAGCCCGAGCCCAGCCCGAGCCCGGCCCGAGCCCAGCCCGCACCAGCTGCTGCTGTGGCGCGGTTGCTGCTGTGGCGTGGTGCGGCTGCGGCTGCTGCTGTGCCTAGCCGCGGCTGGCCGTGGCTGCAGCACGGTGCGCCGGCTCGTCTTGCCCTAGCATTCGGATGCTCGGGGCACTCTCATGCTAGGGGTATGTTCGGGAATATTGTTGATTTATTATTATTTTGCGCGTCTCGTCTTTTATTATTTAGACTCGACTTCTGACGATCGGTTTTGACGCTCTAAGCTCGAATTACCGACGTCTAATTATTTAACACTCGAGCGACGAATTAATTTCTTCCGAATTAATTCGTCGAGTTGGTTCGCATATATTTGCTTGGGTGTGACCCGAAGGGTTCAGTCAAGATTAAGCTGTAATATTAATTATATTAATATTACTGATCGGAAGCGGCCTCCACCCAGGCATTCCGATCACTTGACCTTACTGAATATATTAGCTTTCTAATAATTCTGAGCCCGCTATCAGAATAATACACTTATTCGAAGAACACTATTGCTTTCACATTCTAATGCTTAGGACTATGTTTTCACATATTCATATTGTGTAAGATACATATAATGCATGCATGATTGACTTATACCTTAGGGTAACTTGAGGTCTTCTTAACTCAATTGTATCATACCAAGTTCCATGCACATCTTTTCAAATTTGTCCCTGCTCAAAGGCTTAGTAAGAATGTCAGCAATTTGATTTTCAGTTTCACAAAAATCTAACTTAATTAAGCCTTTTTCCACATTATCCTTAAGGAAATAATGCCGTATGTGAATATGTTTCACACGAGAATGATGAACTGGATCTTTTGAAATGCATATGGCACTAGTATTATCACAATAAATAGGAATACAATTATACTTCATACCAAAATCTCTTAGTTGTTGTTTTATCCAAAGTACTTGAGAACAGCAGGAAGCAGCTGCCACATATTCAGCTTCAGCAGTTGACAAGGCCACTGTATTCTGTTTCTTGGATCCCCAAGAAACTAGGCATGGCCCGAGAAACTGAATCATTCCTGAAGTACTCTTCCTATTCACCAAATCTCCTGCATAGTCAGCATCTGCAAAACCTTTTAAATCAAAAGTATCACTTCTAGGATAGAAGAGACAAAGATGGTCAGTTCCTTTGAGATATCTTAGGATCCTTTTTACTGCTGTAAGGTGTGACTCCTTAGGATTAGATTGAAATCTTGCACATAATCCAACACTAAATGCAATATCAGGTCTGCTAGCAGTTAAGTATAAAAGGGATCCAATCATACCTCTGTATTTGGTTTGATCTACACTAGTTCCTTGTAGATCTTCATCTAACCTTGTGCCTGTTCCCATTGGAGTATGGTTGGTCTTTGCTTGGTCAAGGTTATATTTCTTCAGCAGTTCCTTGACATACTTTTGTTGGTGAATTGCAATACCTCTTTCAGTTTGTTTGATTTGTAGTCCAAGAAAGAAGTTGAGTTCCCCCATCATGCTCATCTCAAATTCACCACTCATTAGCTCAGCAAAGTACTTGCACAAGTTTTCGTTAGTTGCTCCAAAAATAATATCATCAACATATATTTGAACAACTAGTAAGTCAGTTCCTTCAGATTTTAAAAACAAAGTTTTATCTACTTTACCTCTTTTAAAATCATTTTGAAGAAGGAACTTAGAGAGCCTCTCATACCAAGCTCTAGGTGCTTGTTTCAGCCCATAAAGAGCTTTATCAAGATTAAAGACATGATTAGTAAATTGGGTATTTTCAAAACCAGGAGGTTGTTCCACGAACACCTCTTCTTCAATAAAACCATTTAAGAAAGCACACTTAACATCCATTTGATATAGTTTGAAACCCATAAAAGAGGCAAAAGCAATTAAGATTCTAATAGCTTCTAATCTAGCAACAGGAACAAAAGTTTCTTCAAAGTCAATACCTTCTTGCTGATTATATCCCTTCACAACAAGTCTTGCTTTGTTTCTCACAATTGTTCCGTATTCATCCAGCTTGTTCCTGAATACCCACTTAAGCCCTATAACCTTTTTGTATTTAGGTTTCTCTTCAAGATGCCAGACCTTTTTCCTTTCAAACTCATTGAGTTCATCTTGCATGGCAATTATCCAGTCAGCATCCTTTAGTGCTTCATCATGATTCCTTGGCTCAATAATGGATAGGAAGGCTTGAAAGGCACAGAAGTTCCTCAACTGTGATCTGGTCTGAGTTCCTCTACCAATATCACTTATAATAAGGTCTATTGGATGAGAGCCTCGATATCTGAATGGCTTTGGTTGAAATTCTCTGGCAGGAACTCCTATTTCAGGCACTTCTTCTTCAGTTTCTTCTCCATTTTCTTTGTTGACAGGTTCTCCATGATCTTGTTCCTCCGGGTTTTCTTGATTAGGAACTTCAACATTTTCTTTATGTTCCTGCTCAGGTTCCTCTCTTACTTCCTTGGTTTTCTTGGAGGTTTCTTCATCTTCTTCTCTGTCTCTAATCATACCAATTTCATAATCATTATTGTCTTGTTCCTTCACATTCATAAACATATTAGATTCATCAAATATCACATGAATGCTTTCTTCTACACACAATGTATTTTTATTGTAAACTCTAAAAGCTTTGCTATTTGATGCATAGCCAAGGAACACAACTTCATCACTTCTTTCATCAAATTTTCCTATGTTCCTTTTCCATTATTATGAACGAAGCACCTGCATCCAAAAGCTCGAAAGTGAGAAATATTGGGTTTCCTGCCTTTAAGCAGTTCATAAGGAGTCTTATTGATGATTGGTCTCATCATAACTCTGTTAATAATATAACATGCAGTATTAATAGCTTCAGCCCAGAAGTTTCTTGGAAGACCACTTGCTATGAGCATAGTTCTTGCCATGTCTTCTAGAGTTTTGTTCTTCCTTTCAACTACTCCGTTCTGTTGAGGAGTTCTTGGGGCTGAAAAGTTATGATCCATGCCATTTTCTTTGCAAAAGTCATCGAATCTTGAATTCTCAAATTCAGTTCCATGATCTGATCGAATGTGGATAATTTGATTTCCACTTGACTTCTGTACTCTTTTGGCAAAGGACACAAATTCATCAAAAGTTTCATCCTTGCTAGTTAGAAAAATCACCCAAGTAAATCTAGAAAAATCATCAATAATAACTAAAACATATTTCTTTCCACTTCTACTTTGAACACGCATGGGACCACACAAATCCATATGAATTAGCTCCAATGGCTTTGTGGTGCTGACCATGTTTTTGCTTTTAAAAGAAGACCTGACTTGCTTGCCTCTCACACATGCATCACAGATATGTTGTATGAGGCACTTGACTGAGGGAAGCCCTATAACCAAGTTCCTTGCTCTAAGTTTATCCATGAGTGAGAAGCTAGCATGTCCAAAACGTTTGTGCCATAATAAGGGATCATCATTAATGGCACTCAAGTAGGTAAGGTTGTTCCTTGGAACAGAATTTAGATCCACAATGTATGTGTTCCCTTTTCTAGTTCCTTCAAGAACAACCCTTCCTGTTTTATCATTAATGATGTTGCATGAATCAGAGGTAAAACTTACAGAGTTTCCTTTATCACAAAATTGTGATATGCTCAGCAAATTGTGCATCAAACCCTCGACCAAAAGTACATTTTCTATTGAATGAGAACTGGACCTTCCTACTTTTCCTTTAGCAATTACTTCACCCTTTTTGTTGTCTCCAAAGGTCACAGTTCCTCCTGGATAGGCCTCTAGTGAGAGAAACTTTGATTTATCTCCTGTCATATGCTTTGAACAACCACTGTCGAGGTACCACGTGTTGTTCCCCCTCACTAGGACCTGCAAAAGAACTTATCGGTTAGATTCCGGAACCCAGGTTTCCTTGGGTTCTTTAGACGTTGAAGCAATATCAGATTTCTTTACCC
This sequence comes from Chenopodium quinoa, assembly GCF_001683475.1. Classification (NCBI taxonomy): domain Eukaryota; kingdom Viridiplantae; phylum Streptophyta; class Magnoliopsida; order Caryophyllales; family Amaranthaceae; genus Chenopodium; species Chenopodium quinoa. Next base: position 13,405,144 of record NW_018742204.1, on the reverse strand, counting down.
AAACTTGCCTAACATTCTTACTAACAGATTGTTCCTTCTTGTTACACGTGGCAACAAGATGACCAGTTTTACCACAGAAGGTACATACTTTATAACTAGGTAGGTCTACATATTTTTTCTTGCCCATATGCTTAGAACGTATGAATCCTAGACCTTCAGTTCTTTTGGTTTGAGCATTCTCTATCCACTTAGGAATTCCAAACTGGCTAATGCTTCTTTCTTTTCGAAGCTCAAGTTCCTTCTCCAATTTTTCCTTTTCAATTCTTAACTCGTCAAGATCATATTTTAATTTTTCAAAATCCTCATTAAATTTTGGCAAAGATTCAGAGGAGGAACTTGGAGACACTTCAGCATTAGCAAGTTTGTATTGAGTCAATTCTACATTAACCATGATATTCTCAAACTTGAGTTTCTCATTCATTTCTTTTAATAGAAGATTTTTGTCAAAAAGTTCAAAAAATCTACTTTGATCATCAGTTCGTTGATTCTCAATCCACGTACTGTGTTCCTTGCAGACTTTGAGAGCTCTTTGACATTCACCTAGACGAATACTAGTGTGAGTCCAGTCATCTTCCAATTCAAACACTAAATCAATGAGAGCATCTTTAGTATAAGTTTTAAGCACATTAGGATCAAGGAATACCTCTTTAGCAAGCTCATCGTTGTAAGCCTTTTCATCACGTTTGGCCATCAGACATAGATGAGATGTTTCTTCTTCAGGTTGTTTCTCTTCATCCTCACTTTCAGAATCTCCCCAGGCAGCAATCATAGCCTTCCTAATGTCTGTTTTATTGAAAGGAGTTTTGTTGTAGTTGCTCTTAACTTGTTCCTTTGCCTTTCCTTTGCCTTTCTCTGTATCCCAAAGTGGACACTCACGAATAAAGTGCTCTAGAGATCCACATTTGTGACAACCAGAGTCAGCTTTTGAAGTAGAGGGTTTCTTGGTGAAGTTCCTTGACTTGTTGTTTCGGTTGAACATTCTTTTGAACCTTCTCACTAGCATAGCAGCCTCTTCTTTATCGACTTCAGAGTCTTCTTGATCTCCAGCTTTGAGAGCCAAGCCTTTTCCTCGGTTTCCTTCACTGTTGCTTGTTCCTAGGTGCAGCTCATGGGTTATGAGGGAACCAACAAGTTGCTCAATATTGAACTTTGTGAAGTCCTTTGTTTCTTGTAAGGCTGTTACCTTGGCTCTCCATCTCTCATCTTGGGGGAGGCTTCTTAGAACTTTTCTGACCTGCTCATCAATAGGGATTTGCTTTCCAAGAGAAACAAGCTCATTAGTAATGTTAGTAAATCTAGTTAACATTTCCTGAATTGATTCTTTTGGTTGCATTTCAAACCGTTCATATTTTGACATAAGCAAGTCAATCTTAGAGCATTTCACTTCGTTAGTTCCTTCATGAGTGACTTGAAGTAAATCCCAAATTTCTTTAGCATTTTTACAACCCATAACACGGTTGTGTTCATTGGGTCCAAGTCCACAATGAAGTAATTTAACATCAAGTGCATTAATTTCCATTTTCTCAAAATCTTCCTTATCAAATTCAGACATGGGTTTAGGTACTACCTCATTTTCACCAGTGGTTTTGGTAATTTCGAAATCACCAACTTCGATCACTCTCCAAACCTGGTAGTTGTCGGCTTTGATAAAAATCTCCATCCTATTCTTCCAATAGGTGTAGAATTTTCCATTGAACATAGGAGGACGCTGCGTAGAGTAACCTTCTTCCAGTTTCTCGTGATTGTTCATCATGATTCCAGGAACTTAACTCGTCAGGATTTCCTGATTTCTTCAAGGAACCAGCTCTGATACCAATAGTTGACTCGAATGAACAATACAAGAGGGGGGGTGAATTTTATTGTTGAGGAACTAGGGTAATTTTTGCGGAATTCTTAAAGAAACTTAAACAAAAACTTTAAAGTGCAAGAGAGATTTTACGTGGAAAACTTCTTGGCCCTAATCAAGAAGAAAAATCACGACCACAAGGGATTTTAATCACAACTCTTAATAATAATAGGGAAAACAACCTATTACAAATTAAGACTTCTAAACTCTAGTTCCTCTACGAACTTAAGTTCCCCCTCAACTGATTCCTCAATCAGTTGAGCTCTCAAATCTCTCTCTTTCTCCTTACTTCACTCAAAGCAATAACACACTCTAGAGTTTACCTAAACTCTACCCCAATACAACTCAAGATAAAACTACTAAGATGTTAAGTACAAAGACACTCAAGGACTTAAGTAGATTTTTGACTCTTTTAGAAAAGCTAAGAATCTTAATGCTCAAGTGTGCTTTTCAAAACAGAAAACTAATCCTATTTATACAGGAGGAAAGCAGTTGAAAACCTTACGTTTGCCTTAGCTCCCACTATACCACAACTTCCATGAAATAAGGAAGTGCAGTTCGTGGATGCTTGGGCAGCAAGCTGAAGCAAACAATAAGGAAGTGATTCCTTTATTTTCTCAACCTCCTTTACCAAGTAAAAGCCGTTTTAAAAAATATTTTTACCAAGTCAGATTTTCCAAAATATTAGGATAAAATCAGAACAGAAAATCTTTTAATAAATAAGATATTTTTACTTAAAAGATATTTTTCCGAAATAAAATTAAATCTTGTTAAAGAAAGGAAAAATAAAATCTTTATAAACTAAAATTCAATCCACTTAAATCCTATCAATTAACAATGTACTTAACATATTTACAAGAAGCCTAAAATAAATAATAAAGATACAATAGACTCCTTGGAACATAGTGAAGCTTCGACTTTGGAGCTTCAGTTCCTCACTCAAGGAACTTGGCTTCTGATTGTCTTCTATGCTCGTCCATAGCTCATCCTTTAGACTTGTTCCATGCTCCATTCTAACTCTAGAACCTCGTTGCATATAAAACCTGTCAAGTACATCAAAGCTAATAGACAAAAGTTAAAGCCTTTATGGGTTTTCTTAGGTTCCTTGAGTCATCATCAAAACTTAAGATCAACACCTTTTATGTTCTTCCTAATATTTATGATTGTTAGTATCATGTTAGGGCTAAAGATTTGATTTTTATTGCTTAGTGACATGCTAGGGTTTGCTATTAATCTTGTTAGTATCATGCCTATGATCTTGCTATTATTATGCTTTAACATGATTATTATGATTATGATTATTATAATTATTATTATGATGGTTATTATTATGATTATTGTTTTGATGATTATGAATATTATAATTTTTATGATTATGTTGCTTGATATATATCTTGTTATTGCTTGATCACGCCTTTTATTGCATGTTTAAAGGGAATCTGTACTTGTAATCACGCTTAATAAGATATTTAATAATCTTGTTAGGGTTAATATGATTATAATTCAAGTGATTTCCAATAATAAATTTATTTGTGCATTAATATTCAACCAACATAGATAAACAGGTTTAGGGTAATCCTATTGATTGCATGTTAATATACGATCAGAATAAAGTAGAGGCCTATTATTAGGGCAGGTTCAATCTCTTTTAGATTGGATTTGTACCTTCATCCCCGAACCCTTATTTGGTTCAAGACTTTATGGAGTTGACGATCTCCTGGATCGTTAAGGGGTGTAACCTTCACCCTGTGAACGGTTTACAAGTTCCTAAAACTTGTTGGCGACTCTTTTGCTCTATCTTCTTTCCCTTTGGACGCCACCGTACTTTAGTGTATGATCACACTGGGGTTCAAGCTAGGGGATTATTGATTGAAATTATTCCCTACAGAAGGGGAACGAAATTGGAGATGAGGTAGGACGTAGGGTTGAAATCGGGGACATGCTGGGAAGGGGAGGACGGAAAAAGGGGACAGGAATGAAAGGACGCTGAAAAGGGGGTCGGGGGAAGCGTGACGCCGGCGAGGAGGGGTAGGACGACGCCGACGGGGATATGGGTAGTGGAGGAGGAAGGGTGGTTGGGCCGATGGAGCTAGGTGAGGGGTTTTTTCTTCTTATGATTAAGGTTTTTTTTTTTTTTTTTTTTTTTTTTTTTTTTTTTTTTATGTTTTAAGGTTTTTTTTAAAAAAAAATTGTAAAAATAAAAATTGACCAATGACATTTTAACACATTTCGCTGATAACCTATTAAACAGGTTACCAACAAGTCACGTTTCATTTACGGAAGATATGTGTAAAAGGTCATGTTAGTTTGAGATAATCTAAAGGTCGTTATATTTTTGGAATACCGTTGAAAGGTGATGAATCACATTTATATAGGATTTATAGGCACATTCATGCTAAGTTTATAGTTTCTTTTTAGGTCATTTAATTGCTTTTTAGGTCGCAAATTCATAAGTTGTCCATTTTGTGCTCTATTACGCTTCGTTTGTGTTTTCTTAATGTTTCAGGTAGTTTCTATAACTATTTGGACGCTTTCGAAGTGGTTTAGGAAGAATTGGACAATGAAAGGATAAAAAGTTGATAAATAGAGGTCTCTCAATGGATGATATGCATTTGTGGAAGCTTAGTATGAGATTAATATGCATGAGGAATGAATAGAGCATCCTCAAAGGTCGCTATGCATCTTTCGAAAATGAATTTGAGCTAGAAACGAAGGAAAACGATGTTTTACAAAGTGGCAAAACAGACCTTTGGTCACTCTTTTGATCATAACTTGAGTTCTACATATCGGATTTAATCGATTCAAGTTGCATTGGAAAATAGACTTGAAGAGATTTCCAACTATAGGTCGCAAGCCCCTATAAGCTTCCTAGATCTCAAGATACAAGCCTTTGAAATCAATCCCGCGAAGCTGCCAATCCATCGCCCAGCCATCAGGCGATGGCCGTGCTGTGCAAGCAAGTGTGAGCTGCTGCTTGGGGCGCTGGTTTTCCATCGCCCGATGGTTGAGTATCATAGCTAGATGTGGAGTCCAACCATCGGCCACCCATCGCCCGATGGGTGGTGCGCGCATTTGATGATCGAGGAGTCCTATGTGGACTACAACTCTTAAATTCGACCAATCATTAAACTTCTTTTGTTATTTTTATTTTCCTATTTTATTTAGGTTTAGGATAATGTAAATACTCGAAGGGATATTATTTTTTCCCTTATGCTTTTTTTATATCTTTTATTATTTTACGTTCTTTTTAGTTTTCTCTCAAACCCTAGTTTCTCATGGCATCTCCATGGATTCTTCCATGGATGATTCTTGGGTTTATTATTTCAATTCATTGAGGTATTTTATTTCTATTTCTTGTTTTTAATTATGTTTTATTCCTTAGATCTAGTTTTAATTATTTCTTCCATGTTTGAGTAGTTTATTTCTAGGGTTTGGGAATCCATGTTTATATGATGAATCTTGATTGATAATTTTAATATTTTGATTATTGATTTCTCTAATTGATAGCGTTTTGTTGTTAATCTTGCAACCTGATCAATTGTTTGATAAATTATTGTTAATAAGAGTATGAATCGAAAGATCTTACTTTTAGAGGCTTACCTACAATTACCAATTCTGATTATGTTAGCGACCGAACTACGTATGTTGAATTGAGAGTGTTAAGACCCGACCTTAGGCTTAGAAATTGCTCTAGATAATTGATTGATTGAATTGTTATTGATACTTGATAGATTTCGAACTATAAACATGGTGAACCATAACCCTAGATCTTTCTATTAATTGTTTTATTTCTTATTTCAATTAGAATATATATCTATCTCAATTTCGTGACATAGTTTAGTTTCTTCATACCTTGAAAGCTAGATTGAATAGCCATCTCTCTGTGGATTCGACCCTACTTACCCTACTACATGATTAGTTGGTTTTGTTAGGAATTTATTTTTGACTAGTGTACGACAACCTATCAAATTTTGACGCCGTTGTCGGGGAGACGGCTTAATTTGATTTGACTTTGTATTTTTTGTTGAACTAAACTTGTATATAATTTTATTTTTTTGTATACTTCATTTTTGTTATATTTTGTATGTACTTCCTTTTTGTTTTACTCTTATTGTGTTTTCATGGAGTGGTATGATTATAATTCGTATGGGATGAATAATCTTAATTATCAGGGGCAATATAATTATAATTCCGGGTATTGTAATGCTAATGTTTCTATGTTTGATACATCATATGATTATCAAAATTCACAAAATATATGCATGAATTCCTGTGAAATTTCTTATTACCCTAGCGAGTCTTATATGCCTGATTTTAATTCCTCTTACCAACCTCAAGTGGATAATTATACTCAACCCAATTCATCGGAGTGTAGGGAACTTTTTAATATGATGAATGAGTTTATTATTTATCAGCATGAAGAGCTTAATGAATTGATGCATGATTATCAACGTATTTCAAAATCTATTGAATTACTTGCTGTACAACAATATACTAACCAACAGGTGATACATGATGATAATGATATTGGTTTTGAGGATTGTATTTCAGTGGAGGAAAGTGCTAATTTGACTCATGATATTTACTCCCCGTCAAATGAAAGTATAGTAGAGGAGAATAATTTCCCATCTATTTATGATTCTAATGGTGAAAGTTTTTGGAATGATGATATAGAGGTAATGGAGAAGGAAGAACAACCAATTATCGTGAAGTCCTTGGTTGAGAAACCAATGGTTTTGGATCTTTTGGTAGTCGAAAATTTTGTTGACAAGCTTATTCATGAGGGTGAAGTTGAAGGTAAAAACATTTATGTTAAGCCTAACCTATCTCCCCTTCATATCCCATTTACCCATAGGCTTGATCTAGTTCCTTCATTCACTATGTCAAATCCTCCATATTTTCTCAAAATGTCTCCATTTCATGATACACTTGGTCATATGGACCTTGATGATTATTCAAAAAGGTCTACATTGCCCAAGGGGCAAGCAGGGTTAAGGTGTATACATTCTTTTTCTTTTTATTTTAACTTTTCTTTCTCTGATTATTTTTCTTTTATTTTTTCTAACCCCCTGTATTTCAAGATTAGTGTGCTTGCTATCAAGCCATATGTGGTGCTCAATGATATGTTTGCAGGGGCGTATGATAAGTTACTCAAGGCATTGGATTCTTCCGATTGATTAATTGAGTAGGGTCGTGCGGGACCTTAAAAATCAGCGCTAATTGGGAGGCAACCCAATTTCCTTTTTGTTTTTTGTTTTTCCTACTTCCTTTTTTATTTTTATTTTTTCGTTATTTAAATAATAAGTTAATGTGCGTTCTAGCGATGACGTATTTTACTAGGTACAAACATAGCCAAGTTCCTTGGTTATGTCGACTACCATATTACAACTACCGATTGTGGTGGAGGTGTCTATACCTTTTGACGCTCCCTTCGCTTACCCACCCTTTTGTGAGTTGTACCTCTCCCTTATTTATGCTTTAGTTCCTCTTTGTTCACATTGAGGACAATGTGATGTTTAGCTTGGGGGAGCATGATTCTATCATCACTTTATGCATGTTAGTTGTGTTTTAGATTAATTTTTATTGCTTTGTAGGTGTTGTATGGTTTGTACCATTCATTAGGAGTGGGAGTTTACATACAGCGAAAAAGAATGTATTGCTTTCTTAGTTTTTTTTTTAGTTGTTTTGATAGTGCATACTTGTGTCTATTTTTCATATTTTTTGATTTCGAACCGTGTGCGGATTTGATTTGACTCTCTTGAGCTTCTTTTGCTCTTAGTTATAATTCTAAAATTCACTCGGTCTGTGCTATACATTGCTAACTACCTGATATTGTGTGAATCAATTGAATGGTTTGTGGAAAGATTGGTTGTCCCATATCAAGTATAGCTAGCCAATTCTCTTGTTAGGTCACCTTACTTTGTGTTTGTGTGATTGATGCAATATGTTATTTGAATGACTTTGGCTTGAGATTTACTAGTAATTTGATTATGATTCACGCATGTTGCACATGATAAAGGCCATGTTCTGTAGGTAACCTTCAGATGATATTTAGATACATTTGTTCCCTTTTCTCACCCATGTTTTTGCCTTGCCCATTCATTGATATATAGCTACATTAAAAACCTCTTTAGCCCCATTGGTTACTAGTCCCAAGTCTAGCTAGTTTGAAGAGCTTATTGATGCGGTGTCGTTGTTTGTGTGTTAAGCTTTAATTTATGCAAAACATGGTGGAATAAAGATTGAAAAAAAAAGTTGTATTTATAGTTAAGAAGTGTTACTTGAAGATGTGAAGAAAAAAAAAGAAGGAAAAAAAAAGAAAAAAAATAAAAAATCTTGTTATGTGTACTTCATGGAAAAAGCCAAAGAATTGAAAAAAGGCAAAGAAATAGGAAAAAGAAAGAAAAAAAATTGTTCATGACGATGTATAATTAATTTCAATCTTGGTTCGATATAATGTTTTGGGGAAATTTGGTGATGTCAATCGGAGTTAGATCATTATTTGATCGCGTTTATGTTTTTGTTCCCCAAGTTGGCTTTTTACTCACATTTTCCTAAAATATTATCCTACCTCTTTACCTTAGCCCCATTACAAGCTTAAAAAGTCCTTTTGATCGGCATGTCTGTTTTGTGATTGAGTGAACATTATCTCTTGCTATCGTCAAGTTGCCCTTTGTTGCATCAAATATTTATATTCTACAAGGTGTGCGGCGAAGACTAGCTTGATTGGGAAATAATTTGTAGCCAAGTTTGGTTTCAATTGTGGATCATGATGTTAAGTGGTTCTATTTGTATCCGAGCTAGATTTTGGTCTTAATAACTTTAGTTTGATTGTTTGCTCGAGAGTCAGGTCGGTCTTATTCTGGTTCCTTGGAAGTCTTATTTGTCTTTCTCTTTTAATTGCTTTTTAGGTCGCAAATGCATAAGTTTTCCATTTTGTGCTCTATTAAGCTTCTTTTGTGTTTTCTTAATGTTTCAGGTAGTTTCTATACCTATTTAGACACTTTCGAAGTGGTTTTGGAAGAATTGGACAATGAAAGGATAAAAAGTTGATAAATCGAGGTCTCTCAATGAATGATATGCATTTGTGGAAGCTTAGTATGAGATTAATATGCATGAGGAATGAATGAAGCATCCTCAAAGGTCGCTATGCATCTTTCGGAAATGAATTTGAGCCAGAAACGAAGGAAAACGATGTTTTACAAAGTGGCAAAACAGACCTTTGGTCACTCTTTTGATCATAACTTGATTTATACATATTGGATTGAATCGATTCAATTTGCATTGGAAACTAGACTTGAAGAGATTTCCAACGATAGGTTGCACGTCCCTATACGCTTCCTAGATCTCAAGATACAAGCCTTTGAAGTCAATCCCGCGAAGCTGCCAATCCATCGCCCAGCCATCGGGCGATGGCCGTGCTGTGCAAGCAAGCGTGAGCTTCTGTGCTGGTTTTCCGTCGCCCGATGGTCGAGTATCGTAGCTAGATGTGGATTCCGACCATCGGCCACCCATCGCCCGATAGGTGGTGCGCGCATTTGTTGATCGAGGAGTCCTATGTGGACTACAACTCTTAAATTCGACTAATCATTAAACTTCTTTTATTATTTTTATTTTCCTATTTTATTTAGGTTTAGGATAACATAAATACTAGAAGGGATATTATTTTTTCCCTTATGCTTTTTTATATCTTTTATTATTTTACGTTCTTTTTAGTTTTCTCTCAAACCCTTGTTTCGCATGGCATCTCCATGGATTCTTCCATGGATGATTCTTGGGTTTATTATTTCAATTCATTGAGGTATTTTATTTCTATTTCTTGTTTTTAATTATGTTTTATTCCTTAGATCTAGTTTTAATTATTTCTTCCATGTTTGAGTAGTTTATTTCTAGGGTTTGGGAATCCATGTTTATATGATGAATCTTGATTGATAATTTTAATATTTTGATTATTGATTTCTCTAATTGATAGCGTTTTGTTGTTAATCTTGCAACCTGATCAATTGTTTGATTAATTATTGTTAATAAGAGTATGAATCGAAAGATCTTACTTTTAGAGGCTTGCCTACAATTACCAATTCTGATTATGTTAGCGACCGAACTACATATGTTGAATTGAGAGCGTTAAGACCCGACCTTAGGCTTAGAAATTGCTCTAGATAATTGATTGATTGAATTGTTATTGATACTTGATAGATTTCGAACTATAAACATGGTGAACCATAACCCTAGATCTTTCTATTAATTGTTTTATTTCTTATTTCAATTAGAATATATATCTATCCTAATTTCGTGACATAGTTTAGTTTCTCCATACCTTGAAAGCTAGATTGAATAGCCATCTCTCTGTGGATTCGACCCTACTTACCCTACTACATGATTAGTTGGTTTTGTTAGGAATTTATTTTTGACTAGTGTACGACAACCTATCAAAAGGTCATGTTATTTTTGATAAATTTTCCTTTTAAATATTTGCTCCATTTCTTCATGCGCGAAGTTTTAGGAGAAATTGGTAAAAATAATAAAATATGGATGTAGTGGGGTTGGTGAAAGAATAAAAAAAATGTACAAAGTAAACGTAGTGGAGAGTTGTGGGGGAGAGAGAATATGAAATTAATAAAATATAATTCATGGTGTGTCCACCAGGTGAGAGAAATTAATTAAATATTGTAAAAGCTTTCCAAATAAGGAAATAAAGAAAGTATTTACAAACAGACGAAATGAAAAGTAGAGCAAGTATTTAAAATCGAAGAGAGTAAAAAACAGTGGTACCCATGTATGACCAAAAAGTTATTGGTTTATTTACATTTTTGTCATTTTGTCTAGTCATTATAATATTTTTGTAAATAAATCAAAGGAAAATTTGATTTTAATAAATCTCACCTTTGGCCGATTTGCTATTCCCACGTTTGCATTATTTGTTAATAATCCCACCTTTATATAACATTCTCTTTTATTGGTCCCTAACTTGTTGGTGACCGATTTTAATAGGTTATGCACTAGTAGAAAAATACAAAAAGGCAACCCCTAAATGGCACCGGTTCAGACCAAACCGGTGCCAAAAACCGCCCTAAAAATAGGCGGGATTTTAAACCAAGAGTAATGGCACCGGTTCAGCTCAAACCGGTGCCAAAAATAAAAAGGGCACCGGTTTGAACCGGTGCCACTGAACCGTCCAATATTATAAAAAAAACCGGGTCAATTTTAATACCCTAAGCTTTCCTTTCACTCCGCCTCCCACTCCCCATTTCCTCTCCTCTCCTTCCCTCTCCTCTCCATTCTCTATCCTCTCTCTATCTCCCTTAGTTATTCTTTCAGAATCCATTTTCGATCTCCTCTCTCTCTCTCTCTCTCTCTCTCTCTTAATTCTTCTTTCATCTTCCTTCGATCTCCACTACCCTTAGATCCGCAGCAACCAAAGCCACCACCACAACAACAGCTGCCACAACAACATCCGCCACCACCACCACAAACTTCGAGCACCGCCTCCATTCCCACCGGCATCAACATCAACAACAATTTATGGGTTTTTGTTTTCGAGTTCTGGTTTTTTTTTAATTTTAATTATTTTTTTTTTTCGATTTTGTTTTTTTTTTCGATTTTGGGATTTTTTTTTTGTTTTTGGATTTTAATTGTTTTTTATTTTGATTCAAATTTTTCAATTTTGGTTTTTTTTTTTTCCGGATTTGTTTTTATTTTCGATTTTGGTTTTTATTTTCGTTTTTGGTTTTTTTTCGATTTCTGTTTTTTTTTTTATTTTATTTTATTTTAATTGTTTTTTTTCGATTCAAATTTTTTGATTTTGGTTTTTTATTTTCGGATTTGGTTTTTTTTTTTCGATTTTGGTTTTTATTTTCGATTTTAGTTTTTTTTTTCGATTTCTGGGATTTTTTTTTCGATTTTGGTTTTCTGGGTTTCAATTTCGATTGTGTTTTTTTTTTTTTCAATTTCTGGGATTTTGTTTTTGAATTTGGTTTTTCGGGTTTCAATTTTGATTTTGATTTTTATTTTGGTTTTTGTTTTCGATTTTTGGGATTTTGTTTTTGATTTTGGTTTTTTGGGTTGTCTGGTATTTTGTTTTCGATTTGGTTTTTTGTTTTTTTTTTCGATTTCGATTTTTTTTTTCGATTACAATTTTTGTTTTTAATTTCTGGTATTTTGTTTTTGATTTGGTATTTTGTTTTCTGGTATTTTGTTTGAATTAATGCTTTTTTTCTGGGTTTGAATTGTTAGGATTGAATTTCTTGGTTTTTTAATTTTTCTTAAGCTTATTTTTACCATTTTTTTCTGTTTTACTTGGTGCAGGTACAGATGCTAGAATATTGATACGTTTATATTGTAATTTTCTTTTTGATATACAAGTATATTGTAATTTTTTTATGATTTACAATGTAATTTTATTTATTTATTTATATGTTAGTTGTAATTAATCTGTATTGTAATTTTGTATTTGATTATATATTGTAAAATTTAGATTATATTGAAACCAATTCGATCTATATTGTGATGTTATTTTTTTTAGTTAATTTAATTGTTAAGTGAAAAAAAAAAACAAAAAAAAAGGACATTTTTGGCACCGGTTAACTGGTGCCAAAAGGAGGGATAAATTTTTTTTTTTGAGTATTTTTGGCACCGGTTAACTTTATGGCACCGTTTTTGAACCGGTGCCAAAAAGGGGGTTAATTGGCACCCCTCACATAGGCAGCGGTTCAAGCGGTGCCTTAGACCGGGTTTGAACCGCTGCCAAATGCCTTTTTTCACCTAGTGATGATACTACGTGTCACTTTGTTATTGGTTGGAAAAAAAAAATAATTAAACTATTCCAAAAAAAGAAAAACCAAGTCATTCCCAAATTCCTCGACGCCACCAAACCCCCACCCTAATTAACGCTGCCCCTCTTAAAACGTATAATAGTTGCACGGTTGGGTGACAAAAACAACTGCCAATAGGCTGGTGTGGCGTGGATACTTCGCCTGGTTGTTGCTTCGGCTAGGGACGGTCGCTAGAACGTATAATAGTTGCACGGATGATGTGGATGGGCTTTTAGTCTGCGTGCGTCGGTCGGCGCTGCTAAGGTTGCTTCAGCCTGACCGCGGTGGCAGGCTGTTGTGGTGGCCGGGCTGCGTATCTGGCTGCTGTAGTGGCAGTAACGGGCAACAGCTCAGTAACGGTTCCGTGTATTACAGTCGGAATGGGGTAGTTTTGGGGGAAGATGAGCGGAAATTGGGGTGGTTTTAGGGGAAAAGGAGGTGGTTTTCGCTGGGTGGGTAGTGGGGAGGGCCGACAGGCGGTTTCCGGCTGTAGAGGTGGGGGCTGCCGAAAGGTCAGTTGACGGAAAGGGCGGTGGCGTGAGGGTTGGTTGCATGGGGTTCTATTTCATTTTTTTAATTTTTTGTAATTTTCTTTTAATTTTTTGACCAAATCACTATGAGAATTCAAATTCACAAAACGAGACTTTTACGTTATTTTTTTTGCAAAATCTGAGCTCAATTTGGTCCCTCTAGGACTAAAATGACTTTTAAAATCTTTAATGGGACATTTTTTAGCACGAAAATCGAGAACAAAAAAATTAAATAGGTGTAAAGTGGGCCCCACTAACGGCAACATGAACGGAAGGATAACGGCAGGGGTACAACTTAATCACTTTTGGAACCTTGAGGTTACATCGTGGAACTTTTCAAAGGGAGGGGCACAACGTAAAATAGTCAATACCTCAGGGGTATTATGTAGAATTAAATTATCTAAAATGTCTTGATTTTCATGCCATAAAATGACTTGTGTAATTAGTTAATTAGACCCATATCTTTTGTATACAACTTACACGCTTTTAACTTATTTCGTGCAAAGCATAATATTATTTCAGATGATATATTACAAGAGGGGGTGAATTGTAGTAAGTTCCTAATGCCTAATTTTTGCGGTATATAAAACAATTATAGTTAGGAACTTAAAGAGTGTAAAGAAGATTTTACGAGGAAACCTTCCAGGGCCCAACTAGAAGTAAAACCTCGACCCAACTAGGGATTTTCAACAAAAACATTTCACTATAATAGGCAACTCTCCTAGTACAACCTATTATTACAGACCTTTCTCACAAGTTCCACCAAGGACACTTGCTACCTGATAGGAACTTATCCTACCCGACCCAAGACACACTCAAGTTCCTTTAGCACTACACTAGTGCATACAATCTGCTTCCTCACTGAAGCTCACTCACTGTGCTATTGCTACTATCACTTGAACTTTAGAGTAGACACACTCCTCCACTCAATATCAAGAATTCACAAACACCCCAAAACCCAATATACTCAAACCCTTTTTCCATTATATATATATATATATATATATATATATAAAGAGATAAAACTAATATGTTGGACTCTCGAGATCTGTCTGGAACTTATTGGATGTATTGTAACCAAAACCTAATAGAAACTTTGACCAGGAGGACTAACTTAGCTTCGTGGTGAAGGATAAAACCATTAAGCACGACCACTACACTTTGTCAGCCTCAACTTTGAATGAATACATATGAGCATCTTTATAGTACACTCGAATTATTCATTTCATCATGGAAATATAGGTTTTATCAAAAGATTTGTTTAAAAGATATTTTTCAAAAAATAAGTTTTCCGAAAATATATCTTTTTGTTAAGAATAAAATCTGTCAATAATAATAAGATATAATTAACTTAAAATCAGATTTTGTTCAAAACATATCTTTTCCAAAAGGGATTTATTAGAAAATAAATATCTTGATTCAGTGTGTGTGTGTGTGTGTGTGTGTGTGTGTGTGTGTAGACACCCATTAGTGTCTCCCTAAAACCAAACCCAGTGATGAGTACCTTTCACGTCGAATCATAATCGAATGAAGTGAAAGTGTGGAAAGTTTAGTGTTGCGGATAGTTTTAATTTCTTTTATCTTCTCTCTATTTTTGAAAACTTATTTTTAAGAAAACAGCCAATCCAGTTTGGTTGGTCCATGATATGGGTCCAATAATGGTGTAGTTAAATAGGGCTTGACAAGAGCTTTCCAACGATATATTATAAGCCCAATTCCGATGAATATTGAGGAAGTTATGGCCAAATTACTAAACTGGGCCCGGTTTAAGCCTTATATGCGGCCCAATGATCTAGAGGAGGGCCTAATATGATTTATCATTCCTAATGTAATTAGGAATGGTTTTAGTCTTCTAGATTCTTCTAGAAGGTTCTTTTCATTCCTAATTCAATTAGCATTAATAAATTGACTTTTGTAGACTTTTCAGAGTTTTAATTAAAATCAAAGAGCATTTTTGAGGAAAAGATACGATTTTATCCTCCTGTACGGCAAAATTTATCTGATTTTAGAAAACGTGTCAAAAACAGGGTTAGCGCCTGATGCCAGGCATTGGCGCCTGGCGCTAAGCCTGGCGTCTGGCGCTAATGTTGGCGCCAATAAGCTGGCGTTGGCGCAGCTCTGTTTTAGGTGCGCCAGCTCTGTTTTAGGTGCGCCAATGCTCTGTTTTGATATTTTATCTTTTTGGCTGATTTTCTCTATAAATAACGTATTAAGAACTCCGTTCATTCATCAACAACCAGCTTTTCAATTATATGCACCTACAATCAGTTTTCAATTCTCATTCTCTTCTCATTCTCCATCTATCTTTCTATCTTCTTTTTCTTAACTTGCCTTTTACATACAAAATTCCGCATTCACAAGATCTAGAAACACCTAGCCATATTCAAAGTTGTCTTCGCCCTAGACGTGAAAGGTTTAATTTCTGAGGGTTTGGTCCCAAATCTCTCTTTCAAATATTTAATTTGATTGTTTTGATTATTATTTTCCTTGAAGTTACTAACGTGTGTATTTTGTTATTAGAAAGAGGTACGAGGCATCAAAGTAAGTACTTTTAATGATTTATTGATATTATGATGTAGAAATCATGTCTAAATTGTTATGATATTCCTAGTATCATGTTTAGGGTAATTTTAATATTAATTATGATTTCTATGATGCCTTTTATGTTCTTCCTAATATTTATGATTGTTAGTATCATGTTAGGGTTAAAGATTTGATTTTTATTGCTTAGTGACATGCTAGAGTTTGTTATTAATCTTGTTAGTATCATGTCAAGGATCTTGCTATTATTATGCTTTAATATTAACATGAACATGATTATTGTTATAATTTATGATGATTATGAATATTATTATTATGATAATGATTATTTCATTTATTATGATTATTATTATGATTATAATTATTATTTTGATTATTGTCAGGATGGTTATAATATTATTATTATGATATTTATTATTATGTTGCTTGATGATATTTATTTATGGTTATTGCTTGATCACGCTTTTTATGCATGTTTAAAGGGAATTAGTACTTGGAATCACGCTTAATAAGATAATTTAATAATCTTGTTTAGGATTAATTTAATTATAATTCAAGTGATCGCCAATAATAGTTTTATTTGTGCATTAAAATTCAATCAACATAGATAAACAGGTTTAGGGTTAATCCTATTGATTGCATCTTAGTCAGAAAGCGCACATGAATACGATCAGAATAAAGTAGAGGCCTATTATTAGGGCAGGTTCAATCACTTTTAGGTTGGATTTGTACCTTCATCCCCGAACCCTTATTTGGTTCTAGACCTTATGGAGTTGACGATCTCTTGGATCGTTAAGGGGTGTAACCTTCACCTCGTGAACGGTTTACAAGTTCCTAAATTTTGTTGGCGACTCTTTTGCTCTATGTTCCTTCCCTTTGGACGCCATCGTACTTTAGTGTATGATCACAGTGGGGTTCAAGCTAGGGGTTAACGCTTGAAATATTTCCTACAGTTTTTGGCAACTCCACTGGGGAGGATTTCTATTTTAATTCCTGAATTTGTTTCGGCAATGATTTAGAATGAGTGGATGAGACTCGAAACGTTCTAAGTATTTCATGTGCGTAATTTTGATTAACATTATTGTCACATGCATAAAAAAAGATCTCATTGGAAAGACCATCTGTAATGAGTTAAAAACATAGGATTTTACACGTAGGAAATTTGAGAAATATCTTTCACAACTAGGGCCGAAATAACACCGCGCGAAACTGGAAAATTTTATCAAGCACAGAAAGTTGCTGAGGCAGTGGGAAGTAGCGCCAGGGGCCAGAGCATTGGCGCCAGCATTTTAACCGTAGCACCAGACACCAGCATTGGCGCTTGGTGCTACAGCTAAAAGTTGGCGTCATTCTCTGTTTGCTGGCGCTAACTTCTCCCATTATCGAGCCAGAAATATGCGTTCTAATTTCGACCGGTTTTTCGTATTGTTTGCTCGATCCTACTTCCTGATTGAATTTTTTCTCACTTTTCTAAAACCCATATGTGTTCTACATATGGACATAACCCTCTGGGAATTCATGCTCCATCTACTTGATTGAACGCTTTGTGCAATAAAGGTACATCCGAGAATGTTGAATTCACCAAACCATGGAAGTGAGTTTTTTCTAAAACTCGCGGTGTCCCATCCACTCGCGCCAACCCTTCATGGTTAGACTTCCGCGCGGTGCATCTGGACAATTAACCATGGATCCTCTATTGACTAAACCATATCCCGAACTTTAGAGAACTAGAGCCATGGTTAGGTTGCAAACTCATTGCATCATATTGTGCCTATTTGACTAATTGTGCATTATTGGTTGTGCATATATTCTATGTTTCTCTTAACCGTTTGTTTGACTTGTGTTGAGATTAAATAAATTAATGACTTAAATAACTTTTCCTAATTAATTAATTAGTTAATTAATTTGAGTCAATAAAGTCTAATATTTTAATCAGAATTGACCTAGTACGACTTTAGGCATACCCCAGTTGATTAATAACACCGAAAACAGTCTCAGATTGGAGCTCCACCATTGTCGCCAAAGTCTGGGCTGTAGCGCCACTCTGTGGAGTGTGGCGCCTGGCGACAACTCTGTCATCTAGCGCTACAGTATACAGTTAGACGCAAGTCCTGTCGTTTGGCCGACAGTTCGAATTATTG
Organism: Chenopodium quinoa; assembly: GCF_001683475.1. Classification (NCBI taxonomy): domain Eukaryota; kingdom Viridiplantae; phylum Streptophyta; class Magnoliopsida; order Caryophyllales; family Amaranthaceae; genus Chenopodium; species Chenopodium quinoa. The sequence continues at coordinate 13,387,275 of NW_018742204.1, read as the reverse complement.
GTCGAGTCATCACCTAGTGTCTAATTAACCAGTTTACTAATTAATTCGGTTAATTTTCGCTGTCAATAATACCTTGTCAAGTCATTAATTGAGTCTATCCACATGGTCATGACACGAGTCTTAACATACCACCTACACTCACTAGTCTTAGCACACACTTTGAGTATGCATCACCATGACCATGTCTTAGGTTCATGCATGAGTCGGTTTTTTTCCGTCATTTGAGTTGGGGGTACATTCTATTCGTAATTCTTCATATCCCTCCATCTACATCATTATTCTTCACATCCTCTTCCAATCTTTCTTCATTTCCTCCATCCATTGCATGTTGAATAATGTTTGAGTCAAATAATTAACAATAAATACCCCCAAATTCCTTTTCCACAGTACTTGGTCGAGGAGAGAAGGGCGATTAATCAAGGAAAACCTCTTTATTCAAGTCTCACTTTTCGATAAACCGATTCGTCAAAAGAGGAAGGCTAAAAAGATAATGGCAAGTCAAAAAGAAGTCAATGAGCTTAGAAACCAATTGGTTACCGTGACTGAGACACTGAAGCTACTCACACTCAAGATCGATGATCCTATGAAGCAACAACAAATAAACCTTATGCAAGAAAGTTTGAGCAAGCTATCTAGTGACTATAAATTTCAGGGCATGAGTTCACAAGGGGTCTCGCTGGACAAGGAACTTCTTCCACATAAGTTCAACGCCACTGACATCCCTAAATTCAAGGCAACAAATAACCCTTACTTCCATCTAAGAGCTTTTGAAACCATAATGAACATTAAGGGTATCGATAAGAAGGTTTTCCCCTCTCTGTTCCAACTATCTCTCGAAACCGTTTGTCAACAATGGTTCTTTTCCCTCGAGAAAGAAAAAACCCCTTCTTGGGAGTCCATAACAAACGCTTTCATATATAGATATAAGTGCAACATCCAAGACGAAACAGACCACAGACAACTTGAGATGTTAAAACAAAAAAAAAACGAAGGGTTCACTTCTTTCTTCAATAAATGGAGGGAAACTTCCGCTAATATGGTTAAGGCGAAAAAGAATCTGTGAGGATGTTTTTCAATAATCTCCAAGGGAATTATTCAAAGCACTTAAAGTACCAACACAATTTAAATACTTTCAAAGCTGTCTATAATATAGGCATTGACATTCAAGATGACCTTAAGAAAGATAATGGTGCGAGAGGAAAGAAGAACGACATTCCTTCTTCTTCCTCTCCCATTAAGGAGGTACATGCCACGAACGTCTCTAAACCATGAATCCAAAGATCAAAAAGAGTGTTCACTCCACTTGGTATGAGTTATGAAACGGCTTTCAAGAAGCTACATCACAAAGGACTAGTCATGCCCATAGGGTCTATCAAAGATCCAGTTCCAGAAGCCAGGCCACCTAAGTGGGACCCTAATAAGCACTGCAAATATCACCAAGGAAAGGGTCACGACACTGAGGAGTGTTGGAAACTCAAAGAAGCTATTCAAGATCTGATCGATAACAATGAAACTTCTGAGATTCTAGCCATCGAAGATGACCAAGCATCCTTCGATCCATCACTTCTTATCACACCTGTAAGAGAACCCATGATCGAGACAGCTTATATAACCTCTCTCGATGAGGTGGCCATGATTGGGGAGGATGAAAGTCTTTTCTTAGATAATACCAGGGAAGAATCGTCAAGTCTAAAAGAGGACATTCGAAAATTACAAAATGTCGTTGCCATGCTCTTGAATGTGGTAGAAGGATTAGAAAAACGGGTGATGGCCATCGAACAAAATTCTTGCCAAGGGTTTAATGAAAAACTGAATGCTCCTAAGCCACAGGCAAAACGACCATTGAAGAATACACACCAATAGGAATGACTTACAATGAAGCTTTTGACTGTCTTCACGATCAAGGTCAAGACCCTCCACCTGAAAAACGTTTTCCCAATGGGGATCCAAATTCCTATTGTCGATACCATAAAGGTCGCTGTCACACTATTGAAAAGTGCCTCACCCTCAAGGATCGTGTTCAAGACTCCATTGATTCAAATCTCCTTCATGTTCCTCCGCGCGACAAAAAGGTCAAGATTAGTAACAATAGTAACAGTGGCTGTAAAGGGAAAAAGAACGACAATCCTTCTTCTTCCGGAAACACCTAGTCTAGTAATAGTGTTGGTACTTTCGACCTTAGTGAGATCCTAGCCATTAGTAATCGAAAGCAACTAACAAAGGATTTCACCCCTATTGGAATTGGCTACGATAATGCTTTCGATCGACTCCATGCCAAAGGACTCATTACTCCCATTGGACCTATTCAAGATCCCCCACTTGAGAAGAGATCGCCTATTTGGAATCCAGACAAACACTGCAAGTACCATCAAGGTAGGGGTCATGCTACTGAGAGCTGTTGGAAGCTAAATAAGGCTATCCAACATTTGATTGATAATAACAAGCTTCCCATGCCTCCAGTTAACAAGAAGAGCGAGTGATGATAAAGCAAACAATACAAGACAAGAGGCGAGCTTCAACGACAAGATTTCGTGACCTCTTTTTTTTTCTATTTCTTTTTTATTTTACCCTCTCCCCAATACGTCTAGCATAGACACCTTTTATTTTCCCTTAGATTAATTTTGTAGATTATTTCTTTTCTTTTTTTTAATAAATGAGCATTTATTTCCTTACATATGATCTTTTCATTACATTGCATTAAAAAAAAAATCCATGTCGAATTGAGCACAAGGTATACCAATGATTTGAGGCACCCCTTGTAGCCACATCATATCTCCTTTCACCTTTCAAATTTACAATCCTTTCTTCATAAACCACTTTGAGCCTCGTCTAACGATAGACCTTTCATTTTTTCAACCAACATCTACCTAACTTTGGGATGGGATGGTGTGCAACTTATGCAATTCTAAAAAGGCTTGAGTGATTTCAAAAGATCAAAATAAAAATAAAAGCAAAAAAATAATCATAAAAGTGTACAAAAGGGCAAGTGTTCCAAGGTCTTTGATATGAAAATATCTTTGATAAGAACATGTATCAGATTACGTCTCTTATCGAGTTCTCGGTACCGTGCCTGAGAAACATGAATGCCAAGTGAGTGATAGACCGCATGATCGGGATTGCCCACACTTATAAAAATGAAACAGATGCTAAAGCAAAAGAAAAAAGAGCTAAACAAGAGTAGAAAAACTCAAGCATAAAAATACAAAGATTCAAAAGCGAGGTTGAACACCTTGGGGGATTATCTAGGGTTTTGAGCCTTTATCCTCTTCTTCTATAACCTTTAGCCTAACCACGTTACAACCCTTAAAAAGACCTTTCTGAGGTATACACACTTGTGCGAGGTTCGGCTAGAGCTACGTTCGGCCTGATTCCTAACGAATACATAGGCAACCTCACATCGAGGTGCGACCGTAATAAACATGCCTTCATATTCAAATTCACACACTTACACCATGATCATATCAAGAGATATCCTATGCTCATCCCTATTCACTTAGAGCTAGACTTGGGGGCTTGATCCCTACATTATTGGCTTACCTTAGCCTCAGAGTCACCATATTTTGATTCTTCTAAAGATAATATCTTTCCACACACTTAGCCCTTGTGGCCTAACTTTAGTGTCACTTTCTCACACTGCACAAATACATGACCAAATATACTTCCCTTAGGAACCCTTTGTCATGAAATCTTAACATAACACTAAAGCATGCTTTGTCACATCACTCATCAATCATAATCATCATTGCATCGAAGTATGAAGTTCTTAGCCTCCGTGCTTAAGTTACCCAAATGCTTCCATCATTGAGTCAACAATTGAGATAACCTAGGATGGGTTAATCCTTGAACCTTGAGAGATAGTATCAAATGACATTTGACTAAGCTCATTCAACATGCATTCGCAAACTTTCGATTCTTTTTCGCGTCTTTCTTTTTTGGGAGAAAGTCGGTACCCTCCACAAAAATGACGGAAAATTTTTGCTTTTTTGCATTTTCGAGTCCCACGATCACATTACGATGCACACACAAGTCATGTACACATTGAGTCATGTCGTGTCATATCACCTTGATTTGAGTCTAACACACGTGTTAAACACTTCGAGGTGTGACAACCTCGAGTCAGTCGATCATAGCGAGTCAAGTTTATGCCTTAGTCATGTTAAGTCAATGAGTCAAGCAACGTTAAACCTTAGGTCAATCCTAAAAAAATTAAAGAAATTGGCAAAGTTTTATAGTAAAAAATAAATACAGGTGCAGCAAAATAGGGAAGACCCTACTCCAATTCTTGGCGGCAGAGATATTTCAGCAGCGACAGAGCTCGAAGCCTCTTAGAAAGGTGATTTCGATCTCATACAACAATTTCGGGTTCCTTGGTACGCCAGTTAGCCCCTATAAGCAATTTGACATGATTAAGTAGTCAGTTTGATTACAATCACAATAAGTGGTTGACCTGATGAAAGATCGTCTCACTTAGCTTAAAGCGCCTAAGAATTGGCTCATCACGGAAACACCGACATACTAGTTTTAGCGGAAGCAAAGTTTAGGCGAGCTTTAGAGATCGACAAACGTTGGTCTTCGGAAATTTTTTCTTCAGAATATTATCACAGCAAACGTTCAAGTACCAAGCTCTTTTGTTCAGAGACGCGTGAACATCTCCTTTCAAAAGCTCTTTTTCTCATAGACACGTAGGTATCCTATCATCAAAGCTCTTTTGTTCGTAGACGCGTGGACATTCCTTTCAAAAGCTCTTTTGCTCCAGAGACGCGTGGGCATATCATCAAAGCTCTTTGTTCAGAGACGTGTGAACATTCCTTTTAAAAGATCTTTTTCTCCAGAGACGCGTGGACATATCATCAAAGCTCTTTTGTTCAGAGACGCGTGGACAATCCTTTTCAAGCTCTTTTGTTCAGAGACACGTGGACATTTCCTACAAGCTCTTTTGCTCAGAGACGCGTTGGCATCATATTATCGAGCTCTTCGTTCAGAGACGTGTGGACACATCATTCAGAAGATCATATCAAAAAGAAGCTCTTTGTTCAGAGGCGCGTGAATATATCCAAAAAAAAGAAAAGAAGCTCTTTGTTCAGAGGCGCGTAAACATATAAAAAAGAAGCTCTTTGTTCAGAGACGAGTGAACATCGAAACAACAAGGTGGCGTTCCCTAGATTGTAAAGAGTTGTCACAAACAATTGAGGATTGTTTCAAGAGAAGCAATCTTCGATAGTATTCCCTTGGACGTGGAATATTATCAAAGCGGAGATGGATCGTTTCAGGCGAAGCAATCTTCTAATTTGGAAGTAGTTACAGGAGTAGCGGTTTTCAAGCGGGATGACGTTCTCTAGCTTGCAGGAGGTCATCAAAACAACAGTAAAGCGGCAACAATCGGTTACTTTTAGAGACCTGTGCTCGACGGTGCAAGATATGCGCTTCTTAACTCTTTTATCTGTTTAACTAACGCTAGTTTTGCAGGTATCGGCGTTACAAGAGTAATTTAGGATCACAGAACGTTCTGAATCATTCTCCGTCCCTATCGATACCTTTACTTTTGTTTTCGAAACTTGCGTTTCTCCAAACTCAGTCAAAGTGGGGGCTTCTGTAGACACCCATTTGTCTCTCCCCAAAACCAAACCCAGTGATGAGTACCTTTCACGTCGAATCATAATCGAATGAAGTGAAAGTGTGGAAAGTTTAGTGTTGCGGATAGTTTTAATTTCTTTTCTCTTCTCTTTGTTTTTGAAAACTTATTTTTAAGAAAATAGCCAATCCATTTTGGTTGGTCCATGATATGGGTCCAATAATGGTGTAGTTGGATAGGGCTTGACAAGAGCTTTCCAACGATATATTATAAGCCCAATTCCGATGAATATTGAGAAAGTTATGGTCAAATTACTAAACTGGGCCCGGTTTGAGCCTTATATGCGGCCCAATGATCTAGAGGAGGGCCTAATATGATTCCTAATGCAATTAGGAATGGTTTTAGTCTTCTAGATTCTTCTAGAAGGTTCTTTTCATTCCTAATTCAATTAGCATTAATAAATTGACTTTTGTAGACTTTTCAGAGTTTTAATTAAAATCAAAGAGCATTTTTGAGGAAAAGATACGATTTTATCCTCCTGTACGGCAAAATTTATCTGATTTTAGAAAACGCGTCAAAAACAGGGTTAGCGCTGACGCCAGGCATTGGCGCCTCGCGCTAAGCCTGGCGCTTGGCGCTAAGCCTGGCACTTGGCGCTAATGTTGGCGCCAATAAGCTGGCGTTGGCGCCAGCTCTGTTTTAGGTGCGCCAGCTCTCTTTTAGGTGCGCTAATGCTCTGTTTTGATATTTTATCTTTTTGGCTGATTTTCTCTATAAATAACGTATTAAGAACTCCGTTTTCATTCATCAACAACCAACTTTTTAATTATATGCACCTACAATCAGTTTTCAATTCTTATTATCTTCTCATTCTCCATCTATCTTTCTCTCTTCTTTTTCTGAACTTGCCTTTTACATACAAAATTCCGCATTCACAAGATCTAGAAACACCTAGCCATATTCGAAGTTGCCTTCGCCCTAGACGTGAAAGGTTTAATTTCTAAGGTTTGGTCCCAAATCTCTCTTTCAATTATTTAATTTGATTGTTTTGATTATTATTTTCCTTGAAGTTACTAACGTGTGTATTTTGTTATTAGAAAGAGGTACGAGGCATCAAAGTAAGTAATTTTAATGATTTATTGATATTATGATGTAGAAATCATGTTTAAATTGTTATGATATTCTTAGTATCAAGTCTAGGGTAATTTTAATATTAATTATGATTTCTATGATGCCTTTTATGTTCTTCCTAATAATTATGATTGTTAGTATCATGTTAGGGTTAAAGATTTGATTTTTATTGCTTAGTGACATGCTAGGGTTTGTTATTAACCTTGTTAGTATCATACCTAGGATCTTGCTATTATTATGCTTTAATATTAACATGAACATTATTATTGTTATAATTGTTATAATTTATGATGATTATGAATAATATTATTATGATAATGATTATTTCATTTATTATGATAATTATTATGATTATAATTATTATTTTGATTATTGTCATGATGATTATAATATTATTATCATGATATTTATTATTATGTTGCTTGATGATATTTATTTATTGTTATTGCTTGATCACGCTTTTTATGCATGATTAAAAGGAATTAGTACTTGTAATCACGCTTAATAAGATAATTTAATAATCTTGTTTAGGGTTAATTTAATTATAATTCAAGTGATCGCCAATAATAGTTTTATTTGTGCATTAAAATTCAATCAACATAAATAAACAGGTTTAGGGTTAATCCTATTGATTGCATGTTAGTCAGAAAGCGCACATGATTACGATCAGAATAAAGTAGAGGCCTATTATTAGGGCAGGTTCAATCTCTTTTAGGTTGGATTTATACCTTCATCCCCGAACCCTTATTTGGTTCTAGACCTTATGGAGTTGACGATCTCTTGGATCGTTAAGGGGTGTAACCTTCACCTCGTGAACGGTTTACAAGTTCCTAAAACTTGTTGGCGACTCTTTTGCTCTATCTTCCTTCCCTTTGGACGCCACCGTACTTTAGTGTATGATCACAGTGGGGTTCAAGCTAGAGGTTAACGCTTGAAATATTCCCTACAGTGTGTATATATATATATACAGGAAAAATTGCTCCCATTAATCTGAACTTTGCCTCATCCGCCGAAATTAATCCCAACTTTCATTTATTATCTATCACTCCTAAATTTAGGGGGTATTAATTTTTGTTCCACCCAAATGACTTGCAACCGATTAATCAGGTAAACATTTGTGAATTAATTTTTTTTGCACACGTGTCAATATGTAATTGGATGAAAAATAAATAAAGAAATTAAAACAAAATTAAAAAAAAACAAAATTTTTTTTAAAAAAAAAACCCCAACAACCATCCCCTTCCACCAGACCACCACCACCACATCCCCTTACGTTCTCTCAGCCACAACCACTAGTGAACCCAGCCACCTTACCAACACCACAAGAAGCGTAACGCATCCCTCGCACACCTCGATGACGGACGCACCCCCACCCTGGCCCACATCGACGCCGGACGCCACCTTCTCAGCAACAACACACCACCAAATAAGAACATCAACCACCACCGTCACCTCTCATCTCCGATCTTCATCAACCTCAATTAATCACCTTCACACCCACAACCCACCTGCTGCACTCGCCCAACACCCCCACCACTACCGAACCGCACACAATCACACACCACCTCTGCCAATTCGCCCAGTACCACCACCAAACCACACACACTCACACACCACCTCTTCCAACTTGCCCAGCACCACCTATGCCAACTCGCCCAACACACACTCACACCCCCGAATTACCAATTAGGCGCACAAGCAGCAACAATTAGCAATTTATGCTCCAATTCAAATTAAAGGGGTTGAAATTCGATGGAGAACGGGGCAAAAACGGCGGGTGATGGGGAAGATAAGGTGGGTTATCAGGGCGAGGGAGTGGTGGGCGCCATTTTCCGGCAGCGGGGGAGGGGATTTCAGGGGTGGGGGCGAATTTCCGGCGGGGTGGGGGTGGTGATGGAGTGTTTTACGGGATAGGGGTCGGGGGCTGGGTTGGGTTGGGTTTTTTAAAAAAAAAAAAAAATTTAAAATTTTTTTTGGACCTATCACGTGTTGACACGTGTTTAGGTAACCTACTATATCATGTTGGATGACCTGTGGCGTGCAATAGAAATTAATATCCCCTAAAGTTGGGAGTGATAGATAATAAACGAAAGTTGGGATTAATTTCGGCGGATGAGGCAAAGTTCAGATTAATGGGAGCAAGTTTTCCATATATATATACATAATATATATATTATGAATATATTATGTATATATATTGAAAGGAATGGTGTCCTTCAAACAAGTGTACTATTCCGTTAGTGGGTTTAGAATTATTAGAAATCTAATATATTCAGTAAGGTCAAGTGATCGGAATGCCTGGGTGGAGGCCGCTTCCGATCAGTAATATTAATGTATAATTAATGTTACAGCTTAATCTTGACTGAACCCTTCGGGTCACACCCAAGCAACTAACTGTGGGGAATAAATTTCAAGCGTTAACCCCTATCTTGAACCCCACTATGATCATACACTTAAGTACGGTGGCGTCCAAAAGGGAAGAAGATAGAGTAAAAGAGTCGCCAACAAGTTTTAAGAACTTGTAAACCATTCACGAGGTGCTACACCCCTTAACGATCAAAGAGATCGTCAACTCCATAAGGTCTAGAACCAAATAAGGGTTCGGGGATGAAGGTACAAATCCAACCTAAAAAAGAGATTGAACCTGCCCTAATAATAGGCCTCTACTTTATTCTGATCATATTCATGTGCGCTTTCTGATTAACATGCAATCAATAGGATTAACCCTAAACCTGTTTATCTATGTTGGTTGAATATTAATGCACAAATAAATATATTATTGGCGATCACTTGAATTATAATCAAATTAACCCTAACAAGATTATTAATTATCTTATTAAGCGTGATTACAAGTACAAATTCCCTTTAAACATGCATAAAAGGCGTGATCAAGTAATAACAATAAAATCATCAAGCAACATAACAATAATAAATATCATGATAATAATGAAATTATAGTAATAATCGTCATAAATTATAACAATTATAATCATAATCATGTTCATATTAATATTAAAGCATAATAATAGCAAGATCCTAGGCATGATACTAACAAGATTAATAACAAACCCTAGCATGTTACTAAACATTAAAAATCAAATCTTTAACCCTAACATGATAGTAACGATCATAAATATTAGGAAGAACATAGCAAGCATCGTAACAATCATATTTAATATTAAAATTACCCTAGACATGATACTAGGAATATCATAATAACAATATAAACATGATTTCTACATCATAACATCAATAAAAACAATAAAATACTTACTTTGATGCCTCGTACCTCTTTCTAATAACAAAATACACATGTTAGTAACTTCAAAGAAAATAATAAACAAACAATCAAATTAAATAATTGAAAGAGAGATTTGGGACCAAACCCTCAGAAGTTAAACCTTTCACGTCTAGGGCGAAGGCAACTTCCAATATGGCTAGGTGTATCTAGATCTAATGAATGTGGAATTTTGTATGTAAAAGCTAGTTTAGAAAAAGAAGAGAGAGAAAGATGGTGAATGAATGATGAGAGAATCCATGAATGCGAATGAAAACTGGTTATTGATGATTATAATTGAAAAGCTGGTTGTTGATGAATGAAAATGGAGTTTTTAATACGTTATTTATAGAGAAAATAAGCCAAAAAGATAAAATAAACAAAACAGAGCATTGGCGCACCTAAAACAGAGCTGGAGCCAACGCCAGCTTATTGGCGCCAGGTGCTGACATTAGCGCCAAGCGCCAATGCTAGCGCCAGGCGCCAATGCCTGGCGTTAGGCGCTAACCCTGTTTTTGACGCGTTTTCTAAAATCAGATAAATTTTGCCGTACAGGAGGATAAAATCGTAATTTCCTCAAAAATGCTCTTTGATTTTAATTAAAACTCTAAAAAGTCAACAAAAGTCAATTTATCAATGTGATGAGTGACATTTATGTCACTCTTAGGGAGTAGTTTTAGAGTCATTTTCGTGTTTATTTTATCTTATTTTTCCCTTTCTTTCTCTTGTTTTCTCTTTAATAAAGTTTCTTGTTTATTTGGTAGTTTTGGAGCGATTTAGTTTATTTTCTTTATTTTATTAGCTTTAGTTTAATTTCGTATTTTATTTTACTTTATTTTCTTGTATAATTTTTGTTTTATTTTTATTAGTTTAGTTTTATGTCTCTTATTTTCTATTTTATTTATTTTATTTTATTTGTCGTGGTTTTGTTTTATTTCGTCCTTTGTTTATTTTCATTTTATTTTATTTTATTCTTTGTCCCATTTCTCCCCTCATGTTTGGTTTTTGGTTGTAGGTGTGTTCGGGTTGACGCTCGATTTCCATGTTCAAATCAAGTTCGAAGTCCGAGGTTCGAGGCACAAATTTTGAGCCAAGCAAACTGTGCTGTGCTGCCTTTAGATGCTGCCTCCTATTCTTCACCCCATCTCCTTCTTAACCTCCACCACACCAACCTTTCCCCTGATGCCTCCCTCAACCAACACCAACAGCAACACAACCTGACCACACCACAGCAGCGCCACCACACATCACAGCAGCTTCCTCGACCAGCCACACCCCTCACAGCTACCGCAACCAATACACCACCCAACCACAGCCTGAAACCCCGCAACACCACCACACACAACAACAACTACCCCCTTCTCTCAACACCTCACACGACCACAACCAAACACCACACACAACCAGCCTGCAACCCCGCAAGCACCACAACACCCCTCATAGCTGCTGCCTCCCTCAATCACCTCCGTACCCACCACCAATCAGCAACAACAACCACCATCAACCATCAATTCCACTCACCCTCACAACACCAACACCACCAATCAGAACTCCCCTGCTGCCACCAATAAACCACCACCAACCCGCAATTAACCGCAATCACCACGCAACAGCCCCTGCTTCACCCATCAAACCACCAATTTGCACAAGCAATTCGGCCCCTTAATTAAGCAAATCAGAACAAATTGAAAATCAATCAAGTTCGAGCATACCGTTTGTGGTTCGATCGAACTTCGAGTCAGAGACTTTGTGGGTTTTTTTATTCGAAGAGGAGTGGTCGAACATACCCATGGTTTGACCGAACCAACCCCGTAGTTCGGCCGCACCAACCCATGGTTCGACCGAACCGCTTCACGAGCTATGCACATGGCTTTTAATGAGGATCGAACGGTGGTGTTTGCTTGATGCCGATTTTCAATGATGATGAGCGGTTGTGATTTGATGATGATGGTTGTTAGTTTTCTTTGGTGAGATGAAAAGCATGGGATTAAAACCCATTATTGAAGCAGCCAATTTCGAAGAAGAAAGGGGAATGGGGTAGTTGATGGTTTGGTGGGGATTTGTGGATTTATTCGATTTTATTTTCTTTTTCTTTTATTTTTTTTATTTTCTTATTTTCTTTTCCTTTTCTTATTTCTTTTCTCTTTTATTTCTTTTCTATTTTATTTCCTTCTTTTATTTTTCTATTTTTCCTAGTTTTATTAGCTTAGTATAAATACCCAATTTTGGGGTAATTAGAAAAACATTCAATAACTATCTATTCTTCTCTCTAATTAGTTTTAGTTTTAGGTTAGGTTAGGGTTAGTCTTCATTGGTAGAGAGAGAAAGTGAGGTTTTCTTCATTAATGAACTTGGATTTTGAAGAAGGAGCTTGTTCAATCCTTTGTAGACCTTCATCTTCAATTAATGAGCAATTTCTTACTCTTTCTCTTTCTCTTTACCTTTGTTTTTGATTTTGTTTATTTGCTTTATTTTTCTTCTTTGCATATTAATCATGTTGATGCTTATTGATTTGATGATTGATATTGTTTTCAACATGATTTGTGAGTAGTCATCTAGCCAAGGGTGTGGGGATGGTGTAGTTGCTAATTGTTCATGCTTTTAATGTTGGGGTTATGTTAATGGTGATTAAAGTCTTTGCATGCTTGATATTATTTGATCTTTCTTGCAAGTGGACATTGTTAGTTGATCAAAGATGAGTCTTTACTAACAAGTAACGGAAGTTGACTTAGTTGAGATTCATTACTATCGATTGTTATTTAATAGTACCTCCTAGTATATGGTTATAATGTGGAAACATAGAGGCTATGTTAGGAGAAGCCAATTGACCCCGGAAGACGGCTAGATTGGACCCTTTACTTCGATATTCATGCATGCTTAGTTTACCATTGCTTTGCTTCCGTTTTATTGCATGATCAAGTGACATCTTCACCTACCCATTTCCCTTGTGCCTTAATGTTTTATTTCTTGTTTTAGCATCTTTAGATTTTAGTTTATTTATGTCCTATTCCGGACTAGCTTAATTGTCGATAACATTTGGTGATGTTTACCGTTTTCTGTGGTTCGACCCCTATGCTTGCCTTATACTCGTATTAGGTTTGTTTAGGTTGTATAAATTGTATTTGATCTAGGGATAGACAATTGACGACGCGTTTATTCCCTTGTCACAATGCTAATTGAATTAGGAATGAAAAGAACCTTATAGAAGAATCTAGAAGACTAAAACCATTCCTAATTGCATTAGGAATGATAAATCATATTAGGCCCCCTCTAGATCATTGGGCCGCATATAAAGCTCAAACCGGGCCCGGTTTGGTGAATTGGCCATAACTTCCTCAAAACTCATCGGAATTGGGCTTATAATATATCGTTAGAAAGCTCTTGTCAAGACCCATCCAACTACACTACTATTGGACCCATATCATGGACCAACCAAACTTTATTGGCTGTTTTCTTAAAAATAAGTTTTCAAAAACAGAGAGAAGAGAAAAGAAATTAAAACTATCAGCAACACTAAACTTTCCACACTTTCACTTCATTCGATTATGATTGACATGAAAGGTACTCATCACTGGGTTTGGTTTTGGGGAGACACAAATGGGTGTCTACAGAAGCCCCCACTTTGACTGATTTTGGAGAAATACAAGTTTCGAAAACAAAAGTAAAAGTATCGATAGGGACGGAGAATGATTCAGAACGTTCTGCGATCCTAAATTACTCTTGTAACGCCGATACCTGCAAAACTAGCGTTAGTTAAACAGATAAAAGAGTTAAGAAGCGCGTATCTTGCACCGTCGAGCACACGTCTCTGAAAGTAACCGATTGTTTTGATGACCTCCTACAAGCTAGAGAATGCCATCCCGCTTGAAAACCGCTACGCCTGTAACTGCTTCCAATATAGAAGACTGCTTCGCCTAAAACGATCCTCCTCCGCTTTGATAATATTCCTTGTCCAAGGGAATATTATCGAAGATTATTTCTCTTTAAACAATCCTCAGTTGTTTGTGATAACTCTCCAGAATCTAGGGAACACCACCTTGCTGTTTCAATGTTCACTCATCTCTGAACAAAGAGCTTGATAATAGGATGCCCATGTGTCTCTGAGCGAAAGAGCTTGAAAATAGGAGATCTTTGATGATATGTCCTCGCGTCTCTAGAAAATAGAGCTTTAATGAAATGTCCACGCGTCTCTGAACAAAAGAGCTTGATGATATGCCCACGCGTCTCTGGAGCAAAGAGCTTCTTTTGGATATGTTCACGCGCCTCTGAACAAAGAGCTTCTTTTTTTTAATATGTTCACGCGCCTCTGAACAAAGAGCTTCTTTTTGATATGATCTTCTGAATGATGTGTCCACGCGTCTCTGAACGAAGAGCTTGATAATAGGATGCCCACGCGTCTCTAAGAAAAAGAGCTTGTAGGAAATGTCCACGCGTCTTTGAACAAAAAGAGCTTGAAAAGGATTGTCCACGCGTCTCTGAACAAAAGAGCTTGATTGATATGCCCACACGTCTCTGGAGCAAAAGAGCTTTTGAAAGGAATGTCCACGCGTCTCTGAACAAAAGAGCTTTGATACTTGAACGTTTGTTGCGATAATATTCTGAAAAAAAAATTCCGAAGACCAACGTTTGTCGATCTCTAAAGCTCGCCTGAACTTTGTTTCCGCTAAAACCAGTATGTCGGTGTCTCCGTGATTAGGCGCTTTAAGCTAAGTGAGACGATATTTTATCAGGTCGACCACTTATTGTGATTGTAATCAAACTGACTACTTAATCATGTCAAATTGCTTATAGGGGCTAACTGGCGTACCAAGGAACCCGAAATTGCTGTATGAGGTCGAAATCACCTTTCTGAGAGGCTTCGAGCTCTGTCGCTACTGAAATATCTCTGGCGCCAGGAATTAGAGTAGGGTCCTCCCTATTCTGCTGCACCTGTATTTATTTTTTTACTATAGAACTTTTCCAATCTCTTTAATTATCTTAGGGTTGACCTAAGGCCTAACGTCGCTTGACTCATTGACTTGACACGACTCAAGGCATAAACTTGATTCGCTGTGATTGACTGACTCGAGGTTGACTTGACTCGAAGTGAAATGACACATGTGACTCATGACCCGTGTGTGCATAGTATTGTGATCGTGCGACTCGAAAAATGCAAAAAAGCAAAAATTTTCCGTCATTTTGTGGAGGGTACCGACTTTCTCCCGAAAAAAGAAAGACGCGAAAAAGAATCGAAGTTTTGAAGGTGCATGTTGAATAAGCTTAGTCAAATGTCATTTGATACTATCTCTCAAGGTGCAAGGATTAACTCATCCTAGGTTATCTCAATTGTTGACTCCATGATGAAAGTATTTGGGTAACTTAGGCACAGAGGCTAAGCACTTCGTACTTCGATGCAATGATGATTACGATTTATGAGTGATGTGACAAGGCATGCTTCAACGTTATGATTTCATGACAAAGGGTTCATAAAGGAAGTATGTTTGGTCATGTATCTGTGCGGTGTGTGAAAGTGACACTAAAGCTAGGCCGCAAGAGCTAAGTGTGTGGAAAGAATATTATTTGTTAAAAGATTCAAATGGTGGTGACTCTTAGGCTAGGTAAGCTAATGATATAGGGATCAAGCCCCCAAGTCTAGCTCTACATGAATAGGGATGAGCATAGGAAATACCTTGATATGATCATGGTGTAAGTGTGTGAATGTGATTATGAATGCATGTTTATTACGGCCGCATCTCAATGTGAGGTTGCCTACGTATCCATTAGGAATCAGGCCGAATGTAGCTCTAGCCGAACCTCGCACAAGTGTGTGTATACCTCAAAAAGGTTTTTTAAGGGTTGTAACGTGGTTAGGCTAAAGGTTATAGAAGAAGGGGATAAAGGCTCAAAACCCTAGATAAGCCCCCAAGGTGCGCAACCTCGCTTTTGAATCTTTATACTTTTATGCTTGAGTTCCTACTCTTTTTTAGCTCTTTTTGCTTTAGCATTTATTTTATTTTAATAAGTGTGGGCAATCCCGATCATGCGGTCTATCACTCACTTGGCATTCATGTTTCTCAGGCACGGTACCGAGCACTCGATAAGAGACGCAATTTGAGACGTGTTCATATCGAAGACATTTTCATATCAAAGACATTGGAACACTTTCCCTTTTGTACACTTTTATTTACTTTTTGCTTATTTTAAGTCACTCAAGCTTTTTACGAAATTGAAAATTTCATAAGTTGCACACTATCCCATCCCAAGGTTAGGTAGATGTAGGTTGAAAAGTGGAGGGTCTATCGTTAGACGAGGCTCAAAGTAGTTTATAAAAAAAGGTTTGTATAATTGAAGGGTGAAAGGTAATATAATGTGGCTACAAGGGGTGCCTGAAATCATTGGTATAACTTGTGCTTAATTCGACATGGATTTTTTTTTTTTTTTATGCAATATAATAAAATGATCATATATAAGGAAATAAATGCTCATTTTTATTAAAAGAAAAATATAATGATCCTACAAAATAAATCTAAGGAGAATAAAAAGGTGCTTATGCTAGACTTATTGGGGAAAGGGTAAATAAAAAAGAAATAGAAAAAAGAAGGTCACAAAATCTTGTCGTTGAAGCTCGCCTCTTGTCTTGTATTGTTTGCTTTATCATCACTCGCTCTTCTTGTTAACTGGAGGCATGGTAAGCTTGTTTTTATCAATCAAATGTTGGATATCCTCCTTTAGCTTCCAACAGCTCTTAGTAGCATGACCCCTACCTTGGTGGTACTTGCAGTGTTCGTTTGGATTTCAACTAGGCAATCTTTTCTTAAGTGGGGGATCTTGAATAGGTCCAATGGGAGTAATGATTCCCTTGGCATGGAGTCGATCGAAAGCATCATCGTAGCTAATTCTAATAGGGGTAAATTCCCTTTTTGGTTGCTTTCGATTACCCATGGCTAGGATCTCACTAAGGTCGAAAGTACCAACACTATTACTAGAGTAGGTGTTTCCGGAAGAAGAAGGATAGTTGTTCTTCTTCCCTTTACAGCCACTGTTACTATTGTTACTAATCTTGGCCTTCTTGTCGCGCGAAGGAACATGAAGGAGTTTTAAATCAATGAAGTCTTGAACCCTATCCTTGAGGGCGAGGCACTTTTCAGTAGTGTGACCGCGACCTCTATGGTATCAACAATAGGAATTTGGATCCCAATTGGGAAAACGTTTTTCAGATGGAGGGTCTTGATTGGGACCAATGGAGCGAATATGACCTTGATCATGTAGATAGTCAAAAGCTTTATTGTAAGTCGTTTATATTGGTGTGTATCCTTCAATGATCCGTTTTGCCCGTGGCTTAGGAGCATTGAGTTATTCATTAAACTCTTGGCGAGAATTTTGTTCGATGTCCATCACCCGATTTGCTAATCCTTCCACCACATTCAAGAGCATGGCAATGATGTCTTGCAGTTTTCGAACGTCCTCTTTTAGACATGACGAGTCTTCCTTGGTATTATCTAAGAAAATACTTTCATCCTCCCCAATCATGGCCACTTCATCGAGAGAGGTCATATAAGTTGTCTCGATCATGGGCTCTCCTACAGGTGTGATAAGAAGTGATGGATCGAAGGATGCTTGGTCATCATCGATGGCTAGAATCTCGGAAGTTTCATTGTTATCGATCAGATCTTGAATAGCTTCTTTGAGTTTCCAACACTCCTCAGTGTCATGACCCTTTCCTTGGTGATATTTGCAGTGCTTATTAGGGTCCCACTTAGGTGGCCTGGCTTCTGGAACTGGATCTTTGATGGGCCCTATGGGCATGACTAGTCCTTTGTGATGTAGCATCTCGAAAACCGTTTCATAACTCATACCTAGTGGAGTGAACACCCTTTTTGATCTTTGGATTCGTGGTTTAGAGGCGTTCGTGGCATGTACCTCATTAATGGGAGAGGAAGAAGAAGTATGGTCTATCTTCTTTCCTCTCGCACTATTATTTTTCAGAAGGTCATCTTCAATGTCAATTCCTATATTATAGACAGCCTTAAAAGTATTCAAGTTGTGTTGGTATCTTAAGTGCTTTGAATACTTCCCTTGGAGATTCTTGATAAACATCCTCACAGATTCTTTTTCGGTAGGAGCCTTGACCATATTAGCAGAGGTTTCCCTCCATTTGTTGAAGAAAGACGTGAACCCTTCGTTTTCTTTTTGTTTTAACATCTCAAGTTGTCTATGGTCTGTTTCGTCTTGGATGTCGCACTTATATCTATCTGTGAAAGCGTTTGTTATCGACTCCCAAGAAGAGGTTTTCTCTTTCTCGAGGGAAAAGAACCATTGTTGACAAACGGTTTCGAGAGATAGTGGGAACAGAGAGGGGAAAACCTTCTTATCGTTACCCTTAATGTTCATAATGGTTTTAAAAGCTCTTAGATGGAAGTAAGGGTTATCTGTTGCCTTGAATTTAGGGATGTCAGTGGCATTGAACTTATGCGGAAGAAGTTCCTTGTCCACCGAGACCCCTTGTGAACTCATGCCCTGAAATTAATAGTCACTAGATAGCTTGCTTAGACTCTCTTGCATGAGGTCCATCTGTTGTTTCTTCACGAGATCATTGATCTTGAGTGTGAGTAGCTTTAGTGTCTCAGTCACGGTAACCAATTGGTTCCTAAGCTCATTGACTTCTTCATGACTTGCCATTATCTTCTTAGCCTTCCGCTTTTGACGAATTGGTTTATCAAAAAGTGAGTCTAAAGAGGTTGTCCTTAATTAATCACCCTTCTCTCCTCGACCAAGTACTGTGGAAAAGGAAATTGGGGATATTTATTGTTAATTATTTGACTCAAACTTTATTCAACATGCAATGGATGGAGGAAGTGAAGAAAGATTGGAATAGAATGTGAAAGAAGATTTAGATGGAGGGATATGAAGAATTAGGAGTAGAATGTACCCCCCAACTCAAATGACAGAAAAAACCGACTCATGCATGAACCTAAGACATGGTCATGGTGACGTGTACTCAAAGTGTGTGCTAAAACTAGTGAGTGTAGTTAAGGCTCGTGTCATGACCATGTGGCTAGACTATGTGACTAGACTTAATTAATGACTCGACAAGGTGTTATCGACAGCGAAAATTAACCGACTTAATTAATTAGAAAACTGGTTAATTAGACACTTGGTGATGACTCGACCAATAATCCGAACTGTCGGCCAAACGACAGAATTGGCGTCACACTGTGTAGCTTGGCGCCAGACGACAGAGCTGTCGCCAAGAGCCACACTCCACAGGGTGGCGCTACAGTCCAGACTTTGGCGCCAATGCTGGAGCTTCAATCTGGGACTGTTTTCGGTGTTATTAATCAACTGGGGTATGCCTAAAGTCGTACTAGGTCAATTTTGATTAAAATATTAGACTTTATTTACTCAAATTAATTAATTAATTAATTAGGCAAAGTTCTTTCAGTCATTAATTTATTTAATCTCAACACAAGTCAACAAACGGTTAAGAAAAACATAGAATATATGCACAACAAATAATGCACAATTAGTCAAGTAGGCACAATATGATGCAATGAGTTTGCAACCTAACCATGGCTCTAGTTCTCTAAAGTTCGTAATATGGTTTAGTCAATAGAGGGTCCATGGTTAATTGTCCGGATGCACCGCGCGGAAGCCTAACCGTGAAGGGTTGGCGCGAGTGGATAGGACACCGCGAGCTTTAGAAAAAACTCGCTTCCATGGTTTGGTGAATTCAACATTCTCAGATGTACCCTTTGTTGCACAGAGCGTTCAATCAGGTAGATGGAGCATGAATTCCTAGAGGGTTATGTACATATGTAGAACACATATGGGTTTCAGAAAAGTGAGAAAAAATTCAATCAGGAAGTAGGATCGAGCAAACAATACGAAAAACCGGTCGAAATTAGAACGCATATTTCTGGCTCGGTATTAGGGGAAGTTAGCGCCAGCAAACAGAGACAGGCGCCAGGTTTTAGCTGTAGCGCCTGGCGCCAATACTGGCATCTGGCGCTACAGTTAAATGCCTGGCGCCAATGCTCTGGTCGTTGGCGCTAATTCCCACATGCCTCAGCAGCTTCCTGTGCTCGATAAAATTTTCCGGTTTCGCGCGGTGTTATTTCGGTCCTAGTTGTGAAAGATATTTCTCAAATTTCCTACGTGTAAAATCCTATGTTTTTAACTCATCACGGATGGTCTTTCCAATGAGATCTTCTTTATGCATATGACAATAATGTTAATCAAAATTATGCACACGAAATACTTAGAACGTTTCGAGTCTCATCCACTCATTCTAAATCATTGCCGAAACAAATTCAGGAATTAAAATCGAAATCCTCCCCAGTGGAGTCGCCAAAAACTAAGGGGAATAAATTTCAAGTGTTAACCCCTAGCTTGAATCCCACTGTGATCATACACTTAAGTACGGTGGCGTCCAAAAGGGAAGAAGATAGAGTAAAAGAGTCGCCAACAAGTTTAAGGAACTTGTAAACCGTTCGCGAGGTGAAGTTTACACCCCTTAACGATCCAAGAGATCGTCAACACCATAAGGTTTAGAACTAAATAAGGGTTCGGGGATGAAGGTACAAATCCAACCTAAAAGAGATTGAACCTGCCCTAATAATAGGCCTCTACTTTATTCTGATCGTATTCATGTGCGCTTTCTGATTAACATGCAATCAATAGGATTAACCCTAAACCTGTTTATCTATGTTGGTTAAATATTAATGCACAAAGAAATCTATTATTGGCGATCACTTGGATTATAATAAAAATTAACCCTAACAAGATTATTAATTATCTTATTAAGCGTGATTACAAGTACAAATTCCCTTTAAACATGCATAAAAGGCGTGATCAAGCAATAATAATAAATCATCAAGCAACATAACAATAATAAATATCATGATAATAATGAAATTATAATAATAATCGTCATAAATTATAAGAATTATAATCATAATCACGTTCATATTAATATTAAAGCATAATAATAGCAAGATCCTAGGCGTGATACTAACAAGATTAATAACAAACCCTAGCATGTTACTAAACATTAAAAATCAAATCTTTAACCTTAACATGATACTAACGATCATAAATATTAGGAAGAACATAGGAAGCATCGTAACAATCATATTTAATATTAAAATTACCCTTGACATGATAATAGGAATATCATAATAACAATATAAACATGATTTCTACATCATAACATCAATAAAAACAATAAATTACTTACTTTGATGCCTCGTACCTCTTTCTAATAACAAAATACACACGTTAGTAAATTCAAGGAAAATAATAAACAAATAATCAAATTAAATAATTGAAAGAGAGATTTGGGACCAAACCCTCAGAAATTAAACCTTTCACGTCTAGGGCGAAGGCAACTTCGAATATGGCTAGGTGTATCTAGATCTAATGAATGCAGAATTTTGTATGTAAAAGCTTGTTTAGAAAAAGAAGAGAGAGAAAGATGGTGAATGAATGATGAGAGAAGCCATGAATGCGAAAGAAAACTGGTTATTGATGATTATAATTGAAAAGCTGGTTGTTGATGAATGAAAATGGAGCTTTTAATACGTTATTTATAGAGAAAATAAGCCAAAAAGATAAAATAAACAAAACAGAGCATTGGCGCACCTAAAACAGAGCTGGCGCCAACGCCAGCTTATTGGCGCCAGGTGCCAACATTAGTGCCAAGCGCCAATGCTAGCGTCAGGCTTAGCGCCAGACGCCAATGCCTGGCGTTAGGCGCTAACCCTGTTTTTGACGCGTTTTCTAAAATCAGATAAATTTTGCCGTACAGGAGGATAAAATCGTATTTTCCTCAAAAATGCTCTTTGATTTTAATTAAAACTCTGAAAAGTCAACAAAAGTCAATTTATCAATGCTAATTAAATTAGGAATGAAAAGAACCTTCTAGAAGAATCTAGAAGACTAAAACCATTCCTAATTGCATTAGGAATGATAAATCATATTAGGCCCTCCCTAGATTATTGGGCCGCATATAAAGCTCAAACTGGGCCTGTTTTGGTGAATTGGCCATAACTTCCTCAATACTCATCGGAATTGGGCTTATAATAAATTGTTGGAAAGCTCTTGTCAAGCCGCATCCAACTACACTACTATTGGACCCATATCATGGACCAACCAAACTGGATTGGATGTTTTCTTAAAAATAAGTTTTCAAAAACAGAAAGACGAGAAAATAAATTAAAACTATCTGCAACACTAAACTTTCCACACTTTCGCTTCATTCGATTATGATTCGACGTGAAAGGTACTCATCACTGGGTTTGGTTTTGGGGAGACACAAATGGGTGTCTACACTAACGAACCGAAGTGACTGATTAATTATGAATTAATTAATAAGTCAACCGAGTAATTAATATTTAGACGTCGGGAATTCGAGCTTAGAGCGTCAAAACCGAACGTCGAAAGTCGAGTCGAAAAATAATAAAAGACGAGATATGAATATAATAATAAATCAACAAAGACCAAAATACCCCTAGCATAGGAATGCCCCGAGCAAACTGAGTGTTAGGGCCATGGTGGCTAGCATCGCAATACTAGGCACAACCTAGTGCGTGTTAGCGCTGCTAAGGGGCTGCCTTGTGCGCGCATTGGCTAGCAGCATGGCTGGGCCATTGCGCGCATGCTAGCGCTCTGGGCAGCCACGGCAAGGCAACCCACCTTGGATGCCTGTGTGCCCAAGTGTGGGTGCCACGTGGCGCGAAGTGAGAGGAGCTTGAGGGGGTGTTTTGGCCGGCTTTTGGAGAGGGAGTGGGGAGCAAGTTTGGTCCCCCCCTCCTCCAAATGGTCCTCACCTAACCTCTCATATGAGCTTGCCACTTGTTGATTTACTACTAGTTTGATTATTAATTTTATTTTAGCTTTAAAATAAAATGGAAAAATCAAATTCTCCCACATTGATGGGAGAGCTTTTCACTATCTTATTTTCCCTATAAATACCCAAGTTGGGGTATTGGGAAAATCACTTGAGTGAGAGTTGAAAAAGGCATCACCATTGTGAAAACCTTTGAACTCATTAATCACTCGGGTTTTTGGTCGGGCCTTGCTAACTCCAAGGCATTGGACCATTTTCGGTGGTCAGGTTTTGGGTGGACTATCGTTGGAGACCGTCGTATTTTCGAGGTTTGCTTTCGAAGTAAGAGCTCGTTCCGTTTGGGCGAAGCACGCTCCAAAGGTAATTATCTTGTCTTAATCTTGTGATTAATTTATTTATGTTTATGGTTTTATTTATTGCGAGTGCGGTCTTGGTTTTTGGGTTTGTTTCCGCGGTGAGTTGGACTCACCAAACCCCAACAGTGGTATCGGAGCCTCGCTCGTTTATTTTTAAAATCATAATATTTTTCAAGGTGTTTTCATGGCTTAATTTTTCTGGTTTTGAGTTTCTAATTAGATTAGTAGCTCGTTTTATTTATTTTAACCTCATATTAAAGCTGTCATCAGCCCCAAACCCAGATTTCGACCCAAAAATAGTAAATTTTGGGTGGAAAAGGCGTTTTGGAAATGTTTAAGTTTTTCTAACCTTGAAAATTAATTGCATATTTATGGTGGTTATGTAATTGGTTCAATACATACTTTACATTCAATTTTAAACCTCTTTAGGCATGATTACTTGGTGGTAATTTGTGTTTGAAAGCTTAGTTTTATTTTTCACATAATTGCAAACTAATATATTAAGTGTGAAATTGTTGTTCTTTGAGGCTTCCTAGTACTGAAGATTCAATCTTTAATTATGTTAAGTGATTGAAACTTTATGTTACTAAATTCCATGATTTTTTGTTAAACTTTGTTGATTTAATCATTTTTTAGTTGATTGGAATCATGAAGTTTGAAACTTTGTGATAGAAATTTGTTTATCTTCATATTGAAAGATATAAATTTTTCAAGGATTTACAAGTATTAAAGTTGGAATCTTTATTGAACTTATGTTCATTTTTTCAACTCCCTTTTATTTTGTCAAAAAACTCAAATTAATTTAAATTAATTAAATTAATAGTGAGTAATTGCCCTCTTTTTTTTTGTTGCACCAAGTTAAACCAATTTAATTAAAGAATGGTTCTTGGGAATTATTTGGGTTAGATGCACTTTGAATATTTTATTTTAAGTTAGACTTGTTTAAATTTTCATTTTTTCTCAATGAATTAATTCTAAAATTAATTTAGTATTGATTAGAGATGTCACACAAAATCGGGAATTAATCCCGAGGCACAAGCACGCAAACTAAGGCACAATAGCCATGTGCATCCCTCAGCCATCTAGGCTGCTCGCATAGCCCGCATGTGGCTGCCGAGGGACGAGGCTGCTGCGCTTGGTGCGTGTGGTGCTAGGTGTGTCCAAGGAGTTGTATGCTAACTTGGAGCATAAGGGGCGTGCGAGAAGATGCAAGGCGAAGCAGCAGTGCTAGGCAGCTGCAGCTAGACGCGCATCGTGTGCGTGCTACCAAGCAGCGCCCAGCAGCATCACAGCACGCAAGGCCGAGGCTGCTAGACAAGCGCCCAGCACTTGCGTGCGTGTGAGTGCTCAAGGGTGCTAGCCTTGGGAAGTCGACGCACTTTTTTCTTGTTTTAATTTTTCTTTTTGCCCATTTTGTTTATTTTAATTTATTTTAATTATTTTAATTAAAATTTTGGAGGATAGGCCTCGGGTTTTGAGCGGCATTGGAAAAATTTATTTTGACAAATTTTGGGTTTTACCGGCTTAATTAATTGGATTAATTAAGTTGGATGCAGAATTTAGTGGGAGCTTCAAATATCAATAATTGCGCTTATAACCGGTTAAAACAACTTTGACTAGTTTTAATTAGGCATGTTAATTATATTAACCACCTAGATTAGTTACTAGTTCTCGCGTGTTTATGCATTGTTACTTGTTTATCGTTGTAAAATGCATGTGACATTCACAAATAAAGAATGGATGAATAGAATGTATATTATCTCACAGGTTTTATGAAATGGCAACTAGTGGGGCCCGATTAGGATATAAAATACGGACTGCGATCCGTGATGTATTTTTGTAAATCTAAATACGGACTGCGTATCGTTGAGTATTTTTGTACCTTAATATTTAGATTAGTACTAATCGAAGATACGAGTAGTTGCATTTAATTTTGGTCAAGTCTTGGAAGACGAAGCCATGAAGTTGCAAATGAAGACCTTTTGAAAGTTTGAAGATCTCAAGGGGTCATGCTAGTTGCCAAATGCATCTATATTTATGTTTTTCGATAAATATATATGTTTATATATATGATTTATACGATTAGATGCATGTTTAGGATTTTCAATGTTGTGATGATTAATTAAGTTCACTTAAACCAACCAACATAAAAACCCTAGGTCCCTAAATATGAAGTAAAACTTGCCATTCCAAAACAACACTTACCAAACGAACGAGAGTAGTGGTGGGCTACGCCAAAGCGAGGCATCACTACCTCTCCAAGGAACGTAAGGCATATCGGGTATGCAAGTTGGTTTTGGTTGTACTTAACGATATGAGTGATGGAGTCCTAACATGTCGTGGCAAAGTGAATAAATTGTTAAGAGAGCATTAGATGCGACGATTTATTCAACCAAGAGTGGCTTGGAGCCATTAGCAGAGCATTGCTTACCTTAGGAGATTGAGTGTTAAGACAAGCCAAAGCAAGCTTAACCACTATTTGTTTCTTCGGATCTTGGAATCGACTTATTCTCACCAAAATGGGGACAACTTTTAAATGCGTGAATAAGACGTTTTAAATAAGTTTGATTAAAATGCATGAATTCAATTTTATTTAAATATTATGAATGGTTTTTCATTTCAAAATTCTTTCAAATGTAGAATCATGTCTTCAACTATCGACAACAATCTTATGTTCCCAGAACTTCCCGAGAAGTTATCATTTAGTTTAAATTTGGTAAACTTCAAGGAATGGGAAGAGGAACTCCGTTTGACCCTCTGCAATTGCTACCTAGAGCATATCTTAGATACTCCCATCCCGAGTTACTACTCAAAAGGGATTATGAGCGATATGGCTCATGAGGAGTGGAGTTATGATTGCAAGAGAGTCTCTCGACTCATGGGAAACTCCATTCCGAAACAGTGGAAGAAGAAATTATCCAACTACCTTCCGGATGTACTTCTCAAGGCTCTTGAAGATGTGGTCAATTTGAGGGTAACAAAGAGCGATAAGGGCAACTATGATGATCTCGTGGAAGAAGTGACTAGGTCATTATATAACATGAGGATCAAGCCACCGCAAGATGGGTGTCTCAGCAAAGAAAGGCAAGAAGTATGGGCTAGGGTCTATAGTGAAAGACTTAGACACGGAATGCCACTTCAAGCCCATGTGCAAAAGATGACAAGGTTATTTAACCATCTGGAACTGATTGGTAAACTGATGGAGGATGAGCAAGCGGCTCATATGCTTTTAAGCTCACTCCACTCGGGATACGTTGCAATTAAGATGCGACTTACCAACAATCGAAACAAACTGTTCTACAAGGAAGTTGTCCAAGATCTCCAGAAAACCTATTCTTGCAAGGCGGCTAAGTTTGCTCTAAGGCTCAAGAAAAAGGAGTTCAAAAACAAGGCAAAGATGCGCTGCTTCTATTGTAGTAAGCAAGGCCACTACAAAAGAGAATGTAGCGAGTATTTGGAAGATGAGGCAAGAGGAAAGAAAGCCTCAATCTCAGGTATCATCTAGACACTTGAAAATAAGCAATTTATAAGGTATTAGATACCGGAAAATTGACTCATTTTTATGCTCTTATTTCAGGAACGAAATGAGCAGTGTTTTCAAGTGGTCATGAGTACACAAGTGGAAGATGAAGAAAATCTATCCAAATAACGCTTGTAATCTCTTGTATTTTGTCTAAATTCTAAAACTTGCTAAGTTTTTTCTACCATACTTGGATCTTGTGACGTTGGACGTCATTTTAACCTTAATCACAAGACCTTTTGTCTAAATGTCTTGTTTATATTTATGGAAATTACACCTTTTGTGTGTTTAGACAAAATTGTTTATGATACTAACTAAAGAGCTAAGACCATGGAGTCAAACCAAACTTACTTGTGGCATTGTTGTCTTGGCCACATTAATATCAAACGCATCAAGAGACTTCTACAGGAAGGTGTTCTTGACTCTTTTGATTTAGAATCGTTTGAGAATTGCGAGGGATTTTTATTAGGCAAGATGATTAAGCAGCCATTTTCCAAGCTGGGAGAAAGGGCAGGAGACTTATTAGGTCTAATACACACTGATGTATGTGGACCAATGAGCTCCACCACAAGAAATGGACACCAATATTTTATCACCTTCACGGATAACTATAGTAGATATGGTTATGTCTATCTAATGTCGCATAAATCTGAATTGTTTGAAAAGTTCAAAGAATTTCAGAGTGAAGTTGAAAATTAGCTTGGCAAGAAAATCAAATCCCTTCGATCGGATCGAGGTGGTGAATACTTGAGCCAAGAATTCGATGACCATCTGAAAGAAAAGGGTATACTTTCAGAATTGACACCTTCAGGAACTCCACAATGGAACGGAGTATCCGAAAGGAGAAATCGGACCTTGTTAGACATGGTACGGTCAACAATGGGTCTCAGTAATCTTCCTATCTCTTTTTGGGGACACGCACTTCTAACTGCGGCACTAACACTGAACCGTGCACCATCAAAAGCTGTAGAAAAAACTCCATATCAATTATAGACGAAGAAACCTCCTAGGTTGTCTTTTCTACAGATATGGGGATGCGAAGCATATGTCAAGAAATTGATTTCTGACTAACTTCATCCCAAATATGACAAGGTTTAATTTGTGGGCTACCCAAAAGAAACCAAAGGGTATTACTTCTACAACAAATCGGAGAACAAAGTGTTTATTGCTCGCGATGGTGCCTTTTTGGAGAAGGAACATCTTTCCAAAATGACAAGTGGGAGGAAAATCGAACTCGACGAAGTTCGTGAGGATGAGAAACAAAATCAAAATGACAATCAAAGTGCTCAAACAGCATCTGTTGACGCAGGTCAAAATGATGGAAATGTATTCATTTACAAAGCTAGATTGGTGGCAAAAGGTTACAAACAAGTTCATGGTATTGATTACGATGAAACCTTTTTGCCAGTCGCAATGCTGAAATCCGTTCGGATCCTCCTAGCGATTACTGCATATTACAATTATGAAATATGGCAGATGGACGTCAAAACCTCTTTCCTTAATGGTATTTTGGTAGAAACTGTGTATATGACACAGCATGAAGGTTTTGTCGACCAAAACAATGCTGGGAAGGTTTGTAAGCTTAAGAAGTCCATTTATGGACTAAAGCAAGAAAGCAGAAGTCGGAATCTGTGATTCGATGAAGCCATCGGTAAGTTTGGTTTTATCAAGAATCCAAATGAATCTTGTGTTTACAAGAAGGTCAGTGGGAGTGACATCGCCTTCCTAGTCTTATATTTCGATGACATATTGCTCATTAGAAACAGCATTCCGTTATTAGAGTCTGTAAAGGCCTGGCTTGGAAAATGCTTCTCAATGAAAGACTTAGGAGAGGCACAGTACATACTAGGCATCAAGATCTATAGGGATAGATCAAAAAGGATGATTGGATTGAGTCAAAGTACTTATATTGATAAGGTACTTGCTTGATTTGGCATGGAGGAGGCCAAGAGAGGTCACCTGCCAATGTCACATGGCATAACCCTAAGCAAGAAGTAGTGTCCACAGACACCTGATGAGCGGGAAAGAATAAATCTGATTCCATATGCTTCGCTTGTTGGATCAATCATGTATGCCATGATATGTACTAGGCCAGATGTATCGTATGCCTTGAGTGCTACGAGCCATTACCAATTAGATCCAGGAGAGGCCCATTGGACTGTGGCCAAGAATATCCTAAAGTACCTGAAAAGGAACAAGGATATATTCTTGGTGTGTGGTGGTTCAGAGGAATTAGTTGTGGAAGGTTATATCGACACAAGATTCCAGACAGACATAGACGATTTCAAATCACAATCTGGATATGTGTTCTGTCTAAATGGAGGAGCGTTCAGTTGGAAGAGTGCCAAGTAGAGTACAACTGCAGATTCTACAACTGAAGTCGAGTACTTAGCAGCTGCTGAAGCAGCTAAGGAGGCTGTTTGGATTCGTAAGTTCATTAGTGAACTTGATGTTATACCCTCCATAAAGGGTCCATTAGCCCTCTATTGTGACAACAATGGAGCTATTGCACAGGCCAGAGAGCCAAGGGAACATTAGAAAGTCAAACATGTCAAACGGCGGTTTCACATGATTCAAGAATGGAAATCAGAAGGTGAAATCAGAATTTGCAAAGTTGGAACGGATGAAAATGTAGCTGATCCACTTACTAAACCTTTGCCTCAAGTGAAGCACAACAAGCACGTTGAGGCAATGGGAATCAAGCATGTAGGAGACTGGCTTTGATTTCCTTGTTTAGTGTTTTAGTTAAATTTTGAACATTTAATGTAAGACACTAAGAAAAATCATTCAAGTTTTGGAGTAATATAAATTTCATGCAATATTTTAGCACTCCGTTTGCTATTTAATTGTGGTTTAGGATTGAATAATGAGTCCATTCAATTCTTGGAATATTCAAAATAATGTATCAAGACCAGTCTTGGTAAGGAAACACCTATTAAGTGAACATTGAATATTATAATAAAAAATTATCCCTAATCAAGGTTATTTAAATGGTGGACGATTAATGACCAATTGAGATTAGTGTGTATTCTGATTTATAGCACCGTTGCTTGTGCTACGAGGACATAATTGTCATAAATCATTTGCACAGGTATTGGTTTAGAACCATACTGGATCGACCTCTGAGAATACTTTAAGAGATTAAAAAAATTGTCATAAGTATACTTCTCATTATGGATATCGGAACCTATTTCCTTGACCATAAGTATTGTGAGTCCTCTTGTTTGAGTACTAGTCCGCTTTGATGTTGTCAAACATCTGCCGTAATAGGGGATTATAATGGCAATACTCGGGCTTCTAGGTCCTCTCAGTTTGAGGAGCTACATTACAAGATTGGGAATGTCCCCCTACTAAAATAGGGAAGAAGTCTATGTTTTATACAAGGCCTCTCGTAGAGCAAAACTGTAAAAATGCATGGTCGTGCTCGGAGGGATTTTAGAAATCATCTGTTTATAGACAGTCGGACTCGGAATCGAGAAACACTTCTGGACGTAATAAGGATGACAAAATAATCTTACCTTATAGTTCATGAAGAGTCATTAAGAGACATAGGAAAAAGGTTGTACACTAATTGCTCACTTGTCCAGAAGGACAAGTGGGAGATTGAGAGGAATGGTGTCCTTCGAACAAGTGTACTATTCTGTTAGTGGGTTCAGAATTATTAGAAAGCTAATATATTAAGTAAGGTCAAGTGATCGGAATGCCTGGGTGGAGGTCGCTTCCGATTAGTAATATTAATGCATAATTAATATTACAGCTTAATCTTGACTAAACCCTTCGGGTCACACCCAAGAAACTAACAAACCGAAGCGACTAATAAACTATGAATTAATTAATAAGTCAACCGAGTAATTAATATTTAGACGTCGGGAATTCGAGCTTAGAGCGTCGAAACTGAACGTCGAAAGTCAAGTAAGAAAATAATAAAAGACAAGACATGAAAATAATATTAAATCAACAAAGACCAAAATACCCCTAGAATCGGAATGCCCCGAGCAAACCGAGTGCTAGGGCATGGTGGCTATCATCGCAATACTAGGCACAACCTAGTGAGTGCTAGCGCTGCTAAGGGGCTGCCTTGTGCGCCCATTGGCTAGCAGCCATGCCGCAACAAGCCGCAGCAACTAGCAGTAGCATGGCTGGGCCATTGCGCGCATGCTAGCGCTATTGGGCTTGCTAGGCAGCCCACCTTGGGTGCCTTGGTGCCCAAGTGTGAGTGCCACGTGGCGCGAAGTGAGAGGAGCTTGAGGGGATGTGTTAGCCGGCTTTTGGTGAAGGAGTGGGGAGCAAGTTTGGTCCCCCCTCCTCCAAATGGTCCTCACCTAACCTCTCACATGAGCTTGCGACTTGTTAATTTTATTACTAGTTTGATTATTAATTTTATTTTAGCTTTAAAATAAAATGGAAAAAATCAAATTCTCTCACATTGATGGGAGAGCTTTTCACTCTCTTATTTTCCCTATAAATACCCAAGTTGGGGTATTAGGAAAATCACTTGAGTGAGAGTTGAAAAAGGCATCACCATTGTGAAAACCTTTGAACTCATTAATCACTCGGGTTTTTGGTCGGGCCTTGCTAACTCCAAGACTTTAAACCATTTTCGGTGGTTGGGTTGTGGGTGGACTATCGTTGGAGGCCGTCGTATTTTCGAGGCTTTCTTTCCAAGTAAGAGCCCGTTCCGTTTGGGGGAAGCACGCTCCAAAGGTAATTATCTTGTCTTAATCTTGTGATTAATTTATTTATGTTTATGGTTTTATTTATTGCGAGTGCAGTCTTGGTTTTTGAGTTTGTTTCCGCGGTGAGTTGGTGTATATATATATGTATATATATATATATATATATATGTATATATATATATATGTATATATATATATATATATATGTATATATATATATATATATATATGTATATATATATATATATATTTACATATAGTGCGGTCTTGGTTTTTGAGTTTGTTTCCGCGGTGAGTTGGACTCACCAAACCCCAACATATATATATAAATATATATATAAATATATATATATATATATATATATATATATATATATATATATTTACATATAGTGCGGTCTTGGTTTTTGAGTTTGTTTCCGCGGTGAGTTGGACTCACCAAACCCCAACATATATATATAAATATATATATATATATATATATATATATATATATATATATATATATATATATATATATATATATATATATATATATATATATATATATATATATATATATATATATATATATATTATTAAAACCGACTTTATATTTAGCATGAATCATAAGTTTACCCATGCACAAATTGGTCTTTAAACCAGAAATGAGTTCGGGAGCGGGGATACCAAGATAATGTTCCCTTTAGAGGGGAATCGCGATCCTAGCCCTAGTGCGACCTCTACTAGCTCTTCCTTTTGCACAATTTCATCACCATCAATATATGCGACGTGATACCTAAAACTAAGTTAGTTGATTTTATGTACACGCATTAATCATGTAGGAATTACATTGAAAAAGTCATTATTCTTAATTAATCAAATTTGTGAAGAGAACAAGAAATAAACAATATTCGCCTTGTCTTAAGTGATAAAACAACAATTAATTATTCAAATTCTAGTCTTGATTAACGAAAGAGTACTATATGAATTAATTAATTAAGAGTATGTTTAAAATGATCAAACAACACTAATTAATCAATTAAATTTATTTAAACAATAAAAGAAAAGTGATTTATCTAAGTGCTCAGGAAATTAATCGTTCTTCTTTTATATATGCTAAATCTCCGTCTTATGCGTTTATGGACTTTCTTTCTCTTTCGTACCTTCAAGAGCTTCAATGGATGTATTAGGGTTGAAGAGTAATTGGGAAGAAAGAGGGAAAAGTAGTATGATAGTAAGAGGGTTTGAGAGATTAGGGATTTCAGAAATTTAGTGTTTGTAATTCTGATTTTCTCCCTGTTTAGAGCTGTACGAAGACCCCTTTTTATAGGCGTAAAAATCTCAGCTTAGTGTTATAGAGTCGCGTCGTCAGGTGTCACGCGCAAATCTATGAGTCGCGCTGGGGTGTCGCGCGCATCTCAATGAGTCGCGCGCCCTTGGTTTGCGGTTTGTCTTACACGAAAACGCGTTTTTAAAACTTTCATAACTTTTGATTGCAAAGTTGGATTTAGGCGTGTGAGATATCATTGGAAATTTCTAGATTTCTACTTTCTAATTTCATTAGAATTAGGTTAAAATCTGTTATAGATCAAAATTTATGGCCGTTGGAGTTCAAGGGTGTCGGTTTTGGGCCCAGTTTAGTGTTTTGATCATAACTTCTACGTTTTGGCTCGAAATTGGGCTTATAATATTCCTTTGGAAAGATCTTTGAAATGGATATCCATATTTATAGGCCTTGAATGATAATTTTATGGTTGGCTTATCTGTTTGCCTTGGTTTTCAATAATGTAGGTTCCATAGGATCCAATCATTGCATTTGACGCACTTGGGTCTGTTATTAATCAAGTTTAAACATGTATGAACACGTTTTATGCCTAATTAGTAATCGGAAAAGGTTCTAAGATAACTTGGTCTCAAATATGGGTTTTAACTACTTCATAATTCTTTTTGTAGTCTATAAACAATTCAACTTTGATCCAGCATGAAGAACAGGTTTTTGTAACATCATCGCACTTCCTTTCTATGATGCTTCCTATTTTCTTTCCTAATAGCATGTTAGTATCATGTTAGGGTTAAAGCTTTGATTTTTATTGCTTAGTGACATGCTAGGGTTTTTTATTAATCTTGTTAGTATCATGCCTATGATCTTGCTATTATTATGCTTTAACATGATTATGATTTATTATTATTATTATTATTATTATTATTATTATTATTATTATTATTATTATTATTATTATGTTGCTTGATTTTATTTATTGTTATTGCTTGATCACGCCTTTTATGCATGTTTAAAGGGAATTTGTACTTGTAATCACGCTTAATAAGATAATTAGTAATCTTTTTTAGGGTTATTATTATTATTATTATTATTATTATTATTATTATTATTATTATTATTATTATTATTATTATTATTATTATGTTGCTTGATTTCATTTATTGTTATTGCTTGATCACGCCTTTTATGCATGTTTAAAAGGAATTTGTACTTGTAATCACGCTTAATAAGATAATTAGTAATCTTGTTTAGGGTTAATATGATTATAATTCAAGTGATCGCCAATAATAGATTTATTTGTGCATAATATTCAACCAACATAGATATACAGGTTTAGGATAAACCTATTGATTGCATGAATACGATCAGAATAAAGTAGAGGCTTATTATTAGGGCAGGTTCAATCTCTTTTAAGTTGGATTTGTACCTTCATCCCCGAACTATCAGTCATGGTTCCATACCTATTGGAGTTGACGATCTCTTGGATCATTAAGGGGTGTAACCTTCACCCTGTGAACGGTTTACAAGTTCCTAAAACTTATTGGCGACTCTTTTGCTCTATCTTCTTTCCCTTTGGATGCCACCATGCTTTAGTGTATGATCACAGTGGGGTTCAAGCTTGGGATAATGCTTGAAATATTCCTTACAGTATTCAAAATTTGAAAAGGGTCCAATAGTTTATTTTGAAAAGAAACTTTTTCTAGTAGGCAAAAATCATAATCATATTGTTTTCAAAACTGGACCCAAAATAGAAAGAAAAGTTTAGCTCGTAATTGAGTATGACTTTTTTGTCCAAGATTGATGAAGATAAGTTGTAATTTGCAACTTATTTCAACAAATATATGAAAATGTGAGCAAAATTTTGTATATACAATTTTGTCATCTCTCCCTTTTTAGTGTTTGTCATCATTGTCATACTTTGATGATTGAAAGTGAAGTTCTTCCAGTTAAAAAGTGTCGTAGTTTGAAAATGAATGCTTATCAAACTTAGATTTGGTGGAGTGTTAGAATAATTCATAAAATCGTTCTAATCATTCTCCTAAATAAGGTCTTATTTCAAAACGAGAATCGAGGTAAGACCTATATTTTTGTATCCCCCAAGTGTAACCTTAGGTGGCTTTTGCAGTTTATGTATACATATCCTAGGGGATATTTCTCATGTTTTTTTTTTGAATCCCCAAGGTTTGTTTTTTTTTTTTTTTTAATTTTATTTGTGGTATATTGCATATGTTTATCATGAATTGTTTGATCAAGTAACATAATTAATTATCTTGGTCAAATCATACGAAGTGGTATTCTTCCCTTTGTCATTTTAAAGTTATTAAGATGGTTCATAATAAGCTTTGCATGACATTGATTTCGTAGCATAAATAGCGTGTTCAAATCTGTAAATAGAATGAAGTGGTGATGTCCAAAAAAATTATACTATTTTTCAAGTATTTTAGTTGCCAAATGGGAGGGATCATCCCAACTTACCCCCTAAAAAAGAAATGAACAAAAAAACGGATTTTTATAAAAAGGAAGGGGAATCCAACTTTCCCATAGAAGATTAAAGAAAGAAAATTAGAAATGTTTTTTGAAAAGAAAGGATTATTGACTTAATATTTGAATCATCGTGATGACTTGGCAGAGAGGTATACATGTGATAGTGATAACGATCATTTTTTCATGTAGCGATCATGTTCAATCAATTTTCCTCGCTTAACGAAGATGGAGATATCCCACGCAGGCGGACGTATAAGCAAGAAGACCAATTCTCAAGAGTTGTAAAAGACATCTAGAGTTGACGTCGAGGCTGTCGATATATCAAATTGTATTAACTCTTTTTCTTTCTAGGCAATGTATATAGAACTTGAATTACCTTGTTAATAAATAGCCCTATTATTAAAAGAAAATAAAATGATTGTTTTTTTAGAGTGATAGTCATCTCATTTTTCTTTGGCAAAAATATGGAAAACATCGAATTTAATTTGATTCGATTACTTTACTGAAAATGGTGTCATCAAGCCAATGGCTATCAAACCATCCAAATCATCTGATTTTTTTTATATGATTTTGTAATCATAACTCAACACGTCATGCATTTTATATATGGGCATGAATACTCAATAGTAGGTCCATATGTGCAAAAGGCCTAAGGTTGGCCATATTTTCATGGAATGATGATTTTGGTACATGGTTATGGTCTAGTGGATTGCTAAACATCGCCCGCAAATCTCCACATAAAGCCCACAAACTTATATTGAAGTTACAATATTGCCCTTGACCTTAAAAAAAAAAAAAACACAACCTCAATAAAAATCAAAGTACGGGGATGTCGAGGCTCGTGGCGGCAAGGTGGTTGGCTCGTGGCGGCAAGGTAGTGGTGGCTCGTGGCGGCAAGGTGGTGGTGGCGCCAGGTCCGGCAGCCACGTCCACCGGCGTGGCGTTTGGGCAGGACGCCCAGCCACGGTGAGTGGCGTTTGGGACAGGCGCCAGTCACTGTGGCTGGGCGTCCTGCCCAGACGCCAGGCCGGTGGACGTGGCTGCCGGACCTAGCGCCACCACCAGCCACGGGTCGTCCTGGCCAGGCGCCCCAGCTGCCTTAAATTTTTTTTTTAATATTTTTTTTTTGGAAAATCAGAAAAATTTTATAATTTTTTTTTAATGTGTTTGATTTTTTTTTTAATATTTATTAATTTTATGTGTTATTTTTTATAAGTCTAGTATATATATTTTTTATAAAATCAAATAAAAAACATAAATTTCCACATCCTAAATCAAAACATAAATTTAATAAACACAATTTAAAAAAATAAAAAAATAAAAAAAAGGCAAAAAAAAAAAATTAAAAAGTAAGGGCGGCGTCCAAACCAGACGCCAGTGCACTGGTGGTGGCGCCTGGCCTGGACGCCAGTGCACTGGTTGAGGCGCTTGGGCTAGACGTCAGTGCACTGGTTGTGGCGTCTGGCCTGGACGCCAGTGCACTGGTTGTGGCGCCTTGCCTGGACGTCCTTGCCATGGTTCCGGCGTCCAAACTAGGCGCCACCTCGTTTTCCGTCGAAGACGACGTATCTCCGGCGACCCTCGCCTCTCCGGCCTCCCTGGGAAACCCAGTACGACTCCACATTTGTTAGATCGAGATTTGTTCACTTTGGGACGATTTTAGAAATGGGCAAAATTGTCAAACCATGTCTAATTTGTGGGCTTTATGTGGAGATTTGCGGGCGATGTTTAACAAATCCCGTTCTACCTCAAGGAGGGCCTTTCCAAGATTGTAACGTGGCTAAGCTTGGGGTTATGAAGAATGGATAAACTCAAGTATACTCCCAAAATCCCTTACTTTTGGTGCTTCTCAGATTAAAACCTTTTCTGCTTTATGTGACAACTTCCTACATTAGGTGCCTTTTCCTTGTCGTCTTTCTCTCTCATTTTTTTTTCTCTTTTTTCTTTAACGAGCTTTGTTTCGAGTTTAGAACGATTGTTTTATTTCTTTTGTATTGGATCATTCCTTTTTGGGCTTAGACTAACTTTGTGTCCCCCTCTTATGTTTCGTTCCCCCAATTTTCTATTTATATCTCTTTGCACCATTCCCATCCCAAGGTATGGAATAATGTAGGTTGAATAACTAAGGCTTAACTAACGAGGCTCAAAAGGGCTGCCAAGAAGATGGATTTCCTCTAAGGTTAAGAACATGGGATTATCTTTGTGGAGTTTCAAGTTGCCTCCTGTGCTGGTGAAATCATCATATCTTTTCTTTGTGGGCCAAAGATGGGCCTCTTTTCGTTCGATAGATCTAGTAAGCCAAAGATTATCAAGATTCTTGAAGTGTTGAGTATGTATGCCTTTTTCATATTGCCTGTTTGTATGTATGCGTTTTATTTTATGTGAGCCAATAACAATAAAAAAAGATTGAAAAGAGAACAAAATAGACGTACTTGAAAATATATTTTTTATTCATTAATTATTGAGAGTACAAAATAATTAGATTCGACAGCATGAAAATCTTAATCTATCATAAAAAAACAAAGGAAAGAAACAAAACAAGACCTAGGATGCTACATCTTGATTTGTTGACAACTTCTTAAGATTGAGTCTTCGAGCTTTGTCCGTTTCCGACGTCGTAGGTGAAATCCTCTCTAAAAATCTAGTCCATCTATATGATTCATGGTTTCATTTATCAAGTCCCTTTATTGTTCCCAAGGTATTGTAAATGGCACTTGTATGGTGGAGAAATATTGTCTATGAACTTTGGGACAAGTTCATGATCCGGAGGTCTTTGTAAAAGAAGAGCAACCTTTGATCGCCACCTGGAAAAGAGGTCAATGAAGCCTTTTTCTCCCCCTTTCTTAAGCAATTCAAGATTGCGCAAGGTATTTGTGAGCTCGATGTTATCTCCATATTGGGTTAAAAAATGCTTTTACAACGTCACTCCAAGTGGAAGTTTGTTTTGCATGGAGGATATAAAACCATGATCTAGCAGTTGGGTCCAATGAAAGAGGAAAATTACATGTATATAGACTTTGTTCCACCTCTTTCAATGCTATGATTCCAGTAAAGCTCATTAAGTGAGAACTAGGATTGTCCATAATCTTAAAGGTTGGTAAATCCGTAGTCAAGAACTTTTTTGGAAGAGTCTTGCCACTAGGTTGTGGTGCAACCTCATAATTGAAGTACTTAATCCCTGAGCTAGCTCGAAGGATAAGTTTCTCCAAGGCCTCTAGTCTTTCGGCTCTTGCTTTTTCTTGCAGAATGTTTCCTTTTTCTTTATCTGCTTTTATTTTAGCCTTTTCTGCTTTTTTTATGAGCCTTTAATTGGGCTTTTTCTTCTCATAGGGCCTTTAGGTTTTGGAGTTCCTATCTAAGTTTCTCCAATGCTGCTTTGTCACCCATGATTGGACTAGTATGCGAATGTGGAATATGACCTAATAATGTGTTTCACGAGAAATTGAGCGCAATCACTTAAACCTTTTCTGCCAAGCATTCAAACAATGAACCAAAGTCAAAATGATTATTTTACCTCTTTTTTTTTGTAATACGAATTCACTTTATGCAAGTTTGTTGATGAATAATGTCCAAAAAATTCACGAACAATCATTAATGGAATGTCATGATTTGTGTTGACTTCAACAAGGTAATCATCTAAGGATTTTACTCTAAATGAATTGTTTTCGAAATAGGTAGAAGAGAAAGAGAAGAAAGTTGGATTGAAAGTACGCATCAAATTTTTAGAAATATTAATCGACTCGAACTCACTCCTTAAAATGATCGAATATACTATAGTATTTGTTGATCATTTAGATAACAATAGAGATCAATATCGTTTTTTTTAATTATGATTCTCATATTGGTTATCTTTAAAGGATAATATTTTACTATTTGCTTAAAAAGAATGATGGCCTCCGAATGTAAAATCCAAGAAATAATTAAACCATTTTCTCGGTTTTATCATTCATTATTTTCTCTTTTTTTCTTTTTTTTAGAGTAATATTTGTTGTATCATATTCTCTCTCTCTTTTTTTTTTTTTTTTTTTTTTTTTTAAGAACGATATTTCATTTGTTTTTTCGTTATATTTCTTTTATTTTTGTGTGAGGCAATCATTCCAAGTAAAGTTGTCGGGATTTTCTTGTTAAACCATAGAAGAGGTAAATAAATTATACTCTTAAATCAAGGTTGACCAATTACAAAAAAAAATGATGAACACGAGAATAGACACGTAAACATATTGATAACGTCCTATTATGGGATGCGAACTTCTAATGACGAACTCCATGAGAAGTAATGTCGTTAGTTTGATTATAAAGTACGTAAACAAATCATCATAATAAAAAATAGTATCGCGCGCAATTTTCCGTCTTGCGCTAAGGTGGAAGGTGCAACTTCTAGAGTAACATATTCCACATGCCCGGTAATATCGTTTTCTCCATATGATATTGCTCGTAACGAGTCAAATTCAACATTAAATAGTGGGAGCGCGCAAGACATTGTGTTGTGCGGAGGTGCCGCGCGCAACTTCTGAACTTGCGCTTGGAGGGCGTGCACAACTTCAACAGTTGCGCGTGCCACCTGGTAGGTTCGACTTTTTTTTTAATTTTTTTTTTGGAAAATCGATGCGCATTTTTTTTTTTTTTGTTTTTTTTGTCGAACCACAATTTTTGCAATTTATTTATTATATCTCTAGGTAACAAGTCGGAATTAGTTAGATTAGACACGAAGCACATATTCATGTAGTCACATAAGCACATAAAAGGAACCGTCTAAGCATACAATGCCTTTCTAAGGTCAAAAAAGGCTTGGGTGTCCAAGGTACCATATCTTAAGAAACGACGCACAAATCAATCACTCAACGAGTTGACTTATGACATCGTTCTCCCAACATTTTTTTGGCGATATGGGTGGGATGATTGTTATTGATTTCGGGATAGAAGCCTAGTGTTGGAAACCCCTAGTCAATGAGCCAGTCCCCAATGTTAAGTGTGCTATACTTATGCATGATGCAATGTTGCTTGTTTGATTTTTACTTTTGTGCAAAAGGAAGATAATATGCGTTCAAGTCTCGCTCTCTAACTAGAGATTATCCAAGTTAGTTCTCGTTACAACCCATAGGCAACCTGGTGTTGGAAACCTTGGATCATAACTACGAACCAATCATGTAACCTCTAAGTCCCTAGTGGAGTCGCCACTGTAAGGAGGGTGATCCCATCGTAAGGGGTACTCTCCTTAAATTCCCTTGGCCACTTACAATCCTAGGACTTTACACTTGTAAGGGTGTATTAGGATTTGAATTCCTGACTGTTTGGGAGACCTTGAATTAGAAATGATTCTATCATACACGCTTTTTTGTAAGAAATAAGTAGGAGTCGCCAATGAGTTTTAGGAAAACCCATAAACCTCGTTCATGCCTTTCTCCCAAGTAGAGTTCAAGGGATATTTAGCATGAATCATAAGTTTACCCATGCCCAAATTGGTCTTTATTAAACCAGAAATGAGTTCAGGAGCGAGGGTACCAAGATAACGTTCCCTTTAGAGGGGAATCGCGATCCTAGCCCTAGTGCGGCCTATACTAGCTCTTCCTTTTGCACAATTTCATCACCAAACAACATATTCAACGTGATACCTAAAACTAAGTTATTTGATTTTATTTACACGCATTAATCATGTAGTAATTACATTGAAAAACTCGTTATTCTTAATTAATCAAATTCGTGAAGAGAACAAGAATAAACAATATTCGCCTTGTCTTAAGTGATAAAACAACAATTAATTATTCAAATTCTAGTCTTGATTAACGAAAGAGTACTATATGAATTAATTAATTAAAAGTTTGTTTAAACTGATCAAACAACACTAATTAATCAATTAAAGTTATTTAACCAATAAAAGAAAAGTGATTTATCTAAGTGCTCAGGAAACTAATCGTTCTTCTTTTATGCTTAATCTCCGTCTTATGCGTTTATGGACTTTCTTTCTTCTTCGTACCTTCAAGAGCTTCAATGGATGGATTAGGGTTGAAGAGTAATTGGGAAGAAAGAGGGAAAAGTAGTATGATAGTAAGAGGGTTTGAGATATTAGGGATTTCAGAAATTTAGGGTTTTTAATTATGATTTTCTTCCTGTTTAGAGCTGTGCGAAGACCCCTTTTTATAGGCGTAAAAATCTTGGTTTAAGGTTTTAGCGTCGCACCGTCAGGTTTCGCGCGCAACTCTATGAGTCGCGCTGGGGTGCCGCGCGCATCTCAATGTGTCGTGCGCGCCAGGCGCGCGCAACTTATTAAGTTGCGCTGGTTTGCGGTTTGTCTTATACGAAAACGCGTTTTTAAAACTTTCATAACTTTTGATTGCAAAGTCGGATTTAGGCGT
Organism: Chenopodium quinoa; assembly: GCF_001683475.1. Taxonomy (NCBI): domain Eukaryota; kingdom Viridiplantae; phylum Streptophyta; class Magnoliopsida; order Caryophyllales; family Amaranthaceae; genus Chenopodium; species Chenopodium quinoa. The sequence continues at coordinate 13,345,816 of NW_018742204.1, read as the reverse complement.
GTGAGATATCATTGGAAATCTCTAGATGTCTAATTTCTAATGCCGTTAGAGTTAGGTTAAAATCTCTTATGGATCAAAAGTTATGGCTGTTGGAGTTCAAGGGTGTCGGTTTTGGGCCCAGTTTAGTGTTTTGATCATAACTTCTTCGTTTTGGCTCGGAATTGGGATTATAATATACTGTTAGAAAGATATTTAAAAGGGATATCCATTTTTATAGGCCTTGCACGGGAATTTTATGGTTGGTTTATCTGTTTGGCTCGGTTTTCAACAATGTAGGTTCCATTGGATCCAATCATTGCATTTGACGCACTTGGGTCCGTTATTAATCAAGTTTAAACATGTATGAACACGTTTTAGGCCTAATTAGTAATCAGACAAGGCTATAGGATATCTTGGTCTCAAATATGGGTTTTAAATTACTTCATAATGCTTTTCATAGTCCATAAACAATTCAACTTTGATCCAGCATGAAGAACGGGTTTTTGTAACATCATCGCACTTCCTTTTCGGGACAAGAGGCCAAATATAGGTGTCTACACATAGTTACCTTCATGGTTCCTTCGCCATCATGATGTTCATCAACCGTCCCTCATCATTGCTCTTGTTCCCTCTATTGCTTATCATATACTGCTCAAGTTTCTTATATATATATACCTGTCATTACTCAAGTTCCTTGTACCCTGTTCCAAGCATAACTTGTTCTTTCTATGCACAACTAAAAAAACATGTTAGATAGATAATCATCATTACTTTATAATAATCAAAACCTAATTACTCAACACATAACAACATGAAGTATATATGTACTCAATGGTAATTTAATATAAAAGCAAGAAAACTGATTCATCTTAATCTATATTTAGGGCCTGTTCTCTTACGTTGAAATTCAGTTCAGTTCAGTTCAGTTCAGTTCACTTCAGGCTCAGTTCATTTCAGTTCAGTTCAGTTCAGTTCAGTTCAGTTCAGTTCAGCTCAGTTCAGTTCAGTTCAGTTCATCAATTCAGCTGAGTTCAGTTCAATTCAATTCAGCTGAGTTCAGTCAATGAGAACAAGCCCTTAAATTGTACATTAAAATGCGTTTTAAACTGTGCCACATGAAATTCTCCTTTCTTAATCTATGATTTATCTATTTTTATGTAATATTTACATGTTTACAAACTTGAATACATATTTGCAAAAAAAAAGAAAAAATAAATAAAACCTTGTATTGGATGAGATTTCAACCCATGACCTCAAGTTTAATTAACAAAGTTTTTATCATTAAACTTTGTTATTATATGACATTTTATCCTTACAAAATGATATCAACAAGTAAATAATTGTAATATAAAAGGAATTGGTTGATACATTTATGCATAATTGTATCGAAATTATTCACACATGCAACAACTCGAAGCATCATATTGTCCTAAAATTACTTTGGTTACTAAAACACAAAAACCCTTAAAAAGTTTTACAGTTTACTTGTAGTAGGCATGTTTAAATATAGTCTTACTATTATTGCTAAAAGTTTGACTCGGTTAGCTTTTATACTACATCCTTTAATTGTTTTGTGCAACTTTGAAGAGATTTACGGTTGCCGATGCAATATTTGAGGGGCATTGATTAGAAGATAATGAAAGAAATTAATTAAAAGGAGATGAGAGAGAAATTAGGCTCCCCATGTGTTTTGGTGGGGAAATCCGATTCTTGTAGAGGGATTTGTATTCCCTCCGTTTTTTTCACCAAAAATTCAAAACTTTTGAATTTTTGGGTGGGATTTAAATTCCCTCCAACTTAAAAAAAAGGTATACATTCAAATTTTCCCCTTCATTTAAATCTAGCATTCACCATTTATGAGGCTTATAAAACCAAGCCCCCGTTCTCTAAAAGCATTAAATGTTCAAACCATTAATTACAAACCATAATCTGTCCAAATCATGAAAATGTTTTCCCAAAAAATAGCAACTAATACCCACAATTAGCCCTTAATTACCCAAAAAATTACCCCTAAATTAAATTAGTGTTGCACATCTCTCTTCACCATCATTAGCTTTGCATTGCTTCATCATTATCTACACAAAAGTGTAGGGCAGCTTCATCTTCTCAAAAAATTGCATCAGTTGCCTCTACATCATCATCAACAATCTGCTAAAACAGAAAACACAAAGAAGGCATGGGAGAATTCGATGAATCTCTGTATTATGATGTTGATCAACTATTGACAGAGGAACAATTAGCAGAGTTGTACTTTAATGAGGAAGAAAAGTTGCAAGATCAAGACATAGAGTATTATGACTCTGAAAATGAAAACATGTAGCCAGAAGAAAAGGTAGAAGATGGGACTCCAAAACCAGAAGTTCAAGGTGAGTTCCAAACAACCCAACAACCAACACAAGAAGGCACTCAAGCAGTCTACATAAAACAGTTGACCATGCACCAAAGGAGGGGGATTGTTGATGCAATGTTGGTGAAGATGCAAGATGGAAACTTACCAAGAGGATACAAGATGCAACTTTCAATTCAATTTAGTGTCCATGAATCAACAATCACAAGAATTTTCACAAACATAAAAAAACAGATGGCACAAGGTAATTTTATTGATGTCAGGACTAAGAAGATAGGCAGGACATGTCCAAAGCCAAGGGAATTTTCAGATGAATTCCTACAGTCAGGCCCCCTTTATTTAAGGCACACATAAAGGTCTTATGCAGCAGCACTGAAAATTTCACATGTCACTCTTCATTATTTGAAGATAAAGGGAAGACTAAGAACACACACAGCAAGTTGCAAGCCAGCACTAACATCAGACCATAAGGTAGCTAGAATGAAGTGGGTTCTTTCTCATATAAACCCAGTTCAAGGAAACGAGGACCCCGCTTTTGAAGAATTATGTCATTCACATTGATGAGAAATGGTTATACTTGGACATGATAAAAAGGAGATTTTATCTACTTTTAAGTGAAGAAGATCCATACATGGCACAACAGTCCAGAAAGTTTAATTTAAAGGCTATGTTCATGGCAATTATTGGGAAGCCACTGTATGGCTCCAATGGGGAATTGAACTACTACATGATGGAAAGTATGGGGTACTCCTATTCACAATCAAAGAAAGATCAAAGAAATCAAGCAAGAAACATAGCAAACGACACAATGGTCACAAAGGCACTCTAGAATGTGAGCAGATATGTCATATCAGATATATGTTGCTGAACAAAGTTATACCAGCAATAGTATCAAAATGATCTGAAATTCTGCCTAAAAATGTTGTCATCCAATGGGACAATGCAAGGCCACTCCAAGATTAGATGAAGAATTTAATGCAGCAACAACAACAAATGGATTTAACATACAATTTGTGTTCCAATCAGCTCAATCACCTAACTTAAATGTGTTGGATTTAGGTTTATTCAGGTCAATTCAGTCCCTGCAATATCAATCCTTTCCTAAAAATCTAGGTGAGCTTGTTGAGAAGGTGGTTGACTCTTACAACACATTCAAACCAGAAGTCAACAAGTACATATGGGTGACATTATAGAGATGCATGATCAAAATACTCAAGGCACAAGGTGATAATAAGTGCAAAATTCCACATATGAACAAAAAAAACTTGAAAATATAGGCATTCTGCCATATCAAGTGCATGTTGAGAAGGAAATAGTGATAGAGGTTGTGGAGTACCTGAACACAATGTTCAGGCTTGCACATCAAGGAAACCATAAAGCAGAAGTGGACATGGAGGTGGATGCAGACTAGATCAGAGTACAAAGCAAATAAGAACATCAACATATATTGCCACACATAACCACTTAAAGTTTTTTATTCTCTCTCATTTTTTTTTAATTGTACAGTGTTATTGAATAGGTGGTTAGGTGTATTTTGTGAGTTAGGATGTGATAAACCACTAAGGCAGTGTTGTGTAAATTCTAGTGCTCATGTAATAGGCTTTTGTAACCACATTTTCATTGGAATGAAAGATTAGAAAAAATCATGCTACATCACATTTAATCCGTCAGAGGAATACATATTGAATACAACAATTCAAACAAGTTTACCTTAACAACAATCGCTTTGTTGTGATTGTTGAAGCAAAATACTTGTTTAAATTGTAATTCAATGGAGTCCATTCATCATATGGATTACACAAAGACATGGTTCATAGATAAATGTGGGACTCCCTACTTAGTACTTCATAACCAGCATTGAGGGACTCATCGAAAGTGGAACAATATTAAGGAGCTAAAATTGTTCTTTACAGCCATGATCATTGAGAACATTATAGGAAACACACAACCCAAGCTGACAGCACCAATCACATAATAGCCTCATCATTCATCAATCAAATTCCCAGATCAGGCCATAAGTAAGTAGTGCAACAACAAACCAAACCAAACAGCAAACTAACAACAAAATCCAGCAACCAATATAATCAGACAACAAAATCATCCAGCAAAAGAATTAACTAGCAGTATAATCCAATAATAACCAACAACATAATCTAACTAGAACACAGAGCATAAACCAACCAAACTCAGGACAGAGAACCTGGCTCCATAATATAATCCAACAACGAAGCGTAGAATCTATGGAAAGGGTCTCACATAACAAACTTCACCCTTAGCCAAAATTAATGCCCCATGAATCAACTACAACAACAACCATTATAATCAAACAACCAAAACCAGTTACATAATCCAAACATTATAAGGCATACACTAACAAGTAAATCCATCAAACACCAGCACCGTAAGGCAACAACAAGCCACAAACCACATCAAGTAAATGTTGAGAAAATGGACATCATAATAACCACAACATACAGCCACAAAACACAACCAATTTACGAAATCAGGCAACGAATCTACTCTCAATTAAATCAATGAATAAAGGACTCAAATTAAAAAAAAAAAAAGAAATAAATTATGGTTAGGGATCATTACACAATCATTCACTCAGAGGGTTGAACCCTAAGGTTCAGCCGCCTCACACCAGAGCTAGAGCTAGGTCCAGAACTAGGAGTTTCCATAATTGCAGGAGGTGATCTCCTCCTTTTCAGCCTTATCCTTGGATGACCGGATGATTATCTCTTCATAAGGCAACCCCCGCATCCGTTGCAGCGCCACCCTAGCAGCCTTCCTTGTAGCCCTTAGCCTTGCTGGTGGCCTCAGTCTCTAAGATCTAGCCTTTTTGGTGGCCACAGAGGAGCCGTCACCACTTTCAATTACCGGATCTACAGACACATCAGTGAAATCAAGGGTTTTCTTACCATGGGACTTACCCTGACCCTTAGCCCTCTTCAGACGCTCCTCCTCTTCAAGGCTCTCAAGAAACCTTACCTAACACTTTGTACGTCGTTGAAGTGCAGTAGGGACTAGACTCACTGGACTCGTAAAATTGTCGAGGAAAATGAGAACCAGTCTCAATGGATTGGATGACGGACTGAATCAAATTTCCCTCTCCCACATCTGCGGCCATCCAAGCTTCGTTGAGAGGTTCAAAGTTCACCATTTTGGAGGGGGACTCGAATTGACAAAGATTTGGTGAGAGAAAGGGTAGAAAACGAAGGATGAAGAGGAGAACTGGAGAGAAAAGGGTAGAAAATGAAGGATGAAGAGGAGAGAGAAAGTCATAGAAGATGAACTAGGGATAATCTGGAGAGAAATCCAGAACAAATAAAGAAACCTAACCATCGAAATTTAATTTTGGTGGTTGGGAATGTGAGAAATTAGAATAGTTGGGGAGAATTGGGATAATAAATGGAGGGAGTAATTAGATTAGGGGAATATGATTAGTTTTGGGTTAATAGGATTAAAATAGACTAAGTGTGAAATTATAAAAAAAAAAACTAATTTTTTAAGTAAGGGCAAATTTGTAATTTCCAACCTTTTTTAACTATAAAATGGAAAAAAAATTAGAAAGTTGCACATAAATCCAATCATCCCGAAATGAAAAAATTTGCACAAAACAATTAACAGAGGTAGTATACTCTTCCATGTGCATTTACCATTAAAAAATTTGGACTATACCAAAGTGAAAATAATTATAAAAGATGATATATTTGAAGTTTATATTATAATAATAATTCTGACAACATCCTACGTACTCCATCCATATTTAAATACTTGCTCCATTTCTCCACGTGCGGAGTTTTAGGAGAAATTGGAGAAAGTAATAAAATATGGAGGTAGTGGGGTAGGTGAAAGAATAAAAAATTGTAAAAAACAAAAGTAGTACGAAATAGAGAGAATTGGAAGAGAGAGAATATGAAATTAATAAAATATAATTTATGTTAACCAATGTATTCCAATAGTTAATCATAACTTTTTAGTTATATGTTTTCTCTCTCCTACTTTTACGTACCCAACCCTACCACACATCCTCATTTGCCACGTCACCCACATATCAAAAGCAAAAAGTTAACATTATTTTACTCAATAACCCAAATTTGTAACCAGTTATGAAAATAATCTGGTTATTGATTTTATTCCATGTAATTTTCTCTCTCTTCATTATTTTATTATTTTTTCACTTTCTCTCAAAACCAAGGCAATTGGTTAACTGCTGTGTTTGCTCTTAGTATATCCTTATATCAATTCTTTGGCGTGTTGCATGCAATAGGCATATGCATTTGACGATTACAAGGTTCTATAGTTTCTTTCTTTTTGGCTATGATAACCTAACAACAATCAACATCAGCCGAGTAATGATATAATTATAAGCCTTATACATTTAGCATTTTACTTCTCAAAATCATGAACGATATTTGAATTAGAACTTAGGCCTTGCTTGGATGCTAGTGTACGTGCAGGGGCGGACCCACTTAGTGTCATAGTGGGTCCCGTGACACACTATTAATTTTGAAAAAAAAAATAAAAAAAAAAATAAAACAATTACACTCACTCACGCATCTTTCCACTCCCAAAGGCCAAAGACCCAGAACCCCTAATTCCCTTACAACACAGCCACGCTTCCCCTAATCCCCTCTCTCTCTCTCTCTCTCTACTCTCTCCTCCATGGCTCCATTGAAGAATTGAAGCTTCAAGCATTCAAGCATACTCGGCTAGTCGGCTACTCGCAAAAACTCCATTGAAGGGGCGTTTGAGCTTTTTCTTCTCCACCGAAGCAATCTCAAAGGAGTCAAAGGTTAGATCTTGTTTAAGTTCTTTTTCTGTAATTATTTAGGGTTCTTCAAATTTTGGTAATTGTGGGTTGATAATTGAGTCAATCATTCGAATTTTGATAATTGTGGGTTGATAAATGAGTTGATAATTGCAGGGTCGAAATTCTCCATTGAAGGGGCTTCGTACTTTCACTCTTTCAGAGGCTCTGAGTCACGCCTCACGCTGAGCTTCGCTCCTTCATTGAAGCAGCCTACTGCCTACAGCCAGGTTAGATCTTGAACTCTTTACTCTTGACAATTTGACAAATGGTGTACGAATTTTTTGTTAATGGAAGTAGAAATTGAACTGGGGGTTAATCGTACTTGTATTTGTATATTTATTTTTGTTAACCGTGTATTTAATTGTAGTTCTATAAGCCTATAACTATTGTGTATTTGTGTAAATTGTGCTATTTTAGGGAATTAGGGTGGTTTACTGGCTTACTTCCTGTCTCACTGTCTGCCTTACTGGTTTCGGTGGTGGTGCAGGGAAGGGGTCAAGGGGAGGGGGTGGCTGTGAAATTGGGCAAAATTGGTTATCAAAGACTCAAAGAGGCCAACTTTACCTGTGACAAACCCTTTACACTAGTTGATTTAGTCATGTTTTATAACTTGTTGATGTTAATTTGTTGGTAGAAAAAAAGTAATTAGAGAGTATGAAGGATTAATAATAATTTGACTTTATAAAAGAAAGGTTAACGAAAATGGGTGGTAGTTGTTTGTATGAAATTTCTTACAATGTTCATTGATTCTGTTTTTGATTATATGCTATTTTTGTGATAGTTGGATTAATAGAAATGTTATGCTTATACATCTTTATCGTGGTGTAAAGTAGTTTTCTTGTTGGTTATCATTGTGGGAAATTTGGATAAGTCAAACATTTAGATTGATTTATCTCATTCACCCTTTAACTTCAATTTCAGAATGAAAAGAAAAACAACTCGAGACATTTCAAGTTTTTTTACTAAAAAAGTGCCTAATCTAAATCCTCCTCCTCCACAAAATGATTTACCTTCTCAAGAACGTGAACCAAATCCTCCACTACAAGAAAATGAACAAAATTCCCAAGAAAGTGAACCAAATACTCCTTCACATCATGCAAGTGAACAAAATTCTTCCCCCTCTCACAATTTCCCTCAAAATGAAGATGGACAATATCCTTACCAAGGTGGTTCGGATCCTAGTGCTCAAATTGGTGAAGGAAGATTAAGTGCACTTGATATTATTAATCTTCCACAAGACCCCGGAAAAAGAAGAAGGATGTGTGATTTTCATCCCGATGATAGGGATTTAGTGCGGAGAACATACATTCAAAGAAAGCCATGTCAACCTAAAGATCATGCGTTTCCTCAAACAAATTTTGGGCCGAAAAAACGTCGATTTTGTGTTAAATGGTTTGATACTTGGCCAACATGGTTTGAGTATAGCGTTGAGAAAGATGCTGCCTTTTGTTTCATTTGCTATCTATTTAAGGATAGTAACACAGCAGGAGTCGATGCTTTTGTTAATGGAGGTTTCAGATATTGGAATAGAACAAACACAATTGTAAAGCATGTTGGTGGACACAAGAGTGCTCACAATAATGATGTGATTGCTATGAATTTATTCGTGAATCAAATGAGTAGCATTGCCACCGCATTATCAAAACAAACGGCGGAAACCATGAGTGCCTATCGTAAGAGATTGGAAGCTTCAATTGAAACCATCAGATGGCTATTGTTCCAAGGGTTGCCTTTTCGTGGTCATGATGAAAAGGAAAGTTCATTGTCTAGAGGTAACTTTCTTTCATTATTAACTCTTCTTTCAAACCATGATCTTGAGTATTCCAAAGTTGTTTTTAAAATGGCCCCCGGTAATTGTCAACTTACTTCTCCAAGTATCCAAAAAGATATAATCAATGCTTGTGCAAAAGAAACAACTAAAGCAATATTGGAAGAACTTGATGGTGGATTTTTTGCTATTCTTGCTGATGAATCTGCCGATGTTTCCGATAAGGAACAAATGACACTTTGCTTGAGATTTGTTAATAAAAAGGGGGAAGTGTGTGAGCGTTTTCTTGGTATTGTGCATGTTCCTAATACTAGTTCTTTGACTCTAAAAGCTGCTATTGAGTCATTATTCATGGAACACTCTTTAACTTTCTCTCAAGTTCGAGGTCAGGGTTATGATGGGGCAAGTAATATGCAAGGTTCAATCAATGGCCTTAAAACTCTAATTTTGAATGAATGTTCTCAAGCATACTTTGTTCATTTCTTTGCTCACCAACTTCAATTGACACAAGTTGCTCTTGCTAAGAAAAACTCAGATTGTGGTTGGCTTTTTATTGATGTACTTGCACCTCTCTTGAACTTTGTGGGAGATTCACCTAAGAGGAGACAATTTCTTCGAGAAAAACAACGTCAAGGGGTTGTAGAAGCATTGTCCTTGGGTGAAATTGAATTGGGAACTGGTTTAAATCAAGAACGTGGCTTATGTAGACCTTGTGATACTCGTTGGGGATCTCATTTTAAAACCATTTTGAATGTGCTTGATTTATATCCTTCAATACTTTTGTCACTTGATTCCATTGCAGAAGTATCTGATACACTTGATTCGAATAAAGCACAATCTATTACACACTTGTTGATGTCATTTGATTTTGTGTTTGTGGCACACTTGATGGTTGATATATTTGGAATTACAAATGCGTTGAATGTGGCATTGCAAAAACATGATCAAGATATTGTCAATGCAATGGTCATGGTTGATGTAACCAAGACTAATTTGCAAAAGTTAAGAGATGAAGGATGGGATTCACATATGGAAAAAGTCACTTCTTTTATGGCTAAATATGACATTGAGGTTCCAAACATGGAGGGGCAGTATATTGTTCCTGGGAGAAGAATGTATAGAGGTAAAGGTCCACAAGTGACTAATCTTCATCATTTTAGAGTTGAAGTCTTCCTAAGTGTCATTGATCTTCAATTACAAGAACTTGAAAATCGATTTCCCGAGGTAAGTAAGGAATTACTTGTGTGTATGTCTTGCTTTAATCATGCAAATCGGTTTCATTCTTTTGACAAAAGAAAGTTAGTTCAACTTGCCAAATTTTATCCCGATGAATTTTCAAGCTCTGAGTTATTATTTTTTGAACATTCACTTGAAAATTTCATTGTTGATGTTCGAAATGATGAGAGATTTTGGAATTTGAAAAGTCTAAGTGAACTTTCTACGAAACTTGTTGAGACGGGAAAGTTTGAAACTCATGATCGAGTCTACTTACTTTTGAAGTTAGTGTTGATTCTTCCCGTTGCAACGACAAGTGTAGAAAGAGTATTTTCTGGAATGACGCAAGTAAAAGATAAATTGCGTAATAGCATGGGAGATCAAATATTGAATGATTGTTTGATTACTTATCTAGAAAGAGATTTGTTTTACAATGTTAGCATGGATGATATTGTACATCGTTATCAAAATATGAAAACTCGTCGAGAGCAATTGTAATAAAATTAGTACTTTATGAAATGAACTTTTTATGTATTTTTTTTGTTCATTATTCAAGCTTTGACTATATTTTGATATTTTATGCGGTCGGTGGACGATGATGGGATGTGACAAATTGTACTTTCACAAATGATCAATAATTGATGGTGACACACTATCTCGAAAATCCTGGATCCGCCACTGTGTACGTGTGTCGCATTAAGAAAGCATGTTTGAAAATGATTACATGGTCCTATATAATATAGTTTTGTGCAATTTTTCTAATGTGCCATAACTTACTATATCTAGTATTCTTATTAAGCTAAACCATAAATCATGCCATTACGTTGCTAGACCATATTAGTACGTTATGATGGAGATTCTGATATTACACACATTAGTTTTGTCATCTTCTGCTAGCTATTTTATTAAGCTATGAAATTCTAACTTAGGGCCTATTCCCATTGACTGAACTCAGCTGAACTGAACTGAACTGAACTGAAATGAACTGAACTGAACTGAGCTGAGCTGAACTGAAATGAACTGAACTGAACTGAGCTGAGCTGAACTGAATTGAACTGAACTGAAATGAAATGAATATTTTATAAGAGAAGGAAATTAGGAGCTGAACTGAACTGGACTGAACTGGGCTGAACTGAACTGAACTGAATTTCAACGTATGAGAACAGACCCTTAGCTTATGTATTTTGGATTTCCCTTCCTTTTGCATTTATTTCAATTGGCACAATATGTCCTCACACATTTTTGAATCAATCGAAACTGTTAATAATGGATATTTATTAGTACTAGCTCTCAAATATAGCCTCTTTTGTACACAATTTATGAAATTGGAGAAAGTTTATGTCCACTAGTTAGTTACATTAATGGCTTAATTAGTCAAATCCTAAAATTTCTACGCTACATTAAAAGTGCTCGTTAAACATTTGTTAACGTATGCAACTTTTTCGACCTAATCCTAATTTCTCACATTCATGGACAGGTTTAATTAATTAACTTAGCTTGTACTTGTATATTGCTAGCTAATTAGTCACTCTTTTAGTCATCAAATTAATTATATGAGTCATCACTACCCCTTTACAAGATTAAGTTTTATGTTATTTGATATAAACTTTTATGAATGTGATTTGGTTGCTATTCCATGTATGTGATAATTGTGGTGAGACTGGTGACTAAGGTTTGAATCGGCTCATATTAGTCATACTCTACATAACAAAAAAAAGATTGATTAGTCGATAAGTATATTGATAAGAACTTATACGTTTAGACCACGGAGAGACATATATTGTTAAGATAATAAAGGGTAGAAGCTCATTAAAGAAGGAAATAGCTTCATGAGAAACAATTTGTAGAAGCTCCAAATTGGAGATTATCCTTCTCTTCTTTCCAAAGAAGTACTTTGCATGCATGCATTTCTAGAAAATTTTACTTCTCCTTGGGAACCATATCCTCTAGTTAATTGGTCAAATAAAAGTTTTTGCCTAATTTCATAAACACATACTTTCAAAAGATTAACCAAATAACTCTAATACAGATAAGTTCAAATGAATAAAGATCGGGTCATGATTAAAAATCACACTTAAACGCAATTTATCTATCTTTACGTTAGATGTATGGTCACTGGCTACGCAAACTAGTTAAAAATAATGATCATGGAACTTTTAATAGAGCATGGCAAACCCACTGCGAGTTAAACTATTTTGAAAGTTTTGGCATCTGTTAGAGTAGACACTCAGTTATGCCTTAGAGAGTCAAGTATGAAAATAAATTCTCGAGGAAATGATATATAGGTAGTACATACAGCAGAATGATCAAGTTTTTAGGCATGGAAATGTGAATCTTAAGAATTTGTACTTTCTAGTGGAAGTAAAGTATTCTATAATTGGATAAATTGGAGTCAAAGTAGCTTCATCAAAGTGTAGTTAGTGTTTTTTACAATTTTGTTAGTCTATAATTATTTGTTTAGGTTTTTATTGTTAATGAGAATGACAGAAAATGGTCCGCATGATTAGGTATGAATTGTTTATTTCAAACGTTACCTAATCTTTGTATGTTCCAACGCACTCGTATATAAGTAGAGCTGTCAAAAACGACCCGAACTAGTGAATTCGAATCGTTTTGAACTGTTCCGAAAAGAAACCGAACCGTTAAGAACCTGTTATTTTAAAACCGTAAACCGACCCGACCCGATTTTTTAAAACCAGAAACTGAACCGATCCAAATGTTTGAGAACCGTTACTGAACTGTACCCAATATCAAGCCGAACTGATACAGCCCGAAACCGAGAACAACCCAAACCGATTACTTTTGAACCCGATAGCAACCCGAACCATTGTAAACCGAAATCGTTTAAACCCGACAAAAACCCGATAAACCCAAATCTTTTACTACCTGTAACTGGTTAGGATTGAACCGTTTATTAACCGTAATAAGTTATGATCGAACCGTTTATAAACCGTAATCGGTTATAATCGAACCGTTTATAATCCGTAAGTCCGTAACCCGTTATAACAGTAGAATTTTTTTTTCCTATTTTTTTTTTTTTGCGTATATTTTATCATTAGTAAAACAAAAGGCTTTAAACTATAAAGTATTTATATTTAAAAGGTTTGGAATTTTAATGTCATTGAAACTCTTATGCTACAATATTATCGCCCTCTAACGAGTAATGGCTTATGGAACACTATATTGTATTAAAAAAAATTAAAAATCTAAATCAAAAGCTAACTCTAGATTTGTTATTATTAGTTGATCCTTAAATTCATTATACAAAAAAGGGACATAAAGTTAAACAACTAATTTATATATCGTATGATCTACTGGAATAACTAATTAAAGAATATTGAGGATATACTAGACAATATATGTTAACGAAATCCGTTTAAAACTAGCAAAACTAGTTGTCAAACTGGCTGAGTTCAACTTGAATCAATTACAACCCGACCTGATTAGGACCCGATATGTGTTGACCCAAAACCCGCTTTAAACTGACAAACCCCATTTTTAAAACGACTGAATTTAATCCGAACCGATTATGACCCGAACCAATTATAACCCGACCCGATAAAAATTCGACCCAAAAAGAAACTGTAATGAAAATAAATCAAACCGAACCGACCCTAAATTATTTAAAATCGACCCGAACTGACCCGTTAATAATTCCAACCCATTAAAAACTGACCCGTTACAAATCGAAAACTGATAAACTGAACCGAAAACCCGATTGACACCCCTATATATAACTCTTTCAAAGAAAGAAAAAAAAAACTCGTATGTGACCAAGAACCAAGATTGTTGCCCCATAAAACAGTTAAACAATTTTTTTTTTTGAAATTAAATAAAACGAATTTAAGTGGAAATAAAATACACACCATATAATGAAATGAAATACAATGATTTTGTTATTTTTGTAAGGCAAAAGCTAATAAACGTATTCGAAACGTTAGATAAGAGAACTAAAAGTGGGAATATTAAAGTAAATTAAATAAATATAATTACACCAATTGACATGTGATTTTGGCATGCATTCCAAACTTAATAGTTTCAATTATGTCCATAAATTTCACACCTTTTCACTTTTTATAACCTCTATTCATACACCATAATCAATCTATATTATCTCCTTTCTTTTTGTACTTCTTCACACCCATAACAGTATAATGTAACGTACACAAGAGTTTAATTTGGAGGTATCTGCATCATCAATTTGAATCGAGTTGTGCCTTAAGCCTTCGTTAAAATGACAAAACGTGAATCAAAGTTCTTGATTATTTATTGGAAGCTTCGATGCCAAAACAACTCAATGGTACGGTAGTATAAAAGAGGGTGAAACAAAATAGACGAATAAAGTGATACAAATTAAATTTTTGTTTAAAGAGAGTTAAAAACAAACTAGCTTAGTCTTGTACTGTTTTAACACTTCATAACATATTTAAAACGTTATAACTTTCTTATTTCTCATCGAAAATTGAGTTCTGACTTCTTGTAGGTCTGTAAAGTCTTCATGTCGACTTTTCAATTCAATTATATTCATTCCTTTATAGTTTATGGATCAATTATAATGATTGAAAGAGTGCACATGAATTAGCTTTTGCACTTCTTTCATTAATGATCTCTGCTTCATTCTAACACAAATCTATTTATCTATGTAATGTTATCCTCGTGCAAAATACCTTCTTTTCCTGTAAATTTTATATGCAAGCTTGTCCAACGACCATAATTCATTTCATTAAGGAAATTTTACGAACAACTAGCGCAAAAGTTCCAGCTTTAGCGAACAACTATTTTTTTTTTTTTTTTTTGCGAACAACTAACATAAACTTTATATTTGTTTTGTTAACACTACTAGTTAACGATGGACGTTCCTTGCCGTATGTGGGGCCCACCCTAATTCGTTCAATACACAAATAAATGAACAATTAACCATAATTCATAAGAAAGATTAAGAAAATGAACTAATATTGCCTGTTTTTTCAATCCTAATAGCATGAATTCGATCTCTAGGTGAGCAATTTCACGTATGCCCTAAATTTTTTTTCGAAGACTAACATTCAAAGAAACAGAGAGTATCAATTAGGGGAAAGATCATTAATATTAAGGAGATATAGTTGGAGGGAAAAGGACGAAAGGTGGGCCCCACATACGGCAAGTAAACGTCCCTCGTAAAAAAAAAAAAAAAAAAAAAAGATAAAGGTATTTGTTCGCAAAAGTTGAAACTTTTTGCGGTAGTAGTTTGCAAAATTTCCTTTCACGAAATCCAACTATAAATTAATTAAAAGTTTAAAACTCAAAAACATTAAATAGTAGAGCACAACTTGAGCAAACCATGCAAATATACATGCACCTAATTACTGTACTGTTGAAAACTTAAAATGCAACCATAGCCTAAAATGACAACAAAAAATTAATCAGATTGAGCTTTTTAAGCTTCACAAATAAATGACCAACTTCGTCATTGATTATATTTTTCTAATATTAAGGCCCTGTTTGATTCATCTTAATTTTGCTGAACTGAACTTATTTTTACTGAACTGAACTTATTTTTACTAAACTGAACTTAATTTTACTGAACATAAATTATTTTTACTGATTTTTATTATAATTCTTCTTTAAGAAAACTGAATTTTAGTGAACTGAACTTATTTTTACTGAACTGAAATTATTTTTACTGAACTGAAATTAATTTTACTGAACTGAACTTATTTTTACTGAACTAAAATTATTTTTACTTAATATTATTTTTTTAAGGTGAAGAGAACAGGGTCTAACACTTGTGAAGCCAGTTCCCAATTGCCTCATTTTAAAAGTGATTTCATTATTTACTTTTGACGGATTTCGTTGACCTTACTAATTTTTTCTTTACTTTTAAAATCTAATTAATAAAATCTCATCAAGTACATGTTAACCTAAGAGATTGAAAAGTTAATCTTAAAAGTTAATACTTTATAATTAGTTGATTAATCTTAACATTTACTGTATTTGCCTAAATGAAAGAGATGTGGTGAGTGAGTGGAAAAATATAATTAAAGTTTATAAAGTGTAAAATAACAATGGACAACAGGACAAGTGCATGAATAACGTGTAAATATTGTGGGATAGATCCATAGTGGGTTAAAAGGAGGTGAAATGTATTTGCCAAAAATAAGATAAAATAGTGTTAAAAACTTTTTAAAATGGACCAAAACAGAAAGTAATAAGATCATTTAACTCATCTAATTATAAACAAAGCAAGTATTCCCAAAATTATAGACACTCTATGTCGTTCTTATTGCATTAACTACAGACACTGTATATATGGCATACTTTCTCCGTTCTTTTTTACTTGACCCGCTTTGATTTTTACACTATTTAACGTCTCTCCTTTGACCATCTTTTGTGAATATATGTAAGAAATAACATGTAAATGTTGGATTTTTTTTTTTGAATTTGTCTCAATAAGTGCTATCATAAAATATAACTTTTATAATTTTTACTTGTGGAGAATTAAAGTTATTAATAGTTAAAGTTTTACATGACAAGTGTAATAAAAGAAAGTATAAAAGAACAAAGGAAGTATTACTACTAAAATGTGTAAATTGTCTATTAAAAAAAGAAGGGAAATTCTCAATAGTAATCCTCTGTTTTTGTGTATTTCTAATGGTAGCCAATTTTTATTTCGATTATCTTTGGTAGCCATATACTTTTATAAATTCTCAATCGTAACCTTAATGATATTTTTTTCGTTAAAAATTCCGTTAAATCTAACATGATTAAGAAACTAAGGTTAATTTTTCAAAAAAACCACAAAAAAAAAAAACGTAGTGCTTGTAGTTTAGTCGGAGAAATCCCCCTCTTGTTTCATTCCCCTCTTTCCTCTTCAAAAAAAAAAAAAAAAAGGTTCTTGATTCTCTCTCCTCCTCATGGATTAGCACCATTATTGGGTAATTGAACATCAAAGCCACACCGTAATTCAAGCACTAGAAATAACCGATTCTTGGGTGGGGTCTTGATGGGTGATCGGTTTCGTGGGAAAGGAAGTATTTCGTGGGTGGGGTTTTGGCAGATGGTGTTTTTGTGGGTTGGGGGCTTCTTAGGTAGGGTTTTGGTGGGTGGCCAGCTGGTTTCGTGGGGGGGATTTTTCGTGGGTGAGGTTTTGGTGGTTTGTGGTTTTTGTGGGTGGAGGGTAATTTGAGTGGGGTTTGGGGTTGGCGATGGCGATGGCCGATTTCGGGGGAGGTTGCGGTGGAGGGGATGGATTTTTGCGGTGGAAGGTGTTGTTGGTGGAGGGTTTTGGGGTTAGTGCATGGTGGCAGGCGCCTGGCAGCAGCCATCAAAGATAAGGGAATGAGAAAGAAAATGGTTAAATAGAGATATAAGGGTTAACCGTGGTTAAAATTAACGGCTATTTAACGGATTTAGGATTAAGAAGGATACGGTTGAAAATTTATAAAAGTATATGGCTAGTTATTGGCTACCAAAGATAATCGAAATAAAAATTGGCTATCATTGAAAATAAGCAAAAATAGAGGGCTACCATTGAGAATTTCCCAAAAAAGAAAGAAAGATATCGAGTATCATAAACATATTATGACTGCAATATTTACAAGTTTTTAGTAAAATTGTCTTTTGGAAATGAAATTATTAAATTTCTCTACTTATTGTAAATAGAGACTATAGAGTTCATGGTGATTAAAATCGATCACCTTCTAAAAACTTTGTTTATGTGCTTATTAAGGGTCTGTTCTCTTACGTTGAAATTCAGTTCAGCTCATTTCACTTCAGCTCAATTCAGTTCAGTTCAGCTCAGTTCAGTTCAGTTCAGTTCATCTCAGTTCAGTTCAGTTCACTTCAGTTCAGCTCCTAATTTCCTTATCTTATAAAATATTTAGTTCAGTTCAGTTCAGTTCAGCTCAGTTCAGTTCAGTTCAGCTCAATTCAGTTCAGTTCAGTTCAGCTCAATTCAGCTGAGTTCAATCAATGAGAACAAGCCCTAAGTGTCTCTTAAATTTTTTTTGAGTCAATTACAAATTTGCAATCATAATCAAATTCAGAAGTAATTTCATGAGAAGTGTATCAATTCTGTAGATGTTATCCATATTGTTTTTGTTTTGGGACATGAGAACTGTTACATTTGCATTAACTCGTATAAAAGCAATCAATAATTAAATCCCATTTAAAAAAAAAAAAAAAAAAAATTGAAATTAACAATCAATTCAAGTCTCATTTTCACCATACTTGAATAAAAGGCAAGTAGTAGTGGTCCTTACTGAATATGTCAATAAAACGAAGGACCTACTAACCTATGCTATTGAAACATCCGGGCCAATGTGCGTGGCTTTTTTCGTTTTCTCAATTCTCGTCTTAATTAATCCATAAAGAGTAATTAGTGTGACATCTTAATCCTTAACTAACTCTTAATTCATACGCTATATATATATATATATATATATATATATATATATATATATATACACAAAATCATATCCATAAAACTTTACTTTATAACTTGGCCTATTTTATACATCCTTTTTTTCTGAGGGCCTTGTTATATATTTAACCTTGAAATATGGCAGAGTTCAGTAGTGATATTCAGAAAATTCTTAAACCTGCAGCTGTTTTTTCGCAGTTGAACTCGAATATGGAACTATTGAACAGTTTTTCTGAATTGAATCATTCTCTGAGCTCTAATGTTGTAGATTATTTCTCTAGTAATAGCAACATTCTAAACAATGCAAACACGGCTCAGCCACTTTACTCGAATGAGCAGCAACCGTTCCATCTCCCAGACAGTACTGTCAATCAAAATAGATTATTTTGCGCTACTGATCAGAGTCCTGCTACTGGCTCACAATCATCTACAGGTATTGGAAGCGCGAATGGTCACAATGTTAGGATTACCAAAAATAATGTATGTAGTTCTTGTTTACTTAACTTTAAGTTGACACAAATCTTTTTAGTCTCCTTTAATTTATATGTTTCTGTAATCTTAATTACAGAGTGTAGCAGGAAGAAAGAAGAAAAGGAAAGCCGATGATCAGGAGGTGGAGAAGCCGAAAGAAGTAATTCATGTAAGAGCGAAAAGAGGGCAAGCTACTGACAGTCATAGTCTAGCGGAAAGGGTAAGTTGTCAAAACAAGTATATGACTTGATCATATAATTTTGAGTAAAGCATAAATACAGTCCCTGAAGTTTCGTATAAAAGCCGTTTTAGTCCCTCTTTAACTTTTTTCACCAATTTAGTCCCTCAACCACCCACTTTAGTGTTTTTCAGCCAAAAGTTGAGGGACTTTGCTGACTAAGCAAAAGTTGAGGGACCTTGACTCATCAAAAAAGTTGAGGGATGTTGAGTCACCAAAAAGTTTAGGGACTTTGACATGGCAAAAAGTTGAGGGACTTCAACCCTATTAATATTTCAATCAAAAAAAAGCTAATATTGTTCTTTCCAAAAAAAAAAAGGTAATATCGAATTTTTTTTTCTGAATTAATAAACTAGCCGTTATCAGAAATGAAGGCTATAAATCTTCGAGTTCCATGAACAAACAGCAGCTCTTGAACATCCAAAAAAAAATATTGACCACGAAGAAGCTTGCACTGCATCAAAATCTCAGTCCTAGGTACCTCTGAACATGAATTGTAAATGTTTGTAATTTTTGTACAATGTGTAGAATTTACGAGAAACTAACAATCTGTTAATTAGGTGACATCAGAGATTGTAATGCTAAAAATGAAAAAACCTAGGCTGTCTGTATGTGTTAAGTGTGAAGTGTGGGTTTTTTTTGCATTTGCAACTTGTGTAATTGCCTGGTTTGTCCTTAGGAACATGGCAAACTAAATGTATTTGACTAAGTAATGGTGGAATGTAAGAAAATGCACTGATGTTATGAATAAAGTGAAAGAATGTAGTACCTCATTTGTTTTGCTCTCTAATTTGCTTTTGCTTTTCCTTTTGCCAAATCTTGCAGTGCTTGTGATGATATAGTTTGTGATGCTGCCTCTGGTTGTGATTGGGGGAAGGTATACTCCTGAGAGAATGAATATACAGTCTGCTGCCTTTCATTATCAGAGTAAAATGCAGCACCTCTGGACTGTCTAGGCATTTGTGTAGTAATTGGCTGCAACCATTGAAAGAGTAAAAAGAGTATCCCACTGAGAGTTATAAAATAACAAGTAAATTTGATAATAAATGGAAAACTTACAATTGCTTGTCTTTGGAAGCCATTAGGGTAGGTGTACACACCAACCCCTCTGCTGTGCATAGGAATTGAAGGGGCAGGGTCAGTTTGGGCTTGACTAGATGTGTTTGGAGCTGTGTGCCTTTCCCTTGCTGCATTTCTGCATGTGACCTTGTTGTGCCCCTGCAACCCACACAAGCTGCAAGTGATCTTAGCCCCAGTCTTCCTAACCTTCCCCTGTATAATCACCTCACCAGCAGAAGGTCTTCTCTTGGTTTTTGGCCTATTGTGCACCTTTTTCAGCTCAGGAGGGGTGACAGTACAGGTACCAACAGGCCATTCTTGTGGACCATTTAATGGCTCAAGTTGGTGGTCATAGGCTTTTGCATGGTAGTGTGTCTTGAAGTAGTCATTGACATACTGCTCTGGTTGCTCCACTTTATTCCAAATGGAAACCACCCCATGTTTGCAGGGAATGCCACTCACCTGCCATGCATTACATGAGCATGTTCTGTCCACCAAGTTCACAACATACTTGGTTTGGGTAGCCCCATCCCTAACTCCATAGCAGAAACCACCATCCCAAAATGCATTCCAGCCCCTAGCCCAGACCTTGTGTTTCTCAAGCTGCTGTTGAATCCTAGGGCATAAACTCATATCCCTTGCTTTGATCAAGCCCCTCTTTTTGTGTAATCTTTCCATTAGGCTCTCTCTAATGTCCTCTAGCATACTGATGATAGGCTTGTGCCTCCATTTAAGTATGTATGCATTGAAAACTTCAGACATATTGTTGTCTACACTATCACATGAAGCCATTGGAGTGTAGAAAGCCCTACACCATTTTTTGTAATTTCTGTTCAACAAATCCTCTGCAGCATCATGTGACAGCTCTCTCATCACTTGTAACTTCTCAAGAAATGCATTCTCAGTGGTGGATTTGGCAATAATCCAAAATTGCTTTTTTAATTCCAGGCTGCCTCCAAAAACCCCCCTGAAATTGCTGTAAACATGTCTAGTACATACCCTGCTCTCAGCTTGAGGAAAAACCTCTTGGATTGCTGCAATTAACCCCTTCTGCTGATCTGACATGAAAGTGTAGCCTGCCCCTTCACTTGTTCCTAAGTCAGAGCCTAGTAGGTGCAGGAACCAGCTCCAGGTGTCAGTGCTCTCAACACCAACAACAGCCCAAGCTAATGGGAACATCTGGTTGTTCCCATCCCTACCAACAGCTACCAATAACTGCCCCCCAAAAGGACCCTTGAGGAAACAACCATCCAAAGAGATGAAAGGTCTGCAGCCCTCTAAAAAACCTTTTCTCAAAGCCTCAAAACAGATGTATATCCTATCAAATACATTCCCATTCAGCTTGAGTTTCACTATGTTGCCCTTGTTGCTTCTTAATATCTCAGCTGCATACCTAGGGAGCAATGTATATTGCTCCTTGTACTCCCCAACAATAAGAGCCTGCCCTCTTCTCCTTGCCTTATAAGCTAAGTACTTGCTGATCCTAATTCCCCACTCTAACCACACTGTCTCCATCAGGTCATGTAGCCTCATGTATGGGTTGACTTTAAATTGATTGTGGTAATGATGTGCAATCCAAGTTGGTGTCATTTTCCTAACCTTACATGATCTTCCACAAGTATGCTCACTTACATGTGATTTGACACTGAACTTAGTTTTTTTGGTATCCCAGGAAGCCCAAATTCTCCATGGACACCCTTTTTCCTTGTGGTCACAAACTGCTCCCACTCTAACCTTATCATTCTTAAATAAATTGAAATTTCTGCCCTGTGTAATGGCCATGTTCCTAAGAGCTTGTTTGAAAGTTGTTTGGTTCTCAAAAGTCTGTCCAGGGTAAAAGGCATGAATTTTGTCAATGTCCAGTTCTTTCTTTTTGGATTTGTCATACCTATGGGATGGTGGTGCAGCCAAATACCCACAATCACTGTCATCTTCATCCTCATCAGGGCTGTCTAGATCATCAAACCCCTCAAAGTCACTCCCTATTTTACTCAACCCCCTGTCCTGAGCTACCCTCCTTAACATATTTAGCTCATCATCATATGCTATCACAATGTCCTTGTCTTTAGCAATTTCAGACCTAGCCTGCATAACCTCTTCATCATCAACATCAGTACCCTCACTATCATAGTCTATGTCTCCCTTTTTCTCCTTCCTAGGAATAGTGTCATAAACTCCATCCAAATTGTTACCTGCACCTGCCTGCACTTCCTCAGGTTGTTCATCATCAGCCTCATAATCTTCTCCATCCTCTCTAGTTAGGTAACTTAAAAAAAACCCCTTCTCCCTAAATTGCCAAACAATGGCCTCTCAGGTTCTTGGTGCTCTGTGTATATTCTTATGAGTTGTACTGTAAAAGTAAACTAAGGAATGGATCAACAATTTTCTTTTCAAATGACAGGTACCTAATTCTAGAGTTGAAATCCTTCCTAGGATCTAAGTAATGAATCTTAAAAATGTCTGTGTACCCCAACCCATCAATTAAACCCTTTACAAAATCAGCATCAACATTTTCAGGAATGTCCTCATATACATTAATTTTACCACCAATGTAAAAAGATTCTTCACCAATTTGCCATTCACCACCATGGTGCACAACCAAACATGGTTTCAAGTCCATAATCTGGCATTACCAACACATGAACACATTCTTTAACATGCATGATATATTATCAACAAAGCAAAATAAATAAGGATAAATAGCAAAAACATCAATGTAAGAGTAACAACATCATTCATTTCATTCATTACTCCAAAATATTTCTTTACATTAGATTAATCACTAGGCTTCATTTCATTACATACACTAACATCATCCAATATCCCTACATGAAGCCTAGTGAAACTGATTCAGCACTGCATACATTGTCATAGCAGTGACATACCCAAAAAAACCATAATGTATGTCACATTCACCCACCCTTCATACATTTCAAGCTATGACAATGGCAAAAACCTACCTTAACCTTAAACCTAAAAAATCATAAAAAAACCTTAACAAAGCAGCTCCTAAAACCATAAACCAACTAGCTGCACAGAGCCCACCCCCAACCCCCTAACAACAGCCTACTCCTCCTCCTTCCCAAAGAGGAGTGGAAAGCCGTCGAAGTAGACGGTCATGTCGTTGTGGATCCAGGCGTGGAAGTCCCTCCCATCGTTGTAGATGAGATCATTCAGAATCCACTCATTGATAGACGCCCTGGGTCCGTAGAAGGGTTCGAGTCGGGCAAGGTGGCGTGTCATCCACCACAGACGCCACTTACTGCAAACCTTCTTGACAGTGTCCCGACTCTCCCAATCAATCTTGGGGAAGACATGGAGGACGAGCAAGTCGGGGTTGCTGAAAATTGGGTGCGCATCGAAAAGGGCGTCCATACCTAAACAAATTAAGGGAGTTAGACACCGGCTTTCTCAGGTTTACAACTTACTCTATTTCACAAACACCAAAATCCTAACCATCGACAACAATTTCTACCCACAAAAACCCCAATTTTGATAATCAACCACAATCAACACCAAACACTAGCAAATACAAGACGATGACAACAAAAAAAAACCAGAAAAAATCACAACAAAAAATTCACCCAAAAAAGGAAAAACCCAGACACCATTACAGACAAATTTAAGACGAAAAAGACAAAAACAAAGAATATACCTGCTGGTGATGCAAGCTGGTCCAATTTCGCTTTCTTGGCTGAAGATTCGCAAGCACACTCCCACATTAATGGCGTCGAGGAAGGGCGAATTTTTTTTTAGCTGAAAATGGAAATGATGATGACAGGGAATCTAGTGAGATGTGGAGTATATAAAAAGGAAGAAACCTTTAGATTTCTCGCGCCAATTGAGAGTAATGATGATTTACGTTTCCCAAAGTACAGCTGCTTAATTTTTTAATTTTTTTTGTTCAATTGTAACTGATTTGCAAAACGCAGCGTTTCCCTTATATGGTCATCGATTGGGCCACGTGTCGTCAATCATCTCCTTAAAAAAATGAAGCTTGCAGAAGAAGATTCATGAAAAAAAAAAATTACAAATTCTAACATCAAGTCCCTAAACTTTTTGGTGACTCAACATCCCTCAACTTTTTTGATGAGTCAAGGTCCCTCAACTTTTGCTTAGTCAGCAAAGTCCCTCAACTTTTGGCTGAAAAACACTAAAGTGGGTGGTTAAGGGACTAAATTGGTGAAAAAAGTTAAAGAGGGACTAAAACGGCTTTTATACGAAACTTCAGGGACTGTATTTATGCTTTACTCATATAATTTTCGTAAAAATAATAAGGGGGTATGAAATAATAGGTTAGAAGGGAGAGAATAAATGAGAAGCTGAAAGTGTTACAAGATCTGGTTCCAGGGTGCTACAAGGTATAGTATATTGTACATGAACCTCTCTATTTTGTTTCGTCTTGCTTAATCACATGAATGTCTAACTATATATGCACGAATGCAGACTATGGGAATGGCTGTCATGTTAGATGTAATAATCAACTACGTACAATCTTTACAAAATCAAATTGAGGTTGGTCAAGAAATTACATTCAATTCTATTTAATCTATTAAGAAACCGAAGAAATTCAATATGAGTTTTTGTCCCCTCAGTTCCTTTCCATGAAGCTTTCAGCAGCAAGTATGTTTTATGACTTCAACTCCCCTGAAGCCGAGGCGATTGAGACTCTGCAGGTAACCTTGGAGTCTTTGTTACAGGAAATAATATTCAGTGATTAATCAATAAATTCATTGATCAGTAAGGCATATTGCCAATATTGCCAGTGGAACTTTCATTCATTTGACAAACCAAATATATTATGTATGTATGAATCATTACATTAATTTTTCAATCAGCAAGAAATCATACTATGTATTTATTATCGATAAACTCTTTTGATTAATGCAGAGAGCAACAAAAAATCCTTGTGACGCTCAAGAGATGGAAAGAGTGGCGAAAGAAGGGTACGAAGGGATGCTTCCTCGGCATCAACCATCATGGCCCTTCTAATTGTACCTTAATGATTTATAAGTTGGTTACGCTTGCTACGTTCATGACCTCAAAATTTTCAATCTTTGCCTGTTTCCTCACCGGATTTTCTTTGTCAATTTTCTGGATACGTCGTTTTCCTATATAAATGTTTAAAGTTTATAGCATATACAGTCCCATTGAAACTACATAAGTCATTATAAAATGGACTGATGAGTCTGATAATACTAATCACACTGTAAGTTTTGATGCTTTGTTCGTTATCACAGTCCAATATTGATGTTTCTATTGGATATGTATGGATAATAAATATCTTTTATACGTCGAATCATAATGTTATAGTCAATTATAGCCAGTGTCATTCAGTTGATTCATATATTTCATTTTATAATGTGTTTTAATTAGATGGATGTAATATGTCTAATGACCTGTTGCATCCTCTTTCAAATGCTTTTAGGAACCAATAAGTGGATGCATAGAGTTTTCGAGCCGAAAGGCACTTGTATAGTGAAGGAGAAAGCACAAATTAGCAATGAACAATTTGATAGATCTCTTTCAGAAGCAGGGTTTTAAGGACCCTCAGGTGAAAATGACACAAAATGCCCCTTTCACTCTTACAAGTCTAGCTATTTAGATTGAGTACTACATCCACACAATAATATAAGCATTCTATAGATAAAGACAGAGAGAATGAGGCCATTAAATTATCACCTGGAAAAGATATTCATACTGTATATTGGTAACATCCAAATATAAATGAGTCCATCAAAGCAGAGATAATGTCACTTTCGAACGTTACAAGAACCAGGATGAGACATCATGTAGGGAAGGAATTCCAAATTTTGTAACATAAGTTTTTATTATTTTTAATTTTTTGACAAAGGTTTAAAAAAAATACAAATTATTAGAAAAAGCAAACAAATTGTTGTAACGCAATTTCTCCAGAATCTGGTGCGCACGATGAACCTACTGTCTATTGGCTTTGTGTACATTGTCGCTGCAGTAAATCAGTAATTGTGTTAGAGTTGGTGAGTGCACAGCGGAAGTAAAGACGTGTTTGATTTAAAAGTATAAATTGAATTTATAATTAGCAAGACAATTAATATAAATGAACACACGATTTTATGTAACGACGAGCTCTTTTATTTTAGTATTTGAAAATAGGAAAGTACAAGTATTCCTTTAAGAGTTTATATTACAACTAGCATAATTCCTGTGCGATGCACGGTTTACAAATCAACATATTAATTTATAATTGAACTTAATGATTAATAACGGAATCACTAAAATTAACAAATTAAACATTCATCGTTGTATATACACACAAATAAAGACTCGCAATAATGATCAATGGATAAATTAGGAAATGACAATGTAAATACTGTATATACAAACAAACATTCATCATTGTAGTAATATTTTACGATCCCTTAAAAAATAAAATAAATTTTTAAGTTATTCTCATTTCTAATTTATTTTTAATTTTTCTAAATTGTGGGTTTCAATCCAGTGAAAAAGGTAAACTAATAATAAACATCATGATAAAATATTTTTTTCCTATGAATAAAGACTTTATGTAGGTTTTACTTACAACAAAAAATTTAAGTTTGAAACTAACTCTATTTTTTTTTATTAGTTGCAACTAATAAGAAATTTTTTATATCCCATAAATAATGCACCCTTGTTACAACTTGCAAGCAAAAGAAACATGGGTAATATTAAAAACCAAATATGTTGAACATTAGTATGATTCATACAAGTATAAATTTTAGAATATGTTCACTCAAATACCTAGCCAACCCTAGTACATACTACTCATCATGTTTTTTTCAATTAAATTTCTATTTTTAAACCCCGCATAATACCCGTTTTGCATTACCTCGAAAATGACAATGAACATACACACAAATATAGACTCACATAATGACCAAGGGATTAAGAAATGACAATGCAAATAATATTTTACATTCTCGTCAATTATAAAATAAAATTTTATGTTATGCTTATTTCTAATTTACTTTTAATTTTTCCTAATTGTAGGTTTTAGTCTAGTAAAAGAGTCAAATTATAAACACCATAATAAAGCATTTTTTCCTATTATAAAGGTTTTATATAGGTTTTACTGTACACAAAAATTTAAGTTTGACTTTTAAAAACTAATATTAACTCCCTTTTTTATTAGTTGCAACTAAAAAATATTTTTATATCCCATATAATATACCTCTTTGTTGCAAGTAATAAGAAGCAGGGATAGTATTTTTTTTAAAAAAAAAATGTTCAACATTAATTAGTATGTTCATATTTGAGAATAGGTTCAGTCAAGTACAACTCTAGTACATTGTACTTATCATGTCTATTTATTCGAAAAAAAATAATCATTTTTTGACTCCGGATAATACCTATTATGCATTAGCCCAGAAGTAACCCTAAAATAAACTAAAAATACGAAGATAATGAAATAGAGTAATTATCAACATATTGTTGAACGTGAATAAGTGTAGTTTAATTAAGAAAAATATTACATATAGTGGCAAAGTTGATGACAAATATTATTATTCCAAAATTAATTATATATACTATGAAAAAAGATACTCTTTATTATAGTTATAATAAAATTTTATTTATATATATATAGAGAGAGAGAGGTTATATTTGAATCTATCATTTCAAAAAATTGTTAGTAATATATTAACAAAATTCATTAAATATAAGTTGCCATAAATGAACTTATTTCCAAATAGTTTTGATTCTATCAAATTTTATTAACAAAAATTCTGAATGAAAATGGTTTATATAATAAATTTTAACCAAAATTATTGTTCTAAGGTTTCTTTAAACTTTTTTATTTTTTTTTACCATTATAAGACAAGCAAATCATAGAGTGACATGTGTCAGCCTCACATTGATGTGCTTGTCTTTTAGTATAATATATTGATATGACTCTCTCTATATTACTCTCTAAGGAGTATTACAAAATAGGAATAGTGTATTCGTAAAGAAGGTAAATTATACAAGGATGTGTAGTATGTCGGAAGACTTATGTATGGTATGGCTTCTTGTGTTGTGTTGTATTCAATGATTGAACACCCATGACCTATATTTATACTTATACTAGGTTAGATCCCGTGCCACGCACGGTTTTTCGCTCTTTGTTACGAAATATCAATTTAAAAGTATACCAGTACTTAAATACTCCCTCTGTCTCCTTTGTTAGTCACTTTTGAAGAAAAATCACGGGAATTATGGCGGATAATGTGAAATAATGAAAGTATATGGAAAAGTAAAATTCTCAACCAAAAAATAATAAAATTGCATGGGAAAGAGACATTTCCAATTAAAAAATTAATTAAAGTACATGGGAAAGAGAAATTGAGAGATTCAAGAGTGTAAAACATTAAATTAGTAAAAAAAAATATTAGCACAATTTTTATGGCAAATGTTAGGGTAAAATAGGAGGTGGACTTAATAAGGACAAAATAAATGAGCTGAAGGTATAAAAGTTTTTTTATGTATCTTAATAATTATCAAAATATGAAATGTGACACACATTTGGGGGCTTCCAAAATGGCAAAAGTGACAAATAAAGAGGGACGGAGGGAGTATAAAAAAATAAATAATTTGATCCAAAATCAATTTCTTATTTTATCCCAAATCAAACAATTTAAAGTATTATTTTTTTCTTTTATGACTGCATATTATAATTTTTTATTCATATATTAAACCCTGGTGGCATTTTTTTTTTTTTTAAATTTCACATGTGATGATTTTTCATTCACCCATTATGTTAGGTTGAAAAATATGTATTCATGATTTTTTTTTACTATAAATAATCATTATACATTAAAAAGTAATTACTTATATAAGAATTTATATATATAGATATGGTTAGATATCTAAGTTGGTAAATATATTACTTTAGGATTATTTTTTCCTAAATTTCGGAAGAAAATATATTGCCTATATTTTCTTTTTTTTTAATATACTAAGGATACACCATAAAATGATACGTGTCAGTGCTGGTGTGTCTTCTAGTATATAGTTATTGATTGATTGATAGGTGTGTATGGAGCTTGGATGAAATAGCCGAAATATTTTAGAAATTCCTCCATCATTCTTCACTACTAGAAAAAGGCCCATTTCCGACGGAAAAATTCCGTCGAAAACACCTTGAAATCCGTCGGAAAAGGTTGTCGGAAATGCCTTCATAGGAAAAACCACCTTTTCCGACGAAAATTCTGTCAGAAACACTATTCCGACGGAATTTTCTGTCGCAAGACAAGTTCTGGTACCTGCGAATTCCGTCGAAAATTTCCGACGGAATTTCCAATTCGGTCGGAAATTTCTGACGAAAGTTCCGTCGTAAACTATTTTCGGGAAATTAAAAAAAATACGCCGTGCT
The DNA here is from genome assembly GCF_001683475.1 of Chenopodium quinoa. NCBI lineage: Eukaryota > Viridiplantae > Streptophyta > Magnoliopsida > Caryophyllales > Amaranthaceae > Chenopodium > Chenopodium quinoa. The sequence continues at coordinate 13,316,152 of NW_018742204.1, read as the reverse complement.
ACCACCGGCACGACGTATCACCACCTCCAACCACCCAAAAAGGCCCTATCAACCCCAACCAAACCAACCTTCTCAAACCCTAACCCACTGCCACCACCAACCACATCAGACCAACACCGCCACTACAGACCACCACCACCGCCACCCACTAAATTAACCCACACCACAAAACCAAACCTAACCCAAACCCAAACCCCTAACCCAGCCCCGACCTAACCCAGACCCAAACCCCTAACCCAGACCCGACCTAACCCAGACCCAAACCCCCTAAATTTAGACCCAAACCCCCCAAACCCAAACCCGACCTAAAACACCCAAACCCCTCCCAGACCAGAACGAACCCTAACTAAACCAACCTTCGCTCACCACCCAAACCCTAACCCTAACCCTTAGCCCTGGCGGCACCCACCACCACCTCCCTCGACCCACCTTTAAACTGACCCTAAAACCACCAACGAGCCACCAGGATCACCAAATTTTTTTTAAAAAAACTTTAAAACAAAAGAAAGAACATTAAAAACATCAAAGCATATCTTTAATTATGAAATTAGCTTCGAATTTCACCAAATTTGGGTTAAGAAGGCTTAATTCGACAATAAAAACTCTAGATCTAGAGTTTTGACTATCGAATTTAACCTTAAAAACCGTATAAAATCAAAAACGTAAGATAATTGGCGCGGCAAGGGAATTTATAGAGGTTGCAGCGACATGAGACGACGGCGGAGAGGAAGTACGAAGGAGACAACGTAGGGTCGTGGGTGAGATGACGGTGAAAGAAGGAGGAGAAGGAGAGGAAGCCATAAATGAGAGAGAAACAGCACAGCAAAAAAAAGGAGAGAGAATGAAAAGGGGGAAGTGAAAAAAACGGCTGAAGGGTGAAATAAAAGGAGGGCTGATTTTAGGGTTTGTAGAATTTTTTTTAAATATATTCCGACGGAATATTCCGTCGGAAATTTCCAACGGATTTTAATTCCGTCGGAAAATTACATTTCCAACGGAATTTTCCGTCGTAAAGCTTATATATTCCGACGGATTTATATTCCGTCGGAAATCTCCGACGGATCTTCAAAATCCGTCGTAAATGTCCGACGGAATAAAAATCCGTCGGAATTTCCTATGTTTCTGACGGAATTAGGTGTCCGTCGGAAATAGGCCTATTTCTAGTAGTGCTTGTATCTATAACGTTCTAGGAAATTCATAAACCAGGGATTATATACTAGCTTATAGCTTCCAATGTCAATAATTCTCTAGAACATTCAAGTAGGATATTATTATAGAGAAATCAAGAGCAATTGAGCAAGTAATGACCTTGCTTGATAATTCCAGAAACTTCTAGAATATGCACAATACTCTACCAAAATATTGGGCTTATAAAATTTGGGCCATACCCAACAATCTCCACCTTGGACCATATTTTATATGTGCTCTCGTCGTATGTTACCCGATCGACATTAAGTAAATATGTCACATGCTAAACTCGATTGAAACTTAGGTTCAGAATAAGAAAGTGACTTACTTGGACCCGTATTATGACGGCGTTGTTGCCGAGTCGGGATTGAGTATGATGAAGCCATGATTGAATATCCTTGTAGTACATAGAGATTTCTATGTTTAATAATGGCCTTCAATATTTTCTGAGCACCTGTGGAGATTTTGAGTACTCTACCTTGAGCCGAAATCTTATATCCTTTTGAGGCCAGAATGCCAAGAGAGATGATATTCTTCTTCAAATTAGGAACATGATGAACATTAGATAAAGTCCTTATCACACCATCTTGCGCCTTGATCCGTACGTAGCCAACACCACAAACTTTGCAATGATAATCGTTACCCATTGTAATAGTTTTATTCTTCAGCGGCTGATAGTCGGTAAAGTGAGACTTTTGAGAACAAATATGGTTGGTAGAACCCGCATCAAGTATCCAGTCATAATTTTAATTTCTTCAGAACTTTATCTATGGGCTCTATTTCTCTAAAATCGACATCTGTCGTCTCTTTTGGCTTTTCATCTTGCCTTTTCTTTTCGAGCTTTTTATTTGCAAACCAGAATTCTTTGACTGTGTGCCCAAGTTTCTTACAAAACTTGCAAGATTTTTTGAATTTGTATTCATTAAATTTGGACTTCTTATTGGTACTTTTACTTCCGTGTGAATTCCCTTTTATATTTAAACCTTCAGCACTTTAATTAGAATGAGCTAAAGTGAGATTTAACATCCAGAGTATCACTATTTCCACAAAGCATAATTTCCTTGAAGTGTTTATATGAAGGTGGTAGGGAGACAATTAATAACACGGCCTTATCCTCATCTTCGATTTTAATATCTAAATTTTCAAGATTTCATCGAGATGAGTTTGTATGGAAGTACCTTCGGCCATCCGGATTATATAAAGCCTTTCCTTGAGACCGATTTTGTTGGCGAGGCTTTTAGTCATGTAGAAGGACTCCATCTTCAACCATAATCTGGTTGCTGTCTCCTTGTGAATGACCTCGCGTAGTACCTCCTTGGTTAAACATAGTTGGATTGCCTAGAGGGATTTTTTTGTCCAACTCTTGCCATTACTCGTCTGTCATTGACTCTGGTTTTTTAGCTTTTCCATCCATAGCCTTCTTTAATCCGCTCTATACTAGAATGACTTACATCTGGACTTTCCAAATGCGGACATTAATATTGCCGTCAAATTTCTCAATCTCGAACTTTATGATCGAAGTCATCTTTAATGTGTAAACACTCTATACAACCTTTAGCTCTGATACCACTTGTTAGAGTTGGTGAGTGCACAGCAGAAGTGAAGATGTGTATGATTCAGAAGTATAAATTGAATTGATGATTGACACGATAATTAATATAAATGAACAAACGATTTTATGTAACGACGAGCTCTTTTATTCCACTATTTGAAAATAAGAGAGTTAAGTATCCCTTTAAGGGTTTATATTACAATATGACTCTCTCTATATTACTCTCTAAGGAGTATTAAAAAATAGCAATAGTGGATTCGTAAAGAAGGTAAATTGTACAAGGAGGTGTAGTATATATGTAGGAAGGCTTATATATGTATGGTATGATTTCTTCTATGGTCTTGTATTCAATGATTGAATGCCCATGGCCTATATTTATAAGTGTGGATGGAGCTTGGATGAAATGACCAAGATATTCTAGAAGTTCCTCCATCATTCTTGTATCCATAATGTTTTAGAAAATTCACGAACCATGTATTATATTCTAGCTAATAGCTTCCAATGTCAATAATTCTCTAGAACTTTCAAGTAGGATATTATTCTAGAAAAATCAAGAGTTATTGAGCAAGTAATGACCTTGCTTGATAATTCTGAAAACTTCTAGATTATGCACAATACTCCACCAAAATAATGGGCTTATAAAATTTGGGTCATACCCAACAAATTGAATCCTCTAAAAAAACCAAAGGTAGTTGATGTTTTCTTGATCATACTTACGAAAAAGAGTTAGGTCGTATTCACTTCATATTTTTTCTGAATTGATCAAATTATTTTTACTAAAATACAATTAACACGGCCTTAGTAGGTTGTAAGTGTTAGTAAACATTTTAGTTGAATGTAAATCAAATTCAAACCCATTGCAAAGCTGCAAGCTAAGTCATACTAGGAAGTTAAAACTTTTAAATGTATTGCTGAAATAATAATCCTGTAATCAAGAGCAACTTCTATTATTATTGATGCACCAGCCCATTCTTTCCTATGAGTATCCCTAAGACCACAATCCGTATATTAGTCAAAGATTTACCTAAATGAGCAGCAAATTAATCAAGTAGGGTAAACCACTTTTGATGTGAGGAGAGAAGGTTTGTTGAGATGATGTGAGATGTTTTAGGAAAGTTTCTATTGTTCCGGACTTCTAGGTACGATTAGTTAACTTGTATCTTGGTCGATAATGATTTTTTGCCTAACTGAATACCTGCACATTCAACATAGATTAGCTAAATTTGTGTTTATCCGAAGATAACTGCTCCAACGGTAAAATTAGTAAAATGGAATGATATTGGAGACAAAGAAAATTTGAAGGTGTTTAAGTAAAAACGATTGCCCCTTAGAGGTGGTTGGGCTAAGGGTTAATAAAAAACCTCAAGCATGTGCCATGTTGTTGTAGTATATCAACTTTTACTCCTTCTATTTTTTTTAAATATAATAAAGTTGAGATTATGCAAAATTTAAGATGTTAGTGGGGTAGATCAGGTAAAGTTGTAAGAAAAGATATTAGGCAATTATATTATTGAAAAGTAAATTAGTGTGTAAGAGAGTGGAGACCATTAGAGGAGTGAAAAATATGGTTGTACACCGGTCCAAAAGCGGACCGGACCTGTTGGGACCGGGACCTGAATCAGTGGATTTTGAGGACCGGAGACCAGACCTGATTCAACAGGTCCGGTTCTAGGCCTGACCTGATCGATCAGGTCTAGTCTAGGTTTGGACCTGAATAGACCCGCTTTGTATATTTAAAAATAAATAAATAAATAACCTGGTGCAATTACATAAGCATGAATTCGAAAGAAATGAACAAAAAAAATCTAAAACAGTTAACTAAATTTTAAAAACCCAAAAAAGCATGAATTTTAAAGAGATGTACTAAAAAACAGAAATTCAACATGCAAACATCAAACAACCATTATAAGCAATTGAAACATGAATTAACATATAAATTATCACCCTTAATTCATTATTTCGAATACGAAAATACCCAAACATAATTCGATTTACCTTTTCATAAGGAAAATCGAGCAAGGTTGTTGCTCGCGTCGGTGGTTGATGCACCGTGCAGGGCAGGAGGGTTCTCGCGCTAGTGGTCGGTGGACACCTGGCCGGTGACTGGTGGTCGTCTGAGGGGGTGAGTGAGTGCGTGCAGCGTGACTGCGCGAGGGGTGGGCCGGTGGCGGCTAAAAGAGTGAGGGAGTTAGGGTTTAGAAATGAAAACTGATTTCTTGTTTTGCTTTTTGATGTTTTGTATTTTTTTTGTTTAAATACATGTTTTTACCGGGTTTCAGGATCGGACTTGAAAAACCCCGGTTTTAGACCTGATCCGGACCGGGACATGAATCCTTGAATTTCGAGGATCAGGATCGGACCTAAATCAACTGGTTGGGTCAGGTCTGGTCCCAATAGGTCCGGTTCCAGTCGGTTTTCAGGTCTAGTCCTGTTTAAGTACACCCCTAGTGAAAAATAATAAAGTAACAGTAAGTGGGGACCATTAGTGAGTACAATTATTTTATTATATTGTAAGAGATTTCAAAAGAGGAAGTGTAACTTTTCAAAAATGGACGAAAATAACAAGTGTAGTTTTATTAAAAAACGGAGGGAGTATATTTCTAACAATACTCCCTTTATTATTATTTATCTCTGTTTTTATTAAGTGTATCATTTCTCTTGGCACATATGCAAAATATAGACAATTCAATATTATCTTTTATTTTCAATAATTAAAAGAGAAGTTCTCTTGAGTAAGACCTAACTTACTCCTTATTTATTTGGTAAAATGGAAAGAAATATTAATTTGATATCATTGTATTATTGATTACCACATATTATAACTATTTTAATTAAAATGTTTAATCACGATTAGATTTTTAATCATTTAATAATTAAATTATTACAAAAATAATTATTTTTCTTAAAAAAAAAGCCAAACCCCTTCCTCATCCATCTAGGGCCACCCCCTCAGCTCCCTAGTCCACCCTTTTCTTGGACGGGTGCACGCGCCAACCTCCCCTACCCCCATCAGCGACCCCATTTCCCCCCACCCCTCCCTTAATTTGCCCCACCACTATCCCCACCCCGAATTGACCCCCTCCCCTATTCAATTTTTGGCCTCCTAAACCCTAAGACCCACCTACAAAAGGTTTAGGGTTTGGGGGCAAGAAACAGGAATTGGGGGTCAGTTTGAGGAGGGGGGCTATTTTTGGGGTAAGGAGTTGCGATCGGGGTGGGGCAAATAGAAAAGGGGTGGCACATTAAATGGAGGTAATGAGAATGGGCCATACAGAACGTCGAATGTGGAGGGGAAAAAAGAGAAAAGGAGGGGCGTGGGTCGCCAAGGGGGGGGGGGTAAGGGAGGCTAGTGCCGCCGACGGGGGGTGGCCTGGTAAAGGCTTTGGGCTAGTGGGTTAGAGAGGGGAAGGTTAGGTTTTTAAAAAAAAATATTTTTGTAGTAATTTAACTATTTAAAAATTAATTTAAAATCTCTAATTAAAGTTAAAAATTCAATAAAAAAAAATATAATTAATGTTTTAATTAACTTAATATGATAATACAATGTTATAAATAATGATAATAAGAATTTTTACATTTTACCAAATAGAAAAAGAAAAATTTGGGTGTTATTAAATGAAAATTTTCCTAATAACAAAATTATAGTTGGATATTTATACTATACATTAAAAGGTCACTAGTGGAAAAAACTTCATTTGTAACGGCTTATTTGTAACGGGCATAATAAAATTCGTTACGAAAAGACTATTCGTAACGGGCAATATGTATGACTAATACAAATAACAACTATTTGTAAAGGGAAAAATAATGCCCGTTACGAATATACATTTAATTGTAACGGACAAATAAAGTCTGTTACGAATAATCATTTAATCGTATCCGGCAATATATTGCCCGATACAAATAGACTTGTGATGGGGCGGAACTCACTTAAAGGAGTAAGCCCATTATATTAGAGTATTAGGGTTTCAACACATAGTCGCCAAACTTTCACTTCTCTCTGTCTCGCTCTCTCTCTCCTCACTCAATCTCCTCCCTCCGTTTTTGTTCAGTTTTGCTTGATAATGTTAAAGATTTGAAACAACGACGAGAAGAATCTTATCTTATACTCTGAGGTATGATTTTTTTAAAATTATCCTTTTGAACTATAATGTTTTTAGCTCACATTTGGGATTTTGTGAAGTTTTTTTGATAAATTTTGTTGGATTTTGAAGATCTGAGTTGATTTGATGAATTATGAGGACTGGATTAGTGTTAATGGGGATAATGATGATGGTAAAAATGATTGTTCAATTGATGGTGTTCGATGTTTTCAAGCTAAATTGGAGAACTCCGCTTTTTCTTCGCCCTCTCACTACCCGGCTTCCCCCATTCCCTGTAACCTCTTCAAGAGAAAGTGTACAAACCATCCATCAAAGAAATTGGGTAATTATTCTCACTTTCTCTCTCCCCATTCTCTACCTTTTCTCGATTTTTTTTCATTTTATATTTCTGGGTGTTGTTAGTATCTTGCAAATTTTCAAGGTTGAAATTTTGCAATTTCTACCAAAAAAAAAGCCATTTCTAACAATTTGATTTGCGTATGTTAAAATTCTAGGGTTAATTTGATGAATTCAATTGCTGATTGAGTTTGATTTTGATTATGATTGTAATTGTTCATCCCCTTTAACTTTCTCCCACTTTTTCTCTCACTTCTAGATCCGCCATTAATACGATTTCAAGCTTTTCTTTATCTTTTTATGGTTTAAGCTCTTAATTCATTACTTTTCCGGTGAGTATTCCAGTTTTTTGTAATCTGGGTATTTTTAATTCGTGTTTAATTTTTCTGGGTTTTGTTTGGTTATTCGTTTTCTGTTGATAATCTATTGCATTGTGTTTTTTTTTTGATGTTTTTGGTCAGTTTTTTTTATGTAACTGTAATATTGCTTCGAATTTATGTTTGTTTTTTTGTTTTTGTCTGTTATTGGTGTGAATTTGTTTACTTTCATGTTATTGAAGTATCGTATCATTGAATGAAGCAGTAATCAATTTGAGTTATACTCATGTGTGTTTCGGGCAGGATAGGGTAGTGATTTGTTAATGAATCTATATTAAGTTAGAGTGAATACTCTGCATAGTTTTAATTTTATGCTAATTTGTAAGAAATATCTAATCTTGCTGCTTTACTCTCTTACATGCATGATATCAAATATTTTAAAATATTGAGTGTTGATCTTTCAGGAACTGGTGAAGACTGGACCCCCAATCATGAAAGCTTTGTCGGGATCTACATAATGCTTGTCTGTTGATCACCATGGAAGCTCCATATTATAATCACCTGAGATGGTGGCAAAGTCCAACTGAAGGGCAAAGTTTATCAATTGAAGTAGTTGCTGCATTGTTAATTTGTTGAGCTAGTTGATGAATAAAATTAGCACAAGAAAAGTCGCTCTTATTTGATACTCTATTTTTTAAAAGTTTTAGTTATTAGGTGATAATGACTGTCGGCTTAATGCTGATTGTATATGATTTGTATAAAATATAAATTTCACTATTTTTTTAATGTAAATTTAACTAATTAATAATTGATAAAATGATTGTGCAGGCAAGAGGTCCAACATGTGCTGGATTTTTTTTTTTAAATTTGGGGCACCCACTATTTGTAACGGGCAGATATCATGCCCGTTACGAATAACAGACTTATTTGTAATGGGCATTTTGGTGCCAGTTATGAATAACAGGGTTATTTGTAACGGGCATTTGGGTTCCCGTTACGAATAACGGGGTTATTTAGGCACTTGTGTTGCCCGTTACGAATAACTACTTATTTGTAACGGGCAAGTACCCGTTACAAATAACTTGTCTATCCGTAACGGCCGTATACGTAACGGCCGCTTCCCGTTACGGATAGACTATTTTTGCCCGTTAGGGATAGCAATTTTTCCACTAGTGGGTGTTCTGAATCAAGGACACAAGCCACGTGTCTCTGTTTCTTACACCAAGAGAATGTCACATCACCCAATAAGAAATATGAATGTTATTCGTCAATTTAAAAAATGTTTTTGTTAAAAATTGAACTTAGGTCCTTTGAAAAATGAATGGAAATCATACCTATTTTGCTATCTTATAGTTTAGTTAACTTATTATTTTTATTTAAGCATTAACTTATTCTTCTTTAATGTACTTAATGTAGACTATGAGAGTGTTTTTCTTTGTATTTTTACATGCCAAATTATTTTCTTAGACTAAATCTAACATAAATGTATTTAACATTATTATGTACATAAAAAATAAAGGAAATTTTCACATTTGCTACCAGCGAAAGCACCCTGATTTGGGGTTTTTTGTACGTACCCGAATGGAGGGCGTGTACGTCCCTCGGGAGACAGATCCGCAATGCAACACTCGAACGGCCCGGACACCTGCAAAACAACGGACCCCGGGGGGGCCGGAGGTCCGCCTCCGACGATCAAGTCAGTGATCGAAATAATGTATTTTAGAGAGAGAAAGTAGAGAGAAGGGAGAGTAATTGTGGGGGGGCATTGCCCTTGGAGAGAGAATTGGATCCCTTGAAACTGATGTAAAGATCAGTATTTATAGAGCATTGGGATATGTGCCTCTTAGGTTATTTAACCTAAGTAGATTGGCTTCCCATCATTTTACGGTTTCTAGGGTTGTGTGCTTAGAGCCCATTTTCACCCTTCTATCATTGAGTGACACGTGTCATGCTCTAATTGGCTCATTGAGCGCTGAGCTTGCGGACAGGTGTCGAGGTGGCATTGGTCCACATAAAGGGGGTATTTTTACCCCAAACATTAGCCCCTCGAAAGGGTTAATTTCTCTTTTAAGAGGAGTTACTCCTTTCGAAATCCAGGCTTTATTTTCCGCTTCTTCAAAAGCTCTATGGGCGGCATATGTCTAGTTCAATAAAAGAGAGATTTGATTAATTTGGAAAATTTGATGCCTTAAAGGGTATGGTATTTTCTAAGTTAATCAATAATAATGATTGCCGCCTGAACTAGACAGATGACGACTTTTATTTCTTTTAGCCCCACTATGGTGGTCATATGACCTTTGGGTGACTTAGAATATTTTTGAGACGTTTGACATCCCATAAGGCAGGAGGCGAACGACCGCCTGGGGCAGGAGGCAAATGGCTGCCTGGGGGCAGGAGGCAAATGGCCGCCTGACTCTTCATAGGGCAGGAGGCAAATGCAGCCTGACTTTTTATAGGGCAGGAGGCAAATGGCCGCCTGACTCTTCATAGGGCAGGAGGCAAATGCCGCCTGACTTTTTATAGGGCAGGAGGCAAATGGCCGCCTGGGGTGTTTGTAATCCAATTATACTTTCAATGTCCTTTTACCCATTGGGAGGACTTGTATAATTTCAGAAGGTAATCTAGGTTAGAACTTTGGTCGGTCACCGGCTGACTTCTTTTGGACATCCGGGTCTCGAAGACTTGGTCGTTCTTTAGATTACCCAGGTCAGGCGGCTATGAGTTAACCAATGAGGTCTTTCAATTTTTGCCGCCTGCATGCGTACGTAAAGCAAACGATAGAGTGCTTTCTGCGACGATTGCACCCGGAGGGGTGTCGCCGGACGCCATATTTCACATTGGAGCAGGCGCATTTACAAAAATGTATAACCATCCGGCCATTGGCCTCGTGTCTTTTTCAAGACGGTTATATAGACATTGTACAACTCTTTTTGCCCCAATCGGGAGAGTCCGTGCAATTTGGAATGAAAAGCCTAAGTAAGAACTTCGGTCGGTCACCGACTGATGTCTGAGGACATCCGATGTTCCGAAAACTTGGTCATTCTTTTAGACTGTTCTGGTCAGACGGCTATGGATGGGCCGATTCAGCCTTCCAATTGTGGCTGCCTGCATTGGTACGTAGAGTAAGCAGATTGGCTTCTCTCTGCGACGATTGCACCCGAAGGGGTGTCGCCGGACGCCATATTTCACATTGGAGCAGGCGAATTTGTGAAAAAAGCAGCCATCCGGCCATTGGCCTTTGGTCTAGATTGAGACCGGCTGTATAGCCACTAAGCGGTTTTGTGCTTAGCTTAATTATCTGGCCATTGGCCGCATGTCACTTGGACGTTGAATTTGCTACTAAGTTTCAAACTTAGTTTATTATCCGGCCATTGGCCTCACGTCACTTGGACGTTAATTTAGCTACTAAGTTTCAAACTTAGTTTATTATCCGGCCATTGGCCTCACGTCACTTGAACGTTAATTTAGCTACTAAGTTTCAAACTTAGTTTATTATTCGACCATTGACCTCACGTCACTTGGACGTTAATTTAGCTACTAAGTTTCAAACTTAGTTTATTATTGGAGTTTGGACGATCCGTCAGATTATATTGAAATTCAGTCAATGAATCAATAATAACAATTATAATAATAACAATAATAATGAAGGCTATTATTACTATCTTAATGCGTTAATATTATTGGAGGGAATAAAATCGTATCATTACCTCCAATGTTCAAACGCTTGGTGTGGCTTTGAATTGCTTTGAAAGCTTAAGAATCGGAGCCGGAGATATCGCAGGCTCCTTATTGTAGTACCATGCGGCATTTGTCATTTCATGCCGCTTGAACAATACAGCCATGGCAGCCGGCTTAATCGAGGCAAGAAAGAGCCACACAACCGGACTTAATCAAGGCAGGCAGCAGCCCCTCACCCGGGCTTCATTGATGAACAATGATCAAGTGCCGTCTGTCGCTTTTATAGTTACTTATACATGCGGCAAAGCTTCAACACATATACAGGCGGATCTCGTAAATTATTGAGAATGCCGCTTGTAGGTGGAAGATGAAAAAATAATGCTAGCTTGTACATGTGGCTTTCCCATCATCCATACCAACTTCTCTGTTGCGAAAGGAAGATGAATAAAATAATAGACAAACTTGTTCCACTAGTTAATGAAATAGTAGTAGACTAAGCCTTTTCTGAATTAATGAACAAGCTAGCTGTCAAAAGCAACCGCTTGACTTTATCAATTATGCAAAGCATTTTATTGATAATTTTGATGACCGCCTAATATAATTGTAGGTTCATGTAACCAAATAGGCTTGAGCAATGATGAACATAGCAGCCACGCAGCCGGTTTTAATGAAGAACAAAACATCCCACGGCTGGGAATATTTGACGAGCAATTAAGCCTTGGCAACCGGGGTAAATTGGCGAAGAGAGCTGCACCTACAACCGGATTTAATTTGATGGAGAAAGCTTCCCTTTGCTTGATTCACGAGAATGAGCTCTTCAAATGATGACAAGCGGGTATGAGATCTCCAAAAAGCTTTCAGCTCGAGAAATGGGTTTGCTCTGATCACACATGCGGCTTTCTATGCCGTCCGACCCTTGCTTAGGTAGGCTGCCGCTTGAGCAAGCTTACAATCGAGCTCTTGCTAGCTCACTTTACAGCCGGCTTTGAGGATGAACAAAGCAGCCCCATGCGGCCCTCCAATGAAGATTGTCCGCCTCTCGTACCATAACAAACTCATGCAAATAATTAGGCTTGGCAATGATGAGTATAACAGCCATTGCAAAGAACTTAATTGAAGAACAAAGCCCCTTCAGCCGCCTGACATTTCAAGCCGTTTGAGTGATTGTATACCGAATAACCGAGCTCAGGAAATGAATTTGCTTACTGATTACACAGATAGCTATTTTTGTTGTTTGTACAAGAGCTCAGCTCCTGCATTAGGATGAGTATGTCTGTTATGGCACGCGGATATTCCCACAAGGTGACTTAGCTTACTCATCTCGTGCCGGTTGACCCCTTTGATGATATATTCATTCAAATATAATTCTTGGTGTTCGATCAACATGGAGGAGCCTTAGCTTAATCATAAGATAGCGCTTGCATGGGCTTTGATGCCGCATGACTGGTGTCATAGCAGCTTGAGGCCAAGAACTCAAGTTTTCTAATAACTTTTTTTTTTTTTTTTTTTTTTTTTTTTTGTAATCATAATAATGATTGTTTTTTGCATAAATCAATCATAATCATAATAATGAATATTATGATTAATAATGATGATGTTGATCAGACCAGCCGGAGGTATCAATGAACAAGGCAGCCCTTCATCAAGCTCAATGAGCCAAGGATACCTTCGGACTTAATGAAGAACGAGGCAGCCCCTACGGCTGTGGTTGAGAATGAACTAAGCAGCCCACAGCCGGGCCTAATAGAGGCACAAAGCAGCCGTGCAGGCTAGCTTAGTTGGTGAGTAAGGCTGCCCTTACAGCCGGGATAAATTGAAGCGTAATGCAGCCATGGCAGCCGTTTTATCGATGAACCGTTCATGGCTCTGACCGGCAGCCACCGTTGTGAGCAATCACCGGCTAACAACATTGGAGCAAAACTGACCCATGCCACCTGCATTTGGCTGCCGCCTGAACTTACTTTCAATCGGGCTCTTACTATCAAGCGCAACCCGGCTGACACCATTGAGGCATTGATAATGGTAACCGGCTGTTATGATACGAGTCGGCATATTCGCCGCTTGTATCTTATGCTTATAAGAGAGTTGTTGGATGACAATAGGTACCAAGCAACCCCGGCTCACGCACATGAACCAACCGACTTGACATTGGAGCCGCTTGAGTACGGCTGGGCATGGTACCGCCTGATCGTTGTACCCCAAGGAATCTCTTGAATGATTGCCAGTTGAGATAGTGATGTTCCACGTACATGAAAGAGCGACTTTTGCTCTCACAAATAAGTGCTCATATAGCCGCCTATCTCCACTTATGCATGTGAGCTTCAAGATATGGTATTAAATAAATACCGCCTGAGTCGACTATAAAGCCGCCTATATCATTCTCTTGAGGCAATGCAAGAGTAGAATATGGAGTTTAATAAATTAAACTTGAGGGCTGTCAAAAATTTGGGTGTGGAAATGCATGAGTACACTTGCCGCATGCATATACCCCACTAATTACAAGAGTTTTCTCTTGAAAAGCAATTGTATAATATTATGAAAATAATAATACAATTGGTGTGATGTTGATAGTATCAAACTATCAATCAAAGATAGCATGAAGGCCGGTTGTATGATCCGGCTGTACGCACTTGTAGCTCAATGCCAGCTTGTTGATTACATAGGCCGGTTGCAGTACTTGTGTAAAATACCAGCCGTATGTATATTATTGTTACTCATGAGAATAACTAAAGGCAAACTCAATATAATAGCAGCAGAGCAGCTCAATGGTGTCGCTTGATCGATCGGTCTAAGTGCCGGTAGTTAATACCGCTTGAATCGACTATAGAGCCGTTTGCGTTTGCTGCACTTACCCACACATGCGACATTCACCATCTTCATGATCATCCGGCCATCAAGTGCCATCTGACCCCATTGATAACAACAACACTCATAGCCGCCTATGCTATTTTATAGCCAACTTCCGACTGTTTTTCTGCAAAAACTATTATATATTGCTAGGCCACCTCCTTTTTCTTAATTAGGATGCTTCCTAATTCAGAGATAAGCTTACTACAACAAGCATTTATTCATGCCGCTTGAGTAGAGCTTAAACTTGTTCTCACCTTTATAATTATAAAAGTAAGACTTTTATAATTATAATATAAGTAATATGAATATAAAATTGTGGTTTGGTGGGCATGTACTCATGCGGCACATGAGAATGCCGTTTGGCAGCTACTTGAGTGTAAAAAGATTGCCACTTGTATTTATACAAGTTGCGGCTTCCTCATCATTCATGGATAATGAAGAAGGATTGCTCAGGTTTTGCCGCATGCATTTGATAGTGCTTAACAACACTATTGGTTTAATTAAAAAACCTACTCTTTTATTTATCTTTTTTACAATAGATAAATAAGCTTGTTCCATTAGTTGTCAAAACTAGTGGAATCTATAGATAGAGTAGAATGTCGGCTGTATGCATCCGGCTGCGTAGCATGCGGCCAACTCATTAAATGAGTTGGTTTAAAATAGTGGAGTTGGCCAATTTAGCCGTCTCAGTCCTAATGAATCATCCCCCAACTTAGATCAAACGACATTACATTTGAACCCTCAATTGTAAGAATAAAAAATGCATGACTTAGTCTGACAGGCCTTTTTGGCCGCCTGACTCTCGACATTCAGCCTCATGACGCCTGTTGTACTTGACATCTGGCCTCATGACGCCTGCTGCCTCCCGAAGGAGGCTCCCCTCTTGAGTCGGTGATCCACAACCGTTGTGTCATTACTGATGTGTCTCCCCACAGACGGCGCCAAATGTTTTGGGGTTTTTTGTACGTACCCGAATGGAGGGTGTGTACGTCCCTCGGGAGACAGATCCGCAATGTAACACTCGAACGGCCCGGACACCTGCAAAACAACGGACCCCGGGGGGGCCGGAGGTCCGCCTCCGACGATCAAGTCAGTGATCGAAATAATGTATTTTAGAGAGAGAAGGGAGAGTAATTGTGGGGGGGCATTGCCCTTGGAGAGAGAATTGGATCCCTTGAAACTGATGTAAAGATCAGTATTTATAGAGCATTGGGATATGTGCCTCTTAGGTTATTTAACCTAAGTAGATTGGCTTCCCATCATTTTACGGTTTCTAGGGTTGTGTGCTTAGAGCCCATTTTCACCCTTCTATCATTGAGTGACACGTGTCATGCTCTAATTGGCTCATTGAGCGCTGAGCTTGCGGACAGGTGTCGAGGTGGCATTGGTCCACATAAAGGGGGTATTTTTACCCCAAACACACCCTGCTTCACATTTACTACCGCTTTAATTTTTTATTTTATTTTACTATCACCCAAATCCCAAAATTTTAGATATCACTACCATTTGCCTGA
The DNA here is from genome assembly GCF_001683475.1 of Chenopodium quinoa. Classification (NCBI taxonomy): domain Eukaryota; kingdom Viridiplantae; phylum Streptophyta; class Magnoliopsida; order Caryophyllales; family Amaranthaceae; genus Chenopodium; species Chenopodium quinoa. Next base: position 13,300,614 of record NW_018742204.1, on the reverse strand, counting down.
TGCCAATACTATTTCCGTTAGTGGAGCCCATCCACCGTCCAACCACTTCACCGCCACCGCTCCATCTTCAACCACCCTTATTGTCACCATCCAATCTCCATTTCCCATCAACGTCAGCGCCCAAAGAAGGCAACGGCAGCCGCGACCTCCACAAGCACCCCACGATAGTCGTGAACTCCACCAGCAGCCCACCTCCTTCCCAAATGCCACCAACATCTCTTCACCTTCACACAACCACCAACAATGCACCCATCCTTCCACCACGCGAACAGCCGCAATCACCTCGCCACCAATCCCCCCAACCGAAAACGACCCCGGTCCCCTTCCGCCAACCTGAATCGACCCCCTCCCCTTCTCCCACCCAAAAACCGCTACCAATAACCTAAACCCATTCCGCAAAACCAACAAAATTAGGTTTTTAGGGTTTCGTTTTCACCCGTTTATGGTGGTTTCGGGCAGCGTGGAGTTTGGGAAATGGTGGAGGTGGTGGTTTTGGTGGGTGGTGGTTTGGGTTCGTGGGTGGTGGTGGTTTGGGTTTGGGGGTTAGGGTGGTGTCGTGGTGGTGGTATAGGGCGTCGCCGGGTTTTGGGGGTTACGTTGGTGTCGGTGTTGGTGGTCTAGGGGTTCGCCGGCGTCAGGGGAATGTTTGGGCACCGACAAGGGGAAGGGGTAAGGTGGTTGTTTGGTGGTTTCGGTGGTTGGGGATTTTTTTAATTTATTTTTAAGTTTTTTTTTAAAATAAATTAAATTATTATTTAATGAAATATTGGGCCCCATTTAACGGAACCTTAACGGAATTCGTTAAGTGGTAGTGATTTCTAACAAACACTGAATTAGGTGGTAGTAACATAAAAAAAAAAAAAAAAAAAGTTAAAGCGGTAGTAAATGTGAAGCAGCAGGGTGCTTTCGCTGGTAGCAAATGTGAAAACAACCTAAAAAAAATTAAAAAAAAAATTCATAGTTCATATACATAAATTATAATACATGAAAACTATAATACAACAATATTTAACATAGCAACCCAGGGCATCGCCCGAGTTATTAAACTATTAGTGTTTGAGACAACTCTAACAAGTATCCACATAAACTACGATTTTCTTATGTATAAATCACTAACATTAGTAAGAATGGAAGTATACATTTTTTTTTTGGAAAATAGAAGTTTCTCACAAAGATACGTTTATCTCTTCCATCAATGTAAATAAGAAGTGGAAAAGCAACTAAAAAAATCTATTTTATCCCGTTCTTTATAGTTGCAACACTCTCCTAAAATGAAAATGTCATTAACTCATTATAGCTGCAACACACCATAAAAGGAAGATTTTTCCGTTGAAAATTGTATTGTTACATTTATTTAAAACACATGGCCCACTTGATTATAATCCTATAAACCTATTAACCTCATTTTAAGTGTATTATATCATGTGAGGTCCACTTTTCTTAAATACCGTGATAAAGTCTGTGATGCAACTATAAAGAAACGAAGGAAGTATTTTGGTAGATAATGGGACAGTTGGCATGTACTAGTATCCACTTAACAAATTAAGCGTGGAGTGAAAAAAATTCAGAACTGCTTCCCATTTAAATGTGCAATGGGAAGCCCCCCAAGCTCAAGCGATTCAAAACCGCTTCCAATTAGGGGCTTTGAACAGCTTGTCATTAACGTTTTTCTACTAGTGTATGCTCCTTTAGTGAGACGGTTGGTGACCACTTAACAATCTAATTCAACGATCACCTTGTCACAACTAAAAGTTTTGCTCAATTTCAAAGCCAACAACATCGCTTTAGCTTCAGCGACTTCTATTTTCCACCAAGTCTTCTATCTTATACACGGAGAAAACATCACTTTACCTAGAAAATCTCAAGCCACAATCCCAACCCAACCCATCCTTCATAAGTTAAAGACACGTCGGTGTTGATTTTAATCCAACTTTCATCAGGGGGCACCCAAATCTTCGCAATGGGGTGTGAGGAAATAACATGAGAGGCGAAAATTGACTTCTTGTACTTCTCATTTTTCCTCCACCCAATTTTGAACACGAGCAACCAACACTAATTTTGAAGTAGTTTTGTCTTGGAACACTTTCACATTCCTGTCAAGTCAAATGCCTCATATGTCAAATAACCACCAAGGATTTTCTTCTCAGCTGAAACTTCATTTAACTTTCAACTAAATCACATGCTAAATACATTCAGCTCGCTGCAGTTAATGTCAGACCATAACCCCTGTACTCTGCCCCTCTAAATTTCTAATGTTTTTATATAACATTTGTGCTAACTTTAGTACTTTTAAGTTTGTGAATGCATCGGATATTTGAAATAAAATATGAAACGTTACGTGAAACAAATTACAGACTAAAATATGTTACATGGAATTAAACAAATTACAGGATGAAATTGTATATCAATTACTCATGAAATTGTGTTATATTTATTAAGTGATATTGTTATGTGGGTTGACTTTACATAAGTTAACTAAAACATAAAATAAATTTAATTATTCAGATTCATGAGTCTAGGTTTAGTCCTGAGTTGGGGTTTGGGTCTAGAATTAGGCTAGAGTTGGGGTTATGGTCTAAACTTAGGCTTAGGTTTGGGTTTGGGTCTAGACTTAGGCCTTGGTCGGGGTTTGGACTTAGGCTTGGGTCTAGGTATGGTCTAGTTTGGACTTAGGCTTGGGTATACTAGATCAGGATCTGGACGTAGGCTTGGGTCTACTAGGTCTAGGTCTATACTTAGGCTTGGGTCTGTGTCTGGATTTGTGTCTAGGCCTTCTTCTGGTTTTGGGTTAGGGACTAGGCCTAGGTCTGGGTTTGAGTCTAGACCTGGGTCTAGGTCATGATCTAGGCCTGATGCCATCAACGAAAGCGCGCAGGTATACATTCTTATCTTTGTAAATTTTTGTGATTTTATTAGTGATTTGATGTTGGTAATATTCTTGTTTAATTTGTCATCAATAGTTTGATTGTTGTTGGTAATTTTTTTATTTGAATTATTGTTAGTTTATTTTATTTAAGGGTATTTCTCATTTGTAACTATAAAGAATTGTAAATTATATATGGTAGCAAAATTTCTCATTTGTAGCCATTATCTAAGTCTTGGTTTAGGCCTGGGTCTAGGGTTAGGCTTGACTCAGGGTCCGGGCTAGGCCTATGCCTGAGCATGAGTCTAAATAAGGTGTGGGTCAGAGCCTAGGTTTGTGCTTATACCTTGCTTTGGTTTTGGGTCTTTGTCCGAGTTTGGGCCTAGACTTGGGTCTGGGTCAGGAAAAGGGTCTAGGGCTGATATTGTCGATGAAAGAGCGTGCATGTATACATTCTTGTCTCTTTGTCATTATTGGTGATTTTTTTGTGATTTGTTTTTGGTAATATTCAGGTTTGATTTGTCATCAATACTTTGATTTGTTATTGTTAAATTTCTGGTTTGAATTATTGTTAGATTAGTTTATATATGTGCGATTTTTTAATTTTCTATTATCGGTGATTTTCAATTATTCTTTGTGGGTTGTACTTAGAGTTCCTGAATAATATAGCATTAGTTTTACATAACCATTTCATATGATAGTTATCCACTAGATCCCATTCAAGGTCTATAGTGGTTTCTTTTTACTAGTATAATATTTAAGATGTTAACCTAGCTGAAAATATTGAAACTGGAAGTATTGAAATACTACTGGTGCGAAATGCAATATTTTAAGGATAGATGTTTGAAGTGAGTCATGCCAATATAGCCATAAATCTGCCAAGATTGTGAGAAATCTATGGAAGAAAAGTTTATAAACCTCTTGTATTATCGAGACACATTAAATGAGCCTGAATCATTAAAATATTAATCCCCTTCTCAAGTATCGGATTATCACAGCAGGTGGATTAGAAATATTAGAGGTGAGAACAATATTCCCAAGTCAAAATCAGGATTTAGCTTAGGTTGACTTCATCTTTGTTATTACTTTAAGAAACCCTGAGTTGTGCATTATGAACAAGATATCAATCTAATTGTGTATGAACAAAATTGTGTAATACATCTTTTGCATAATTTAATTAAGTAATTGATTAAACTTTTCTGTGTGTTTTGGGCTGTAAACCTTAATAATGTGAGGGATAATGACACCACAAATCTTGAGAAGACCATCAAAGTTCCTTGGCAGAGAAGGGCGACTTTGAAGACACCATCACCATTGTCTGAGTCTAGGTTATGGCCTAGATTTGGGTCTAGACTTAGGCTTGGGTTAGGTTCTAAGTTTGATATTGTCGATGAAAGGGCGTGCACGTATATAATCTTGTCTCTTTTCAATTTTTGGTGATTTTTTTGGTGATTTGTAGTTGGTAATATTCTAGTTTGATTTTTCATCAACACTTTGATTTGTGTTGGTAATTTTCTGGTTTGAATTGTTGTTATTTTAATTTCATTTTAAGTGCAATTTATTAATTTTATATTATTGGTGGCTTTTAATTATTCTTTGTGGGTTACATAAAGAGTTCTTGAATAAAGCATTAATTATGTGTAGTCATTTAACTCATAGGATGATATTGTCATTTTCTAGGTTTTTTAATTAAACTTTATGGCGTGATTTGGATTGCAGTCTTTTCTGGCATGTAAGGGGTGATGGTATTAGTGGTTTGGAGTGGGATCCTGTGTAAAACTATTCTACTTCATCATATGATTCTTCTAATACTTTTTTGATTTAAATTGTTGATAATTTTTTGGTTTGAATTGTTGTTAGTTTAGTTTTAATTATATTTGTGATTTTTAATCTTTAGTTATTTGTGATTTTTTAATAATATTCTTTATGTTGCACTCAAAGTTCCTGAATAATGAATAGGGCATTAGTTTTGGATAACCAACTGGCCCAAAGGATAATAACAAAACCAACTAATTTTCTTGTTCTACACATATAAATATAACACATATGTTGTTTCATGTAATTTGTTAATTTATAAATAGTTGTAATTTAAATTTGATTTAATTTGAACACACATATATAAAATGCTAGATTCATCCCTTGAGTAGATGATGTGCAAATTTTGATATTTTTTAGTTTGTCTGACTGTATACATGAATGGGAAGTATAAATAGATTTTTCAATTTATTTTCTCTTTGAAAATTTTTAGGTTATATTTAAACTTTGTGGTCTTTTATTTTAGGTAAACATTATTGAATTAGTTCATCATATCAACATAACATAGTTTAGTGAAGAGGTTTTAGTAGATTAAGAAATAATTTTTTCATGAACTATTATAATCGTGTAAAATGTATGTTTAATAATTTCCTTAACTAGGGTTTATTATGTGTTGAAAATGCTGCTTAATTTTAATAATTAGGTTTATTAGATTGTAATGGTAGATGCTTGGGTGCGAAATTAAGATCGATGGTTTGCCCTTCTATCTCCGTTGTCATCACTGCCCTTCAAGACACCGTTTCAGGAAAAGAAGCGTATAGACAATTTGAATTTGTCCCCGACAAATCGCGTTGGCCACCATAACAATGCTCTTTATGGTTTGTTTCCATTTTCTATTAAACCCTAGTTTTAAAATTTCCCCATTTCATCAATGTAAGTGATCTTATTTTCTGCAATTAATTCAGAGGTAATACTAAACCAAATTATCTACAATTGAATGCTAGTACTTTTATCTCATCTTTTTCATTGAGTGTTTTTGTTTATGGTGTCGATTTTTGCATTATCATTATACTTGTTTTTTTTTTGGAATATAATCGTTTAATTACAAATTTGTCTATGCTTTATAATCAATTGTTTTTTCAATAGATTATTGAAGTATATTTTCACTATTAATTTGGGTAAATGTTGAGTTTTTAGGAGTCACAATAGTGAACCTAGAATTGTTCTTCCATTGCTAATATAGTGGTTTTATTATTATTGATTTTGGGCAAATGTCAAAGACTTTATAGCAAGACTCATATAGTTGTATGTTTATATATATTAATGCTGCTAAAATCTAGACTCCAAACTAGTTATATCTAATACTTATGGAGTATTTGTAAAACAACACCTTATTGTCCTTTTATAGGTTTTCTAAGGATATAATGGTGTGATTGAAAAAGCAGTCTGATTCCCATCTTATGATCCTACTAATGACCTACTAGAACCACCCATTAAATCATCTGGTATTCGTTGCGCCGAGAGGTACTCTTTGTAATTCTCTTATGCTTCTATGAGCTGGTTAAATTTTATCTGCCCAATTGGTTTTCAAATGTTTATATTTTTATTTGTTGTCATTGATGTGAATGCTATCATATCTGTACACTTGTCCAGGCTATATGTCTATACTCTAACTCTTTCTGTTTGATTGTTGTGTGTAATGAGTATAGCTGCTACATTGCTTATCTCAATTATAAATCCTTACTTTTGTAGTATGAATGAAGTTCCTTGATCTTTCTACGACCTACATCCTTAACTGTCTTATAACATCCTTAATTGTCTTATAACATCCTTAATCCTCCATTTCATTAGTTTATTGAAAGGTTCCAAGATTTCTCATTGATTTTTCTATTTACTTTGATATTATGTGACACATATACTGTAAATTTCGTAGTTTGTCTTAAGTCTTTACTACTTGCACTGATCTTATGCAAGTACAGATTAATTAGTATGAAGAAAAGATAATTGTGGTGTTGTAAAATTTGAGGAAATATTGGTATGTAACAGAATGAAAAAAATAGCTAATGATTATCATTGGGGTGACATCAAACTATCATAGGGTGGAATATTAAACTAGCTATATATATTTGTGCAAAGCTTGTAAGATTAGGTGGTATATCACTATTGATGACACACTAAGGAGGTTCCAGGTGGTATACCAGCTTTAAGGTCATTTTACTATGTGGTTCCGAGTTTAAGGAATGAGTTTATTGCTAGTATATGGTTGGCAATGGTACCAATGGAGCAGTTATTATTTTTCTTAGCCCACAAAGCATACAATCGAGACCCCCTTTCATCAAGTCTGAGTTACATGTTCGCTTTAATAATAACTTGGTGTTCTTGACTGGTATAGTTGTATGTGTGTATTAATGTTGTTTTAATCTACACTCCAAATTAGTACTTTATTGTTCCAAATCACTTATTACTAGTTATATCTAATCACTATTTGTAAAACAACACCTTATTTGTCCCTTTATAGGTTTTCAAAGGATATAATGGTGTGATTAAAAAGCAGTCCAGTCCCATCTTATGATCCTACGTACTGGTGACCTATTAGAACCACTCATGAATCCATTTGGTATACGAGTGCAGAGCTACTCTTTGTAATTTTCTTATGTTCTTATTAATTGGTTAAATTTTACCTCACAAATTTGTCCTGAGTTGCTTATTCTCTTTTAAGTTTTAATTGACTAACTTATTTGCATAATTTATATCATTGGACAGATTTTGACGTCTACAAGTTATACTATTAATGTATGGAGTATATGCTATAATGTATGGAGTTTATGCTTGTAAAATTCTGTAAACTACTACTTATTAATTATTTCAATAAGTTCATAGTTGTAGATTATTTCTAACAAGTTTCTGTACTTGTACTGTTCATGTTGTAATTTAATAATTGTAAACTTCAATATTAAGTTTATGTAAGTTTCTTTACAGGATTCCTTTTGTAATTTACTTTTTTTTTTTGCCAATTATAGTATGGTAATTAAATTCAAATAATTATATTTCAAAATTTATTACCCGTGATAAATATATCATGGGAATTTTTTTTTAAAAAAAAGAAAGAAAGAAAGAGACTTGTTATGTAACACAACATGTCTCTTTGGTACCCACCAAAGAGACCTGTCCTGTTACACAACAGGTCTGTTTTTCTCCTTAAATTGGTATTATAATTACGCTCAAAGAGACCTGTTGTTCCACTTATTAGGTCTCTAAGTAATCACAAAGAAACCTATTCTATTGAACAGGTCTCTTTACCAAAGAGACCTGTGAGCTAGAGACCTCCTCTAAGAAGGTCTCTTAGGCCTATTTTAACAGGTCTCTTAGGCATTTTTTGTAGTAGTGCCCTAACATGTTACTAAGCAATAAAAATCAAAATTTAGCCCTAACATGATACTAGGAAGATCAAAACGCCCTAACATAACATTAGGAATCATAACAACAACCTAAGCATGATTTCTATATCATAATAACAATGTAAACAATTAAAGCACTTACTTGGATGCCTCGTACCTCTTTCTAATAAAAAAATACACACGTTAGTAACTTCAAGGAAAATAATAAAATCAAAGAATTAAATTAAATAATAAAAAGAGATTTGGGACCAAACCCTCTGAAATTAAACCTTTCACGTCTAGGACGAAGGCAACTTCGAATATGGCTAGGTGTAGCTAGATCTTGCGAGTGCGGAATTTTGTATTTTGAGAAAACCTAGTTTAGAAAAGAAAGAGAAAGAGTAATTAAGAATTTCTCGATGAGAGTTGGTGAATTAAAACGGAGTTTTAGAAGGCTATTTATAGAGAAAATCAGTCAAAAAGATAAAAAAATCGAAACAGAGTTCTGACGCGCAAAACAAGGTTAGCACCAGACGCTGACATTAGCGCTAGGCGCTAACGCTAGCGCCAGGCGCCAAGCTTAGCGTCAGGCGCTAATGCTGGCGTTTGGCGCTAACTTAATTATTGACGCGTTTTCTAAAATCAGATAGAAATTGCCGTACAGGAGGATAAAATCGTATTTTCCTCAAAAACATTCTTTTATTCTGATTAAAACTCTAAAAAGTCAACAAAAGTCAATTTATCAATGCTAATTGAATTAGGAATCAAAAGAACCTTCTAGAAGAATCTAGAAGACTAAAACCATTCCTAATCACATTAGGAATGATAAATCCATATTAGGCCCTCCTCTAGATCAGGGCCGCCTATAAGGCTCAAACCAGGCCCGGTTTAGTAATTTGGCCATAACTTCCTCAATATTCATTGGAATTGGGATTATAATATATCGTCGGAAAGCTCTTTTCAAACCCTATCCAACTACACTACTATTGGACCCATATCATTGACCAACCAAAATGGATTCGCTGTTTTCTTAAAATAGGTTTTCAAAAATAGAGAGAAGAGAAAAGAAATTAAAACTATCCGCAACACTAGACTTTCTACACTTTCAATTCATTCGATTATGATTCGACGTGAAAGGTACTCATCACTCGGTTTGGTTTTGGGGAGACACAAATGGGTTTCTACATAAACCCCCACTTTGACTAAGTTTGGAGAAACGCAAGTTTCGAAAACAAAAGTCAAAGTATCGATAGGGACAGAGAATGATTCAGAACGTTCTGCGATCCTAAATCATTCTTTCAACGCCGATACCTGCAAACTAGCGTTAGTTAAACAAATAAAAGATTTAAGAAACGCGTATCTTGCACCGTCGAGCACACGTCTCTGAAGTATCCGATTTGCTGCTGTATTACTGTTTTGATGACCTCCTGCAAGCTAGAGAATGTCATCCCGCTTGAAGACTGCTACGCTTGTAACTACCTTCAATTTTCGTCTTGATAATCTTCCGCAAGCCAAGGAACACTATCGAAGATTGCTTCGCTTGAAACGATCCTCTTCCGCTTTGTGACCATCTTCTACATCTTAGGGAACACGATTGAAGACAACTTCGCTTGAAATCACCTTCAGTTGTTTGTGACAACTCTCTGCAAGCTAGGTAATGCTGCCGAAGATATCCTCGCTTGAAGCTACCCTCATTTATTGCGATAATACTCCAAAGAAAATTATCGAAGACCTCCGCTTGTCGATCTTTAAAAGCTCGCTTGAACTTTGTTTCCGCTATGCCTATATATCGGCGCTTCTGCTGCTTTTGAACCTATATGTCGGTGCCTTTCGCTGAATGAACCAATATGTCGGTGCCTTTCTGAATGAACCAGTATGTCGATGCCTTTTGCGATGAGCCAATAGTTAGGTGCTTTAAGCTAAGTGAGACGATCTTTCATCAGGTCGATCACTTTATGTAATCAAGGCGATTACTAAAAATCGTGTCAAATTTCTTAGAGGGGCTAACTGGCATACCAAGGAACCCAAAACACATTACACAAGGTTGGAACAACCATACTGAGTGGCTGAACGTTCTGGCGTTGCTGAAATAATGTTGGCACCGCATATCTGGCTGTAACGCCAGACGCTGGAGCTAGCGCCAAGCGCTAAAGCTTATCGACTGACGCCAAGGTCTGACGCTTGGCGCTAGAGTCGGTTTTCCTTAAATACCCTTCTCTTCTTCAGTTCTGCTGCTGTTGTTCGCGTTTCTTACTCGAGAATTCTCATAACTTCAATTCACTCGTTCTTTCTCGTTTCTCAACAAAATTTGCTCAAATTTCTTGCAAATCAAAGCTTATTCCATCCATTTTCCCGATCTATGTAAGTTTCCTCCAAACTCACACCGGTTTTAACAAATTTTGCATGTGTTTATCCACGAATTTCTTGAAAATTCGAATTTAGAATTGCTTAATTCTCTTTGTTTATCAAATTTTATGCCATGAAATTGCTTGATTATGTTTATATATTGCCTTGGGAGTAATTTGAGACTTGTTTGACTCAATTTGGTGAAGAAATGAACAAATCACCATTTTGAGCCTCTTACGGTCGAGAAGACAATGTAGCTTGTTCTTGATGTTTTTGCTAGCAATTCTTGTTCAATTCGTCATAATAATTACTATAGTATTGCCAGAAATTGTTTGATTGCTTGAAAATGTCGTGTATGATCTGTTTTAGTACTACGTACTCTGTTTTTTTTTTTTTTTGCTAACATAGTATCATGCGGTTAGGCAAACCTTAGATACCATAGAACCTTAATTTATGATGATTCTGCACAATGTAGCATGGCTAGACAGCGAGGCTCTAGTTCACGGTCCCGAGACGTTCGACGGGAGCATGAGCCCGTAGAGGACGATGCTGAACTGTCCACTTCGCTCGGCCAACTCCCTGAGTGGGATGAGCGGACCTTATACTTTTCTCTGGTCCACAATATCTCTAAGAGGGTGAGACGGGACATCACAGTTAGGAGGACACGATGTCATGGTTCCGGTTGTGACGGCTTGGGCGACCTGTACAAGATATACATCGCTAGAGACGATCAGACGAGACTTCTACTGGAGTCTTGCGGACTTACTGCACTATTCGAGACCTCCGAGGCCATGATTGCCTCTAGCGGGGGTCACCATGTAGTCCGTGCTCTGGTGGAGTTCTTTTAGGACACCACCAACACTTTCCACTTCCCCTAGGGTGAGATGATGGTCACTCCTACCAACTTCAGTCTCATCACGGGACTGGAGTTTAGCTTTGTGACACTGCCATTCGATAGCGGGATCGACGTCTTTTCTCCTGAGGTCGAGGAGTTGTTGGGTTCGATTGCTATTCGGGCTTGAGCTGAGGTAGAGTCGACTCAGTTAAGTGCTAGGGGGATTCGCCGCTCGACCCTAGCAGCGGCTTTCGATGATGGTGCGACTACCCGAGAGCAGCAGGTGCGCATCTTTGCACTTATCTTGCTGTCAGGGACATTCTCCCCTGACAAGGGTAGTAGGGCGTTGCTTTACTACCTTCCTGCCGTCCGTGATCTACACCAGATCGGGACTTACGACTGGGCCAGCTTGGCCTATGCTGATTTCATCCGAGCGTTGCGGGACTCGTGTCGGCATCAGTCCTTCGCGGGGAACGTTGCTTTATCTGGCTTTTGGAGGGTCGTAGAGGTATACTTTATCCCCTATAAAGTTTAGTTCTACATTTTAGTTAGCACTTGCTGATAACTTTTGCTTCTTGTAGATCTGGTTCTACGAGTAGTTCCCCTCAGCTGCGTCGGCGAGTGCGTCGCCGCGCAGGCTTCCAGTTAGTGATTCTTGGGGCAGCCGCCGTGTGGGGATGTCCACTGCCTATGTCCGAGATTGGATCATCTCGGTATGATTCTTTTCTTATTTGATCATTTTGTGATGCCTTAGCCAGCTTCTTGTCTGATAGACGCTCTTTGTGGGAGTCTGAGGTGTTGTACCGACCGTGGGTCGACTTGGCAGTTCCTGGGCTAGCCGCGCAGTATTCTGTTGAGCGTCGCTATTTCTTAGGGACCTACGGAGCGACTGCGTATCTTGGAGAGAGGGTTGCTATTCAGCATTCCTCAGATACCTTTGTCGTTCCTCCTCCTCCACCACGTCACATGTTTAACGCCACGAGATTGGTGAGCATGTCAGAGGGAGCTGGTACCCCTTGGCGATCTTACACGATCCCTGGGCGATGTTATGGGGTAGAGCTACTGCCATTGTTAGCTCCAGTTCATGTACTTGCTGAGGATGTGGCGGTACGATTTTCAGCTTTTACCTTTCTTTAAGCAGCCCCCAAGTGATGCTTTACTGATTTTGTTTTGCTATGTCAGGATGATCCTGCTAAGTTCGTGCCACCCCGTATGTCTATCCACTATCAAGGGACATATGGGCCGATTGAGGAGATGATTCCCCCGGCTCCTGAGGGCGAGCGCTTTGTGGAGCGATCGATTCCTCGTCACCAGACTCGAGTAAGCTTGTTTATTTGCAAATTTTGTCCATATATGTTATGTATGTTTACTGACTTATTTCTTTGACAATTCTAACGCGAGGTGGTCTCGTCGATGGCACGATGCATAGATGCCTTCCAGAGCCAGCTTGTCCAGATGAGGAACGTGGCTACCTGCCGTCGAGACGACGCTGTTCAGGAGGTAGCTTCCCTTCTTATGTTTTTGTATTACCGCTTCTATTTTTCATGTTTCTGATTTTATTTTCTCTCGCAGGGTCAGCCCATTCCTTCTCGTACCCGCACGAGACATGAGGTGCGGAGGGATCCGGCGAGGTCTAGCTCAAGGCGTCGCGGCACTGGTTCGGGAGGTCGGGGCGGTCATTCCGAGGCTGCTCGCACCGAGGCGGTAGAGGGCTCTGGCTCTTCATCTGATGGTACACATGCTGCGCCGGTAGGCCAGGGAGAGGCTACCTCAGCTCTTAGAGGTGGTGGGATGTACGAGGTTGGCTCGTCATCGCATCAGCCTCCGCAGCCTCAGCCTCAGGTTGATCTTTGGTGGACGGGTCCTGTGCTGAGTTTTCCTCTTCCCGAGGAGACTGGAGCTGGAGCCGGAGCTGGTGGAGAGGTTACTCCTCGTACGACGCAGTTTTATGAGATGATGGGTGTATGTCCCTCGGCGTCGTAGTTTGGTCCTGTGCTTTTTATTATTTTATTTTGACTTTGTATAGAACTTTGCCTTTTATTTAGACTCATTATTTAGACATGTTTGTATATACATACTATTATGAGTTTATTTATCGTGTTTTTTTTTTATTATTGTTATGTGCATGTTTGTGTGTGAAGAGAATTGTGAAAAATAATTTTGCGCAAAAAAAAAAATCCGTCATTTTAATTATTGATGGGGGGTATCCGACTTTCTCCCCCAAAAAAGAAAAAATGAAAAATAAAAGTCGAATAAAAAATATTGGATTTATAAAAACATGGAAGTTAGTCTAAATAAAATCCGAAAAATAATATAATTAATATAATAGTTATATTAATAAATGAATTTTTAGAAAAAGATAAGGAAACCGTAAAGTCATTAGCAGACTCGAATCAAGTCAAAAACGCGGTTTTTTTGGAAAGCTCGTACGATGAGACATATTAGCGCCAGCTGGCGCAACGCGTTTTGGTGTAGCGCCAGGCGCTACACTTAGCGTTTGGCGCCAGGCTCAGGCGTCAGGCGCCAATAGTTGGCGTCTGGAGCTAATGAGCGTTGACTCTGAATCCTTCCTGGATTAAAACTGTTCCGATTTTGTGTATAAATAGCCCCTTGCCCAGCCGATTTTCTTCACAGTTTCAGCTAATAAAACTTTTCTTAGTTTTTAGAAAAATAACATCATGTCTCTAGTCTCTAAAAGTTTTACCAACTACACTCATGAATGGTGTCGGTCTCTTAATGCCAAGGAGAGAAAAGAGTTAGATGTGTTTCACTTGGGGGGTATTTATGGTGTCAAAGGGGTAGATCTTGATTCAGATTTTATTCATACCGCTCTACAATATTGGGATGTAGATACTCATTGCTTTAGAATAGGGTATGATGAAATTAGCCCTTTGCCGGAGGAATTTGGTGCTATTTTAGGCTTCCCTGCGCTAGATTTTGTAGTAATCCCTAGAATAAACGAATATTATTATAAGGATTTTGAACGCTTCTTCAATTTAAAAGACAGAGATCTATCAAAAATAGTAGATAGTAGCATAGTTAATTTGAAAGAATTTGCTCGGCATTATTTTGATAGACCTTATTCTGAATCTTTCCATGTTTATAGAAGAAGGGCTTTCCTGTTTTGCATGCTTAATCAATTTTTTCTTACTAGTGGTAAAAATAATGAGGGTCCATCAATTATATCCACTATTTTAGAACAAATTGAATCTGGGAGAAATCCAATGCCTTTAATAGTTGAAGAGACTATGCTTAGTCTTGATGAATTAAAGAAAAATCCAAAAGCACCTTTTTGGGGCTCTCCAATTTTATTACAGGTAGAAAAATAATATTTTTAATTACAGAAATCAAAAATATATTTTTGTATAGTAATAATAATTTATTTGCATTGCAATTTTTACAGATGTGGCTAATGGAAAGACTGGAATTAATTAGCCCTCCGGACAACATTGAGAAGTATACTCCAAAGTGCTTCGTGAGGAGGAAGAAATGCTTCTCTAAGATGGGGCGCCATGAATGGAAGAAGGTCTTAGAGTCTTGTAATTTTTCCATCAAGTGGGTCATCCTTTGGTGGAAAATAGAAAAGATGTTAGTGTCAACAAGCAACCATTCTGTCGTCTTCCAAGCTTGTCCCGTATGACTTTTTATTATCCCTGCAAGGTAAAAAGACAATACGAGCTACTTCAAACAATTCCTTCCGGTGATCTTCGTCGTCCCTACGAGTTCCCTGCCTCTCAGGAAGTAGACAAATTTGATGATTATTGGAGTGTTAGACCTTTATGGGAAGTAATTACCCAAAAGGTTCCTCCTTCCTTGCCCAATGATGTGAAAAAGTGGCTTCTGAAGAAACCTTCAAAGGACGCGAGGAAAAATCAGAGTAAAACTGATGTGAAGAGCCGTCTAGGTGACAAGGTAATTCCTGTTAAGGAACGCTTGGGTGAAAGGATCGAGTTCAAAACACCTATAATGCCTAAGAAGAAGATTAGTGCAAAAGATAAAGGAAAAAGGAAAGCTGACACCACAGAAAAGAAAGCTTAGGTAGAAAAGAAGCATGAGGTCCTAGATGAGGAGGAAACTATTTACTCCAAGATTGAATGTAGGTCCTCTAAAGGATGCCTACTAGCTAAGGTTAAGGATGAGGAAGATGATGCAGACAAGAATTGGAAAAGGGCTAAGAAACAGAAAGAAGATTAAGAGCATTGCTTAATTTTCAATTATTAGACTTAGTTTTTAAATTTAAAGTTAATTTATTTAAGCTTTATTTTAATTCCACCAATAATGTAATTTAGTTATTAATGAAATTCCAGCTTTTTAATTAAATTATTTACTTTAAATTTATTTTATTAAAGTAACGAAAACCGAAGAATTAATTTTCCAGAAATTTTTTCGAGTACGGAAGTCGAAAATTTTCCGAAAAACACCGAAATATTCCCAGACATTTAACTGTAAATTGGCGCCACAATTCTACGACTGGCGCCAGCTGCGGAAGTCTGGCGTCAGGCGACAGATGCCGTCGTCTGGCGCTATCGTTCATCGGCTGGCGCCAGAATCTTATCCGTGACGCCGATGTTTCGTCGATCTTCTGTTGAATTTTTTATTAAGCATGGGATGCAAGATTTTAAAAAATAAAGTGGCCGCACCCGTTAAGGGTTGCCTACGTATCCTCTCTTAAGGAATCCAGCCATACGTAGCTCTCTTGAGTATCCTACTCAAGTAATTATGGGTTGTATTTCTTAAGTTAGTCAAGATTTATCATGTTCGAGAACTCATTGCCATTCATGTCAGTTAATTTTGCTGCACCCCCTGACAGGATTGTTTTGACAATGTAGGGTCCAGACAAATTAGGTCTGAATTTTCCCCTTGGATCTAAAACTTTTTTCTTTAAAGCTTTTAACACCAAGTCTCCTACTTTGATGTTTCGTGCCTTGACCTTCTTATTAAAATTCCTAGCCATATGAGTTTGGTAACACTGAGTATGATGTAGAGCTTCTAGTCGTTTTTCGTCGAGTAGAATTAGCTCTTCATATCTTGCCCTAGTACATTCAACTTCATCGAGTTTTCTCTCTAATGCAATGCGTAGAGATGGAATCTCTAGTTCGACAGGTTGTACGGCATCCATTCCATAAACCAAGGAAAATGGCGTATTTCCTGTTGATGTGAGAATTGACGTACGGTAACCCCACAAAGCAAAGTGAAGTTTGTCAGGCCAATCCTTGTAATTTTCCGTCATTTTCTCGATGATAGTGTTTATATTTTTATTAGCTGCTTCGACTGCTCCATTTACTTGAGGCCTATAGGGGAAGAATGATGATGTTGAATGCCATATTTTTGTAGCAATTCTTCACATTCGGCTTGAAATTGAGTTCCATTGTCACTTATCATTTCATGTGGGACTCCATATCAACAAATAATATTTCTCTCGATAAAGAGTGCTACATGTTTTGCAGTGAGTTTAGCGTATGATTGCGCTTTGACCCACTTTGTGAAGTAATCAATTGCCACTAGGATATATTCGTGACCTCCTGTTCCTGGGGGAGTGATTTTGCCGATGATGTCAATTCCCCATGTAGAGAACGGCCATGGCGACGTGTAGGTGTAGAGAAAGGATGGAGGAACATGTTGTAAATTGGCATAGATTTGGCACTTACGACATCTTTTTACGTATTGATGGAAATCCCTATTCATTGTAGTCCAGTAATATCCTTCTCGCATTATCTTTTGGACTAACATTTTGCCATTTATATGAGTTCCACAAATTCCTTCGAGGACTATCCTCATTGCTCTTTGGGCGTCCTTTTTTCCTACACATAAGAGAGCTCGACCCTTAGGTACCCTTTTATGTAGCTCGTTGTCTATGAGTACGTATTGGGAAGCCAATAGCCTTAATGCTCGTTTTGCTCTTTTGTCAGCATGGGGAGGGTATTCTCCTTTGGTGACATAATTGAGTATATCCGTATACCACGGTTCTTCTTCTTCTTCGTCTTGGATTACTTCATCATCTTCTATAGCTTGAATATATGCTGGTTTGTGCGTTTTTTCTATAGTTAGAGGCATTTGCTCGATATCGGTAGGAATCCTAACCATTGAGGCCAGTCTTGCCAAGCCATCAGCAAATTGATTTTCTTCTCTAGGTAGATATGTGTATTCTACCTTTTCTAACTAATTAGTAAGGGTTTCCAGATAGGTTTGGTAAGGGGCTAGACTTTCGCTCCTTACTTTCCACCTTTTAGAGATTTGATTGATGATCAATGAAGAGTCTCCGAATATCCGTAACTTTTTTACTCCCAATGCCAAAGTTGTTTCAAGGCCTACCACACATGCTTCGTATTCAGCAGCGTTGTTGGTAACGTCAAAATCAAGCTTTATGGAGATTGGAACATGCTCTTCTTTAGGGGATACTAGCAATACTCCAACGCCACATCCATTTTGGTTTGAGGCTCCGTCGAAGTTGTATTAGTATCGAGTATTCTATTAAAATTTAATAATATATTTAAATATATATATATAAATATATTATTATAACAATAAAATTTATTATTAAAATTTAACAATATATTTAAATATATATATATATTTTTAATAAAAACAATATATTTAAATATATATATATATATTATTTATATATATATTTAAATATATTATTATAACAATAATGTTTTGAGTAGGTATGAGGTAGATTTAATGAAAGATGTGATAATTTAATATATTTAAAATTTAACAATATATTTAAATATATATATATATTATTTATATATATATATTTAAATATATTATTATAACAATATATTTAAATATATTAAATATATTAATATTTTAAATATATTATTTATATTAAAAATATATATTTAATATATTAAATATATATTAAATATATATTATATATTTAAATATATTTAATATATTTAATATTTTAAATATATTAATATTTTAAATATATATTTAATATATTAAATATATATTAAATATATATTTTTAATATAAATAATATATTTAAAATATTAATATATTTAATATATTTAAATATATTGTTATAATAATATATTTAAATATATATAAAAATAATATATATATATATATATTTAAATATATTGTTTATATTAAAAATATATATATATATATTTAAATATATTGTTAAATTTTAAATAGTGGATCTAATCGGGAGACTACGAAGACGGTATGTAATAACATGTAATGTCTTAACTTTGTTGTGGCCCATACCAAGGCGAGGCACAATTTCTCAAGTGGTGTATAACATGCTTCATATTCGAGCATTTTCTTGCTTAAATAGTAGATCGCGTTTTCTTTGCCTTCTACTCTTGTGCTAGCATAGCTCCCATTGTCTCTTTGGTAACTGTTAAATACAGCCTAAGAGGTATTCTCGAAAGTTTTGGTGCTAATATGGGAGGATTTGCGAGATATGATTTGATCTTTTCAAAGGCTTTTTGACACTCGTCATCCCATATTACTGGTACATTCTTCTTAAACTTTTTAAAGATTGGTTCACATATCGTCGTTAATTTAGATATGAACCTACTTATGTATTGCAACCGGCCAATAAATCCTCGAATCTGCTTCTCGATTTTGGGCGGTGGCGTTGACATGATTGCCTTGATCTTGGTTGGGTCTATCTCTATTCCTCTAGAGCTTATGACATAACCCAAAAGCTTGCTTGAGGTGACTCCAAAAGCACACTTAGATGGGTTCAACCTCATATTGTATTTTCTTAGCCTTTCAAAAAATTTCCTTAAGCTACTTGATGGCCTTGGCGATCTTTTGATTTTACAATCATGTCATCCACATATACTTTCACTTCTTTATGCATCATGTCATGGAGTAAGGCAGTCGCTGCACATTGGTAAGTAGCACCCGCGTTTTTTAACCCGAATGGCATTACCGTGTAGCAGTAAGTACCCTATGGTGTTATGAAGGTTGTTTTCTCCATGTCTTCTTCTGCCATGAGAATCTGATTGTAGCCTGCGTATCCATCCATGAACGAGAGAAGTGCGTGATTTGTTGTGTTATCCACCAAAATATCGATGTGTGGTAAAGGGAAGTCGTCCTTTGGACTTGCCTTAGTTAGATCTCGATAGTCGACACACATTCTTACCCTTCTATCTTTTTTCGGAACTGGGACAACGTTGGCGACCCATTCGTGGTATTTGGATACCTTGATGAAACCTGCAGTTATTTATTTTTGAACTTCTTCTTTTATTTTAAGAGCTACGTCGGGTTTCATTCGACGTAACTTTTGTTTTACAGGTTTCATTTCCGGAATTAGTGGTATAGTGAGTTGAGCAATTTCTCTATTAATGCCTGGCATATCTTCGTATGACTAATGAAATACATCGATGAATTCTGTAAGAAAGTTAATTAAATCAGTTCTTTCTTGTTCATTAAGTGTTAGTCCGATTTTAACTTCTCTTTTATTGGTTGAATCATTTGAGAAATCAACCGTCTCAGTTTCTTCAATTATCGGTGTTTTTTTTCAAGTGTTTCCATTGCTTTAATAAGTTCTTTGTCTTTTTCATTGTTAGTTAAGCAATGCTCGTCATCTTGGGTTAAAGAAGAACACAAGGAGTAAGGAGAAGAAATCGTATTATTATACTCTAAGATCATTACATCAAAGAGTGATATGTCCTCAAGGACTAGATCACTAACTATTCTAGGAGAAGAGATAGAAGGGGAAGGTGCTACAACTAAAGACCTAGATGACTCTATAGGGAGAGACTCTAACTCTGACTCTGACTCAGACAACTCTTCGAACATCGGTCCTTGCCCTTCGTGATGGAGATCTTCCTTCCACTTAGAGTAGTCACCTTGACGGTCTTGCGCCACCCTTGTAGTGATCCTTCCGCTGGAGTGATTAGCTTCGAGGGATCGAAGTTTTCACTTTGTAGGACTGTTTGAACGAGCGAGGAGTTATCCTCTTTGTATGTCGGCTCATCCTTTTTGTGCCCAAATAATAATCCCATGACATTAAAGTCAAAGCATGGGGGTGCTTTCTCCTTATGGACAGGAGTTGGGATTTCGTGTATGAAATAGAAATCTAAGAAGATTTCGAATCCCGGTTGCCTTATGCCGTTTACGACAAATGGCTCAGGAAATTTGTAGCATGGATAGTCTTCTCCTTCTTTTATGAATTGACCATTAAGTGTGAGAGGGTACTGATCCATTGGGATTGCTTTCTTTTGAATGCGAGCGTCCCTACGGCCTTCGACTTTTCCTGGGCTCGCTTAAGATCTTTCCGAGTTGGTTCGAAACCAAGTTCGAAAGTATCTAATTTAGGGAGGCCAGGTGACTCCAGCGGTTTTTCTATTCCTTTATTTTTTCCTAGGGTCATCCCAGGAAAATGTCCTTACCTTTTCAGAATAGCATTCACGATCAGGTTGGAATGGGGGTCGTGGCAGAGAGGGGTCCTTTCATCCTCCTGGATTAAGGAGACCTCTTCTTTAAAGCCCCACAAATCTTCATCGTCTTCATCATGCTCCACATTAATTATTGGATTCTCTATAGACTTGATTCTCATAGGCGAAGCATCGATGGTAATAGGAATTCCAACAACTATAGCTTCACTTGTTGGTGGAGAGATGAGGGGACGACCTTTAGGTCATGAAGCCAAGGGCGTCCCAAAAATAGATTGAATGATGCTTTAATATGTACTACTTGGAAAGTAGTAGCGTGTTCTATCGCTCCCGCCGTTACATTCATGGTAATTTTACCAAGAGCTTGATGACGAGTGTTGTCGTAGGCTCTTATTCCTTGCGTTGACGGGGTTAAGTCTTCATCCCTTATGCCTAGCATCCTCGCAGTTCTAAGTGGACAGACATTAATGGCTGATCCATTGTCTACAAGAGTCATAGGGACGTTCATTCTCTTTCAAACCACTGTGAGGTTTAATGCCTTATAGTTTTTGTCACCTTCTGGGGGTAAATCCTTGTGGGAAAAGGTGGTCAAATTGATGGGACTAGGGAGATCACTCGTGAGGAAGTTAGCCAACCCCTCAGGAGTGGTGTCAAAATCTATCCCTATTTTGTCCAAGGCGTTCATTACAGCCAACCTATGTTCTCGAGACGTTGCCAGAAGCTTCCATACGTTCATTTCAACTTTTGTTTTCTTAAATTGTTTGACGATGTCATTATCTTCAATGATAGGTATGGGAACTTGTTGTGTGGTTAGCATGGGTTGTGTCAAAACAGGAGGTTGCATTCTCCCGGATTTTGTGAGGACGTCTATTGATGAATCTTCTTCAACCCAAAAGTCATCCATGGCATATGACACCGAAGGTGGAGGTCCTACCATGCCTTTTAAGTAGACGTCTTCTTCGTCACTGTCCCATACTCCATTAATTTTTACATCCTCTTCTTGTGGAACTTGGACTAGCTTTTTATCATCGATCATTTTCTGGATTAAATCCTTGAATTTAAAGCAGTTTTTGATAGTGTGACCCCCTGATTGATGATATGGATAGTAATATCTATCTGTCCTTTTCAAAGATTCAAATGGTCTCGGTTCGAGAGGTTTGATCTCGCCACTCTCGGAGAGCATTTTGAACATTTGTATATATGGGATCCCAATTGGAGTGTAGAGTCTATTACTCTTCTTGGGTTTATCGGTGACTTGTAAAGGAAAACGTTTCGCCTCATAAGTCGTTCCCATGGGTGTGAGCTCTCTCTTAGGTTCATTTTTCGGGAGTGGAACCTCGTCATATTTCTTCTGAAGTTCTTTTATAACCTTGAGGGCTTTACGTAGCAAGTGTGAACCTTCCATCATAGTTAGTGCAAGTATTGTAAGTCCTCTTTAATGGCTAATTCTGGAAAGTTATCCATGGCGTCGAAAAAGATCTCCTCCTCTTCTTCGATGGCATGGATTTCTTTAACAGGTTTGATGAGAGACGAGGGATCAACCTCGTTTTCCTCATCAGAGATGACCAAGGAGTGAGCAAGAGGTGCATTATCAATACTTGGCTTTTTGCTGGCAAGGGGCAACGACAGTTTGTTGTTGTCGATTAAGTCTTGGATAGCTTCTTTAAGCTTCCAACAGTTCTCGGTAAGATGGCCCCTACCTTGGTGATACTTTCCATGTGCATTGGGGTTCCAGTTAGCCATTCTTTTTTCGATTGGTGGGTCCCCAAATGGCCTAATAGGAGTTATAAGACCTTTTGCATTTAATCGGTCAAATGCGGTGTCATAACTCATGCCAATAGGAGTAAAGTTCCTCCTAAATGGTTTCTTTTGTCCTTGATTATTCATAGCAAGGACTTCACCTAGGTTAAAAGTGCTAACATTGTTTGAGTGGGTGGTTTTGGAAGAAGAAGGATTGTCGTTCTTCTTTCCTTTCCAGCCACTGTTGGAGTTATTGTTGGCAGCTTTCAACTTAGCCAGGCCGTCTTCAATATTGATTCCAATGTCGTAGACGGCCTTGAAGGTATGGAGATTATTCTGATATTTGAGATGCTTGGAGTATTTTTCTTGATGGTTTTTGATGAATAACCTTACGGACTCTTTTTCACTTGGCACCTCAATCATCTTAGCTGAGGTTTCTCTCCATTTGTTAAAGAAGGAGGTGAAGCCTTCATTCTCCTTCTGCTTGAGGATTTCAAGTTCCCTATGGTCAGTCTCAACTTGAATGTTACATTTGTATCTATCAACGAAAGCGTTTGTTATGGACTCCCAGGTGGAGATTTTTTCTTTCTCGAGAGAAAAGAACCATTGCTGGAAAAAGGTTTCGAGATATAGTGAGAACAGAGAGGGGAACACCTTCTTATCGATACCCTTAATACTCATTATTGTTTCGAAGGCTCTTAAATGAAAATAAGGATTATCGGTTGCCTTGAATTTCGGGATGTCGTTGGCATTGAACTTCTGTGGAAGAAGATCCTTGTCCACCGAGACCCCTTGTGAGCTAATCCCTTGAAACTTGTAGTCGCTTGATAGCTTGCTTAGACTCTCTTGCATGAGGTCCATCTGTTGTTGTTTCACGGGATCATCGATCTTGAGGGTTAGGATTTTTAGTGCCTCAGTCACGGTAACCAGTTGGTTCCTGAGCTCATTGACTCCTTCTTGTGTTGCCATTGCTGTTCTAGCTTTCCTCTTACGAGCGATGGGTTTGTCAAAAGTTGGACTTGTACAAAAAGATTATCTTTGATTAACCGCCCTTCCTTTCTTGCCCACGTGCTGTGATTTAAACAGTTTTTTTTTAATTACTTGACTCAAATCGACCTTGACTTTACGGTTTTAAAGAGGAAAAAAAATAAGTGCATATTTTCGGCAAAAATAAGGTATATATTTTTAGGAATCAAGTATGGTATTTAAATTGGAGGATTAATATGCGACTTACCCCCCTAAAAAAATGACGGAAAAAAACGCGCATACAAGACTTTCTTAGACATGGTCAAAGTATGTGTATTGGTGTGTGCGTTGAGTGTAAGTGACATGCTTGGACTTTTGTGTAAAACCATGGTACTTGGTGCCTAGACTAAATTAATGACTTAACAAGGTATTATTAACAGTAAAAATTAACCGAATTACTTAGCCAACTGGTTAATTAGACACAAAGTGATGACTCGAGCAATAAACCGAACTGTCGTCAAAACGACAGGACTAGCGCCTCTCTTTGCAGTGTAGCGCCAGACGACAGAACTGTCGCCAGGCGCCACACTCCACAGAGTGGAGCTACAGTTCAAAATTTGGCGCCATTGCTGGAGCGTCGATCTGAAACTGTCTTCGGTATTATTGATTAACAGGCGTATGCCCAAAGTCGTACTAAGTCAATTCTGGTTAAAATATTAGACTTTATTTACTCTAATTAATTAATTAATTAGGCAAAGTTCTTTTAGTCAGTAATTTATTTAATCTTAGCACAAGTCAAACAAACGGTTAAGAAAAACACATACCATATGCACAACAAATAATGCACAATTAGTCAAGTAGGCACGATATGATGCAATGAGTTTGCAACCTAACCATGGCTCTAGTTCTCTAAAGTTTGGGATATGGGTTAGTCAATAGAGGGTCCATGGTTAATTGTCCAGATGCACCGCGCGGAAGCCTAACCGTGAAGGGTTGGCACGAGTGGATGGGACACCGCGAATTTAGAAAAAATTCGCTTCCATGGTTTGGTGAATTCAACATTCTCAGATATACCCTTTGTTGCTCAGAGCGTTCAATCAGGTAGATGGAGCATGAATTCCCAGAGGGTTATGTCCATATGTAGAACACATATGGGTTTCAGAAAAGTGAGAAAGACTCAATCAGGAAGTAGGATCGAGCAAACAGAGGCTTGCGCCAGCTTTTGGCTTTAGCGCCTAGCGACAGGGCTGTCGTCTGGCGCTAAAGTCAAAATATTGGCGCTAATTTCTTTTTGTTGACGCTAATTCCTACATGGCTCAGCAGCTTTCTGTGCTCGATAAAATTTTCCAGTTTCGCGCAGTGTTATTTAGATCCTAGTTATGAAAGATATTCCTCAAATTTCCTACGTGTAAAAATCCTATGTTTTAACTCATTACGGATGGTCTTTCCAATGAGATCTTTTTTATGCATATGACAATAATGTTAATCAAAATTACGCACATGAAATACTTAGAACATTTCGAGTCTTATCCACTCATTCTAAATCATTGCTGAAATAAATTTCAGGAATTAAAATAGAAATCCTCCCCAGTGGAGTCGCCAAAAACTTTAGGGAATATTTCAAGCGTTACCCCAAACTTGAACCCCACTGTGATCATACACCAAAGTACGGTGGCGTCCAAAGAGAAAGAAGATAGAGCAAAAGAGTCGCCAACAAGTTTTTTAAGGAACTTGTAAACCGTTCACGAGGTGAAGGTTACACCCCTTAACGATCCAGGAGATCGTCAACTCCAATAGGTCTTGAACCATGACTGGTAGTTCGGGAATGAAGGTACAAATCCAACCTAAAAGAGATTGAACCTGCCCTAATAATAGGCGTCTACTTTATTCTGATCGTATTCATGTGCGCTTTCTGACTAACATGCAATCAATATGATTAACCCTAAACCTGTTTAATCTATGTTGGTTGAATATTAATGCAAAAATAAAACTATTATTGGCGATCACTTGAATTATAATCAAATTAACCCTAAACAAGATTATTAATTATCTTATATAAGCGTTATTACAAGTACAAATTCCCTTTAAACATGCATAAAAAGGTGTGATCAAGCAATAAAAATAAATATCAAGCAACAATAATAATAATGAATAATAATAATAAAAAACATCATATTATAATCATATTTATCATAATCATGTTAAAGCATAATAATAGCAAGATCCTAGGCATGATACTAACAAGATTAGTAACAAGCCCTAGCATGTCACTAAGCAATAAAAATCAAAACTTTAGCCCTAACATGATACTAGGAAGATCAAAACGCCCTAACATAACATTAGGAATCATAACAACAACTTAAGCATGATTTCTATATCATAATAACAATGTAAACAATTAAAGCACTTACTTGGATGCCTCGTACCTCTTTCTAATAACAAAATACACACGTTAGTAACTTCAAGGAAAATAATAAAAGCAAAGAATTAAATTAAATAATAAAAAGAGATTTGGGACCAAACCCTCATAAATTAAACCTTTCACGTCTAGGGCGAAGGTAACTTCGAATATGGATAGGTGTATCTAGATCTTGCGAGTGCGGAATTTTGTATTTTGAGAAAAGCTAGTTTAGAAAAGAAAGAGAAAGAGTAATCAACAATTTCTTGATTAGAGTTGGTGAATGAAAACGGAGTTTTAGAAGGCTATTTATAGAGAAAATCAGTCAAAAAGATAAAAAAAACAAAACAGAGTTATGACGCGCAAAACGAGGTTAGCGCCAGACGATGACATTAGCGCCAGGCGCTAACGTTAGTGCCAGGCGCCAAGCTTAGCGTCAAGCGCTAATGCTGGCGTTTGGCGGTAATTTAATTATTGACGCGTTTTCTAAAATCAGATAGAAATTGTCGTACAGAAGGATAAAATCGTATTTTCCTCAAAAACATTCTTTTATTCTGATTAAAACTCTAAAAAGTCAACAAAAGTCAATTTATCAATGCTAATTGAATTAGGAATGAAAAGAACCTTCTAGAAAAATCTAGAAGACTAAAACCATTCCTAATCGCATTAGAAATGATAAATCCATATTAGGCCCTCCTCTAGATCATTGGGCCGCCTATAAGGCTCAAACCAGGCCAGTTTAGTAATTTGGCCATAACTTTCTCAATATTCATCGGGGGCTTATAATATATCGTCGGAAAGCTCTTTTCAAGCCCTATCCAACTACACTACTATTGGACCCATGTCATGGGCCATTCAAACTGGATTGGCTGTTTTCTTAAAATAGGTTTTCAAAAACAAATAGAAGAGAAAAGAAATTAAAACTATCCGCAACACTAGACTTTTCACACTTTCACTTCATTCGATTATGATTCGACGTGAAAAGTACTTATCACTGGGTTTGGTTTGGGGGAGACACAAACGGGTGTCTACACTAGTGTACTGAGCAAGGTACACCAATAAAGTACATAGTGCTTACACATAAAGAACACAATGCTTTTAAATCTTTGAGATGGAATGTAAAGAACAAATAATTAGAGTGAAAAGAACATACCGTTAAAAGGTGAAGAACATTACAATTTTTTAGCATAGATTTTAAATAAGTTAAAGATAATTACCTCTTTATCTTTTTAGTTTGTATCTTAGGGTAAATCTTTTTAAGAAAATTACTTTCTAACAATAATTATCCTCTACGAGATTTTTTTTCTTAATCATAAGTCAAGATTTAATTTTCAAATTTTTAAATTTAAAATTTCATTTTCAAAATTTTATCATGCTAGTTAAAATTTAAATAATGTTCTTTTCATAATACTATCATGTTCATTATTATTATTATTCTTATATTCATTTTTAATTTGGTATGTTCATATGTATAACTTGTAATGTTCTTTGTATAATTTAACAACGTTCTTTTTCCATATGTACATTATTATATCATATAATGATATTTTTTAAATATTCTAATAAATTGTTTTAAATGTCCATGTTCTTTGATGATAAGGTTAATGTACTTGTTATTCATTACATGATAGTATCATGTTCTTTATCAATATCATGGAGGTTATTTCTTAATATTATGGATGCTCAGCTCTTTAAATCTAAATGTCCATCATTATCCCAAAAACTTCTCATTAACCTTCATAATCCTGATTACGAATTAAAAAAGAAATAAAAACATAATTATTAGATTTTCTAAATTAATATAAAAAAATGTAAATTATTCTAAGAACATAAAAGAACACTTATATGTTGTTTCAAAAGGAAAAAAAATATTACGTAAAAAGAACATACTTCATATAATTTAAAACCTAAGAAACATTTAAAATCTACATATACAATAAAGAATATAATTGGTAATGTAAGGAAAATATTATTCAAACTAAAAGAACATATATTAATCCAACTCAAAAGTACATATTTCATTCCATTTAAAAAGATAAATATGGATCAAACAAATAAAAGAACCTTCATTATAGTTTGAAGAGCATCATCTTCGCCCTTTGAAAATAACACAAATTTACAAAAAAAAAAATGCAAATACTAAATATTATTGAAAACTAGATACTTTCAATAACGAATTTGTTAACCATAATCAATGAACAAATATAAATAATCATCAAAAAACCATAAAAATAATGAAATTAAAATTAAAAAAATAATAATAATCTAAATACCTTTTAATTGGGTCGTCATCATGAATTCCTCATGAATCTCACCTTTATTCTCAAAAACATCATTCTTATATACATTAAGAAGAGATATTCAATCATAATTGTGGTGAAATTCACCACGCACTATCATTTTTCTCTATGTAAATTTCTCTCTGGATCTAATTTGAGTGAATTAGGTTCTTATGTGTAATTTATTCTTGACTTTCTTCTGATTTCGAATGCAATTGTGAGTTGTATGCTGAATTTTATCTAATGAATTTGCGCGTTTGTCTATTATAATAGTTTTAATATATGAGAATTTTATCTAATTAAATTTGGGGATTTTGAGTATTTATAATCTATATGCATCAGTATGTAATTCATTAGTTAAATCTGAATGTACTTGTGTGTGATTTATATTTCTAAAAATTAGTGGAATTTTATCATCACGTGGCTGAATTGTTGACTGTTAGAGGTTGAATTGGTGATGTTGTAGTCGGTCTTTGGTGACGAATTGGTGAAGCAATTGGTGGCTGCGCTATGTGGGTGTCTAATAGAGTTGTGGCTGCTGATGTTGCGGTTTGACTGTTGTGGTGGTTATTGCGATAGCTGGTCATGTGACTTGGCGGAGGTTGGTTGTGGATTTGGAGGGTATGAGGTGGATGAACCACATAGATGGCTAGGCGAATTAAGGTGGCTGGTGGTTGTTGTGGGAAAGCGTAGCTACTTTGTGTTGTTGGGTTGTGCTGAAGTAGGTGAGTGGGGGTGAATACTTGCAGGTTGCAGTAGAGTTACAAGGTTGTTATTGTTGCTTGTTGGTGTTATGTAAGTTAGCTGATGGTGGAGTGAAGGCTTAGGTTGTTAGGGGCAAGAACAAAGGAGGGGGGCAACAACCTTGTGATGTAAAAGAGCATATGATAGTGGTTTCGCTCAAAATATTATTGTATATAATGACCTTAACATCATGAAAATGTTGTCAAAATTTGATATAGTTACCTTATTTTTGTATACAATGACCTTAGCATCATAAAAATGTTGTAAAATTTGTTTCAATAACCTTATTTTTGTATATAGCGATCTTTTTGGAAATGTTGTTAAAATTGATGTAGTTACCTTATTTTTATATATAGTAACCTTTATTTTTGTATATAGTGATCTTTATGCAAATGGTGTCAAAAAACTCTAAGTCGATATAGTTACCTTATTTCTGTAAATGGTGACCTTTATGTAAATGTTATTAAAATTGATATAATTACCTTATTTTTGTATATAATGACCTTTGTGTAAATATCATCAAAATTGATATAGTTACGTTATTTTAGGAAAAATTTAACATTTGCTATCGGCGAAAGCACCTTGTTTCACATTTACTACCGGTTTTTTTTTTAATTTTATTTTACTACCACCCAAAATCCAAAGCTATAAATATCACTACCTTTAGCCTTGTGTCGTTACCATTTTCGTTAGTGGGGCCTAACCATCGTCCAACCACCTCACTGCCATCTTTCAGCCACCGCTCCATCTTAACCACCCTCATTGCCACCATCCAACCTCCGTTTCCTCATCAATGTCGGCGCGTAAATGATCCTCCGGCGCCGGCGACCTCACCCATCCATTTCCCCTATCAACGTTGCCCCAAAACCACCATGACCAACTTCTTACCATTTTGGAGCTTGGTCATTATTTCTAATCTGCTCTTCAGATAATTTCACTTCTTCAGCCTCAAATTGCAACACTTCCAATCTTCAAACAACATCTTAAACATCATTACCTTCCTTACTCAACTCACACCCTTCATTCTTGTTTTCATCAACTCCATAATTTCTCTCTCCTACCTCAATTTCTCTCTCATCCAACCATTTCCCACCTTGAACCACCCTAGAAATGGACCCACCCACTTCAGATTTCTACCCCGAATTGAACCCGCCCACCTCAAATTCCGACTAAAGACCCGATTCTTTGACAGCAAAAACCCGATTTTTAGACACCCAATTGAATTTAATACCATTAGATAGCCAGAAATTTGATGTAGAAGGGGTATATCAGCTTGTTTTTTGGGGTTTTCGCTTAAGGGAATTACAGTGCAATCATCTTTTTCTCGGTAGCGTTGCGAGTTATTCTGCTTCTTATTTCCCCTTTCCCCAAAACGACGTCTTTCCCCCAACTAGAAACGGCCTATATCCCCTTTCCCCAACCTTAATCGACCCCCCTCCCCTTCCCCCACTCAAAAACCAACACCAACGGGTTTTAGGGTTTCGAATTCACACGTTTAAGGTGGTTTCGGGCAGCATGGACTTTGGGAAATGGTGGTAGTGGAGTTCGTCGGTGTCGGGGGACCGTTTAGGCGTCGGCACGAACGATTAAAGCCAGCCCATGAAGGGAGATGGTGGCTGGGAGTTTAAAAAAAAAACAATTTTTTTTTTAAATTTTTTTTAATAAATTAAATTATTATCTAATGAAATAATGGGTCCCACTTAACGGAATCCTAACAGATTCCGTTAAGTGGTAGTGATATCTATAACTTTGGGTTTTTGGTGTGTAGACACCCAAATGTGTCTCCCCAAAACCAAACCTAGTGATGAATATCTTTCACGACATTTAATTATCAAACGAAGTGAAAGTGTGAAAATTCTGGTGATGCGGTTGTTTTTATTAAAATATCTCTCTTTCTGTATTTGAAAATGTGCTTTATTTATGAATATAACCAGTCCAATTTAGTTTGGTCCATGATAAGGGCCCAATAATAGTGTAGTTGGATTGGGCTCGAAAAGAGATTTCCAACGATATATTATAAGCCCAATTCCGATGAATAATGAGGAAGTTGTATATGGCCAAAATACTAAATTGGGTCCAAAATGAATTTTATATGCAGCCCAATGAGCTAGAGGAGTGCCTATTAATTATTATTCCTAATTTTATTAGGATTGATTTTAATCTTATAGAATAATCTAGAAGGTTCTTTTAATTCTAATGGAATTAGGATTAATAATTATTATTTTAAAGAGTTTTATTTGGAATAAAATAAGTGTTTTATGATAAATCTGATCTTAAAATTGTTTAACGCGGATTCTAATTGCTTAATCATATTAAGAAAAGGATTACGTACAAAGCGCACTTTATCTATTTTTTAATTAGCACCGGACGACAGAGTCTGTCGCCTGGCGCTGGTGCCTG
Organism: Chenopodium quinoa; assembly: GCF_001683475.1. Taxonomy (NCBI): domain Eukaryota; kingdom Viridiplantae; phylum Streptophyta; class Magnoliopsida; order Caryophyllales; family Amaranthaceae; genus Chenopodium; species Chenopodium quinoa. The sequence continues at coordinate 13,269,549 of NW_018742204.1, read as the reverse complement.
TCGTCTAGCGACAGGTGCCAGTTTTATTCTGTATAGAACTTGAAGTATTTTCTATCGTTTCAGACTATTTTTTCTATAAATAGGGTCCTTGACCCCCGTTTTTATTCATTCACAATCAACAATCATCTAATTCTATTATCTTCTCTCTAAAAGCTTAGAAGCTTATTTTCTCTCTATTCTTTTTCTAAACCTTTCCTTCACACAAAATTCCGCATTCATTAGTTCGTTCTAGGCACACCTAGCCAATTTTGAAGTTGTCTTAGCCCTAAACGTGAAAGGTTGATAATTTTTTAGGGTTTAGTCCTAAATCTCTATTTCAATTATTTAATTTAATTGTCTGATTTATTATTTTCCTTGAAGTTACTAACGCGTATATTTTGTCATGCTTTATATTATTATTTTAATTCCTAGTATCATGTTAGGATGTCTTTATAATTCCTAGTATCATATTTAGGGTATTAAATAATATTTCTAATATCATATATGTTTCTAGTATCATGCTTAGGTTGCTTTCTATTTCTAATATTATGTTAGTATCATGTTAGGATTAAAGCTTTGATCTTTAATGCTTAATGACATGCTAGGGTTTGTTATTAATCTTGTTAATATATGTCTAAGATCTTGCTAATATTATTATGCTTTATTGAGAATATTATTAATATGATGATGATTATTTGTTATCATGTTGCTTAATATTATTGTTGTTATTGCTTGATCACGTCTTTTATGCATGTTTAAAGGAAATTTGTACTAGTAATCACTCTTAATAAGATAATTAATAATCTTGTTTAGGCTAATATGATTATAATTCAAGTGATCGCCAATAATAGATTTGCTTGTGCATTAATATTCAACCAACATAGATTAAACATGTTTAGGGTTAATATATTGATTGTATGTTAGTCAGAAATCGCACATGAATATGAGAAAAATAAAGTAAAGGCCTATTTTTAAGACAGGTTCAATATCTTTTAGGTTGGATTTGTACCTTCACTACTACAAAAAAGGCCAAAGAGACCCGTCCAAAAAGGCCAAAGAGACTGCTTTAGAGACGGCTTCTAGCTACACGGCCTCTTTGGCAAAGTAAATGCTTTGATAGAAGCGGTCTCTAGAACAAAAAAATTAAGACTGCTTATTATTGAAAGGCGATCTCTAGAATGGTGTTAGGCAGTCTCTTTTTTCGGAAAACTGAGACCGCCTATTGAACTTAGGCAGTCTCTAATTTTGTAAAACAGAGATCGCTTATCTGACTTCACAGGTCTCTTGGTGTCATAAAAAAATTAAAAAAAATTATTTAATTGTTGAAACGTAAATTAAAATTACATTTCATCAAAATAAATAATTGATTTTTATACATGTAAAATTATCATCTTAATTTTATACCTGATACAGAGTACAAACTTATACAAAACCCGTAATTATTAAAAAAAAAATCCTTAATCCTCTTCATCGTGAATTTTAACAAGTCATTCGTGTAGATCTTTGTCTTTAGCTTCGAATATGAAGCGGTCAAAATGATTTCTGCAATTAACTTAACATATATGAATTAGCTTTACCCAAAAAAACTGTACATATATAACTACATCGTGCAATCCAAATCCAGATTTACTTAAGCAAATTCAAAAGTCCAAAATTTCAGAATCAAACACAAAACCCAGATTTTAAATGACGGAGTACCCTAAAAAAAAACTACTCTTTATATCCCAATTGAATTGCTAATTATATCATTGAAAAAACTTGCAGAAAATGAAAGAAAAAGCATAACTAAACAAAAAAAAAAATTACAACAAATTCACTGAAATTAATCCTCTTTAACTAATGAAATAAATTGTGAAATGAGATCCAAATTTCACTTTCTATATACTCTTCCATGTGGTAGTTTGCTCAAAGTGAAAATGGAGTTTGCTTAAAAAATTAATCTCCAAAATTTAAAACCAATTCACCAAATAACTTACAGAAACAAAATTCAGAAAAATTACCCAAAATATCAAATCAAAAATCAACTCATTCAAAAAATAATTAAAGGGAAAGAAAAGATTTGAAAGTTTGCTCAAAGTGAAAATGGATTTTGCTTACAAAATTAATCTAAATTACCCAAATATTAAAGGGAAAGAAAAGATGAAGAGGGGAGAGAGAAAGACAAACCTTTGAACCAAAAGAGAATGTACCGATTCTTTGAAGCAGGGGAATGACAAGCTGGCGATGCTGCGTGCATGTGATAAGTGGTGATGAGTGTGCGGCGGCGAAGATGTTTGCGGTATTAGGGCTAAGATGAGGATAGAGAATGGGTGAAGAAGTGTGAGTGTGAGTAATGGAAGTGCAAAGGGGGGAGATGGTTGCGGAAGAGAAGGAATAAGAAGCTAAGGTTGGAGGCTGGAAGCAAGGTAGGGTTTCGTTTTCAAGGAGGAGAGAGATAAAAAAATTCTATAAAGGAGTGGGTTGGGCCGTTGGGGTAAAGGAAATTAAAGAGAAAATGATAAAGAAAAAAAATTGTAGCGTGAAAAGCTGGAAAAAAAAAAGCAAGAGACCGCCTAACTTGAATAGGCGGTCTAAGGTGTTCGGTCTAGAGACCGATTTTTTAAGAACACATGTCTCTCCATTTTTATATAAAAAAATAATAAAAATTAAGAGAGACCGGTTATCTTTCATAAAGGGTCTTTATTAAGTTTCAAGAGACCCGTTATTTGTGATATTGGGTCTCTTTAAACAAAGATACCCGTTATTGAAATAAACAGTCTCTTATCTTGGGTCTCTTTGGCCATTTTTGTAGTAGTGCTTCATCCTCGAATATCCAGTCATGGTTCCAGACCACTATGGAGTTAGCGATCTCATGGATCGTGAAGGGATGTAACTTTCACCCCGTGAACGGTTTACAAGTTCCCAAAACTTGTTAGCGACTCTTTTACTCTAGCTTCCTTCCCTTTAGACGCCACCATGCTTAAGTGTATGATCACTGTGGGGCTCAAGTGTGAGATACTTTAAATATTCCCTACAGGGTGGTAGTAAAATAAAATAAAAAATTAAACCAGTAGTAAATGTGAAGCAAGGTGCTTTCGTTGGTAGCAAATGTCAAATTTTCCTTATTTTTATGTATAGTGACTCTATGTAAATTTCGTCAATTTAGATAAAGTTACCTTAATTTAGTATGTAGTGACCTTTAAAAAGTTTAATTGATTATATGTAAGGTTGGAAAGATCTTAGGGCTTTTGAACCGTATGATCTTTTGTGCTAATATAATGAATGGTTGGGATTTGTTGTTTTCAGCATGAGGCTTGTTTTCAGCGGAATATATATATATATATATATATATATATATATATATATATATATATATGTACATATATGTATATATGTACATATATGTATATATGTACATATATGTATATACACATATATACACATATATATGTATACATATATACATATATGTATATGTATATATACCATGGTGAACCGTGTCGCCCGCCATGCCCATGCCTATTTTTAAAAAGTTTGTTCACGGCACGCCCCACACCTGGGCCGCCATGCCGAGCCGTGCCGCTGGTGGACTCGTGCCGGGCTCGTGTCGCCCGCGTGCCAGCACGCCCCATGCCCACCTTTAACTTTACTCATAAAATGAACTCTCTTATTTATAGAGAACACTCACTCATAAAATAGGATTTTAGTCACAAAGATAAACATTAAAAGTTAGGATAAATTATACTGTGTTTATTCCTTTTAACAAATACCGAGTTAAAATGATTCATCGTAGAAAATCATTAGCAAAATCCGTAACAAAGATAAAGTTTAGAAAAAAGATAAGTAAATAAAAACACAAAGTCTTATATGTGGCTGGCCATATCGTATGGCTAGTCACTACAGGGGTCACTTCGCTAATGTATAGTAATGGGGGTTACTTGGTCAATGTTTAAGGCGTTACTTCGTCATTGTTATAGAGTTACTAGGTCAGTGTTATAGGGGTTTCTCGGTCGGTATTATTGGGTTACTTAATCAATGTATAGGGGTTACTTTAAGTGGCCACACGGTGTGACGGGCAGCAACAAGACGGACTGAATAAAAATAAAAAAAAAATTGTATGTGGCTGACCACAATTTTTATTATTATTTTTTTATATTATTAAATACCACTACTCTTCTCTCTCCTCTTTTCTTAGCTTCTTCTCCAAGCCAAACCACACATCACCAACAACCATATCTCTACTCTACCCATTTTCTCTCTCCTCTTTTCTTTAGCTTCTTCTTCAAGCCAAACCACACATCACCAACAACCATATCTCTAGTCCACCCATTTTCTCTCTCTTCTTTGCCAAATTGTTGCAATTAAAGCCCGAAATTGTAGAAATTGGGTGTTAAATTCTTGTGGAAAATTGTGATTAATCATCCTGAAGTTCATATACAACATTTGAAATAGTGAATCGATGAGAACCAAAGAAATTTGTGCTCATTTTTTTTGTGGAATCTTAGGTCGAACATTCTACGTCAAAAATTGTAGGGTGTTACTGGTTTGGTCAGGGGTTGCATGTAGGGTGTTACTGGTTTGGTCAGGGGTTACTTATACGATGTTACTTGTTTTGATCAAGGGTTACTTGTAGGGTGTTACTAATTAGGTCAGGGGTTACTTGTAGGGTGTTATTGGTTTCGGTCGAGGGTTACTTGTAGGGTTTTACTGGTTTGGTATGGGCCTACAAGCAACCCTTGAATAAGTAACTAATAACCACTGAAAAAGTAATTCAAATAAGTAACCTTTGAAGTAACTCATATAAGTAACCCCTGAATAAGTAACTCATACAAGCAACCCTTGAATAAGTAACTCATACAATTAACCTTGAATTAACATATACAAGTAATCCCTGGAAAAAAAAAATACAAGTAACCCCTGAAAAAAAATACAAGTAATTCTTGAAAAAAAATACAAGTAACCCCTTGTAGGGAATATTTCAAGCATTACCCCAAACTTGAGCCCCACTGTGATCATACACTTAAGCATGGTGGCGTCCAAAGGGAAGGAAGCTAGAGCAAAAGAGTCGCCAACAAGTTTTAGGAACTTGTAAATCGTTCACAAGGTGAAGGTTACACCCCTTAACGACCCAAGATATCGTTAACTCCAATAGGTCTGGAACCAAGACTGGAAGTTCAGGGATGAAGGTACAAATTCAATCTAAAAGAGAAAGAACTCGCCCTAATAATAGGCCTCTACTTTATTCTTCTCGTATTCATGTGCGCTTTCTGACTAACATGCAATCAATAGGTTTACCCTAAAACTGTTTATCTATGTTGGTTGAATATTAATGCACAAACAAAACTATTATTGGTGATCACTTGAATTATAATCAAATTAACCCAAACCAGATTATTAATTATCTTATTAAGCGTGATTACAAACACCAAAATCCCTTTAAACATGCATAAAAGTGGTGATCAAGCAATAATAATAAAAGCATATCAAGAAACATAATAATAATAATAATAATAATAATAATAATAATAATAATAATAATAATAATAATAATAATAATAACAATCATAATCATAATCATAATCATAATCATGTTAAAGAATAATAATAGCAAGATCATAGGCATGATACTAACAAGATTAATAACAAACCCTAGCATGTCACTAAAGAATAAATATCAAAGTTTTAGCCCTAACATGATACTAACATGCTATTAGGAAAGAAAATAGGAAGCATCACAGAAATCATAATTGATATAATTAAGAAACTTATTGTTACCCTAAACATCATACTAAGAAAAGTATCCTAACATGATACTAGGAATCAAAATAACAACCTAAAGATGATTTCTGTATCATATCAATAAAAACAATTAAAGCACTTACTTGGATGTCTCTACCTCTTTCTAATGAAAAATTACACGCGTTAGTAAACTTCAAGGAAAAATATAAATCAAAACAATTAAATAAAATAAAATAATTGAAAGAGAGATTTGGGACCAAACCCTTAGAAATATCAAACCTTTTACGTCTAGGGCGAAGGCAATTTCGAACTTGACTAGGTGTGTCTAGTGCTTGTGAATGCGGAATTTTGTTTGTAAAAAGTTGGTTTACAAAAAGAGAGAGAGAATATCAAGAATTTCTTGATGAGAGTTGGTGAGAATTAATGAAGGTCTAAGGACGATATTTATAATGAAAACAGTCCGGATTTGATAAAAACGAATCAGAGTTCGAAAAGGAATAAAACACGCCTCTGTCGCCGCAACAGCCCTTGTACTCTGTCGCCGCCGACAGGGTATGTCGCTAGGCGACTGCCTGGCGTTCGGCGCTGCAGGAGATTTTTCCACACGTTTTCTATTGTTTCATAATATTAAATCGTAAAACTCCGTATGAGGGGTAAAATCGTAATTTCACTTAAAACACTTCTTTTATTCCAAATAAAACTCATAAAACTTAATTATCAATCCTAATCCCATTAGGATTTAAAAGAACCTTCTAGAAGATTCTAAAAAAATATAATTGATCCTAATTGCATTAGGAATGATCATTCATAATAGGCCCTTCTCTAGATCATTGGGCCGCATATAAAGATCAAACTGGGCCTAGTTTAGTAATTTGGCCATAACTTCCTCATTATTCATCGGAATTGGGCTTATAATATACCGTTGGAAAGCTCTTTTCAAGCCCTATCCAACTACACTATTATTGGACCCTTGTTATGTACCAAACTAAACTGGATTGGATATTTTCATAAAATAGAGTAGGTTTTCGAAAACAAAAAGAGTGATTTTTAATAAAAAAAAACTAACCGCAACACTAGACTTTCCACACTTTCACTTTGTTCGATTATGATTCGATGCGACAGGTATTCATCATTGGGTTTGGTTTTGGAGAAGTCAAAGTAGCGATAGGAACATAGAATGATTTAGAACGTTTTGCGATCCCAAATCATTCTTGTAACGCCGATACCTGCAAACTATCATAAGTTAAAACAGATAAGAGAGTTTAAGAAACGCGTACCTAGCACCGTCGAGCACACGTCTCTGGGGGTAACCGATTTGTTGCATTGTTGTTGTGACAACCTTCCACAAGCTAAGGAACGTTATCCTGCTGTTTTTGACGATCTTCCTCAAGCTATATGATACCGCCTGAAGACTGCTACGCTTGTAACCGCCTCCATTTCTGCTGTGATAGTCTTCTGCAATCTAGAGAATACTATCGAAGATTGCTTCGCTTGAAACGATCTTCTACCGCCTTGTGACCACCTTTCGCAAGCTAGGGAACATGATCGAAGATAACTTCGCTTGAAATCACCTGCAGTTGTTTGTGGCAACCCTCCGCAAGTAGGGAACGCTGTCAAAGATATCTTCTCTTGAAGTCATCTCCAGTGTTTGTGACAACCCTCCGCAAGCTAGGGAACGTTGTTGAAGATATCTTCGCTTGAAGTCATCTCCAGTGGTTGCGATAATATTCCGAATAAAATTACCGAAGATCAACGATTGTCGATCCTTAAAAGCTCGCTTGAACTTTACTTCCGCTATGCTAGTACGTTGGCACTTTTGCTGCTTGTGAACCATTATGTCGGTGCCTCTGCTGTTTATGAACCATTACGTCGGTGCCTTTAATGAGCCAGTGCTTAGGCGCTTTAAGCGAAGTGAGACGATCAATTATCAGGTCGATCACTTCTGTGATTGTAACCTAAACTGCTGCACGAGGTCCACATAACCATATTACGGGGCCACACACTTTGTCGCCGCACCAGCGCCTGCTGGAAGGACTTGTCGCCAGGCGACAATTTCGTCGTCTGGCGCTGCACTCGGGATTTTCAAATAAATCCTTTTTCCTTATGTTGCTGCTGTTCAGTGCATGGTTTCCCTCCGAACCTTTAACTTGGTTGTTTCCTTTCAACCAAATCTGCTCAAATTAAAGCTCTTCATCTCTAATTTGTAAGTTTTTCTTAACCCCCTCTTATCCCTAGAAGAATCTCATGCATTTATATTCGCGGTTTTTCGAAAAAAAAATCCGAGAATATTCTTACTCGTTTGCTCTTTGGATTGTACCAGCGTTTATATTTTTTACTATAGGACTTTGCTTATCTTTTTAATTATCTTAGGACTGTCCTAAGGCTTAATTAAGACGTAATGTGTCTTTAACACATACGATTTGTCATGACTTGACTCAAAGTGCTTGACACATGTGTTAGGCTAAACTCCAGATAATATGACACGACATAACTCAACATACATGACTCGTGTGTGCATTATAGTGTGATCGCACGACTCAAAAAAGCAAAAAATTTCTGTCATTTTTTGTGGAGGGTACCGACTTTCTCCCAAAAAATAAAGACACGAAAAAGAAGAAGCGAAGTTTTTGAATGCATGTTGAATGAGCTTAGCCAAGTATATGCGTTTGATGCTATCTTTCAAGGTGCAAAGGTTAATTCATCCTAGGCTATCCTAGTTGACAAAATAATGAAAGTATGTAGGTAACTTAGGCACGGAGGCTAAGCACTTCATACTTCGTGATGCGATAATGATTACAAGTGATGAGTTATTTTGATATGAAAAGGCATGCAGCAACGTCGTGTTAAGATTTCATGACAGAGGGTTCCTAAGGGGAAGTCTATTTGGTCATGTATCTGTGCAGTGTGTGAAAGTGACACTAAGGTTAGGCTGCAAGGGCTAAGTGTGTGGAAAAATATATTGAAAAGAGTCAAATAATGGTGACTCTTAGGCTGGGTAAGCTAATGATGTAAGGATCAAGCCCCCAAGTCTAGCTCTAAATGAAAAGGGGTGAGCATTGGAAATTCCTAAATATGATATGAATGCATTTTATTACGGCCGCAGCTCGATGTGAAGTAGCCTACGTATCCGTTAGGAATCAGGCTTGAGGCTTTTAACTCTTTTTTAGCTCTCTTTCTTTTTTTTCTTTTGCATTTATTTTATTTTTATAAGTGTGAGCAATCTCGATCATGCGGTCTATCACTCACTTGGCTTTCATGTTTCTTTGGCACGGTACCAAGCACTCGATAAGAAACACAATCTGAGACATGTTCATATTAAAGACATTGGAACACTTGCCCTTTTGTACACTTTATTATTTATATTTTATTTATTTTTCTCTTTTGAAATCACTCAAGATTTTTTTAAAAAAAATTGCATAAGATGCACACTGTCCCATCCAAGGCTAGGTAGATGTGGGTTGAAGAAAGAAAAGTCAATCGTTATATGAGGCTCAAAGTGGTCTAGAAAGGATTGTATATTTGAAAGGGTAAAGATGATATGATGGTCTACAAGGGTTGCCTCAAATCATTGGTATACCCTATGCTTAGTTTGGCTCTTTTTTTTTTTTTTTTTTTTTTTTTTTATGCAATGCAATGCAATGATCATATGCAAGGAAAGAAATGCTCATTTTATTAAAAGGGGAAAAAGAAAAAAATATACAAAGTAAATTTAAAGAGAATAAAAGGTGTCTATGCTAGACTTATTGGGGAAAGGAAAAGAAGAAATAGAAAAGAGATCACGAAATCTTGTCGTTGAAGCTTGCCTCTTGTCCCTCACCTTATCATCACTAGTCCTTGCCGACTGGAGGTATTGGAAGCCCGTTATTGTCGACCGAATATTGGATTGCTTCCTTTAGCTTCCAACAACTCTCAATAGTATGACCCCTACCTTGATGGTCCTTGCAATGTACATTTGGGTTCCAACTAGGCAATCTCTTCTCAGGTGGGGGATCTTGAATGGGTCCAATAAGAGTAATGAGTCCCTTGGCATGGAGTTGATCGAAAGCAGCATCGTAGCTAATTCCAATAGGGGTGAAATCCTTTCTTATTTGCTTTCTAAATCCTCGATTATCCATGGCTAAGATTTCATTAAGGCCGAAAGTACCAACATTGTTACTAGAGTAGGTGTTTTCGGAAGAATAAGGATAATCATTCTTCTTTCATTTCCAACCACTGTTGTTATCGTTACATATCTTGGCCTTTTTGTTGCTTGGAGGAACATGGAGGAGACTTGAATTAATGAGGGCTTGAACGCGATCTTTGAGGATGAATCGTCCTTCGGCAGTGTGATCATGGTATATATGGTGTCGATAATGAGAATGTTGTTCGATAACCATTATCCAATCTCTTAATCCTTCTATTGCACCCATAAGCGTGACAACGGTATTTCGTAATTCCTGAACATCCTCTTCTAGACTTGATTAGCTTTCACTAGTATTACTTAAGAAAATTTATTTTTCGCCGGCCATTGTTACAACCCTTTTCGTGAAAAGTGATGTTGTATCAAAAGTGTTGTCTTGGTTAAGTGCTCTTCTCTCCTTGATCAAGTGCTGAGGAAAAGGAAGTTAGGAGTAAGTTTTCTCTCTTTTTTTTATTTATTTTGACTTAAGCTCTATTCAACATGGAAGAGAATGGGAATAGATTGGACCCCCTCACTCGAAAGACGGAAAATGACTCATGCATGAACCTAAGACATGGTCATGGTTACATAGGCAAAGTGTGTGCTAAGACTAGTGAGTGTGGGTGACATGTTAAGACTTTTTTATTACCATGAGACTAAGTGCTTAGACTTAATTTACGACTAAATAAGGTTACTGCCATTAACAAAATTTCCAAAATGTTTAAATAGACTCGTCGTGATGACTCAAGCAAAGAACTGAACTATCGCCGCACCCTGCAATGCAGCGCCAGACGACAGAGTTGTCGCACGGCGTTGCAGCCCAAAATTTGCGCCATTACTAGAACATTAATCTGGGACTGCTTTCAGTATTTTTACTCTACGGGGACAGGCCTAAAGTCGTACTAGGTTATTTTTTATTAATTTATTAAATTTTAATTACTCAAATTAATTAATTAATTAATTAGGCAAATTCTTTTAGTCATTAATCAGTTAATTTAGACTTAAACACAAGTCAAACAAACGGTTAGGAAAAACACATAAAGTATGCACAACAAATAATGCACAAGTAGTCAAGTAGGCACAATATGATGCAATGAGTTTGCAACCTGACCATGGCTCTAGTTCTCTAAAGTCCGGGATATGGGTTTAGTTAAAGAGGGTCCATGGTTATGAGTCCAAATGCACCGCGCGGAAGCCTTACCGTTGGAAGGGTTGGCGCGTGTGGATAGGACCCCACGAGTTAAACTCGCTTCCATGGTTTGGTGAATTCAACATTCTCGGATGTACCCTTTGTTGCTCAGAGCATTCAATCAGGTAGATGGAGCATGAATTCCTAGAGGGTTATGTCCATATGTAGAACGCATATAGGTTTCAAAAAAGAGAGAAAAACTCAATCAGGAAATAGAATCGAGCCAATAGTGCTAGAACTAGTCAAAACAAGAAGGCAGATTTCTGGCTCGGTATTGGAAGAACACGGCGCCAGACAACAGAGTCTGTCGCTAGGATATAAGCTCTATCGCCAGACGACAACATGGCGACAGAGCCATATCTTCATCGACAAGCTTTGTTTTCTAGACGCTAGTTCCTACATGCCTCAGCAGCTTTCTATGTTCTTAAAATTTTCCAGTTTTCGCAGTATTATTTCGATTCTAGTTGTGAAAGATATTTCTCAAATTTCCTACGCGTAAAAATCCTATGTTTTTGACTCATTACGGATGGTCTTTCCAATGAGAACCTTTTTTAATGCATATGACAATAATGTTAATCAAAATTACGCACATGAAATACTTAGAACTTTTTTAGTCTCATCCACTCATTCAAAATAATTGCCAAAATAAATTTTAGGCATTAAAATAGAAATCGTCCCCAGTGGAGTCGCCAAAAACTGTAGGGAATATTTCAAGAATTACCCCAAACTTGAACCCCACTGTGATCATACACTTAAGCATGGTGGCGTCCAAGATATTCTGAGGGATGTCCACCCTGAGTGGTTCGCTGACAACTAATCCTGCAGCGTATAACCTTTCTTCACCCTTAATCAAGTTTATTTGCTTTTGTAGTTGTTAATATGTTGCATGTGTTGTGTGGTATGAGTCCCTGTATCAATGTTGTGTTTTTTTGGTTGATAATATTCTCTGTATTGGGTGGTTCCTCTTTATGATTTTTTTGGTTGTTACGTGCTGCCTTTTATGTTGGTTTGACAATGGCCAGGGGAATGTTATGTTGATGAGTGATGAGGGGTGTTTGTGTTGAATATGTTGCCTTATGGTATTATGAGTCCCTACTATGTTCTCAATGACATGTTAATGAGAGAACACTATGTTTGTCTGTTTGGTATGCAACCCCCCTTATGAGTGATGGTATTTTGACTTGGTTATGGTGTTGAAATATGTTGCCTTATGGTTTTTTGAGTCCCTACTATGTTCTCAATGACATGTTAATGAAAGAGCTCTATGTTTGTATGTTTGGTATTGGTTTGTTGTGTGATTGAGTCCCCCCTAGTTAATGTCCCTTTGTGCCTGACTAGATAAAGCCAAATGATGAAGGGAATCTTTTGAATCATAGTTGCTAGTGCTAGATTTGCTCCACCTATGGTCATATGGCCTTGGTGTTGAGGTAACTACATTAAGCAACTGTTTGGTATATGCATACCCTTGCTGATGGTTAAACAATACTTGTTCTTTACAAAACCAACATTCATATCATGATACCAAATGGTTAAACAGTACACCCATGATTTCAAAATAAAGAGCCCCTAACATTACATGACTAGACCTGGCAAATGGGTCATTCGGGTCGGGTATGGGTCTGGTCATTTCAGGTCGGGTCAAGTTCGGGTCATTTCGGGTTTCGGGTTGACTTCGGGTCGACTGATAATCGGGTCGGGTCGGGTATCGGGTCAACAGTTCGGGTCGAGTTCGGGTCGGGTCAATTTTCGGGTCGAGTCAGTTCGGGTCAGGTCAATTTTCGGGTCCAATTTCTAGGTCAACTTCGAGTCGGGTCAACTTCTAGTCGAGTCATATTCGGGTGATTCATTGGGTTAAATTCAACTCTGTATATATTTATTTATTTTTTGACGAAAAACTCTCTATATTTATTAAGGCTATTTTTTCATGGATTATAGTAATTGTTTGACTTTTATTAACTTTTTTTTTTGTTTTTTTTAGAACTTTAGGCTAAGAATCACTTTCAGGATCTCCTAAAACTAAGAAGAACTAATTGAGTTATACCTCACTCTCTTATTGATCTTAGTTTTAATACGTACTCTTATTATCATTGTCATTGTTGTAATAATTTCTTTGAATTATTCTTGTACTCCCTTCGTCCCAAATCTCTTAACGATTTGACATTTTACACTATTCACACATCTCACTTTGACCATCTTCTTTAGCTATTATATGAAAGTCAATGTAGTCATGTAAGATGTTTTTGGGTCTATTTTAATGTATAATTTCCTAATATAAATTTTTTATACTACCTCCGTTAACTTTTATTTGTAACTTTGGGGTATTATTTGTGAGATATAAAATATTCCAAAATTGCAAATAAAAGTTAACGGAGGTAGTAACTTATATAATTATTTACTAAAAGAAGTTAAAGGTCGGGTCATTTTCGGGTCAGATCAACTTCGGGTCTCGGGTCAACTTCGGGTCGGGTCATTTCGGGTCTCGGGTCAACTTCGGGTCGGGTCGTTTCGGGTCTCGGGTCAACTTTGGGTCGGGTCATCTCGGGTCGGGTCGTTTCGGGTTAATTCATTTCGGGTTTCGGGTCAAGGTCGGGTCAGTTCCACTTCGGGTCGGGTATGAGTCGGGTCGGGTTAATTCGGGTTTTGGGTCAATTTTGGTTCACTGGTTTCGGGTCATGGGTCGGGTCATTCGGGTCGGGTCATCGGGTCTGGGTTAGGATTGTCAGGTCTATACATGATTGCCTTACATGTCTTTAATGTGATTGATCAAAATACAAATAACCTAAGCATTAAGTACATAACTACAACAAAAGAAAGTCACAGAATAATAACACACAATACTTCTTACCAAAGTCTTCAAAATACTGTGAAGGTTATGTGTGGCAGTCAGTGTACACAAGTTAGGCTCCTTGTATTGTCATTTCTTCGGTCAGCATCTACTTCCATGTGTGCTTCTTCCTCTGATCTGCTGCATGTGTTGTTGGGATAAACATGGTGTCTAGATAAGTCACAACTTGATGAATCAGCTCCCTTGGAACATGTAGGTGTTTGGGAAGCACCCCTAATCTGTACAACTTCTTCTTCTTCATATGAGGTGGAGAGAAGTTATTGCCTCCTTGCTTTTCTAGTACTCCCTCCGTCCCTTTTTTACATTCCTGTTTGTAAAATTACAAGGGAATTAAGGAACTAAGAATAAAACAAATAACAACAAAACAAAAAAATGGGAAGTACAAAACATTAAATGATGTCTTTGAGTAAACAAAGATAGATTAATATTTAATGATGCCATGTCATCAATCCTTTGCAAAAATAAAAAAAGGACCAATAACATAGTCCTATTGGAAAATTAAGAACCAATCATATTCATCTAGATTTAGGCACAAGGATTCTGAATTTTTTTAGGGGGAAATAAGGGTGAGCATTAATTATAAAACAGAAAAAGAGGGATAATTTGGAATATTTGGAAAAAAATACTTACTAAAAAAGAAAATGAGGAATGTGATTTTGGAATACCCAAAAAGGAAAGTAAGAATGTAAAAAAGGGACGTAAGGTGTACCTTTATCATCACTGACTGTAGTGTTAGCCATATATACTTGTTGGCCTTAGCCTCAAATACATTGTATGCATTGATGACCTCTTTGATTAAGTCATCCAAAGTTGTTGGGAAGGCTTGGTATTGGAGGGATTGAATGACTTTGAACAACCCTAGGTCTAACACATTCAAGTCAGGAGACAGTGCTGGTCGGTACACCATTTCAATATTGAAACCATTTGCATGACAATCAGCAATAAATTCCTCATCTTTAGGAATTTGATGAGGCCTTGCATTATCCCATTGAATTTTGACATTTTTAGGTACATTCTGTGGCTATTGTTGATGTATTGAAGGGATGATGTGTTTCATTAGCATTTCTCTGATTGCTTCTTTGTTGATATTCTGTACAACCTTAGTCTCCAATGTTCCAGCTTCTCTGTTTTTGCTCTTTTTCTTTGCCAACTGTTTCTTGACAAGTGGAAATATACCATACTTTCCATCATGTAATAGAGTCCCATCTCTTGCATACAATGGTTTCCCTATCATTGCTATGAACATGGCCTTCACCTTAAACCTCTTTAACTGTTGACACCTGTAGGGATCTTCCTCTTTTGGAAGCAGATAGAACTTTCTGGTTTCTGGGTTCAAGTAAAACCATTTCTCATCAATGTGAATGACTTCTTGCATGCAACAAACTTTGGGTCTCCTTAAGTTGGAATTGGATTTATGTGACTTAAAACCCACTTTAACCTTGCCACTTTATGGTTGGATGTTAATGTAAGATGGTTTGTGCTTGTGTGAGTCCTAAGTCTTCCTTTCTTCCTTAATCTGTGAATTGTTGAATGTGAAACATTCAGTGCTCCAGCATAGCTGCTCTCTATTTTCCTCTTGTATAATGGGACAGATTGTAACCATTCATCTCTTTGGGTTTGGGACTAGTTCTGCCAAGTTTTTTTTACTTGACATCAATGACATTCCCCTAGGCCATTTGCTTCTTAGTGTCTGCATATAACCTAGACATTGTTGATCTATGAATGTCAAATTTTCTTGCTTGTTGTGATAAAAAATTCCCCTTGAAATTTCACCTACCTCCTTGCATCTGTAACAGAATGGCATCCATGATTTGCCTATTCTGTTCTATGGTGAGGTCTCTCCTCTTCTCTCCTTGCTGGATTGTTTGCTGATTGTTTAAAATCTGAGAGTATGCCTATTCTGCAGCATATTCATCCTCTGAATCACTACTTGAATGTGATGAATCACTGGATATTGGTTGTTGTTCTTCACCTAGTAATTGTTCTATTGAAAAAAATTCTTCAATATCAATATCCATTGACAAATACTACCTTGTTCTGACCCAGGTCTTGCAATGGTAATGAAGTGGAGGATGCAACTTTTTGGACAACTCAAACTGAACCAGCTTTTGGAAGATTTCAAAATGAAGATGTTGCCCCTAATTTAGCACTAATTAGATTTAGGAATGTAGGTTGTGGGTAATTATGGTAGGTTTAGAACTTGCATAGTGCTAACTTTTGGAATTTTAAGGTGAAATGTATTCATTAGGAGGGAGTAGAAAATGGTAATGTAATGAATTTATGAATTGCTGGTTGTCTTTTGAACAATCTATACCCACATTTGCTTGTGAAAAGTAAGTGGAGGGAAAAAAATTGATATGGAAAACTAAGTTTTTAAAATTTGGTGAAATTTTGGGAGGGAAAAGTATAACCTCCTAAAATCACCCCATGTGAATGATATGAAAATAAAGGTTGTCCCTTTTACTTCCCTCCTTTTTAAAACTTAATCACATGGGATTAAGGGTCTATTCTCATAGACTGAACTCAGCTGAACTGAACTGAACTGAACTGAACTAAACTTAACTGAACTGAATTAAACTAAACTGAAATGAATATTTTATAAGAGAAGGAAATTAGGAGCTGAACTGAATTGAGCTGAAAATAAACGTAATGAGAACATGCCCTAAGTTATGCTTTACTCCCTTAAAAGTTTTGACTTGGGAAATGTGCAACCCCCCTTTGTTGCAAGAAATAAGAAACGGAGGGAGTAATTGAATGCTGAATTTTGTAAGCTACTGGGGTCGAACTCCAGACCAATTGGAACAAAATGGTAGCACGGAACCAATTTAGCCAAATCAATATATTGTATTATACTACAACTTGAATTATATATAATCATTTAAGATTATGGGTCAGGCCATGGCCTTGGCAGGCCACCCCTAGGTCCTCTTATGAATGCACACATTGACACACCCATCTCCCACCCATTGCCACTGCCACTATCTAGCCACTTGTCAGCGGCCGCGTGACCACCTCCCCTTCCATCCCCCGGCACCGGCGACCCTCCCCCACCCATTCCCCGATAGAGAAACGCAAAATCAGTTACAGAAAATGGAAAAGGCACTTAAATCATTTGGGGATAAAAAACATATACAACCCATCAACTACCTTTCAAACATATTGGCTAATGAAAAGGGGGAGATTTTCTTTTAATTATTTGTTGAGAAATTAGGGAAGTTCCTCATAGTTGTCTGGCTGGATGAAGATGCAGTGGTAGACGACAACAATCCTATTTCAACTATTCTGATCAATATTGTCTAATATCTGATACTTATAAACCAATATCTAACTATAATAATCTAATTTTTGACACTTTTAATCTAATATATAATAATTATAATCTAGTTTTTGACAATTACAATCTAATATCTGATAATTATAATTTAATTTCTGACTATTAATCTAATTTTTGACAATTAAAACCTAATATCTGACACTTATAATCTATTATATGATAATTATAATCATATATCCGACCATTATTATCTAAATCCTGACACTTTTAATCTAAAAGCTGATATTTATAACTTAATATTTTAGCATTATTATCTAATTTCTGACATTTATTTTTTTCTGTTTGTATGACCGGACTCACGTGAGTCTGTTCTACACAATACTTTTTATACTCATATCATAAAAATAGTCAAAGTAACCTATATGTAATTATTGATTTACTAAATTGTACTCATATCAAAGTAACAAACTAACATGTCAACTTAGGCCCCGTTTTTTAAAGCTGCTCTGCTCTGCCCTGCCCTTCTTACAAATAATAAATATTGAATAATAATAATAATAATAATAATAATAATAATGAAAAATTGAAAAGAATAATCCCACCTTTCGCCCATCTGTTCAAAATAATCTCACCTTTTTGAATTCCAGAAATAATCCCACCTTAACACCCCAGGCCATCTGCTCAAAATGAACCTTTTTACCTACAACCGTTTAAACAGGTAAATTTTTGTTTTGTTTTTTTTTTAATAAATAAAACAAAGGAAAAAGAAAAAAAAAATCCCTAATACCCTAACCCAGCCCACCCCACCATACCATTGGCACCGCCTATCCCCCACCATTTTCCACCTCCCCCTCTTCATTCAACCACCATGACCATCACCACTAAACTGACCACCTTCCCAGTTCCCACCATCACCACCATCCCACGATGCAGGCCTAGCCCAGCCACCTGAGCTACGCCCACCTGACATGCAGCGTTGCCCCACCACCTGAGCCAAGCCCACCTAACCCAAGATTTCAACCGCCATTAATTCCGTTTTGTCAAGCTCCGAGGTTTAATCCCCACCCCAAATTGTCAGAGAAGAGGCTGCCATGTCCAATTCCCCTCTTAATCTTCTAATCGAAACCCACCTGAATTGGAAACTTTGTTCGAATCAGAGTTTCTCGGCAACCATGTCCATGTCCGGCCAGAACTCGATCAACGTTGCCATGGGCCCGATGACGAATTACTTCACACAACAAGAGGTGGGAATCGGGAAAGGGGAAGTGGAAGGAGAAGGGAGAAGGGGATGGAATTGGAGAAGGGGAAGTAGAAAGGGGAACGGAGAAGGGGATCTGAGAAGGGGAGGGAATCGGAGAAGGGGATGGAATCAAGGAGGGAGGTTGGTCCGGCTTTTCTACCGACGATTAGTCTAGCTTTTCTGGCGTCAGAGGGTTGTGATGGTGGTGATAAAGAGGCGGCGGCAGCGGGTTGTGATGGTGGTGATGGTGGCGATGAAGTGGGTGGTCGTGGGACTGGGAGTTTTTTTTATTATTATTTTTAATTGTTTTTTTTTAATTATTTAAAATTAGGACCAATTAGAAGGTGACAAGTGTCAAGTCACCTTCTAAAACAGGTTACTAATTTCATAAACCGGTAAAAGGTTTATTTTGGGAAGATGGAGTTACAAGGTGGGATTATTTCTAGAATTCGAAAAGGTAGGTTTATTTTGAGCAGATAAAAGGTGGGATTATTTTTTTCAATTTTTCCTAATAATAAATATATTTAATATTTAATAATAAATATAATAGTAATTATAATAATAATAATAATTATTATTATTAACAACAATAATAATAATAATAAGCGGGACAAATATGGGGCACGTTGCAGGGCTATTGGCTATGGTTTTCTTCCTTTCTCCTTTTCTCCGTTAGGGGAATTAGAGAAGGATGCTATTGCGTTGCTGAAGCGGGTTTAGGCGTTCGCTAAGACTCAGGATATTGGTGCTCGTGCAGCTGCTCACATCTTCATTAGGATCGGGTTCACTATAGATAGTGGGGTGGGGGCCCAGATTGTATCTCGGCTCCCTATCAATTTCTTGTAAATTGATTGAATTTGTAGGTTTAGATAATAATAATAATAATAATAATAATAATAATAATAATAATAATAATAATAATGTTCGAGATACCCTAGTTGATGTTTGCTATCGTTCTGGTATTTCAGCAAGGAAAGACGTTGACATTGGGTTGTCTGGAGGGAACGACGAGGCCCTCAAACCTGCTGATGTGTTACTTTATTCTTGGAATCGTGGTCCCGATGTCTGTGTAGATTTGACAGGATCTTCTCCTTTGACACAGTCAGGGCTATCTGACTTTATTCCTGGACGGGTTGTGGCTGATGCAGCTCATCGGAAGCGGGTTAAGTATGAGGCTTATTGTCAGGCGATTGGATATGGGTTCATTCCCTTCTCCTTTTCTTCTTTTGGTGAATTAGAGAAGGAGGCTGTTGCGTTGCTTAAGCGAATTCAAAGGTTCTCGACGACGCAAGACATTGGAGCCCGTGCTACAACTCATATTTTTACTAGGGTAGACTTTGCTATAACTAGAGGAGTGGAGGCCCATATTGTATCTCGGCTTCCCATTAATTTATTGTAGGTTGTATGACTTTTTGTTTTTAAGATAATAATAATAATAATAATAATAATAATAATAATAATAATAATAATAATAATAATAATAATAATAATAATAATAATAATAAAATCTGTTCTGCTCTGCCCAGCAGCTCAAAAGAACGGGGCCTTACTTGACGGAGAGGGAAAAAAAACAGATATCAATCAAATTATCTCTTTTATTTATTTATTTATTTATTTTGTGGTTTCCGGTGGTGTTTTGGAAATTCAAATTCAAAGATGACAATCTACTGATCTAGCACCCAACTCATTCCTACTCTTTTCCAACTCATAAAGTAATTGGGTATTTTTCTAGAGACTGAGCCCACAAAATATAGTTTTGGGCCGGGTATAGGAGAGGGGTTGAAAGGGTCATAGTGAAAAGGAGGATCACATTCATGCACTAAAGATTGACTCTAATACTCATCATTTAGCATATGCTATATGATAAGACTAGATTAGAGCACAAACTGGCATCATTATCATCAAAAGTGGGACTAAAAATGCTAGCAATGATGTTGGCTCGGTGTAACTTTGTAAAATTGAGACTGAAATGATTGTTTTTATGATATACATATGTTTCATCAATAAGTTTTCTTTTTAACTATACAAGACGGGTTGTTTATCTATAGTTTATTCAAATTATAAGTATTATGAATTGCTACTTGGCCTAATGTGATCTCTAGCTAGCGCAGTTTGTTGCTAAACAAAACTCAACAATTGAGGTTGTATACCAATAGGCTACGATTTAACACTAAGGAGCATGCATGAAGAGTAGGGTTTTAGTAAAGTCTCATAACACACTAGGGATCACCTAATCTAACAAACCCTTAATCCTAAGTGACTACCCACAAATAAACATATAAGCTACACTAATCACAAACATAACATACTAACAGGTAGAGACTAATTAACAAAGATGAAATATATGAAGAGCATCACTGGAAAAGGAAAAGAGAACGTCGAACAAACAACATAGATAAACATTCGGGAGGGGGTTGAGTGATGAGAGTGAGGATAGCTCAAGTGGTTAGAGCTTTCCTCCCAATTCGAGAAGATCCTGGATCGATTCTCATCCCGACCCCGCCCTTATTGCTCTTTGAACACCGAAAAAAAAAAAACAAACGTTGAGTGATATACATGGACATATGTACTTCATTCATTCCGTTTATATCATGCCCTTGTAAATCTATGCCTTCAACATTACTTTGGTTGATCATACTTTAATTTTGTTTCCGGATGGAATCTTCTTTCCTATACACCATGTAAGTCTCCATGGGTATACCTACAAGATCAAAATCCTAAAAATATTACAAAAAAAACTAAAGTACATGGAAGATTTATAATTCTAAATTCTACTTGAGACTAAACAAAATTAAGGCAATTTATACTCTCTATACACCCATAAAATTAGGGGTATAAATACCAATGATCAGAAAGTTCAATCAGGTGCAATAAAATCTAATTAATCAGATCCAGTTAAGTCCGTCCAATCATACCCTTTGATTAGATCATTTTGAATGATATACGAACTTATACTCCCTCTACACTCAACAAATATTTATATTTGAATTTTGCTAAATTTTATGTTTAAATTTTGGAGAACATGTAAATCAGATATGGAGGGGAAATGGTTGTTGGTTGCAATGGCAACATTATTACCTCCGTTAATTTTTACTCACTCCGTCCCAAAAAGAACGACTCATTTGACCAAAACTTTGTCCCAAAAAGAATGACCCATTTACATTAAAACACCACCAATTTGCAACAATATTTGTGCAAAATTAGCTTCCCCATATAAAAATTTTATTTTCCATGTTATTTTATTACTTTCTCTCTCTATTTTTTTTTTACAAACCCCATGTAAATTTATCTTTCCAATATACTTTTACTTCTTTTTACTTAACTTCCTTAATACCCGCGTAATCAATCCAAATGGGTCGTTCTTTTTGGGACGGAGGGAGTAGTTGCATATACTTTCTCAATTTAATAAATAGAATTGTAACAAGGGCAATTAATGTTTTTCTTTTTCAAAGCACGATATAAACCTTTAATGTCTTTAATTTAATAATCCTATTTGCTTTTTTCAAATACCATTAATATCAATTTTTTTTATCAAAATTCCCTCCAATTGCAACAATATTTGTGCAAATTTAATTTTTCCATATAAATTTTGTTTTCCAATGTACATTTATTACTTTCTCTTTTTACTATTTTACATACCCAATGTAAATTTATCTTTTCAATGTAATTTTACTACTTTTATTTAAGTTTCTTAATTCCTGTGTTTTTTGTCCATAAGGGACTATCATTTGGGGACGAAGGGAGTATATACAATGGTAAAATTAAAAATAAATAATATTATACAAGTATATACATCATTGATCAAGAAAATTCTATTAGGACTCCAACCCAGAAGTATAAATCACAATATGTGATCGAAAAAGAGTACATAAATAATATCAAAAGTATAAATGTTGCAATATTTGTAAAACAAGATAATCGAAATTGTAAAACTTGTTTGGAAACGACCTGATAAACAAGAGAGTGTTAATATTATTAACAGATCAAGGGAGAAGTATTAATGAATTTTAAGAATTTGTGGACGAAGTATTCAGCTAGAATTTTTAGCATCTTATGGCGCTTAAATATCATACATTGCTCTTTCAATCGCCTTGTATATATGGGCAGTGGTCATACACTATTGTTTGTAATATTTGCTAAAATAAAGATTGGTTGTGATTGACAAGGTGTTTGTACTTTTGAATTTTGACATATAAGTTTGTGGCTTCAATCCAAGTGGAGCTTACAAGGTGAATGTGTGTGATGTTAGTCCCCTACCACAAATTATCTCATCGTTTTTTTCTTCATGATGATAAACACAAAAAGTTCACTAGATGTAATATGTATACACTTTGATTGTAACACTATATTTGTAGGATAGTACAATGTCTCGCCCCACCCCATTAACATCCCTAGTTAACATAGAACTTTGATAATAAAAATTACTCTTAATCTTTAATTTTCTATATACGATATACTCTAATCTTTCAGGATAAGTAGATTAATTAGTGGATTGGGTTTCATTATTACTACCTCAAGCACGAACTAGAATAGAGTTTGAGTGGGATTAAATGAACCATATCCATGAGAATGAGTAGTGGATGGGAATTGATTGAATATTATTTGGTTGTTGTTGTCACCCAATTTCTCTTAATCTTTGATCGGAGGATAATAATAACCCAAAATATAAGCCGATGATTTATAGCAAGAAATTTATACTCCCTTTACCTCAAAAAAAAAAATAATAATAAAAATAAAAATAAAAAAAATTTATACTCCCTCCGTCCTATAATTTTGTGTCTACATTCCTTTTTAGGTGTCCCAAAATGTTGTGCCTATTTGTTTCAAAAAAAAAGTTGTGCCTATTTCTAAAAATAGCATATAATTATTACTTTTTATTTTTCTGATACAAAATACTCTATATGCATATACCCAACAAATGATCACTTTTTATTTTTTCATACAATACTCTCTACTTTTTATTATTCGCATACAATATTCTCTATTTTTTTTTAATAGAATATTCTCCTACTTCCATTATTCTCCTTAATTATCGTATTTTTTTTAAAATATAAATGATATTATGGAACGAAAGGAGTATCATATATTTATGCGCCACTGTAGCACCTATATATCCTTTGATGGGAATTTATTGGGCGTACTAAATCCTTCTCATGGATGATAAAGAGAGGTAGTCTATTCATTATCATAGCATGCATGCTAGTAACAAGTCTAATTAACCCAAGTTTCAGAGTGTGGTCCAATTAGGTAACATTTCCTTGTATCACCAAAACAATTGAGTATCAAAACAACTGTATTGAGTAATCCAATCCAAATTCGATACTAACAATTTATTTATCACCTCTCTAAGATTTTTTTTTTCTTTTAAGTGAATCTGAATTGAAATCAGTTGATCCAAATTGAAAAACAAGTCTAAAAAAAAGGGTCTAATTAAGGGTATGTTTTCATACGTTGAAATTCAGTTCAGTTCAGGTCAGTTCAGCTCAGCTCAGTTCAGTTCAGCTCCTAATTTCCTTCTCTTATAAAATATTCAGTTCAGTTCAGTTCAGCTCAATTCAGCCAATGAGAACAGAATCCAACACTGAACTAGAAACAACCTAATTAGTTAATGAACTATCCAAACCAATGTACATGATATGATTAGTTACCTCAGAGATTGAATGAAACTACCCTCCACGTACAATAAGGTAAATGCAGTAAACTTTCATTAAAATAACAGTAGTCATACATTCATTGATTCATAGAATAACTGCACTGACAAAAATTATATAGACTGAGAATTCTAGACCATAATCTCTGAAAAATTCCAGTATCTCACATACATTTGTAAGCAAAATAGATGAATTGAAGAAGAAAAAGGAGACAGACAACCTAGGAAAAGTCACTGCTAATGCTAAACAAACGGCTGCTTCTTTTTCCCTAGGAGCTAACACTAACAGGCATATTCTTGTCATTTCACCCACAAACAGATATGACGTACCATGTATGATTAAAAACTATATCATATATTATAATCATATTTATAATTATAATAATTATAATAATATCATTGTTAAGCATGCTTTTAATTGCCGCCCTAATAAGCTAACCAAGGTAGAACACGTTGTTATTTGTTTATCAATTATTTGGTATTTTGTGCAGTCAAGCACGTCTCTTTTTGCATGTGGTTATCAGGAAGCACAAGAAAATGTGACACCAAAAATGGAGGAATCATTTTGGAGTTATTTATTTTATTTATTTATTTATGTGTACTCTTAGTCATAGTCTCATTTCATAATTCATATGAATGATATGATATGATTTGATTATAAAACTCTCCACTTATACTATATTATAGCAACAAAATTTGACAAACTTTTGTATAATTGTAAGGATTAAGTTCAACTTGGGCTCCAATTATATTGATTGTGTTGTTGAACCTCTTGAATCTATAATTGATTAATGTATGTCATGTATGTATTGGGATGGAGTAGTCAAAATGATCTCATCTTTTCTACAAGTGGCAAACGATATACAAGTATTTGTTTACTCGCTCCTGATCCTTTCCATTTATGTTACACTCTCTGTTTTTGTTTTCTCGATGGACGTAATCTTTGATTGAGATGAGTCGGTTTGTGAAAGATGTTGAATCCATGAACAAATTTATATATGAGTGAAACTGTTTTTCCACATATTGAAAGAGTGTAAAAAGTAAAAGTGAGTATTGAGATGTGTATCTCACGTTGAGAAGAGATGTTGCATTTACTCTATAAGGTTAAAGGCTACTCGCTTCATTGCCATATGATTTTAAAATAGAACCTCTTTAAACTTATGAAGTTGGCAATTGTGACGGGTGTGGATCATGGCCATTCAACATGGTATCAGAGCCCGAGTTAGGTTTAGTTGTGATTTGGGTCAATATTATGGACAACTTAATAACAAAAAAAGTGTTAAGTCCATGAACAAACCCACATGTGAGTGAAACAATTGTCTCACTTAAGATAGTGTAAAAAAAAATAAGTATCGGGATATACCCCACATTATAGAAGAGAAGAAGTTATGTTTGGGTTGAATAATCCCAACTTTACCTCATTCACTGAAAATAATCACAACTTTTGATTTTTTTTTTTTAAAAAATAATAACCCTAACTCAGTAACCGGTGAATTTGGTATTAGTCCCAAGTGACTAGTAACCTTATATAAAGGTTTTTTTAAAAATTATTTAACGTACACATGTCACCACGTGAATGGTCAAAAAAATTTAAAATAAAATTAAAACAAACTAAAAAAAAAAAAATTTCTAACTTAATATTATTTTATTTTACCAATCACGTGTTGACACGTTTCCGATAACTTATTATAACAAGTTAAATGACCGATTGGGACCGCTAGAAGCAAATTCATGTTAAATTTTGGGTTTTTAAAAATAATCAAATGTCGAGATCAATTTCTTTAGTTGATACATTTCTATTATCACGCGAATTGTCAACGCATGTTTTTAACGTTTAATAACTTCAATTATCAACATTGTAAAATTATAAAAAGTAGATAAAGATGATTCAAACAAAATCACACACATATATACATGATTATATTTTATCGTATCTATAAATCACAAAAGCGAGTCAAAGTGTAGTGTGTGAATAATGTAAAAGTCAAGCGGTGTAAACTAAAAAAGGAGGAAGTAGTTGATATTTGATACTTAATTGATAGTTACTCTATTGTGTAAGTTGATCAAAAGTAGAATAAATTCAAGGAAATTTTAGAAAATAACACCACAAAAAAACATAAATTTTGATTATAACACCACCAAAAAACCAAAAAATTTGATTTCACCACCACTTTCTAACACCATCCAAAAAACCGTTAGTGAGCCCCACAAAGTACACGTGTCAGATATATATTGGATTAAAAAAAGGAAAAATAAAAAAAAACAAAAAAAAAAATGAAAAACCCTAAAATCCAAACCCAGCCACCGTACTCACCACCGGCGTCGGTTTCTCCTGCCCACCGCCGCTACTGGTTCGCCCAGTCGACCACCCTCGACCCCCGACCACCTGAACGACGCACCTCCCTAACCCTTAAACGTCGTACCCAGCTTGGCCTCACCCACAACTCCGATTTAATTCGAAATCTGGAAACGGGTTAGGGTTCAGATGAGGGTGGTTTTCGACGACGGTTTTGGGTAAGAGAGAGGATAATCGGCGACGATGATGGTGTGGGAGAGGATTTCGGCGACGTGGGTGGTTTTCGGGTTGTGTGGGAGTTGATTTCGTCAATGCCGGTGGTTTTTGGGTTGGTGCGGGTGAGAATTTCGGCGACGTGGGTGGTTTTCGAAGAGGGGGAAGGCAAAATACGGCAGCGTGGGTGGTTTCGCCGGTTTTGGTGGAGGCAAATGGGTGCCGGCGACCTGGGTTACGGTGTCGGCGGCTGAGGTAAGGTGGCGCCGGTGGTGGAGCTAGCTGTGTTAGGGATTTTCTTTTTTTTTTTTATTATTATTTTTTTTTCTTTTTATTAATTTAATTTTTTTAAATCTATAGGCTATTGACACGTGTCAAATTATGGCCCCACTAACGGATTTCATCCAAGAATGTGGTGAAATCAAATTTGTGAGTTTTTTTGTGGTGTTATAAGCAAAATTTTAAATTTTGTGGTGTTATAATCAAAATTTGTGTTTTTTTTGTGGTGTTATTTTCTAAAATTTCCTAAATTCAATTTAACTATTAATTTGAGCAAACTTGTTATAAGGTGGTAAATTTGACCAACTTAAAGGTAGAAGAGTCAAATCCCCCTATTTACCACAAATATCTCTCATAAAAAAAAATTAATTAATTAATTAAAAATAAATAATAATAATAATAATAATAATAATAATAATAATAAAACACATATTGCTAGTTTTATTCAAAAATAGCTCTTTCAGATTCAAATCCTTCATCTTAACCAAATATGCTCATTAAATCGAGGTTCATTTCAATCTTTTGCTTCAAACCTCTCCTATCCAAATACCCCCTTAAATTAAAGGGAGTATTGTACTACTCATTTTATGCTCTCCTTAATATGAAACGAATCTAATAAGACGCTTATTGAAATAATTTTTTTAATATACAATTTCTTATATATACATAATGCTCAGTTAAATTTTGATAAGATCATATGAAACAATAATTTAACAATAATAATAATAATAATAATAATAATAATAATCTCTCGTATAAAGTATTAAAGGAACTTATATCAAGTGAAGAGAATAATTCTTAAGCTGATTGTACCCCTAAAAAAAAGTCGCACATAAAAGAAGGTAGAGTGATTATAAGTGGAGTAACAAGTGTCCAAAAGTAAGCAAGTGTGCAAATGGGACTTTTTAAATATGAAGATCCTAAGAGGATGAAAGTGTAACAATTCAAAAATAAAGAAAAAGACATAATTTTCTAAAACAGAAAGGAATGAATGTACAATTGTGGAAAACAAAGAGTGTTAAGTTTTTTTTTTTTTTTTTTTTTTTTTTTGAAATAACAAAAGAGTGTTAAGTTATTGATGATAGAAGTCTAATTACTATGGAGTAGATAATTCAAGTATTTAGTAGCAAATACATACAATTCGTCAAAGAAGTAACAAAGTGAAAATACAATAGTTAACCCGGCACAAACAAATGTCAAACAATATTTAAGCTAATTTTACAAAGTGAAGATTTGGAGGAATTTTAGTAACAACGACTTGACTTAACAACATGATTATATTCTCAGTCACTCTATTAACCTAAGCAAGATGCTAATATAAAGAACATTTCCAGTTCAATGAAAGAATTTGTTTGATAAACATCTTATTGAGGTAAAATTAATGAGAGTACACACACTTACTAAAAAGTGATTATTCCATTTATAGAACAAAAGAAAAACCCAAAAAGAATACAATTAAATTTTAGAAGGAATTAATAACAAGGCAATAGCACGTGACACAAACTTGTACAAAGTATACTTTTCCAACCTTGTTCAATAGAATTTTCTCCTTTCTTTTTTTCTCTCTCTCTCTCTCTCTCTTTATATAAATGGTATGTAGCATTCAGTGCTATCACTGCTTTAACTGAGCTCAATCACCACCCCCAAATCTCAACCCCACCCTTAAAAAAAAAAAAAGAAAAAAAAAATGAAAAAAGAAATTTTAGGGGATGATATTCTTAATAATTGTGATAATAATAACATACAAGATCAAGAAAGTGAAGAACTAAGAAGAGGGCCTTGGACACTTGAAGAAGATAATTTGCTCATCCATTATGTTGCATGTCACGGTGAAGGTCGATGGAATTTATTGGCTAAATCAGCAGGTAATATACAAAACACTATCATTTTTCGACGGGATTTGATTTTAGGTCTTGAGTATTGCTGCTAGTGTATAATACTAAACTAGCGTAGTTGATAAAATAACTCCTTAAGTTGTTTTTGATTAATTTTAATACAAAGAGGTAAAAGCATAAATATTATGTTAAATCACTTATTTATCATAGTGTAATTTTTTCATGCATTTCTAAAACAACAGTTGTGTTAATTTAGGAAATTTGTTAACTGTTTATTTGCAAATTTAAAGGCTGCAAAAATATTACGGTATTACCCGTGATTGCATTTGTATGTTTATTTTTAAAAAAAATTTAATTTTTTTTTTTTAAGATTGTATGTTTATTAATTAGTAGTAATGAATTAATTAGAATATTCATTTTGTAATTGCAGGGTTGAAAAGAACCGGAAAAAGCTGTAGATTAAGATGGCTTAATTACTTGAAACCGGACATTAAGCGCGGTAATCTTAGTACACAAGAACAACTTTTGATCCTTGAACTTCACTCCAAATGGGGTAACAGGTAAGCTTTTTTCTTCAAGCATTGAATTGAAAATCAAATAAAGTTCCATATTACTCTGTTTTTTTTTTGTTTTTTTTTTTTTTATTACTCATAACGACATGCATTGGAGTTTTGGCTCACAAGATGATTAAAGGCACTAATTAATATGCTCGGATGTGTAATTAGGCCCTAATTATGACTTCCTAATCCCCTTCAGTTTGCTTTGTGGGAAAGAGTAACTAATAAATTATAAACGCTATAATGAAGAAAGTGTTCCAATTATTTGAACTTCATTATACTTATCAATCTTAACTATTAGATGTCATCTAGTTTCCTTGTTAAAATAATGGTCAATAGTGGTCCATTTAGGATTAAATTTCGTCTGCATTATTGACTTTTTGTCAAACTTATCATTGATAATAATAAAATAATATAATTGTACTTTGCTATAATAGCTTTCTAGCTTAGCTAGGTTAAAGGATAATCGTACATTGTTGCATTTTAGTTTTTAATACTAATTAATGAAATCACTTTGTTAAAACACTAATGAATTAGACTACTGATCTCACATGTCATTTGTTAGTTTAATTAGTTAAAACTTTGTTAACCCTATTTATGGCACTTAAATAAAGTGTACGTAGCAATATATGCATCATATATATTTAAATAGTGTAACTCACTCACACCTAGGAATATGTAAAACAGTATACCGATGTGAAGATACCAACTCAACCGAAAGTTAGTTTATTCCTCATATCTTGTGACTTGGGTTGCATGTCTATACCTCCTTCTTCCCGCTAAAATTGTTCCATAACCCTTAGTTTTCTTTTTTAAGATTTGATTCACTTAAAAGCATGCACTTTTTGTGCTGTTGCACATGGGTTGTAAATGGGGGAAAATATGTCATTAAGGAATGGACAAACTCAATAGAGCGAACTCAACAAGGCAAGCTTAATGAGATAGAGGGAGTATGAAGTACAAAGTATTCTTTTGATGGGTAAAATGTCTTAGCCATAATCATGATAATAACATATGCTATGTACATATCTTGCATTCAATTTAATCATATTTCTTTAATTTCCATGATGAGCCATTAAGACGTTTTCCTTTCGAAAAGTTTCGACAATTACTTGTAACATTTCGGCAACTAAAGAAAAAGCTTTGATGGTTATTGCTTTTACACCAAAAATGTACTTAAGTACTTAAAAACCTATATCGGGTGACCAAGACATTAAGTGGTCCAAATTCTTGACTTTTTTTATTTTATTTTAAATTTCATAGAGTTTTTAGTCTTGAAATGTACACAATCTTAACATATTGCTAAATTATCGTTAATTTGAGGATTATTTCTTGATAGATGGTCAAAAATAGCAGCACACCTACCAGGAAGAACAGATAACGAGATCAAAAACTATTGGCGAACGAGGGTGCAAAAACAGGCTAGACATCTCAATATGGAATCTAATAGCCAAAGTTTCATAGATGCAATTAGGTGTTTTTACATGCCTAGATTGGTGCAGAAAATGGAGCAGAATTCGACTGAACATACAACTCCGAATAATGCTGATCAATGTGATCAAGTCGCGGCTTCTTCACACATTGTACCATCATCAACAACCAAATTAGAGGACATCAACTTTGATAGCACTAAAGATACTTCAAGTTCAAACACCAGCCTATCAAGTGTCCCGGAATTTCAAGACCAACCAACTAATAGTAAAGGCAGCTCCTCTGTTGTACTAGATGATATTCATTGTGTGAATAGCTGTAACTATGACATGGACTTGGGTTCCATGTCAGCATCCGATATTCCGTTCTCCGGCTGCCACATGGATGGAAACGATTGGCTCGATAATGATATGGCAGGGGATGGCATGTGGGATTTGGATGAGTTGTGGCAGTTTAGGAAGTACGAAAAAGATGTGGGCATCTAAACATGAAAGAAATGGGCCCTTTTTCAAAAATGAATCATATCCAGCCCCCTTTTTTTTGACATAGGCTTCTGATAAGTATCTACTCCGTATTATGTACCCAGCTAAAAGTATATATTCGTGTTTTTATTTGTACGTAATATTTTATGTTTCTTTTAGGTAAGATACCCCTAAAGTAAGCTGGGTGAGAATCCATCCTCGGCCTTCCACTTTTCAACAGAACTAATACGAAGTATGTATGTAATAAGTAAATAGTAATGTATATATGATGTAATGTAATGTTGTTTTAGTTGTAGGTGCAGAAATAATCCATTTTTAGCGTGGTAAATTCTGTACCAAAAAAAGTGTTGATTAATAATAAGTAAAAAATAAGTATAATACTCGTACATCTTTTTCTGTTGTACTGTTTGTGATGACTTTGAGAGCATTATCAACAGCATAATGAAATGAAATGCAAATTGACCACATTGTAAGTAGAAGATCAAAGGAGTAGTCAGTTGATAGGAGTCATGACTAGATGATAATGACATACTTTGATAAATAAAAGGGTATGGGTGAATGGGTCAATGGTACAATTATTGAATCATAAGAAAATGACATTTTACTGGCTGATTTAATCAGAGAAGAGGTAGGGGGGGGGGGGGCCTTTTTAATATTCACATTGCAAGATAACCATAAATATGAATGGTTCTTTTCTATACTGTAAGAATGGCCAAACAACCTAAAAAGCCCAACATAATTGGTTTATATGATATTTTATCTATTCTTTATTGACATAATAATAATTATACTTGTACATTGCTCTCCCTCTATTTTCTTGTATTCTAGTCGTTATCTCTTTTAACCTTATGAAATCGTTGCACATAACCTGTAACAGAGGTAGTAGAGTAGTAAAAATGTTTTCCCCCAAAAAACTAATTTATATACGGAGTATGTAGTAAGAGATTTTTTTTCAATGTGCAAATAAATGTCAAATAATGGTTACACTTTATATTACCCTTCCTCCTCTTTATTTTGCTTCCATTGCATTTCCTTTTCAATATTATTAACTATTAAGTGCATTTATTTCTTGGTGATTGGTTTTGTTCCTATTCCCCCGCCCTAATTATTTACCCAAAAGTCATTTTATTACTTTGCACAGAGTAATATTTGGTTGGAATGAGTTGAGAAAAAATAAAAGTAGTGGGGCTAAATGTATCGTTCTTCTTTTGCTTTAGAATAATTGACATGGTTTGACATTTTACATTATTATAATACTAAATTTAATTTTTTTTTTTACTACTAATATAATTTAAAAACATATATTAAAATGCTTTTAAATAGGTTAATATATAGTGTTATACTACTTTTTTAATACAACCTCCATTTTCTCCCTCTTTTTCTTAACAACATGCAAAAAGCAATGATTAAGTTACAATGAAACAAAAGGAGTACATATAAATCAGTGAAAGTGATTGAGTTTAATAGGTCGATGTACATAATGGATAAATGGTAGAGGTTTGATGATCATTGCTAACGGGTGAACGAAGAGTGAAAGAAAAGTACCTTTTTTTTTTTTTAGAAAATGAAAGAAAAGTACATAGGTATTGACTATTGAGTAAGTTGAAATTGTCAATATATTAATGAATTTTGTGAGGAGCATAAGGTGACTCGTGCTCTACTGCTCTAGCTGCCGTCTCCCCCTTTCCCACCATTTTTCTAAAAATTTAAATTTTTAATAGAAAAAAAAAAAATTAAAGTTCATTTTGGTCACTTTGATATTATTAACTCCTACATTGTTGTTTAAAAAAATACTCCAATCCAGATATACTGTTAGAGATATAATATCATTAGTTTCAGAAAATATATGCGTGATAAGAGGTTTTTCAGTGCGGCAAGCTGCATGGTGCGGCAGGGGTTACTTACTTACTTATAGGGTGTTACTTGTATTTTAGAGTTATATGTAATTTGGGATTACTTATATAGGTTACTTGTAGGGGGTTACTTATAGGGTGTTACTTGTATTATGAGGTTACTTGTATGGGTTACTTATATCGTGGGGTTACTTGTATTCTGAGTAACTCCTACAAGTAACTCCAGACCAAAACCCCATACCAAACTAGTAACACCCTATAAAGTAACCCCTGACCAAAACCAGTAACACCCGTACAAGTAACCCAAAATACCAATAACACCTGCAACCCTGATAAAACCAGTAACACCTACAAGTAACCCCTTACCAAAATCAATAACACTAATACAACTAACCCCTGAATACAAGTAACACCTACAAGTAACCCCTGACAAAACCAGTAACATCTTACAAGTAACCTCTGACGTACCATGTGGCCAACCGCATACAAAAAATTGTAATGTGCGATATATTTTCCATATTAATCTTATAAGCAGAATAGTAAATTTAAGGTTTATTTTATGAGGTTTATTTTATGTTAAGATATTATTTAGAATACATATCTAAAGATTTATGGTTAGGCTAGTATATCTTTTAGGATATTATTTCCAATCTTTCTATTCTATATTCTCTCTGTTTTATCAGATACCCTAAATTGTAATTTACTAATAAGATAAGTTTTAACATGATTTAATTATTTCATATAATTTAATATGCAATGTGAATATTCAGTGCTTAGTCTACGAAAAAATCTTGTATTTATCTTTATGCATCATAGAGGGAATAGTTATTATACATTTATACTCTTGTAAAGTTGTAATACAAACATACTAGTTAAATTTAGGGTCTGTTCTCATTGAATGAAATGAGTTAAATTGAACTGAACTTATTAGAGTTGAATTGAAATGAATATTTTATGAGAGAAGGAAAATTAGGAACTGAATTGAACTGGACTTATTAGAACTGAACTGAAATGGAAATAATCTGATGACAACAGGCCCTTAATTAAATGATTTTCCATTCTTTTGATTTTATTAATTTGATGAAGCTTGAATATAGTTTTCTATTTGAACTTGTGTACTTGCATTAACTTTCTATGAAACAGCCTCTTAGAGTCTTAGCTTCCATTGTCAAAGAAAAAACTTCCGTATGTCGCGGCCATATAGGATGCTTATTTGTTTTGATAGCAAGATTAGATATTGAAATGACTTTTTTTATTTGTTAGGTGAAGAAGAGTCAACATATTTTCAATAAGACTGACTAAAAGTATTCTAAATTCAAAATTGGTCTAATTAGAACTTTAGAAGTAGAAAGAAGAAACATACAGACCCGAGGAAAGAACATTCTTGTCTTATAATATTGGCATATGGCCTAATGGTAAAGAAAAAACTCTCAAAACTTTAAAGAGGTTCAAAGTCCGCCATGAAAACCTTAGAATGGGGATTCCCTTACTCTTACCTCTAAAGCGTCATGAAAAACCACCCAATTGATGATATGGTGCTTGTTCTCTAGCTTACATGTTTGTAATTATAAAAAAAAACGATGTTTGATTAAGATATGGTGCTTGTGTAATTGTGTCATTGTGTGACATATATGTACATGAAGTAAGCACTGAACAACTAGCTTAACTTTTAATAACTAATATTATCAAATCTATACTAATCTTTATTGATTCCAAAACTGAGATGACTAATGCATAGAAATAGAAGACTTTACAAATTTGCATTGCAACTAGTTCAAAACAACATTCTTAAAGTTGGCAATATAAAACGGATGAGAACATTAGTACTAGTACTCTATGAATCTGATACTATCAAATGTCAATTTAATTTTGATCCACATGACCTTATGTTGTGTAATCAAGGTTCACACTTGGTGCCAGATATTTGCACCAAATAAATAAAGTACAATATGAAGATATATCTTAATCGGTACTATAAGTACTGTTTATATATTATAAATTTTTCCTAAGGCTTGAACATGCGACCTCAAATTTCAACAATAAAACCTTATTTAATGAGGTATGTCATATTACATGTTCTTTTTTCCAAAATAATTGTTAAATTAAAAAAGATTTGTTATAGTAAAATGATTCACCCATAATTTCATCATGCTATCATCCACAATAAATAATCCCTAATTGGTGTTCATGTTAGCTTGAGTAAATTCTATAAGTAATCTTAGATTTTGATACCTAACCAAAAGTCTTGGAAAAATTAGAGATAAAATCCTCCTTCACTTAAACTAAATTTAATACTTTAAGTAGAATTAAGGGAATGTTTGGATAGAGAAAGTGGAAGGAAAAGAAAGGGATAGAAGGGAAGGAGGGAATAATGAAGAAATTTTCCAATCTCTCCATTTAAAAAAGATCAATTTCTTACCTATTTGGCTATTCCCCCCTTCCCCCCTTTTGTTTTCCTCTCAATTATTATCCAAATAAAAGATTATTCATCTTTTTATTTTTCCTTTCCTTTATTTTCCTCTATTTTCTTTAATCCAAACAAAGTGTAAAGTTAATACTCCATAATTGATTGAAGGATTGTTGGGTGTGACGATAGTAAATTGACTACTTTGAGTTATCTATAACTGTCTATATATTTATATTGATACAATAATAATAAATGCATTAAAACTTTTTCTAATATAGAAATAGAAAATTGTCAATTCTTTCTTGATGATCAAAGTATAGTCATTGTTCATTGGATGTCACATAAAATAATATAAAAATAAAAAATAATAATAATAATAATAATAATAATAATAATAATAATAATAATAATAATAATAATAATAGCGTGAATCGTCTGAATTCTTGAGATCGTACAAGTCACAATTAAGACTGATTGATCGATGTCTCTAGTTGAAAGAGTTCTCAGCCATACGGACCCTATTACTGTACTTTCTTTACCACCGCCCCCTGCCCATTTATAAAGGTGGCTAGTACAAGAATGGTCCTATATTGCCAATACTTTTAGGTTGGACTATCAAATATTCTCACATAATTAAAGGATGACAATTAAATCGTTATGATTCTTCTAACAGATTTAAATTAGTCCATGTTCATGTTAATTTTGAAATTGGATTGTATTGTTTTAAAGGGCTACATTGATCATAATTTATTATGATTAATAGTTATATTAAAAGACATGTTGTCAGGTTAGTTTAGGATTTGGGGTAGAATTCAAATGCCGTGTTGGATAATTTGGAATGGATTGATTTTACTAGGTCTAAACATAATCTATTCTTATAAAAGCATTCAAAGTTGACAAATACATTGGAATTTCTTCATGGAATACCATTTTGAACTACAAAACAACAATAAGTAGAGATATTAAAAAAATGTTGACAAGTAAAGATGTGAGAGAAAAAATATATATATATATATACTTAGTGATAAAAAAAAAAAGTAATAGTGAGTTTGAGTGGAGTCTATGAGTAAAAAGAGAACTAATATTGTCGCAAAAGAAAAATGTAATACTTAATTAAATTATTATTTTTTTTTTAAAGAAAAGACCAGTCCCTGATTTCATACAAAACATCCATATTAAGAAATTGACTGCAACAAAGTGAGAAAGAATTTATTTTCAAAAAAAAAAAAAAAAAGTGAGAAAGAAATAAATTTGGTTTTTATCATACACATGGTACTGTTTCTCAATCACAATTGACACAAACGCTTGACAAAAAACAAGATTGTATATAAGCATTTACAAGAATAAGTAACCAATATCCAATATTTTAAGCATAATTTGGACTACCTGTTTCTCAATCACAATTGACACAAACGCTGCCAATGGGTAAAGCTCTTCCAACGATAAAATGTCAGGTTCAGGCATCAATGATGCCATGGTATGATTGAAAGTTCAGGTTAATCCTATGAGAAAGATGTTTCTTACTCCTCTTATTTTTCAAGGTAATACCTCTACCCTCGCAGTCTTTTAGGTATAGTATATGCAAACCAAACACTAAATGTAAGGGGAGAAAGATAAGAGATCCTAAACCTCAAGTGACTACAGTTCAAGGACGCTGATTACAAGGTGAATCCCCAACCAACTATATAAAACCTTTCCTACGGACTTACGTAGTAGTATGTACGCTTCTTCCTTGGGAGTACAACAGTTCTTGAACTGACTCAAAAACACAAATTTTCATCAAATATGCCTTTTAACCACATCCGGAAAAATGGCAGGGATTGAAAGTTTTTTCTCATTTGATCTAGAAGTTGGAGCAAATGCATTAGATTAATTCCAAGTACACTAATAGAAATGTTTCCTGCAGTTTCTCTAAGACATCTAGTAATTCAAATTCCTATTATTTTGCATGTTTTTTTTCCCTAAAATGATTGAAGCTTTCGGCCAAATCCAGAAAATAGTATTAATATTGTCTCGTGTATAATTATATATGCATCCCATGATCAACAAGAAGGGTAAGCAGGTAGGCATGTAAGAAGTTTTCTTTCATATGAAACTTTTGTTTTGAGAGACCATGTGGGGTGTTACGAAGACTGCTACAGCATCCACATTCGAAATCATCACCACAGAAGTCCCTTTCTGCATTGCTTTTAGCAGTTTCACACTCAATCAACATGGCAATAGGAATAGCCTTGGTTGGCGTTTGGGTCCAATTTAATAAATAAAATAGCCACAATTTCCCAATGATGGACCTCATTATAGTCATCACAAGCCTAATATCTCTAACAAAATTATTTTTTAAAAAAATACGAAGTATAAATAAATAGACAAGTACGATAAATAAAATACTCGTAAAAGTTGACAAGCTTTATTAGTAAGGAGTAAGATCTTTCATTAAACTTAGATTAACCAAATAAAGAATCAGAGGTTTTCTATATGTCAACAACTCCACTCCAAAACAGCCTTTGTTTTGAAAGAGAAGATTGATCAACTGGCACCTTAATTTTATACAGAGAAGGTTTCTAAGTGTAATTGGCCCCTATTTAACCTTATCCCCCATCTCCCTCCAATTTTACAGATAATCCAACACACAATGACAATTTCGCACCGTGCTGTGTGGAGATACAAATCAGGAATCACTAAACGACAGCATTGACACTATTTTAGCTACGATTCTCCCCTCTCTTTAACATTTCAACTCATACAAAATTTTGTACAAGCTAAGTATTTAAATTTACCAGAAGTTCAAGATGACAAGACCTGAAGGCTACTTACCACCCTTGACGTAGCTGTCCCTTAATGTGACTGTCCGGTTGAACACCAATTTCTCTGCTGTGGAGTCCTTGTCAACAGCAAAATAGCCTGAAACCAAAGATAAAATTTAACAAATTTTAAACAAAACTATTGACAATTGTCAACATTTATAGGAAGTTTATTGAGCTACAAAGAGTCCATTTTGTAGTGATGATCTACTTCTGTATTTCTAACTTGCAACATACCCCATTGGCACGTATTGTAAGATATAGATTTGAGAAGGTAACAGATAATTAAAAATAACCTAACCTTAATAGCTGAACTCTTTCAGGCTCATTTTTAATTATTTTATCAATTTACCTTCTCTAATCTCTCTTTTGAAGTTTTGATGTGTGTACCAAGAGGGTATGTTGCAAGTGATGATAAAAAAAAACCGAGGAATTATAATGTAAAATAACAAAAGTACAGATAAGGACATAACTGGCAGGGGAAAATCTAACTTTGGCCCCGTTCCATTCAATTTATTTTGACTTATTTGAACAAAATAAGCTCAAAATTTTATGTAGGTCAGAAAATATAGTTCACAAATAAGTTCAACTAAAATGAAAATAAGTTAAGCCAAATAGATTGTACCCTTCGTCAATGAATGACTTGCCAAGAATTGATGAATGTTCCAATTACAGGCAATAGGTATAACAGGCAGACATAAAAGTGCTATAAATATGATTGCAAAATGTAAATATGTAATGCATATCCAGGAATTATATGTAGAATAGACCTTGCAATTATATTAACCATTACTTAGAAGTGGACCAGTCAGACGTACCGAGACGTTCAAATTGAAATCTGTCACCAAGTACTGCATTTCGAAGAATGGAAACTGCATATGCCTCAGGTATGACAATTTTGGAGTTGGAATTCAAGTCACCAAGCCAGTCATCAAGTTCAGCAGGATTCTATAAAATCGGAGATTAGTTCATGAAAAGAGGCAATGAATAGTTGAATACAGCTAGACAAGAAATCACCTACCTCAGAAAGGAATAATCTGTCAAACAGTCTAACTTCAACTTTCAGAGGATCGACGCCTGGAGAAGGCTCAGCAACCCAATGAAGGACACCCTAAGAATTCAAGCAATAACCAATCAGCTCATTTCTAGCAACGAATTAAAAGAATGTCACTCGCACTGGGAGATGATAACAACAAAGCATCTAGCTACATCTTTCTATATAATATTAAAATTTCAAAAAAAAAAACCAAGATCGTTGAACTGCTCAAAAAACCTCCAATAGATCAGAAATATTGGTAAAAACTAACTTTTCCAACAGCTGGTAATGCAATGACAACATCAAGTCCTTCACAAACCTAATTTTTATTCTAATTCTGCTTGAACGTCTTAATTCCATAAATGGGGTCCGGCTATATGAACCATCTTAGTACTATTCTCAATCATTGTGGCTCATGTTAAGCAATGTGACGAATTAAAAGAATGTCACTTGCACTGGGAGATGATAACAACAAAGCATCTAGCTCATCTTTCTATATAATATTAATATTTCAAAAAACAAAACCAAGATCGTTGAACTGCTCAAAAAACCTCCAGTAGATCAGAAATATTGGTAAAAACTTATCTAACAGCTGGTAATGCAATGACAACATCAAGTCCTTCACAAACCTAATTTTTATTCTAATTCTGCTTGAACGTCTTAATTCCATAAATAGGATCCGGCTATATGAACCATCTTAGTACTATTCTCAATCATTGTGGCTCATGTTAAGCAATGTGACAGTTTTACTCTGGCTGTCACTGACCTACCATAACAAAAACCTCTGCATTATGCTCTTTAAATCTTAAATAACATTAAGCATGTCAAACTTGCATATTCTTCTAAGCTACTAGAGCAAGGCTGAGAGGAAAGTAGAATTTGTATGAACTTTTGTAAGAACAGTCCCATGCCCATAAACTTCATTCCCAAACATTAATTTATCTCAAGGTGTAATAGAATTTTATGAGGATAATGTGATACTTGGAGCGAACAAGCATTAATTATTGACATTTGACATAGGAATCCCCTTGCAAAATTGCATTTGAACCCCTTACCATTATCACCGATTAATCATTCACTTGGACCAAATTAAAGTGTTGTTCTCTTCAACCAGATAAAACCATATTTCAAATGATGATCCAGAGCAACCTCTAAAAAAGTGAACCTCCCTTTTTGTTCCGAGTTTATTGCTGCCTAAATGTCATAATCAAGTAACAAACTAACAATTAGCATGGTGAAAAAACTCAACCGCAACCTATCGTATCGGCCTAGTTGTACCAGCACCGATACTTTCAGCACTGTGCCACTTTTTAAAATAGACCAAGATTTAGGCCGAGTCAACCGATAAGCCAATTTTGGCGCTACCACTATCATACCTAGCTTTTTAGACAATTATTCAACTTTTCTCAACTCTTTACTCCAATAACGGCTTTAAACCTTTAATATATTCAAGAATTTACCAGACTTTTGTAACTATTATGCTAGTATTGTTTCTAGAATCATGATTTTTAAGAACGAATTGAATTCTAAAAAGGAACCACATTCATGTTGCAACATTCGCAATCCGATGCACGATATCTGATACCAAGATAACGTGAGCGTCACTGCGATCACAACCGTTACCGCATTTTTAAAAAATGGCAGTGACATATAATGAGTGAGAAAATAACCTTTGGCTTCGTTTTCTTCTCAGGGTCATACTCTGCCCGAATTTCGACTACTGTCTCATTGTCTGGGCCAAAGATCACATCAGTGCATTTAATGGGATATCCGTACCTGTATTTATACATGTGTGATGAGATATTTACCCAATTATGTAGAGAAATTAATCAAAGTTCCTCCATATCCATACCTCAATAAGACAGACTTTCCAGGAGCCAGACCATAATAATCTTTTGAGTCTTTCATCCGAAAATCAGAACTTTCAATGTAAACCACATTGGAAAAAGGAACCTGTACATGAACTACTTCAGGCCAAACCCAACAATAAGATACAAGTACGAAAGAAAATTATAAATAGGAAGGCCATATTAGGTGGTTCCATTTAAATGCATTACATAGCATCCCTTTTTTCATCTGAAAAATTTCAATGCTAAATTGCTGACCTTGTACAGAGCTGAGTTGTCATTGGTTTGAGCATCTGGCCACTTCTTTGCGTCAAGTTCAATTACTTTACCAGCTTCTAAATTGGTGATGACAACCTAAAACAAAAGGCCGATAAGACACAAGGAGGTATATATCCATCATATGAAAGAGATAAAAAGAAATACAAACCTTTAGGGGATGTAGGACAACCAATGTGCGAGCAGCTATTTTATTAAGCTCCTCTCGTATATGATACTCAAAGCGATCTACACGGATCAAACTATTATCACTGCAAGTAGGAAAATCTAAAATGTTAGGAGTTGCACATAAGATACGTACAATCCATTATCCATGTTACTTAAGAGTTAAGACTTGAGTATGAGCGTCGTTACAGGTAAATATCAGAGAGCCTGAATCGACTTGCCTAAATAATACAGACACATGCACTGTTCTTAGTATGGACATGGATGTGAAGACACATTTTTTGAAAATTTGTAACATAATTTCTGAAAAGATTTATCTAAATTTTAGCTGTTGAGAAGAGATAGGAAGTGAGACGTTTCTCAATTGTTGTCTGGATTTTAGATCAGCTCCTAGAAGATTGAGCTCATCTTAATCTATTATCAATGCCCTCCAATCCTCTGTCCCATCTTAATTAAGGTTCAAATTTTAAAGCAGTAAAAAGTGTCAATTACAAGGTAAAGTGTCAGATACGGATTCATACCCACACCCTTGTTGTGTTATGTTGATATGAGCGTGGCAGCCAAACTTCCATGTAAAAGTAACACGGCATGCAATACATAAAATTTAGGAAAATTTGTCTAGAAGGGACATTATCTTCACTTATTTGTCTAGAAGGACCTTATATATTTTAAGTGGTCTAAAAGGACCTTATAAGTTTGTTTTGTTGTTTGGAGGGACCTTGACGTCATTCTCCAACGTTGACCCTCGCGCGTGATTGTCACGTGACTTGCAAAAATGAGCCTTCCTTTTTTTTCCTCGTTTCCCTCCGATTCCTCCTCTCTCCTCTAATCCCCAATTTCTTTCTCTCTCCTCTGCTTATCCTCAATTTTTGTTCTCAATTTCGCCATACTTTTTTCTATATTGCTCAATTTTCCAATTATTTGCTAAAATTTTTCCAAGTATAGCAATGTTAATCTGTTGTTCAGCGTGTTTTTCATTGAAACTGTTAACCTATTTTCTGTATCAATCGTTCTATGGCTTGAATTTAATCGATTATGAAATTTAGGGCTCTGAAGGCTAAATTAATTTCAAAATTCGTTTCTGAAGTGAAATTTAAAAAGTAGAGATCAAATGTGCTTTCAGTTGAAATAATTGGAGTTGAATTGTGATTTTGATTCAGCATTGAGAACTTTTGGTATTTTCCTTCATAGTAATAATTTAACGCCAAAATAGCTGTCAACAGAATGCTCTAAATTTAATGTTGATAGTCGTTGAATTATATTTCGTATAATATAAGCATATTAAATATACGGAGTACTCGGTTTGCCATTCATATTAAGCTAAGTTTAGAATAATTGGGGATTAGAGGAGAGAGAAGGAAATTTAGAGGAGAGAGAAAGAAATTGAGGATTAGAGGAGAGAGGAGAAATTGGAGGGATAAGTGGAAAAAAAAGGGGGGAGGGTCATTTTTTTAAGTCACGTGCAAGGTCAACGCCGGATAAAAAAGACAATGGGCGGATTCCAACATCAAGGTCCCTCCAAACAACAAAGCAAACTTATAAGGTTCTTTTAGACCACTTTAAATTTATAAGGTGCTTCCAGACAAAGCTATAAATATCTATACTAATATATTAAAAGGCGTTCCTAAAAACGTCTCTACGTCATGTGGATCCCTTCACTACGCCACGTCACTCACTCGACTCCTTATTATGCCACGTCATCCACAACAATACTTCACGTTGCCTCAACTATATTGGAAAAATGCTAAATTAGAGAGGAAATAGAATAGCTTGTATTGCTCGATTATTATTCATCAATAGATTGAGTATTTATACAAAACCTAAGCTAATAAGATAGGAAACAATCTTCCCTAAAAGATATACTAGTCTAACCATAAACCCTAAAGATATATTTTCAAAATAATAACATTAATATCCTAAATATATTATTCTCTCAATGATATCTACGGAAAATATATCACACATATATTTTCCGATATCCCATATCTCTAACAAAAAAAATATATGGATGACAAGGTTCGAACTCTTGTCCTCTATGAAGAAAGATTATTGTTTAACCATTTAGGCTAATAATCATTTATGCTTTAATGTTGCACACTAAATAATATTATTCTTTACAAATATTGAAAATACATAATTCATACACACTATTAAATGCTCTTAAAAATTAGCAAGTGTACAACTATAGAAGTAGTACCCTGGGGCAACGTCAATAAGAAGCCATACCATCTTTGCTATCTAATATTTTTGTTTATTTATTTTTTCTTAACGGTGAGTTTAAATTGAAGGAAATGGAGGGAAAAGGAAGGGAATAGAAATGGAGAGATGGAGTATCTTTCATTTGGATAGCAAATGAGGAAGGGAGGGAATTGAAGGGGAGAGAAATGGAAGGATTAAATTGTAGAAAATTAATCCATCCAACAATGGAGAGATTTGGAAGGAAAACTCACCATTCTTCCCTCCCCTTCTTTTCCTTCCCCTTTCTTTATCCAAATAAAATGTAAATGTAGTTAATGTATGGCATGAGATTTTTTTTTTTTTTACAAATTATTTTCTTCAACTAAATCAGTAATAAAAGTACGTATTTAAGATTATTATAATACAAATAAACTATTATTCGAAGTAAATAATATTTAATGTATAGATTTGGGGTATCGCCGGGACTAAACACTAGTTACTAAAGTAAAAACCGCTGACATCATTACTTTTTCCAAATTTTACACATGTCAGCTTCTCGTTCATTTTTTTCCCGCCTAAACTTTTTTTTTCCTTTTATGTTTTTTTTTAAATAAAAATCTAAATACTGATTGCAAAGTAGTTTTATACAATACATTAAACTTTTTAGTTTTCAATACTTTTTCGTTTAAAAACCTTTTTAAAATCTTAAGGAAAACAAATATCAACCTTTTATATGTGTGATTATTCCAACTAATTACAAAGTTCGCAAAATTTTATTGTGGACATGAATTTTCTTTTGTTTATGTTATTTTATTTTTTGCAATTTGGTTTATGTTAATAATATCGTATGTAATACAAAGATTTTACATATTTTGACTGATATGTCTTTGAA
Organism: Chenopodium quinoa; assembly: GCF_001683475.1. Lineage (NCBI taxonomy): Eukaryota > Viridiplantae > Streptophyta > Magnoliopsida > Caryophyllales > Amaranthaceae > Chenopodium > Chenopodium quinoa. The sequence goes on along the minus strand of NW_018742204.1, from coordinate 13,224,947 downwards.
GTTTACACAATTATAAATTTTTTTATTATATCCGTGCATCGCACGAGAGTTAATCTAGTAAGTGAACATATATGTCCCTTCTAGACAAATTTTCCTAAATTTTATATCTCTTTTATCACAACAACTAATGTCCACTTTTATAACTTGTGCATACTATTTTAATATCCTTTCTCTAAAAAATCTTTAGCAACATAAATCACTTTACAAGGCCAAATATGGAATTAATTTTGGGACACAGCAATCACCAATGCCAAAATTTCATTTCACAATCACCCAAATCAGTAGCTTCTGAGCAAGAAACAAAAAGAAAGAAAAAGAAAAGGAAAAAGATCTCACCTTCTAGTGATCCCAATACCCCTAACAAATGCATTGATAGCTGTTGGTGCTACACCCCTACGACGCAAACCAGCAAGCGTCATCAATCGTGGATCATCCCACCCATCAACATACTTCTCCGTAACAAGGCGATTAAGCTGTCAACACCAAATTGAAATCAGCTTCAGAAAGTTGTGTAGTTGCAGAAGAAAAACACAATATTAATGAGCTGAATGCATCAGCGACAGATCGATAAGCTTACTTTGCGTTTTGACATCACTGTGTTTGTAACATTTAACCGCGAGTACTCCCATACATAGGGCATATACTGGCCAAGTGCATGCAATAACCAATAGTAGGAAGCCCGCCTTGTCTCAAATTCCAGCGTGCACAGCTGCATTAAGAAAATTGGTATTTATTTTTAAATATGAGGTAAAACCCAGTTACCCACAATTTACTTTTTAAGAGTAATACCTATGCATAAATTGCATGGGAGAGGAACAAAAAATACTGAATGCACTAATAAAATGGTGGATACTTAAGATGCAAACACAATTTAAAAAATGAAATAACTTGCAGTAAAGATACATACCGAGTGAGTCACATTTTCAAGTGAATCAACAATGCAATGGGCATAGTCATAGCTAGGGTATATACACCACTTATCTCCTGCTTTAGGATGACGAGTAAACTGCAAATAAATTATAAATCAAATGAAAAAATTTAAAATTAAAATCAACAAGTTATACAATTAAAAAGTTACAAATGCTTGCCTTGATTCTATATGCAATAAGATCGTACATATTAAAGTTGTCACTCTGCATATCTTGCTTCATCCTCAGTGTTGCCTTTCCTTCCTCAATCATTCCTCTTCTCATTTCCTTGAACAGTTTCAAAGATTCTTTTACCGGTCTGTCTCTCCATGGACTATTCATCTTTTTTTCTCTATACTCCTTTATCTCATCAGCAGTCTGCAATTAAACACGCAAAAAGAAACAGCTTTTTCAAGAAAATACCTAAAGTAAGAGGAACTTTGTAAAACCACTGTGACCATTTAAGAGATGGCATGTCAAAGGTTAGTTATGGAAAAGGTTGCACGTATATATGTAAAAGACAAGATAAAGAAGCAGAGGCAGAATATAGCAACCTGATGATCAACATATGCGTGACCCCTCCTAATGAGTTCGACAGCTAAATCATACAGATCTTGGAAATAGTCACTGGTATAAGTTATCTGCAATATAACAGCAGAGACAAGTGAATACTTGAGCTGGTTTGCACTGTTATACAAACATGAATAGTGAAAATTATATACCTTGAATGGCTCCCATCCCATCCATCTGACTATTTCTTCAATATGGTCAATATACTCTTTTTTTTCAGCTTCCGGATTTGTGTCATCATATCTAAATTAAACCAGAAGGTGAATCAGATCTAATAAAGTACTATACAATTATCCCAAAATATGTTTTTTTTTTTTTTTTTTTTTTTTTTTTTTTGCTTTCATCAGCAAAGCCACAAAATGTTATGCAACATAATTGAGTTTTTCTTTCTAAATATCTTCAATAAGATACTGAAGCAACAGAAAAAAACAGTTACAATATGCAGTTTGTGTAGACATACCCACGTGGCCACAATTTTTAAAGCAAAAACAACCATGCTTATCATATAAGCCAATTCCCTCAATTAAAAGAAAAGATGTATAAACAGGCTGCCTTTTTTTCAAATGATTGTCAAAATTTTCATCTAGGAATCCAATTCCACATTAAAGAGCTTAATTGACTGTATCAGAGTATATTCCATGAAAAGCTTTTCCTTAATTCTACAAATGCTAAATTGAAAGCCAATTTTAGGAGGAACTATGAATAGAGGTGATTATTGGACAGGGTAGTCCAATGATAATAGGGTCAGGGCCAAGCTTATATGGCTTTTAATAGACAGGGCTATTAATGGATAGGGCCCTTATTGGGTAGGGTCAATATAGGGCCAACATGTTTTTCCAATTTAGTTAATAAAGAAAATACATAATGTAAAAATAATTGTATAGATTAATTTGTATTCATATGTATTTAATAATGGCTTTGTCTAATATTTATTTTAATTGATATTTTTTTGGCCCGCCCATTATCGACCCGCGACCCGCATTGGCCCGACCCTATATTGACCCTATAAAATGTGACCCTCTTTGACCCTGACCCGCAACCGACCCTGACCCGACCCACCCAATAACCAGGTCTAACTATGAATAACAAGCCAAATACATATACCCTGCACAATTTTCTCGAATTCGGTACAAACATAGACCTTATTAAGAAAAGGGAAAAAATAGAGGTTCACTAATCCATTTACTTCAAACAACATCAACAACAAAGCCTTAGTCTCAAAATGAATCCCGCATAATCAAATATACAAAAGCCAAGAGACAAGAAGTCAACAATGAAACTATAACATGTAGACATCATAAAGCCAAAATAATACATCAATCAACAGGAATAAGAGTTGTAATGGTACCTCAAACACATAGCAACTCATAAAAATATTAAATCACAAAATATTTCACCTTAGATAGCAATTTCCTCCTCTGTCCTTTGCCAATCCAAAATCAACAAACATAGCCTGTGCATTTCAGGAATAGGTTATGCTCCATTCAACAAAAAGACTTAAGGCTTCTGCTACATTAAAAGCAGCAAGTTGCAAATCACCTTAGCATGACCAATGTGAAGGTACCCATTTGGCTCAGGTGGGAAGCGAGTAAAAACTTTGCCCCCCGTCACTTTCAAGTGCTTCTCAAGAATCTCCCGGGAATTGTAAGGTCTTAAGACAGAACCATCACTGAAGAAAACTTCAGTGTGGACCTAAAATAAACAAGCCAAATAACAAAATCTTAGCCGAAAGCAGCAAGTATGTTTTTATCATAGGCCTTATGCACAAGCCTTAAGTGATCCTAACAGGTCAAAAATAACCTGGCAACATTCTCACAACACAACAACACGTCCCAAAAAAATATCCTACAGCACTTTTGACTTATTTTAAGACAGTCAACTAAATAAATAGATAAATAAGGGCCCACAATTCTAATCTAAGTTCTGCAAACATCCCAACAAAGTGTTGTTGACACCAAGACCTATTGAAAAACTTTAAAACAAGAAACATGTAATGCATCAACACACCCACCCTAAGCTAGATAGTCACCAATTGTATGTAGGTTTTGACAATAATTGCCTTGAAGAAGTTAAAAGGTGACATCAGCAATTTTCAGAATTAAGTTAGCTTTGGGTATCATGTCAATAATGAGAACTATAAGTAACGCGGAATGATAAGAAAAAAATTATTTAGTCATTTTTTTTATTTTTATTCTTACTTCTGTGGGAGTGTCTCCAGCCACTCGAAGGTCTGGGATTGCATTCTCTATAGTAAAAAATTAATTGCATTGCTAATATGAGTATATAACAATAGAACCATTTACAAGTTTCCCATTTCCTATTGTTTTTTTTTTTTTTTTTTTTTTTTTTTTTTGGCAATAAATGTCTGAATCCACTGCAACAATTGTCTAATATTAGTATTTCCTTCAATTTAAACAAAGGAAACAATATTTAGATTACAAAGGAAACAATATTTAGATTACAGAAGATTCTTTTGAAATATATACTCCCTTTATATGCAATTAAGTGTCATTTTACCTATAACTTAATCAAAAAGCTATACCAGCCCGTGGCACCACCCCGTAATCCTTAAACACTTAAAATTATACTAAGCTAGAATGCCATATTTTTCAATTTAAACAAAGGAAACAATAATTAGATTACAGAATATTCTTTTGAGATATATACTCCCTTCATGTGCAATTTGTCATTTTACCTATAACTTAATCAAAAAGCTATACCAGCTCGTGGCTCTCTCTATCTAATTTCAGGGAGCATACATGAATAGATAGCAAACATATTGTATCACCACTTGGGCTGCAAAGGATAATTCTTCAGCGAATAAAAGCAATGAAATGACAAAAATTGCCTGCGAAAATTTTCTACCTTAAGATTTTCTTCTGGTGATGGGAAGATTAAAAATGGGTTAAGGTCTTCTTCAGTTGGCTGTGCTGGAGTAACAGCAGCTTGTTCCTATAAAATGTGCAATAGCAAAATAAATAATCATACAAATTACAATGAAGCCTGAACCTCCAAGCATAGGTTGTAGACTGGAGGAAAATGCCTACCTCAACTTTAGCAGGCTTTTCCTTTTTCTTTTTTACTGGCTTTTCATCATCTGCTGCAGTTCTTTCACCCAATAATTCCCGTAACTTTGTATCTACCACTTGCTGCAATATTCAGAGGCATGATCCATATTCCATAAGATCACACACATATATATACACACATTTCACTCAAAAATGTAGTACAATAATTTAATCTATGTGACTTGTCTAAAATAAGTTGAGCGAGCAAAGGAAGAGTGACCTTAACAATCCTTGGATCAGCCCATGGCTGTCTCTCTCGAACACGTCTAAATAAGTCACCAACTGACAAAGATATATAATTACATGTCAGCAAACAATCATACAATAACAAAGCACAATTATGGAACAATTGATCAACATAGAGAATACAGGATTTGGTTAGAAATAATATTATATGCTCAAGATATGCCCTGTTCCCCCCACTCCCCCTTCCTGAAGAAAAAAAAAATGATAAAGGGACAGGTATAAAGGAACTGCTACTGCAATGCATAATAGCCCAACATGAACAATGCAAACCATTTGTTTTATAGCGCTGCTCCAAAATTGTTGCTTTACTCTCTTCAAGTATTTCACCAACAGTATGCTCAATCTCTTCATTAGAAACTTCAACACCTAGAAAACCAAAATAGAGAGATATATTAAAAAATACTTGCATAAAGAGCAACAAATCTTAGAATTAACAAATTCAAAAAGTTCATTCTAATAAAAAAATCAAGAATTAATTGTATACCAACTCCACAAGCCTTTTCAAAGTCATTGGAGCTGAATTTCTCAGGACCAATATCTGAGAAAAATGTAAAAGCAGCTTCCAATTGAGCTGGTGTTTTAATCTACAAAACAATAAAATTATCAATGCATCATCCATACGTTTTGGATTTTAAAAAAAAAATAATAAAAAAAAGGGCACAAAGACTACTCAGTCCAATAAAGTTAACATATTTCGTTTCTTAAATCACTGCATTGAGTTACATGTTACGTTAACTTGTAGCTCACACCAAACAATGAAACATAAAACACATCAATATTTACTAAAGTAATTTTTAAAACGAATGAAGTATATAAAAAGAGATTTTGTGTCCGACTCCAAAAGATTGATTCCTCAGTTAGTATGTTCCATTTCTTTCCCCCAAACTCATTACAGGATACTCCGTATGCTATAAATAGACTCACGAAATCCAGGCATCATGTTAAAGTTCAAATTTTCTGGAAGCAGCGTGTAAGAAGAACTAAAAAAATAATCTAATTTGTCTTCCAAGTGAGGAGAGATTCACTATTCGTCTATTCATAATCTTGACGGAGGTTGGAGGAAAATTAAAATCACTTTAAAATTTACTCTTATCAATTATTACTTAGTAGAAAACAGCTGTTAAGATCAAGTTACGAATGAATCAATCGAAAATTGCACTATAACTATTGTTGGGGTAAGGCATGTACATATGAATTGTATGATCGCCCATAGCTCACCTAGGGTTAGAGCCTCTATAAAGACATTGGAGTGATGAGATGGAAAGTTTTTTTTATTTTGCAAGCAAATGATATTGCCAAAGTTTAGGACTTATTTTAAATAGAAAGGATATATAAGACTTATTTCACCTCAATTTTGTCAAATAAAATATAACGCACATCAGAATCTCGAGTTGCTGATCATTATAATTCATCCGTCTTTGCTTTTACAAATATTTCAGTAGTTGTAGATTCTGAACACTGTTCTCAAAGCTACTCATACAATAATATTATGATCACAAAATATATAATTCACTAAACTAACACTAATTTAGTCAATATGCAAGCAAAATATTACAATTGCATCACCTCATCAAGATAATATGTAAATATGTACATTTGATAGAATTATAGCTCACCTTGGACGAAACAACGTATTCGGCTAATACAGGCCGATGCACAAGAGCATTGCTAGGAAATTTCGTGGCAACCTACCATTAAAACAAACCAATTTCAATAAAAACAAACAAGTCCAATTCAACAATATGTTCAATCCACCATTATAACAGAAACATTTTGTAAAAATATATTCCAAGCAATAATCAACAAAATGAAATCAAATTACGGATTTAACACATAATTAAATTTCTCAAAACAATCAATTTCACCGTGTAAAGAAGATTTCCTGTAGTTCGATTGCATCCATCAGTAACACCAGCCTAGATTCCACCAAAAGTGAGAACAAATAACCAAAAAATACTCCGAAAAAATTCCAGTTTTTGGAGCAAAAAATGGACGAAAAATGAAAAAATTACTACCTCATTGATTACAGCCAATAGATTATTGGTGACCTTGTTGTTGGCGACTGTATTATGAGCGACTCGTTCATCTAATCCAATTTTCAGGAAAAGCTCCACCGCATTTTCGGGATTTACCGGCGATTTCGTCGGCATAGTGGACGAAATTAGGGTTTAAGGAATAATCTCCGGCGAAAGGCGACGAATCTCCGGCGAAATGTAAAATGGGTTAGTGTAGTGACTAGTGAGTTAATATCCAATGCGCGCGGCTGAAATTCCAACGGGCTCGATGTTTGGTTTTGAACGAGTCCGTTTTTTTAGACAGTGAAAGTTATGCTACGGCAATTAAAGTTGTAAGCATTACGTGATACTCAAGCACAAATGCACTCTTCAAGCTTTGGTGGACAAAGGAATACTTTCTACTCCCTTGGTCGGTTCCCTTTTATTCTTTACGTTTAGAGTTATGCGCGGTTATTTAGAAAAATTAATAAAGTGAGTGCATTCAATCATTTTTGTCATTCATTGAGAGATGGTAATGGAGACTACTACTACCAAAAAATAATGAAAAAGAAAAGGTTGAAGAGGAGAGAGAAAGTAATACTCCCTCCTTCCCTTAATACAAAGCTTCATTTTCTTTTTAAGTAAACCAAAATACAATGCCTATCTCTATTTAAAGGTTGTATTTTTTAATATTATTACCCTTTTTTAATGAGTTGTCATTTTTTTTTCGAGCTTTTCTTGGTCTCTACCTACTTGAGTCCACTTTGGACTCTACCAAGTGGGGTTCATTTGTACTGTAACCGACACTTTTGTCGTTGGTGATTTGGTACTGATTTTAATGTCGACGGTATACCAACATCAACCAAGTCAAGCCTAGATGGTAGTCTTCTTTGATACCAACGAACTCTTAAATGGTATTTCTTTTGATACTATCGAATACCTTTTTGATACCAACGAACCTATTTATATATTAATATCAATTATTGTTCGCTTGTTTCTTGATTAATGACTTTTAACGGTACTAGTTATCACAAATCTACTACTTATACATCAAAATAAATTATTTTAACAATTTAACAGCCTTCCATGCTCCGCAATAATAATTCTTTAACTAGAGAGTTTTGACCAATACCTGAACATAGTCAACAATGGAACCTCCGGCGTTCTGCGCTTCCGGCTTTACCAAGGTAGCTAACCCCAACCCTGTCTTCCTTAAATCAGGCTCAGCACAGATCTAATTCGTTTCCTACCTTAGACCGTAATCTCTAATTAAACAATCTTACTGTGTTTAAGATGGAACTTCTTAAACAGAAAGATAACTCATTTGATATATAAGGTTCAAGGGGTAAGGTTCCCTTCTTGAACAAAACTTTTATTTAATTTGAAAAGATTACAACACTCATATATTACAACACACAAACTGAAAGCTTAAACAGACATAAGTTGAACTAGAGTTTTTTCTACTTTAAGAGAGATGGAGAACCAATCTTTCTCTTAAAGTGAGTATGTGTCTCTAGAGGACTCTCTAAATCTTTCAGAGTAATTCTCTAGCTAATTCTTCCAACTCTGCCTTCACTTCTTTGCCTAATACCCTTTATATAGGGGAAGGCTCACAAAGGTCACCGACACTTTATATGGCTTACAGAAAACCATGACTCAGCAAGTGAATATCGTTCACTACTTTTCTAAAGATTCTTTAAAACAAATAAAACGTGCTACTACAGTAAAAGTAGAATACATAATTGATGGTGTGGGCTCAGGACTCCATCATATCTTGTAGACTACCTTTGTTGTCCTTACTGTCTTTATAATGGACATACATTGGGTTGTCTTCTTCTATACCTAGATCCATCACACATTTAGAAGCATAGAATTCATCCCATGTGACAAAGATCTTCAATAAGTGCTCTTTTCACTCTAAGGATAAATATCTCCCAGCTTCATTTCGTTCGAGATAATCATACACTGATTCACCATGTAATACTCCTTCTTCTAAATAATTTCTTAACCATTCTGGTGCTACTATAGTAGTATTTTCCACATGGTCACATGTATTATGACCGGTGGTTCTTCTTTTAACGCTATGAACTGGTTAAGATACTGAGCAATATAGAAAAATCCATAAGCTCTTGCCTTCATAGGATCTTTTACTCGTCTCTACTGGATACAGATTGGATCTTTGATTTTGCGATGAATGTCTTCAAACATGATCAGGAAAGGAGGAGAGTTAATTTTTCCTTCAACCATTTCAATGTTTGCACTTTGCACTTGGACTTGTTCAACTCTTCCTTTATATCTTGTTGCTTCATAAATTCTCCTAAAAACATACTTTTGGAATTTCGTGAGCTTCTCTAAGAACGTAGTATTATTATTAGGAAATGGTACAATACTATGAAACATCCCATAATCCCAAGCTCTGTAGTACTCTGCTACATAAGGTGCCCTCCACTCCAGTGAATGTGGATGAATTGACACAATACCCACTCTGGAATTGGTGTTGAATATTATTCTACTTCCCCATATATCATAGACACCATACATTTTGTATGACCTTGATACAACTAGATCATACCAGAACCTAAAATTATTATCTTTTAATTTATTTAGTATTATATCCTGAATATCAGGAATGAGTCTCAGGATAATGAACATCACTTCGTACATTAGGAACCTTCAAACTACTACATGACAACTTTGAATTAAACTATCTCGAGATCTTCTTTTTTATGAAATAATCATGGCCTCCATCAAGGCCCAAGTGGAGGGTGAAACCCGCTCCATTGCTTTATCGGTTTCTACAATAAGAGTTTATCTCTCTGCCTCCATCTTTTCTAGTTGACGGGCAGGAGGTTTTTTTTTTATGTCTTGTGATTCTTCGCCATTAGCCAATCCTTTGGTTAGAGTATCGGCTAAAGAATTCTTCGATCCCTGAATATGTTCAACAGTAAAAGAGAATTGGTTAAGCCATAATTGCCAACGCAGGAGTCTCCCTTGCGCTTGCATATTAGACAAATTCTTTTTAACAAAACTGAGTATGCCTTTGCAATCTGTTATTATTAAGAACTATTTAGGGGCTAGAAGATTAAGAACTTCTCGATCCCTCTAATAACTGCAAGGATTTCCTTTTATCTGGAAATTTTTCAATCTTTTCTAGCATAAACACATTTATCTTTTCCAAGGATTATACCATGCTCTACACATTTTTGAGTTACTGCTTTAAGATCATTTTTATGTTGCTCTAAATCTTTTGGAAATATTAGAATATCATCTATATAGACCGAACAACAAGGATTAAGTTCTCTAAAATATTATTCATTCTTCTTTGAAATATTTGTGGAGCATATTTTAATCCAAAAGGCATTACTAGCCATTCATAATGCCCTTGAGGGGCACTAAATGCGGTTAATGGAATGCTTTCTTCTTCCATTTTAATTTGTCAGTAGCCACTCTTACAATCTATTTTAGAAAACCAAGTGGCTCCTTGTATTCTATTAAATAACATAGTTTTATTAGGAATGCAATAGCCATCAAAACAGTATTGTCATTTAGCTGTTTATAATTAATGGCCATTCTAGCTTTTCCGCTTTTCTCTTCTGCATGATTTCTTACCATGAATGCTGGACTATTATGAGGACTTTTGCTATTCCTAATAAACTTTTTATTAAGCAATTTTTTTATTTGTTCATCAAACTCCTGAATATCTTGGTAGGTATAGACCATTTGTCTTACTCTTATAATATTATTAGGATATGCTAGAGTTATCTTAGCAAATGTCTTATCCTTTTCCCAATGTTCTAAAGGATTTGTTGAATATAATTTTTCACATAATTTTTCTTGTTACTTATTTATCTAATCTATTAATGATGAATCATACTCAGAAATTCTAAGTGCAACCTCTCGTTATGTAGGAGTAACCCTATCACCAAGCTGGCTGCGCGTAAATTCCATTGTCTAATGAGTATAAGCCTTTGTGATTTTCTGCATAGGAATGGAATGACCATTAATAGTAAAGATTATTTGATCAATAGTTTGAGTGCATGGAGAGTATAATCTTTGAAAATTATTTCCTATTATCATATTATGACTAGGTTGATCAGTTGCCCATAAAATAGGAATAACACATTGAACTCCTCCAATTTCTATTGGTAATTCCTCGATTATCTCCGTATGCATCATGATACTCAGGATTTTAGCCTTTTTTCCACAAGAATTCTGGAAATAATGACCTTTTTCCAAAACATTTAGAACAACCACTATCAATATATGCGCATAATTTATATTTATTATAATCCTTAGCATATATCAATTGGAATATAAATTAAATGCTATTAGGATTAGTACTGGATATTTCATTACAAGCTTCCATTTGCATATTAATTTCATCCTCATATGCTGGTTCACTCACAGTTTTGGTTTTATATCCAATTACCTTCCTTTTATCAATAGGATTATTTGGATCTTCATTTAACTCTAAATTAGAATATGATCCCATATCAATGCTATGCCTTGCCGGTTGCTTTAAGGCTTTTTTACTTTCATATTTTTCATTTAGTTTCAGTAGTAGAACTAATATTTCTTCTTCATCCTCTTCTGGCTTTTCATCACCTTGTTATTTCATTATTATTATTGTTGAATTTTGTCTACTTAGGCTTGGTGTTCTAAGACTCATATTTCTCTGTATTTTAGGTTTTGTAGTCATTCCAATATGAAGTAATCCTGATTCATCAATTAACATCTTACTAGATCTATTACTAACTGCAGGGTTCATAAAGAATTCCTCCCAAATTTTTTCAATTTCAATTTCATTAGGATTTACTTTTATAGGTGTAATTTTCTTCTTAGGACCTCCTCCTTGCTCATATTTCTGAGCATCAACTATTTTTTTCTTAAAAGATGAGTCTATAGTGTTTACTAACTTATAAACCACCTTCCATCTTAATTGTATGGGTCGTGTTCCTTTATGCATATTCACTCCTTCTGTTAATAGCTTGATAGCTAAAAACTTTGACGCAAAGGAATCCTCTAAGCTCACATAATATCTAGGTTCACATATATAGCTTATCATTCCTTGACTTAAGTTACATGTGATTCCACTAATTATTTGATCATAAAATTCTTTATGTCTAATATCACAAATAAAACTCAAGCATTTAACTTCCTTGCCAAAATATTGCATAGGAGTTATGTATACTTGTACTACACCAATACAAATATAGCTATAATTTCCTTTTCCTTAATGTTTTTTAATACTTTTTCAGTTTATGATATTAATTTTGGCTGCTTTTTGTTCACAATCTTCGATAAACTATGCTTCCTTCCATTTCTTCACATGCATATTTAGTTCTAGTTTTAAAGGAAAACATTTATTAATATTTTATCCTTAGTAATCTGGGGGAAATTCCAACTTTCTTTGTTTACTTGATCTAGGTCATTATCTTCAAATGAAAACTCGACTCTTTTTAGTTGACCTATTGTCATTTTACTTTTATCTTCCTCATTGTCATCTGATTCTGAATTTTCTAATTCTTCTCCTTCCATCATATTATTTATTTCTTCATAATTTTCATCTTCAAACTCATCACTAACTTCAGGTTCTTCATTATACTCATTTTCCTCTTCTATGATTTCTACTATTCCTTTGTTATTACTTAAAGACAATTCTAAAGCCTCGTCTTCTGGTATTTCTATGTAATCCCAACTTCCTAAGGCTTCCATTAGTTTATGATTAGCTTTCTTACATTCATTAGCATAATGTCCTAATTCTCCACAAGACCAACACTTACATGTCTTCTTTTTCTCAGGACAATATGTTGCCTTTCTGAAAAACCTACTTGGTTTTCTATATTTATGTTTATAATAATTCTTCCTATATGTTTCTAATCTTGATCGGTCAAATTTATTTTTCTTATAATTTCTTCTCTTATTATAATTTTTTCTTTCACATCCATAGTTATTTGGGAAATCCTAACAAGTAAGAAATTGTCTCTTTATTTGTTGAGTTCCTGCAACCTCTCTACATTTCTTTTCAATCCACTTTATTGGGAAAGCAATTCTGTTTCCCAGGGCATCCCTAGCTAAGAATTTCTCTCTCCATTCTTGATATTTTTCACTAATTTCTTCATTAAGGAGACTGGGTAATTTGTCATAGAACATTACAAGATTTGTTTCATTTTCACCAATTTTATAAAAAATATGTCTCAAATTTCATAATGTAATTATCAACATATTTCATATTACAGATGGACAAATCATTTAACTTTCTTTGATATTCTATTCGATTTTCATTAGGATCAGCTCTAGGACCAATGAATTCTAACTCAATGTATTAACATAACTGCCTGAACATTCTAGTAGGTGATTCACTAGCTCTTAATGTAGTTTTGACTTCTTCATCTATTCCATCATACCAGTCTTCTACACAACCATAGAGACTATCTTCGATATAGTTTAAGAAATTTTCTGAAGTCCATTCAGTATTTAAATTAAGTACACTACTCATACTCTTTTTCCACTGATCTAAAACATTTTGTCTATCCCTTACACCATCTAATTTAAGCTTATAACCAGTTTAACTTATAGGTTCAAGAGTCATTTCTTCTTGTTTAGGTATATGATTAGGCATAACCTTGACACTAAACCGGGTAGTCATCCCTGGTATGTATCTTGGTCGTGTGCAACTTCCTTCTCCTTGGTACCTAGGTCTTTGAATAACATTGTTTTCCTTAATGTTTTCATTAATATTTTCTTCTCCAACATCATTATTATCCATTACTCTTTTACCTAGTCTTTTTTCAATCTTTTACCTAGTCCGTTTTCAATCTTTTGTTCGTTGGACAACTTCTATGGGTAGAAAGTCTAGATCATTCAACTTCATTAATCTCATTTGTTGATATAAATCTTCTTCTAAAGAAATATAATTATTTTCCTCTATTTCATTATCAGAAGCAATCCCTTTTTCAGAAATTAAGTTCATGATTTCGTTAAGCTTATTAGGGTCTTCTTCCGTATCGAATAGGGCTTGTAATTCATTAAGCGTTTTCACCTGAAGATGAGGGCTCATCTTTAGTTTCTTTATTCTTTTCTTGGTTACAAGTAAGTGTTTTAGGGGGTGATACATTAAACTTTTTATTTTTATCTAGATTTTGAAAAGGATATTTATATTTATATTTATTTGGGACAATTTAATTTTCTCTATATTAGGTGATACTTCTTTTCCAAATTGATGCCTAACTTCGTTTGTTAAATCAAGTTGAACTTGTTTAACCTGTTCTTTTAGATCGTTTACTTTTTTTTATTAATATCGGTTGTGGTTATTGATATCTTATTTTCGATATTAATACAACGAGCATGTATGTTATCAACTTCCAATCTTAATTCGCCAATTTGATCTACTATATAGTTAAGTATTGGGCCAAAATTACTAGTATTTTAAGGAATATGATAATAATGCTTAAAATCAGGTTTCTTACACTCTGTAGAAGGCCTAGTATTCTCCAGTTTTACTTAATTATTAATTTAATTAACAACTTAGTTTAACTTTTAACCGTATGGCTCTGATACCAATCGAACGCAGCTAGATACCAATAAAACTCTAGTTAGGATACCAACAATATATAAACGTATACCAACAACAATATTTGTTAAATATGATACCAACCGCAGTACTATGATGATACCAACGTGTTGTATGATGGTATTTCGATACTACTAAGGATGGTATTGGCTATATATCTCGTTGGTACTTACAGATAAGGTATTTTTTTAAAATTACGAAAATGACCTTACTAGAGACCGATCTTGGACTCTACCTATTTGAGGCCAAAATTTTTTGATTTTTTTCCTTTACTTGTTTGTACTTTTAACATTAATTCCCAACGCTTATGTACTTTTAATCATTAGTTTTACAGAATTTACAACTTTGTTAATTCTCGCGCAAAAACCAAAAGAGGTTTTGTATTAAGGAACAAGGGAGTAATGAACATTGAAATTAGTAATTTTTATTTGAGACAAACAGAGCAAATATATTAAGCGGAAGAGTCCAAATCAGCAAGAGTTACAATGGCTTGTGGGAAGTTATCAAGCCTAACATACTCTACACTACCATATGTCTCACCCCTTGCGACAAGGTGAGCAACGGTATTACAATTCCGCTTAGCATGAGAGAACAAACAAGTATTAAATCTAGCTCTGTCTGACCGAATATCATCAAAGACCACATTAATGGGAGAACGACCAGCATTATTCGAGGAAATAGCCTTGATCACATTGATAGCATCCGATTCGACCCAAATGTTGTTGTGACCAAATCGTCGTGCAAGAGAGAGTGCATACCGTACTGCTTGCGCTTCCAGAATTGCAGGGGAGGAGATTTCCACTTTCATTGTCGCTGATAAAATAAGACAACCATTATCATCTCTAAAAACTACTCCAAGTCTAGCAAGTCCCTCATTAGGGACGTAAGCATCAGTGTTGGCCTTGATACACCCAAGTGGTGGACGCATCCAAGCCACACTACTTCCAAGAGTAGGCTGAGCAATGGGAAGAAACACTCTTGTTGCATATTCTTCATAGTCATTCACCAATTTACTATATCCCGCAGCTAGAATAACCACATCAGGCCATTCATTCTCAAAAATTATCAAATTGCGACAACGCCACGATGCCCACATCAGAGTTGCCATTCTTCAAAGCACACCCCTATCAACTTTGCTGTGTAACCACTCCCATCTAACAGCAAAAGACCCGTCTGGTGTATCAAGGAGATTATCAGAAAGGTCACTATGGCTCCGTATTTCGGCAGCAGCTGTGCACTCAAATAAAGTGTGAATAATAGTTTCTTGTTGCGCACCACAAATCTGGCAGGTAGTATCTTCCGTGACATGACGATACCTTAGGCGATCTTTCACGGCTAAGTTACCCTTCACAGCCCCCCATATGAAGTGTTTAAGTTTGGGGGGTCCTGAAAGATCCCACACAGATTTCCATATCTCTTTGGAAATAACATCAGAAGCAATACTATCATTCACATTCCTTGCGAGCCAATAACAAGATTTGACAGTAAAAATACCATTCTTTACATAGCACCAATACAACACCTCCTTACAAGAGTAATTTGATAAGGGAGTAGCCAAGATCATGGCAGCAGTAGCACCATCCACTAACTCCCTTATTTTCACAGCATCCCACGCCACACACCCCTCCACCATAAGTTCCCTAACAGACATATTTTCATCCATGCCAACAGGTTGTGGAATAAAAATACGTTTACCCTCCTTCACCACCCACGCATCTTTCCATACTTTCACATCAAGACCATTCCCAATTCTCCAAGCTAGCCCATCCCGAAGAAGCCCCTTTGCACCCTATATACTCCTCTATGTAAAACACGGATCGTACCCACGCAAAGCCTCCATCACACCAGGATTTTTAAAATATCGGGCTTTGAGGATACTAAAAAGTAGGGTGTTTGGATTAGATTGCAATCGCCACAATTGTTTTGCTAGAAGAGCCTGATTAAAGCATTTGAGGTCACGGAAACCCATACCACCTTTGGCCTTTGGTAGACATAATTTCTCCTAACTTTGCCATGCATTTTTCTCTGATCAACAGATGACCCCCACCAAAACCGGCACAATAAACTGTGAATTTCATCAATAAGGCTTTCCGGAATTTTAAATTACTCATCATATAAATTGGGATTGCTTGTGCTACCGCTTTTATTAAGATATCCTTCCCGGGCTTCGAAAGCAATTTCTCCTTCCACCCATTCAATTTCTTCCAAATTCTCTCCTTAAGGAATGCAAATACGACTTTCTTTGATTTTCCGATGATCGTAGGCAAACCCAAATACTTCTCGTGCTTGTCAACCTCCCTAACACCCAAAGTGTTAATAATTTCTTGTCTCCTTTCCACCGTCACACATTTGCTAAAAGCAACCTCTGTCTTATCTAGATTAACCTTCTGACCAGATGCTCTTTCATACAAACTGATAATTTAAGCTATTTTCGAGCATTCTTGTAGAGTAGCTTTTGCAAATAAAATACTATCATCGGCGAAAAACAAATGAGACACCCTTGGAGCAGACCTGCAAAGTTTTGCTCCACTAAGCTCTTTTTCCCAAGCAGCCTTAACCAACAAGCCAGAAAAAGCATCAGCACAAATGAGGAAAAGATATGGGGAAATAGGACCACCTTGTCGGAGCCCACGAGTTGGAGTGACCGAACCAAAAATCTCATTATTCACCTTAAAGGCGAAAGACACACTAGAAATGCATTCCAACACCCGACGAATCCATCCCTCAGAAAAATCCATTTTACACATTACCATTTTCAGAAAACTCCACTCCACTCTATCATACGCCTTACTCATGTCATGTTTAAGAGCCACCGTCCCATGTCTCCCCTCGCCCCCTCTTTTCATGGAATGAAAGATTTCAAAAGAAATCATGGCATTATCCGTTATCAACCGTCCCAGAACAAAAGCACTTTGGTTTACAGTAATAATATCATTGAGGAATGGCTTAAGTATATTTGCCATCGTCTTTGATATTATTTTATAGATCACATTACAACAGCTAATTGGTCTAAATTCAGTCATATATTTCGGTTCATTGCACTTAGGAATTAGAACTACACAAGTTCTATTAATATCAGAAATATCAACTAAACCCTTCCACCAATTTTTCACCAAAGTAACAATGTCAGAGCCAATAATATGCCAAAATTTTTGAAAGAAAAGAGCATGCATTCCATCAGTACCTGGAGCTTTATTCGGGTGCATCTGAAAAAGTGCATTTTTTATCTCTGCAGAACTCGGCTCCATATCTAAAGCCAGGCTCATTTCCTCCGTAACAAGCTACTGCACACCTTTGAGGGCTCTCTCAAACTCAGTCGGATTACTTGTGGTAAACAAAGAGCTAAAGTAATTTGTCACAATGTTCTTAATTCCCCTCTCATCAATTCGCCACTCCCCACCGAATCAAATAAGCCATCAATTCCGTTCTTCTTCTTACGTTAACTAGCTTTCCTATGAAAGTACGCTGTATTTTTATCCCCATCCCTCATCTCATTTGCCCGGGCTCTCGCGTACCAATAAGATTCTTCCAATCTCCCGAGTTCATTGATTTCCCCAGCTAATTGTTCGCATCTAGCCAACATCGATGCATCAACTTGTGCCCCTTACGCCTCTTGGAGCTCACATTCTTTGTTTCGGATTTTCTTCTTAATCTCACCAAAAGATGTTGCTGCCCACTTGGTTAAATATTCCGCACATAATGCAATTCTTTTATGCGGCTCACTCCCTTCACCATCACACCAGGCCTTCGACACAACCTCAGAGCAATCCTCCTTTGAGAGCCATAAAGCTTCAAACCGAAATATTTTTCCTTTCCTTCCCCTTTCATAATAATTTATCGTGTCAAGAAAGATAGGAGTATGGTCCGAAGTAACTCTAGCAAGATGTTGAACTGAAAAATTAGGAAAAAGGTTGCACCATCCATCATCACCAAGGAACCTATCTAAGCGCTCCCTAACGAAGGTATCCACATGATTTCCTCTCTGCCAAGTAAAAATACAACCTTTATAACCCAAGTCACGTAACTCACATGAATCAATTGCACCTCGAAAAGCATCCATACAACTCTCCCTTCTCACCGCACCCCCATCTTTCTCCGACATACTCACAATTTCATTAAAATCACCAAACATAATACAAGGGACCGGTCAATCATGTTTTAAATTTCTCATCAACTCCCAAGTTTATGTTTGTTCTCTGACTCTGGCCACCCGTAAATTTCCATAGCCCTCCACAACGGTGCACCACTACTATCACAAACATTCGCAGCAAAATGATTTTTTGAGAAAGAGATCAACTGCACATTCAAGTCACGCCACTAAAAACACACACCACCGGATCTCCCATTACTGCTTATACACATACCATTTTCAAAACCATGTCGACGTTTAATTCTTTCCATCACTACATTGTCACATTTGGTCTCCATAAAAAAAACCACATTCGGCCTTTCTCTCCAACATAAATCCCGGAGAGTCCTCTCCGTCCATGGGTTACCAATCCCATAGACGTTCCAGCTCAATATTTTCATTTTTGTTCGAGGGGTTGACTATTACCAACTCCCTCTACTTGGATAAAACTGTCCCCAGAGCTAGAAACATCACCCATTTTCAATTTCTTTACCGACTCCATCCCCTCCCCACTCACACCATCCCCCTCATTAGAAGATAAACCCCCCTTTTTTTTTCTCTCAAACTCTGAAACCCCTTGGATCACCACTCCACCCATTTGATATCCTTCTTCCATTCTTTCAACCCTTTTCCATCCCTTTTTATGATTATTTGCAAGCATACCACTCCCCAAACCCACAATTCCCCCCCTTCTGCATTCCCACTCCCACATTGAACACCCCCATACTCTCCAAACCCCTATCCACCATCACGTCATTCCCCACCCATCCACATTACCAGCAGCCATCACTTCCTCCCTATTTTCAGATTTAACCCCCCTCCCTTACTACATTAGTTCCATCACCCATATTCGACCAAGGCATCATTCCGTCCCCCAACTCATCTAGTACACCCTCCGTTTCCACCTCCTTAGCAACTAAGCTTTTAGGACGTAAGACATGCTTCTTTGATTTCTCATCAAACACCAAAGCTGAAGTAGCTTCTCTCGCCTTCGGATTTGAGGTCCCACTAGGCGAAGATGGAGACGAGAAGAGCAACTTCCTGGCAGCACTAACAGGACCTAATTTCACCACCTCCGAGTCATTGTAAGAGAGTGAGAGACCCCCTCTCGAAGAGCTTAATTTCGACAACAATTTCTTCTCCTTTTCCCGAGCTCCTAACACAGCTTGAGAGACTTTTAGGGGTGAGGCTCTAAACCATGGACCATATTGATAAATAATTTCAGAGCATTTTTCATCATCCTCCTCTTTCTTGGCACACATTCTATCCGTATGGTCAAGGCAGCCACAGTAGAAGCAAAAATCATCGAGGCGTTCGTACTTGATATCAATTCATTTCGGGTTCGATTTACTCATCGCCATGAACAAACCTCGCCGTAGAGGTTTTTTTAGCATCCACCAGAACCTTAATCCTTACAAATTCGCCCCAACCTAAAGGGTCCGACTCATCAATCTCCAAGAAACCCCCCAGAACATCACCAACATCATGCATCACAGCAGGAGTTCGCTTATTGAAAGGTATGTCCATTAACCTTACCCACATTGGAGTACGGCTAATATCAACTTCCGATGGTTGTTCATCCCCTTTTATCTCCCCGAGTAGCATAAGTTTCCCATCAAAGAACCATGGCATACCATCGACAACCCTTTTCTTATTTTCCATGTTCAGAAATTGAAAAATAAAGAGATTTGTATCCACCATCCTAATCACAATGTTATCATTCACCTTCCATACGTTCGTCAGGGTTTTCTTCAAAGCCTCAGCGTTAAAGGGTTTCACAGTGCATAATTTTCAACTAAAGCTAGTTGAATTTGTTTCTTCTTCGCAACATCCTCATCATCAATCAACTCACCCACCACAGTACTCTCCTCCTCCGTCAAAGACAATTTTTCCCACTCTTTAATTATATCGTCCGCCATAATTAAACAATTGCAGCAAATGAATCAAGGGAAGGAAACTTACGAAAACAATCTCAGTAGAAGAAAAGAGAAGTCTTAAGAAAATTGGAATAAAAAATCGATCAAGAATCACACGACAATACCCAACCTTAGGCAAGGACCACGAACCCTAGACCAGGGACTTCATATTATGTAACATTGAAATTAGTACTCATACAATATAAAATTGGAAAAGATATACTATCACATGCAAAATTGAGGGCAATATGAAATAATTAAAAAAAATAATAATAAAGCAGGGTAATGTAGTTCAAATTTTATGTCTTAAAATAGAAAAATCCTAAATGTAAAGAATAAATAGGAACACTCAAAATGTATCGATTTAGACTCGTCATTTCGTTGAGGTTGTGTATCGAAGTGGTACTAATGTTGTGGAAAAAAAAAATCAAAAATCATTACTTTGAAAGTTGTTACTCGTACCTAATTAGTACATGGATGATAATTGGCATATTAAATATTTATTCACAATCTAAATTCATTCGAATTTTGAACATAAGACTAATTGAATTTGCTGTCAAATGCAGTAGAAATATTGTAAGACAATTTTTTTTCCCTACCTTTATATTTTCTTCATTTTTTTTAGTTGATACGTTTCTTTAGTCATGTTTGTCAATGCATAACTTCAATCATTCATATCTTTAATTACTGATAAGCAAAAAGTATGAAATATTGATATTTTGAAAATATATATTGTGGCGACTCTAATAAGATCTCACATGACTATATTTTTCATTACGTATAAACACAAAATACGGTCAAAGGAGAGTATATAAATAGTGTTAAAATCAAAACATGTCAATTAAAAAAATGGAGGTAAAAAAAATATATACGAGTTTTTCTAAGCTGAATTTATCTCTACTTTATGGCTCTAAGCCTCTCATTACAATGATAGTATCTTCTTTCCAAGACCATTTAGGTTCCAAAATGTGTAGTCCTTGGATAAATAATTAAATTTCATTCCACTGTTAAAAAAAATTTGCTTAGTTCGATTTAAGGGTTTTTTTTTTTTTTTTTTTTTTTTTTTTTTTTTTTTTTGAAAACAGGTCCATAATTTTGAATCTAACAAAGCTATCAAGAACTAAAACATAAATACAATACGGTATGGTGTAGAAGAAAAATGGGAATAACAAAAAATTCTGTCTAATGAACAAAATATCAAGCAACTTTTGAGAATGAGGTTGTTTGGCAATAAGCGGTTGACTTTTGGTTGTTGGCTGGTTTGCTTAGCTTGTTTGATCAACTGGAAGTGTTAGGTGTATGGATTGACTTTTTAACTTAGGGTCTGTTCTCATTGACTGAACTCAGCTGAACTGAACTGAACTTAACTTAACTAAACTGAATATTTTATAAGAGAAGGAAATTAGGATCTAAACTGAACTGAATTGAACTGAAAATAAACGTATGGGAATAGACCCTTAATTGTTTAAACAACTATTTACAAAAGTGTTTCACTAGTAGAAAAAAATGCTATCTGTAACGCCCTATTAGTAACTGAAGTATGTTAGGCTAGTTACAAAAGCATCAATAGTAACCAACTAAGATAATGCCAGTTACAAATTTTATTATTTAGTAACAGACGTTAGTAAATGTCAGTTATTAATATGTGTTTTATCATTGTTTGAAATTTTAATGTAACTGACTAAATAAATGTCAGTTACAAATATTAAGTCAAAGGAACTTTGACTAAAAAGTTTGTAACTAGCGTACAAACGCCAGTTACAAATATTAAGTCAAAGAAACTTTGACCAAAGCGTTTGTAACTAGCTTACAAACGTCAGTTACAAATATTAAGTCAAAGAAACTTTGACTAAAAAAACTTATAACTATCTTACAAACGGCAGTTACAAATATTAAGTTACTACTTCCTATAAATTTTCATTTAATATTTATTGAAGTTAAAGGAAACAATTTCTGGCTGAACACAAACAAAAGATTTAAACTTTTTATTTGTTCCACTCACTAGTAGAAAAAATGCTATTTGTAACGCCCTATTAGTAACTGGCGTATATTATACTAGTTACAGATCATCAATAGTAACCGACTAAGATAACGTCAGTTACAAATTCCATGACATTAGTAACCAACGTACTAAATGTCAGTTACTAATATGTGGTTTATCATTATTTGAAGTTTTATTAGTAATTGACTAAATAAATGTCAATTGCAAATGTTCAGTCAAAAAAACTTTGACTAAAAATCTTGTAACTAGCTTACAAACGCCAGTTATAAATACTTAGTCAAAGAAAATTTGACCAAAGCGTTTGTAACTAGCTTATAAACGCCAGTTACAAATATTAAGTCAAAAAAGGTTGACCAAAACATTTGTAACTAGCTTACAAACGCCAGTTACAAATAATAAGTCAAAGAAAAGTTGACCAAAACATTTGTAACTAGCTTACAAACGCCAGTTACAAATATTAAGTCAAAGTAAATTGACCAAAAATTTTGTAACTATCTTACAAACGCTGGTTATAAATAATAAGTTTAACAATATTTTTTGTTTTTTTTAAAAGCGACAAATATTAAGTTTCTAGTTTTCTACTTTCTATTAATTTTATTTAATTTTAATTATATTTTTTTTTTGGAAAAGTAAATTTCATTTAAATTTTGATTAAAGGTTAAAAAAAAAATAAAAAAAAATTAAGGTAGCTAGTATTATGCATATAAATTGGCAGAAATAAAAAAAACCATTAACACTTTCGCTCCAATACAAACTGCTCCTCCTTCACGCCTTCACTGCTCCTCCTTCTCCTTTACCGCTCTTCCTTCTCTTTCGCTGCATCTCACTCCATTAATTGCTGTTTTGGTTTGTTCGAATTTGGGATCAGCTTTAGGGGATTTTTATCAAGGTTTTGAGGTATGTATTCCTTTTGAATTAGGGTTCTTGTACTTTCGAATTAGTGGTTTTACATGAAAATTCGAATTGATTGTTGTTGTTTTCAATTACTTGATTTATTTTCTATGAAATTAGATTATTAAAAACTAAGAAAAATCGGTTTTAATAAATAATTTCAAACAAAAGAAATTAAGAAACGATTATTGTTTGTGTTACTACTTTGTGTTTGTGTGTGTGTGAGACTGTGTGTGTGTAAATCTTGTATTGAATCAATCACTTTGATCTATTAATACATCTATCTCTTTGTCTAAACTGCTAATTAGAATTTTGGTGGTGAAATAGTATGTGACTATATGGATTTGTTGATGGGATGGTATAGCTCTGCCAGACATTCCAGACCAACAACATACTTTGGTATATTAATACTCTGATTAATTAATGTAATTATAATATAAGTTTCTTGATCAAATCTGAAAGCCACATAATTGGCGACAGAATTAAAATATATGGAGATTAAAGCATTGAAATGGAATAAACTAATTAAGCTTAATAAATAATAACGCCTTATTTTAAGGAAGGTACGAATCAAATGATTAACCAAAGTACCAAACCACCCAAAATAATTGCAAAATTCAAGCGCATATATAGTTTTAATGTCGCTTTTGTCCTGATTTATTGGATGTTTTTTTTTTGTTTTTTTTTTTCTTTTCATCCTATCTATTGTATGTAGCAGAAGTATTTGTTTGTTTACTTGTGTACTTACTTGCTCCATTTTAGCAATTATCTAACGTTTTGTTTGTTTGTTTGTGTGCTTATTAGCTCCAAATTAACAATCATCCAAAACTCGATTTTTTAATGTAGACACATGATAAGAAAAAATTCAGAGCTTATTTTTATGTGCGATGTTGAACTTATTTTTGTGCGATCTTGAACTTATTTTTGTTGATAATTCATATAATGTTAAAAAAAACTTTTCTTTTGTTCTGAGATTATTGATCTTGTTATTTCTAGTTTTATTGGTTTAAAAAGTGTGATTATTTTTGTTCTCATTGTTTAATAATATGCACCCAGGCAATTATGTTATTCTTTTGTTAGCATCGTGGTGCTTCACCGTTATGTCATGTTGAGCAGGTCATTGTTGTTTTCATCATTGTTGGAATGATAGGAAATAGATGTATTTTTGCTTTGCGTGTCAGACTCTGAGTAATTAAAGAAATTAAAACTCTATAATTATTGTTATCGGTTTGTGTGTTGTCATTGTTCTTAGTCTTGAATTGTGATTACTAATGTTTGAGATGATAGCTATTCTTTCCTTTTGAAGATGTGTTCCTATATGCAATTATGCATTGACATTCTCTTTCATGATGCGTCTATCTTGTAGAATCTGATGATCTTGTTGTCAGGTTAAATCTTTTTAGATTGTTTTAATTGTTTCTTCAATGGTTGTTTGCACCAAAGTGAACAAACAAATCTGAGTGAAAATTTTCAACGTTAATATTCGGTGATGGTTTACTGTAATACATCCTGTAAAGGAAATTGAATTGCACTAGAGAGGTTGGATTTTTGGATTTCCATTGGGTTTATATAGTGTGTTGTGAATTGCCCTGGGATCCTGTACAGGTAAACAATCATGGTTCCAGGTATTTTTACTAGCTAGAGTTCCTGTTCCTTGAGAGTAAAATAAAAGTATAATAGGCTGTTGGCAGTATATTCATCCAGATGTTAGGTTTCTCTTGGATCTGAAAACATGTTCTACGAAGGCTAATATAATTTTTATCAATTCTAAGTTGATGTAACTGGTAGATATTTTGAAAGCCAAACCCAATGGCAGGGGAGATGTCATGTTGAAGGATGTGAAATATAGAAGATAAGTATGATGGTTAATCGACACTTTATGATTGAGTGGCTTTCAAACAAGGATATGGTTGCCATGAAAGGTGAAGTGTGTATGTGTATAAGTGATTCTAGATATTAGGACCATGCTATTAATGTGTGAATTCTCCATTGTTAGATTGAAATGACCTTGTATTCTTCTCAGCTGGCCCCTAAAGCTGTTTAACTGGCTCTCCTAAAAGTCTTCCAACGACATTGTTCTTTGTTTTTTGTTTTTTACTTCTTTTATTTTAAATTGTAGTGCTGGAGCCTGGGAATTGATGTTATCAACCCCTCTAAAGTCAGGGGTTATATTGATTTATGAGTTTGAATGTCGGGTGGAATTGTGGTCAGAGGGTCTTGATGACAGAATATGCACATTTAGTGAAGAGTTTATAATACACCAATGATTTATTCTTAATTTGTCTTGCTTACAAGTTAATAAATTGAAAGTTTGGTTTATTACTTGAGGGTGCTGCATGGATTGCGTAACTTACTTCCTCGGAGAATAATAGGAAATAAAATGAACCTCTGGTAAATCAGTGAGTTTTCAAACTATGTTGTTGTTATGTCAGGGAGTACAAATGTACAATATACAAATTATTTGAGTCTGGGTCTACTCACCGTTTATTTTGGTTTTTCTCCATTGCCGTTGTTTTATGTTACTCTTTGAAATTGGTGGTGTTCTGTGCAAGCTAAAATGCTTTATAAGAGTTTTGGTTGATTTTTGATTTTTATAAAGTATAATATATATACACATAATTTTTTTTTCAGGAGTATTTGGCAAGACTTGCAACCTACAACGATATAGAATTGGATGAGATTCGAGAACAATGGGCTAAGTTTTGTAGGGTTAATTTTTTGTTGAAAGACTAATTATCTTATTAATCGATGTTATGGTTAATCGCATTTAGCTTAATAAAATAATATAAATGTAGGGAATAATTTCAAGCTTTAATCCCACTAGCTTGAACCCCACTGTGATCATACACTAAAGTACGGTGGCGTCCAAAAGGGAAGAAGATAGAGCAAAAGAGTCGCCAACAAGTTTTTTAGGAACTTGTAAACCATTCACAGGGTGAAGGTTACACCCCTTAACGATCCAAGAGATCGTCAACTCCATAAGGTCATGAACCAAATAAGGGTTCGGGGATGAAGGTACAAATCCAACCTAAAAGAGATTGAACCTGCCCTAATAATAGGCATCTACTTTATTCTGATCGTATTCATGTGCGCTTTCTGATTAACATGCAATCAATAGGTTAACCCTAAACCTGTTTAATCTATGTTGGTTGAATATTAATGCACAAATAAACTATTATTGGCGATCACTTGAATTATAATTACATTAACCCTAAACAAGATTATCAATTATCTTATTAAGCGTGATTACAAGTACCAAATTCCCTTTAAACATGCATAAAAGTGTGATCAAGCAATAAATATCATCAAGCAACATAATAAAAATAATCAACATAATGATAAATAATGAATAATAATCATCATGAAGTATAAAAATTATAATCATAATCATGTTCATGTTAATATTAAAGCATAATAATAATAGCAAGATCCTAGGCATGATATTAACAAGATTAATAACAAACCCTAGCATGTCATTAAGCAATAAAAATCAAATCTTTAACCCTAACATGATAATAACAATCATTAATATTAGGAAGAACGTAAGAAGCATCGTAACAATCATATTTAATATTAAAATTACCCTAGGCATGATACTAGGAATCATAACAACAATTTAAACATGATTTCTATGTCATAATATCAATTAAAACCATTAAAGCACTTACTTTGATGCCTCGTACCTCTTTCTAATAAAAAAATACACACGTTAGTAACTTTAAGGAAAATAATAAACAAAACAATTAAATTAAATAATTGAAAGAGAGATTTAGGACCAAACCCTCAGAAATTAAACCTTTCACGTCTAGGGCGAAGGCAACTTCGAATATGGCTAGGTGTTTCTAGATCTTGCGAATGCGGAATTTTGTATATGAAAACAAAGTTTAGAGAAAGAAAGAAAGAAAGATGAAATAATCAAGAAAACTTGATGAGAATTGGTGATGAATGATTCTAGAAAACGGTGTTTTTAATACGATATTTATAGAGAAAATCAGCCAAAAATATAAATTAAACAAAACAGAGTCTGACGCACAAAAAACAGAGCTGCCGCCAACCTTGGCTAGCTGGTGCCAGGCACCAACACTAGCGCAAGGCGCCAATGGCTAGCGCCAGGCCTGGTTCCAGGCGCCAAGGCCTGGGGTCAGGCGCCAAGCCTAATTTTAACGCGTTTTCGAAAATCCAATAAGTTTGCCGTACTGGAGGATAAAATCATATAATTTCCCCGAAAATGCTATTTGATTTTGATTAAAACTCTGAAAAGTCAACAAAAGTCAATTTATCAATGCTAATTGAATTAGGAATGAAAAGAACCTTCTAGAAGAATCTAGAAGACTAAAACCATTCCTAATTGCATTAGGAATGATAAATCATATTAGGCCCTCCCCTAGATCATTGGGTCGTACATAAAGCTCAAACCGGGCCCAGTTTAGTAAATTGGCCATAACTTCCTCAACATTCATTGGAATTAGGCTCATAATATATCGTTGAAAAGGTCTTTGCAAGCCCCATCCAACTACACTACTATTGGACCCATATCATGGACCAACCAAACTGGATTGGCTGTTTTCTTAAAATAAGTTTTCAAAAACAGAGAGAAGAGAAAAGAAAATAAAAAACTTTCCGCAACACTAGACTTTCCACACTTTCACTTCATTCGATTATGATTCGACGTGAAAGGTACTCATCACCGGGTTTGGTTTTGGGGAGACACATTTGGGTGTCTACAGAATCCCCCACTTTGATTGAGTTTGGAGAAACGCAGGTTTCGAAAACAAAAGTCAAAGTATCGATAGGGACGGAGAATGATTCAGAACGTTCTGCGATCCTAAATCATTCTAGTAACGCCGATACTTGCAAAACTAGCATTAGTTAAACAGATAAAAGAGTTAAGAAACGCGTATCTTGCACCGTCGAGCACACGTCTCTGAAAGTAACCGATTGTTTTGATGACCTTCTACAAGCTAGAGAATGCCATCCCGCTTGAAAACCGCTACGCCCATAACTACTTCTAATTTGGAAGATTGCTTCGCCCGATTCGATCATCTTCCGCATTGATAATATTCCACGTCCAAGGGAATACTATCGATGATTATTTCTCTTGAAACAATCCCCATCCGCATTATGACCATCTTCCATGCCTAAGGGAATATGATCGAAGACAACTTCGCCCGAAATTACCTCCAGTTGTTTGTGACAACTCTCCGCAAGTTAGGGAATGCTGTCGAAGATATCCTCTCTTGAAGTCATCCTCATTTGATGCGATAATTTTCCAAAGGAAATTACCGAAGATCCACGCCTGTCGATCTTTATAAGTTCGCCTGAACTTTGCTTCCACTATGCCTGTACGTCGGCGGTTCTGTTGCTTTGAACCTGTACATCGGTTCCCTTTTGCGAATGAACCATTATGTCGGTGCCTTTTCTTTTGAAGCTATATGCCGGTGCTTTTTGTTAATGAGCCAATGCTTAGGCGCTTTAAGCTAAGTGAGACGATCTTTCATCAGGTCGATCACTTTACGTAATCAAGCCGATTACTAAATCATGTCAAATTGCTTAGAGTGGCTAACTGGCGTACAAAGGAACCCAAAAATATGTTGCAGAAAGGTAGATTAACCCCACCAGGGGCCGGGTGATCTGGCGCAACTAAAAAGACATCAGTGCCGATCATTTAGCCTTAGTGCCAGGCGTTGAGCCAAATTTGTGACGCCAATGCATAGGGCTTGGCTCCAGCACGGGGATTTCCTTAAATACCCCTTTCCTCTTCATTTTGCTGGCTGCTCGTCGCGAATTTGCTCGAAAAAAGTCCGAAAACTTCAATTGCTTGGTTCTTGCTCGTTTCTGAACCAATTTGCTCAAATTTGTTGCAAATCAAAGCTCTTTTCACCTATTTTCCCGATCTATGTAAGTTTTCTTCAAACTCACATCGGTTTTTATTAATTTTTGGCACGTTTATTCACGAATTTCATGAAAATTCGAAATTTATAATGCTCAATTTGCTTTGTTTGTCAATTTTTATGCCATGAAATTGCTTGATTATGTTTATATACTGCCTTGGGAGTAGTTTGAGACTTGTTTGACTCAATTTGGTGAAGAAATGAGAAATTTGCCATTGTTGGACCTCTTAGGGTCGTGAAGAACAATGTGAATCGTTCTTGATGTTTTTGCTAGAAATTCTTGTCCAATTTGTCACAATAATTACTATAGTTTTGCAAGAAATTGTTTGATTGCTTGAAAAATGTCGTTATGCTCAATTTGAATTTGTGCTCTGTTTTAGTACGACGTACTCTGTTTTTGCAAACATAGTATCATGCGGCTAGGCGAACCTTAGATACTAAAGAACCTTAATTTATGATGATTTTGCACAATGTAGCATGGCTAGACAGCGAGGCTCGGGTTCACGGTCCCGAAACACTAGACGGGAGCATGAGCCCGTAGAGGATGACATCACGCCTTCCACTTTGCTTGGTCGACTTTCGGAGTGGGATGAGCGGACCCTGTTCTTCGCCCCGTCCACCATATTTCTGAGAGGGTGAGACAGGGGATCGTGCCCGGGAGGACGCGGCATCACGGCTCCGGCTGTGATGGTTTGGGCGATTTTTACAGGATGTACATCGCCAGGGATCTTGAGACGAGATTCCTATGGGAGTCTTGCGGGCTAGCTACTCTGTTTGGGACCTCTGAGGCTATGGTCGCCTCCAGCGGGGGTCATCATGTAGTGCGCGCTTTGGTGGAGTTCTTCTGGGACACTACCAACACCTTCCATTTCCCCTAGGGCGAGATGATGGTAACCCCTACGGACTTCAGTCTCATCATAGGACTGGAGTTCACCTCTGTGCCACTGCCATTTGACAGTGGAATCGACGTCTTTTCTTCGGAGGTCGAGGAGCTGTTACGGCCGATCGCTATTCGGGCCCGAGCTGAGGCCGAGACGACTCAGTTTAGTGCTAGGGGAATTCGCCGCTCGACGCTGGCAGCGGCTCTGGATGACGATGCGACCACCCGAGAGCAGCGGGTGCGCATCTTTGTGCTGATGTTGTTGTCAGGAACATTCTCCCCTGACAAGGGTAGTAAGGCATTGCTTTACTATCTCCCTGCTGTCCGTGATCTCCACCGGATCGGGACTTATGACTGGGCCAGCTTGGCCTATGCTGACTTTGTTCGTGCGCCGAGGGACTCGTGTCGACACCGGTCCTTTGGGACGAACGTTGCTTTGTCTGCTTTTTGGAAGGTCGTAGAGGTAAACATTATTCCCTATAAAGTTTAGCTCTGCATATTAGTTTAGCACTTACTCACACTTTTAGCTCTTTGTAGATCTGGTTCTACGAGTATTTCCCTTCTGCTGCGCCGGCGAGACCATCGCCGCGGGGATTTCCAGTGAGCGCCTCTTGGGGCGGCCACCATGTGGACATGTCCACTACACATGTCCGGAACTGGATCATCGCGGTACGACTTTTATTGTTTATTTTGCTTTTTCGCGATGTTTTAAGTATAGTTTCGCCTGATTGATGTTCGTTGTTGGGTCCTGAGGTGGTGTACCGGCCGTGGGGCGGTTGGACAGTCCTTGGGTTAGCCTCACAGTATTCTGCTGAGCGTCGCTATTTCTTGGGGACTTATGGAGCGATCGCGTACTTAGGAGAGAGGGTTGCTAGACATCATTCCTTTGATGTCTTCGTCGTTCCCACTCCTCCACCACGTCATATGTTCAATGACGCGCGTTTGACGAGCATGTCTGAGGGTGCTGGTACCCCTTGGCGGTTCTATGTGATCCTCGGGCGGTGCTATGCTGAGGAGCTACTACCTTTGTTAGCTCCAGCCCCTGTACCGGCTGAGGATGTGAGGGTAAGCTTTTTCAGTTCTTTACTTTCCATGAAGTAGCCCCCAAGTAATGTTTTACTAACTTTTTTGCTTTATCAGGACGGTGCTGCTGAGTTCGTGCCACCCCGTATGTCCATCCACTATCAGGGGATGTACGGGCCGATTGAGGAGATGATTTCTCCAGCTCCCGAGGGTGAGCGCTTCATAGAGCGGTCGATTCCTCGCCACCAAACTCGAGTAAGCCTAGTTACCCACAATTTTTTTGGTTTTTGTCCATATATCATGCATGTTTACTGACTTATTTCTCTGACAGTTTTCACGTGAGGTGGTTTCGGCGATGGCACGATGTATAGATGCCTTCCGGAGCCAGCTCGTCCGGATGAGGAATGCGGCCACTTGCCGTCGGGATGACGTCACCCGAGAGGTAGTCTTTCTTTATATATTTCCTTGCATTACCGTTTCAATTTTGCCTTGTTTCTGATTTAATTCTTTTTGCAGGGTCAACCTATCACTTCTCACACCCGCGCGAGACTTGAGGGGCGGAGGGATCCGGCGAGATCCAGCTCGAGACGTCGTCGTACTTCGTCATGGGGTAGAGGTGGTCGCTCCGAGGCTGCTAGTGCTGACGTTGCGGAGGGCTCGAGATCTTCTTCTGAGGGTTCTCATGCTGCACCGGTAGGAGAGGCCACCTCGGCTTTCAGAGGTGGTGGGATGTACGAGGTAGGCTCGTCATCGCAGTAGCCTCCGCAGCCTCAACCTCAGGTTGATCCTGGGTGGAGTGGTCCTATATTGAGTCTTCCTCCTCTTACGGAGACTGGAGCTGGAACTGGAGCTGGTGGAGAGGTGACTCCTCGTACGGCGCAATTTTATGATATGATGGGTCTACGTCCTCCAGCGCCGTAGTTTGTTCCTGTGTATATTTTATTTTGACTTTTTTATAGAACTTTGCCTTAGACTCATTATTTATACACATTTTGTATATTTATGCTATTATGAATTTATTTTGTTATTATGTGTATGTTTGTGTGTGCAAGAGAAGTGTGATAAACAATTTTGCGCAAAAATTCCGTCATTTTTATTATTGATGGAGGGTATCCGACTCTCTCCCCCAAAAGAAAAAATAAAAAAGGAAAAAGCCAAATGAAATGCCGGGTGTTTGGAATTTAAATAAAGTCCAAAAGAAAGAATAATATAATAATAAAAAAAATAATAGTTATTTTAATTAATTAAGAAAAAGGACAAAAAAGAAGATGCTTAGGAAAGATAATCGGAGCCATAAAGTCATGAGTCGACTCGGGTTTAGTATTAAAAACACAGGTTAATCACGCGCCTGTTGTGACAACTTGGCGCCAGCTGGCGCCACTATATGGCGCGTGGCGCCAGGCGCTACACTTAGCGTGTGGCGCCAAGCGTTGGCGGCTGGCGCCAATTACGGGATTTTGACGCCAATTGACGCTGATGCCGTATTTCATTCTGATTAAAACTTCTCGCAATTTGTGCATAAATAACCTCCTGCCCAGCCGATTCTTCTCATAATTCCAACGAATAAAATTATTCTTTGCTTTAGAAATATTAACTATGTCTTTAGTCACCAAAACTTTCACCCAATATACTCATGAATGGTGTCGATCTCTTAATGCGAGGGAGAGAAAAGAATTAGATTGGGTCAGGGGGGAATTTATGGCATCAAAGGGGTAGATCTTGACTTAGATTTCATACATACCGCTCTAGAATTTTGGAATATTGATACTCATTGCTTCAAACTAGGGTATGATGAGATTAGCCCTTTGCCGGAGGAATTTGGTGCTATCTTAGGCTTCCCTACAATAGACCTTATAGCAATCCCTAGAGTAGATGCATATTATTATAAGGATTTTGAGCGCTTCTTTAATTTAAAAGAAAGGAATTTATCAAAAATAGTAGATGGCAATATAGTTAATTTGAAAGAATTTGCACGCCATTATTTTGATAAACCTTTTTCTGAATCTTTTCATATACATAGAAGAAGGGTGTTTCTATTTTGCATGCTTTATCAATTTTTTCTTAGTAGTGGTAAAAATAATGAAGGTCAATTAATTATAACCACTGTTTTAGAACAAATTGAATCAGGGAGAAATCCAATGCCATTGATAGTTGGAGAGACTATGATTAGTCTTGATGAACTGAAAAGGGACCCAAAAGCACCTTTTCGCGGCTCTCCAATTTTATTACAGGTAGAAAAATAATATTTTTAATTATAGAAATCAAAAAATATATTTTTGTATTGTAACAATAATTTATTTGTATTGCAATTTTTTTACAGATGTGGCTAATGGAGAGGCTAGGATTAATTAGCTCTCCGGACGATATTGAGAAGTATACTCCCAATTGCTTCGTGAGACGGAAGAAGCGTATCCCTAAAATTGGGCGCCACGGGTGGAGAAAAGTCTTCGAGTCACGTGATTTTGCTATCAAGTGGGTCGTCCCATGGTGGAAGATAGAAAGGATGGTTGGTGTTAACAAGCAACCTTTCTGCAGTCTTCCAAGCTTGTCTCGTGTAACTTATTATTACCCCTGCAGGGTAAAAAGACAATACGACTTGCTTCAGAATATTCCTTCCGGGGATCTTCGTCCTCCCTATGAGTACCCTGTATCTCAAGAAGTAGATAGATTTGATGCTTACTGGAGTGCTAGACCTTTATGGGAAGTGATTACCCAAAAGGTTCCTCCTTCTTTGCACAATGACGTAAAGAAGTGGTTGCTGAAGAAGTCTTCGAAGGATCAGGGTAGAACTGATGTGAAGAATCGTCTAGGTGACAGGGTGATTCCCGCCAAAGAACGCTTAGGTGCAAGAATTGAATTCAAAACACCTGCAATGCCTTTGAAGAAAGGTGCTACCAAAGATAAAGGGAAAAGGAAAGCTAACACCACATATAAAAAGGCTTGGGTGGAAAAGAGGCATGGAGTGTTAGCTGAAGGAGAGACCATCTACTCCAAAATTGAATGTAGGTCCTCTAAAGGATGCCTACTAGCTAAAGTTATGGATGAGGAGGAGGAAGCAGACAAAAATTGGAAAAGGGCTAAAAAGGAAAAGAAAGATTAGGAGCATTGCTTAGCTTTAAATTTATTAGACTTAGATTATTATTTTTATTTAAAGTTAATTTATTTCAGCTTTATTTTAAATTCCATCAATAATATAATTTTATTTTATTAATGAAATTTGAGCTTTCAATTACATTATTTACTTTAAATTTATTTTATTACAGCAATGAAAATCGAAAAAAATTAATTTTCCAGAAATTCTTCGAGTACGGAAGTCGAAAATTTTCCGAAAAACACCGAACTTCGCCCAGAATTTATTTTCCAGATTGGCGCCACTTATTTGCAATTGGCGTTTGTCATTGAAGTCTGGCGCCAGGCGCCAATATCATCGGCTGGCGCTGATGATTGTTGGCTGGCGCCAGGTCCTTCTCTACGACGCCGATGTTTCGCCGATCTTCTGTTAAATTTTTAATTAATTCTGGAACGCGGGGATGTCGAAAAATAAAGTGGCCGCACCCGTAAAGGGTTGCCTACGTATCCTTTCTTAAGGAATTAGGCCGAACGTAGCTCTCTTGAGTATCCTACTTAAGTAATTATGGGTAGTATTTCTTAAGTTGGTCAAGATTTGTCATGTTTGAGAATTCATTGCCATCCATATCAATTAATTTTGCTGCACCTCCTGACAGGATTGTTTTGACAATGTAGGGTCCAGACCAATTAGGTCTAAATTTACCCCTTGGATCTAAAACATTTTTCCTTAGTGCTTTTAACACTAAGTCTCCTACTTTGATATTTCTTGTCTTGATCTTCTTATTAAAATTCCTAGCCATACGAGTCTGGTAACACTGAGTGTGATGTAGAGCTTCTAGTCGTTTCTCATCGAGTAGAATCAATTCTTCATACCTTGCCCTAGTCCATTCAACTTCATCGAGTTTACTCTCTAGCGCAAAGCGTAGAGATGGTATTTCTAGTTCGACAGGTTGTACGACATCCATTCCATATACCAAGGAAAATGGCGTATTTCTTGTTGATGTACGGATTGACGTGCGGTAACCCCACAATGCGTAGTGAAGTTTGTCAGGCCAATCCTTATAATTCTCCGTCATTTTTTCGATGATAGTTTTTTTAATTTTTATTAGCTGCCTCGACTGCTCCATTTGCTTGAGGTCTATAAGGGGAAGAATGATGATGTTGAATGCTGTATTTTTGTAGCGATTCTTCACATTCGGCCTGAAAGTGAGTTCCATTGTCACTTATCATTTCATGTGGGACTCCGTATCGACAAATAATATTTCTCTCGATAAAGAGTGCTACATGTTTTGCAGTGAGTTTAGCGTATGATTGCGCTTCGACCCACTTTGTGAAGTAGTCGATTGCTACTAGGATAAATTCGTGGCCTCCTGTTCCTGGGGGAGTGATTTTGCCAATGATGTCAATTCCCCATGTAGAGAATGGCCATGGCGGTGTGTAGGTGTAGAGCAAAGATGGAGGAACATGTTGTAAATTGGCATAAATTTGGCACTTAGGGCATCTTTTTACGTATTGATGGCAATCCCTATTCATTGTAGTCCAATAATACCCTTCTCGCATTATTTTCTGGACTAACATTTTGCCATTTATATGTGTTCCACAGATTCCTTCGTGGACTATTCTCATTGCTCTTTGTGCATCCTTCTTTCCTACAGACCTTTAGGTACCCTTTTATGTAGCTCGTTGTCTATGAGTACATATTGAGAAGCCAAAAGTCTTAATGCTCGTTTTGCTCTTTTGTCAGCATGAGGAGGGTATTCTCCATTGGTGACATAATTGAGTATGTCAGTGTACCATGGTTCTTCTTCTTCTTCTTCTTCTTCTTCTTCTTCTTCTTCACCTTGGACTACTTCGTCGTCTCCTATGGTCTGGATGTATGCTGGTTTGTGCCTTTTTTCAATAGTTAAAGGCATTTGCTCGATTTCCGTGGGAATCCTAACCATTGAGGCTAATCTTGCCAAGGCATCGGCAAATTGGTTTTCTTCTCTAGGTAGATATGTGTATTCTACCTTCTCAAACTTATTGGTAAGAGTTTCCAGATAGGTTTGGTAAGGGGATAAACTTTCGCTCCTTACTTTCCACCTCTTAGATATCTGATTGATGATCAAAGAAGAGTCTCCAAATATCCTTAACTTCTTTACTCCCAATGCCAAAGCTGTTTCAAGGCCTACCATACATGCTTCATATTCGACATTATTGTTGGTAACGTCGAAATCAAGCTTTATGGAGATTGGAACATGCTCCTCTTTAGGTGATACTAGTAGTACTCCAACGCCACATCCTTTTTGGTTAGAGGCTCCGTCGAAATACAAGGTCCAAGTATCATCTTCAGTAAACATTAGGTCTTCATCTGGAAATTCATTGTCTTGCATTGGCGTCGAGTCTTCTATTGGAAAATCTGCTAGAAAGTCTGACACCACGGATCCTTTGATAACTTTTTGTGGCATGAATCTCACATCAAACTGGGCTAGATTGACTATCCATCTTGAAATGCGTCCATTGAGTGTATATTTCTTGAATAGATACTTGAG
This sequence comes from Chenopodium quinoa, assembly GCF_001683475.1. NCBI lineage: Eukaryota > Viridiplantae > Streptophyta > Magnoliopsida > Caryophyllales > Amaranthaceae > Chenopodium > Chenopodium quinoa. The sequence goes on along the minus strand of NW_018742204.1, from coordinate 13,188,256 downwards.
TGGATCTAATCGGGATACTACGAAGACGGTATGCACCAGCATGTAATGTCTTAACTTAGTTGTGGCCCACACCAAGGCGAGGCACAACTTCTCGAGCGGTGTATAGCGTGCTTCGTATTCGAGCATCTTTTTGCTTAAGTAGTAAATTGCGTTCTCTTTTCCTTCTACCTCTTGTGCCAGCATAGCTCCCATTGTCTCTTTGGTAACCGTCAAATATAACCTAAGAGGTATTCCGGGGAGTGCTGGTGCTAATACGGGAGGATTTGCGAGATAGGCTTTGATCTTTTCAAAGGCTTTTTGACACTCGTCATCCCATATTATTGGTACATTCTTCTTGAGTTTTTTGAAGATTGGTTCACATATCGTCGTCAGTTTTGATATGAACCTACTTATGTATTGCAACCGGCCAATAAATCCTCGAATCTGTTTCTCGGTCTTGGGCGGTGGCATGGACATGATTGCTTTGATCTTGGTTGGGTCTACCTCTATTCCTCTAGAGCTTATGACGTAACCCAAGAGCTTGCTTGAGGTGACTCCAAAAGCACACTTAGATAGATTCAACCTCATATTATATTTTTTTAGCTTTTCAAAAAAATTCCTTAAGGCTACTTGACGGCCTGGATGGTCTTTTAATTTTACAATCATGTTGTCGACATATACTTCGACTTCTTTGTGCATCATGTCATGGAGTAAGGCAATTGCTGCACGTTGGTAAGTAGCACCCGCGTTTTTCAACTCGAATGGCATTACCGTGTAGCAGTAAGTGCCCCATGGTGTTATAAATGTTGTTTTCTCCATGTCTTCTTCTGCCATGAGAATCTGGTTGTAACCTGCGTATCCATCCATAAATGAAAGAAGCGCGTGATTTGCCGTGTTATCTACCAGAATATCGATGTGTGGCAAAGGGAAGTCGTCCTTTGGACTTGCCTTATTTAGATCTCGATAGTCGACACACATCCTTACCCTTCCGTCTTTCTTCGGAACTGGGACGATGTTGGTGACCCATTCGGGGTATTTGGATACCTTGATGAAACCTGCGGTTATCTGTTTTTGAACTTCTTCTTTTATTTGAAGTGCTACGTCGGGTTTCATTCGACGCAACTTTTGTTTTACAGGTTTCATTCCTGGAATTAGTGGTATAGTGTGTTGAGCTATTTCTCTATTAATGGCTGGCATGTCTTCATATGACCAAGCAAATACATCGATAAATTCTTTAAGTAGGTTAATTAAATCGGTTCTTTCTTGCTTATTCAATTTTAATCCGATTTTAACTTCTCTTTTATGAGTTGAATCACTTGAGATGTCAACTGTTTCAGTTTCTTCAATTACCGGTGTTTTATTTTCGAGTGTTTCCATTGCTTTAATAATTTCTTTGTCTTTTTAATTGTTAGTTAAGCAATGCTCGTCATCTTGGGTTAGGGAAGAACACAAGAAGTAAGGAGAATGAGAAATATTATTATACTCTGAGATCATTACAGCAAAGAGTGATATGTCCTCAGGGACTGGATTACTAACTATCCTAGGAGAAGAAATAAGAGGGGGATGTGTGACTACTAAAGACTTAGAAAACTCTAAAGGGAGAGACTCCGACTCAGACTCTGACTCAGACGACTCCTCAAACATCGGTCCCTGTCCTGTCGTGATTGATATCTTTCTTCCGCTTGGAGTAGTCACCTTGATAGTCTTGCGCTACCCTTGTAGTCATCCTTCATCTAGAGTAATTAGCTTCGAGGGGTCGAAGCTTTCACTTTGTAGGACTGTTTGAATGAGCGAAGAGTTATCTTCTTCATAAGTTGGCTCATTCTTTTCTCGCCCAAACAGTAATCCCATGACTTTAAAGTCAAAGCATGGGGGTGCTTTCTCCTTGTCGACGGGAGTTGGGATTTCATCAGTGAAGTAGCAATCCAAGAAAATCTCGAATCCTGGTTTTCTTATGTCGTTTACAACAAATGGATCGGGAAATTCATGGCATGGATAGTCCTCTCCTTCTTTTATGAACTGACCATTAAGCGTAAGAGGGTACTGATCCATTGGAATTGCTTTCTTTTGAATGCGAGCGTCCCTACGTGCTTTCAACTTTTCATGGGCTCGCTTGAGATCTTTCCGAGTCGGTTCGAAACCAAGTCCGAAAGTATCTAACTTAGGGAGGCCAGGTGACTCCAGCGGTTTTGCCATTCCTTTCTTCTTTCCTAAGGTCATCCCAGGAATGTGTCCTTGTTTCTTCAGCATGGCGTTGACAATCATGTTGGAATGGGGGTCATAGCAAAGAGGAGTCCTTTCATCCTCCTAGATTAAGGAGACTTCTTCGTTAAAGCCCCATAAATCTTCGTCATCTTCGTCGTGCTCTACATTAATGATTTGATTCTCTATGGATTTAATCCTCATAGGCGAAGCATCGATAGTAATTGGAATTCCCCCAACTATAGCTTTTACTTGTTAGTGGAGAGATGAAGGGACGACCTTTAGATCATGAAGCCAAGGGCGTCCCAACAATAAGTTGAATGAAGCTTTGATATCCACTACTTGGAAAGTAGTGGCATGTTCTATTGCTCCTGCCGTTATATTTAGGGTAATTTTGCCAAGAGCTTGACGACGAGTGTTATCGTAGGCTCTAATTCCTTGTGTGGACGGAGTTAGGTCTTCATCCCTTATGCCGAGCATCCTCGCAGTTCTAAGTGGACAGACATTGATAGCCGATCCATTGTCTACAAGAGTCATGGGAACATTCATCCTCTTAAAAACTACCGTGAGGTTTAATGCCTTGTAATGTTTGTCACCTTCTGGGGGTAAATCTTTGTCAGAAAAGGTGATCAAATTAATCGGACTAGGAAGGTCACTTGTGAGTAAGTTGGCTAGTCCCTCTGGAGTAATGTCAGAATCTATCCCGATTTTGTCCAAGGCATTCATTACAGCCAACCTATGCTCTCGAGATGTTTCCAGAAGTTTCCATACATTCATCTCAACTTTTGTCTTCTTAAACTGCTTAACAATATCATTGTCTTAGATGATAGGTATGGGAACTTGGTGTATGGTTGGCATAGGTTGTGTTGAAACGGGAGGTTGCATTCTCCCGGATCTTGTGAGGACGTCTATTGATGAATCTTCTTCACCCCAAATGTCATCTGTGGTATATGACACAAAAGGTGTAGGTCCTACTATGTCCTTTAGATAGACATCTTCTTCATCACTGTCCCAAACTCCATTAATGGTTGTATCCTCTTCTTGTTGAACTTGGACTAGTTTCTTTTCATCAATCATTTTCTGTACCAAATCCTTGAATTTGAAACAGTTTTCTATAGTGTGACCCCTTGATTGATGATACTGATAGTAATATCTATCTGTTCTTTTTAATGATTTGAATGGTCTCGGTTCGAGAGGTTTGACCTCGCCACTCTCAGAGAGAATTTCGAACATTTGCGCATATGGGATCCCAATTGGAGTGTATATTCTATTGCTCTTCTTGGGTTTTTCAGTGACTTGTAAGGGAAAGTGCTTTGCCTCATAAGTCGTTCTCACTGGTGTGAATTCTCTTTTAGGTTCTTCTTTCGGAAGTGGAAGCTCTCATATTTCTTATGGAGTTCGTTCATAACTTTGAGAGCTTCGTGTAGTAGTTGCGATACCTCCCTCATAGACATTGTGAGCAATTATATATCTTCCTTATTTTCCGGTTTTGGAAGGCTATCCTTGACATCGAAAAAGATTTCCTCTTCTTTTTCTTTGACACGGATTTCTTTGACGGGTTTAATGAGAGATGAGGGGTCAACCTCGTTTTCCTCATCGGAGATAGCTAGGGTATGAGCGAGAGGTGCATTGTCAACGCTTGGCTTCTTACTGGCTAGGGGCAACGACAGCTTGTTATTGTCGATTAGGTCTTGGATAGCTTCCTTAAGCTTCCAACAATTTTCAGTGAGATGGCCCCTACCTTGGTGATACTTGCAGTGTGCATTGGGGTTCCATTTAACCGACCTCTTCTCAACTGGTGGGTCCCAAATGGTCCAATAGGAGTTATAAGACCTTTTACATTTAATCGATCAAATGCGGTGTCATAACTCATGCCAACAGGATTGAAGTTCCTCCTAAATGGTTTCTTTTGTCCTTGATTGTTCATGGCAAGGACTTCTCCTAAATTAAAGGTGCTAACATTATTTGAGTGGGCGGTTTTGGAAGAAGAAGGATTGTCGTTCTTCTTTCCTTTCCAACCACTGTTGGAGTTATTGTTGGCAGCTTTTAACTTAGCCAAGTCATCTTCGATATAGTGCGACGCTAGTCCTGTCGCTTGGCCGACAGTTCGGATTATTGGTCGAGTCATCACCTAGAGTCTAATTAATCAGTTTTCTATTTAATTCGGCTAAATTTTTGCTGTCAATAGTATTTATTTGAGTCAATTATCGATTTTAGGCACTAAGTCCCATGGTCTTACACAAGAGTCCAAGCATGTCACTCACACTCAACGCACACACCAATCCACATACTTTGACCATGTTTAAGAGAGTCTTGTGTGTGTTTTTTTCTGTCATTTTTTTAGGGGGGTAAGTCGGATATTAATCCTCCAATAAAATAAAAAATTTATACTTAGTTCCCTAAAAATATGTACTCCCTAAAAATATGTACGTTATTTTTGCCAAAAATAGGCACCTTTTTCCTCCTTAAAATAAACCGTAAAGTCAAGTTGATTCGAGTCAAGTAATTAAAACGCAAAATGGTTTAATTTACAGCGCGTGGTCAAGAAAGGAAGGACGGTTAATCAAAGACAACCTCTTCGTACAAGTCCAACTTTTCGACAAACCCATATCTCGCAAGAGAAAAGCTAAGACTATAATGGCAACACAAGAAGAAGTCAATGATCTTAAGAACCAACTGGCTACTGTGACTGAGACACTGAAGCTTCTCGCACTCAAGATTGATGATTCCGTGAAGCAACAACAGATGGACCTCATGCAAGAGAGTCTAAGCAAGTTGTCTAGCGATTACAAGTTTCAAGAGCTTACATCACAAGGGGTCTCGGTGGACAAAGAGCTTCTTCCGCAGAAGTTCAACGCCAACGACATCCCAAAATTCAGAGCAATTGACAACCCTTACTTTCATTTAAGAGCATTTGAAACAATCATGAGTATCAAGGGTATCGATAAGAAGGTCTTCCCTTCTCTGTTCTCACTATCTCTCGAGACCGTTTGCCAACAATGGTTCTTTTCTCTTGAGAAAGAAAAGACCTCTACATGGGAGTCCATAGCAAACGCTTTCGTTGATAGGGACAAGTGCAACATTCAAGTCGAGACTGACCATAGAGAACTTGAAATCCTCAAGCAAAAAGAGAATAAAGGCTTCACCTCTTTCTTTAACAAATGGAGAGAAACCTCAGCTAAGATGATTGAGGTGCCAAGTGAAAAAGAGTCTGTGAGACTATTCATAAAAAATCTCCAAGAAAAATATTCCAAGCATCTCAAATATCAAAATAACCTCCATACCTTCAAGGCTGTTTATGACATTGGGATCAATATCGAAGATGACTTGGCTAAGTTAAAAGCTGCCAACAATAACTCCAACAGTGGCTGGAAAGGAAAGAAGAACGATAATCCTTCTTCTTCCAAAACCGCCCACTCAAATAATGTTAGCACCTTTAATTTAGGAGAAGTCCTTGCCATGAACAATCAAGGACAAAAGAAACCATTTAGGAGGAACTTCACTCCTATTGGCATGAGTTATGACACCGCATTTGATCGATTAAATGCAAAAGGTCTTATAACTCCTATTGGACCATTTGGGGACCCACCAGTTGAGAAGAGGTCGGTTAACTAGAACCCCAATGCACACTGCAAGTATCACCAAGGTAGGGGCCATCTCACTGAAAATTGTTGGAAGCTTAAGGAAGCTATCCAAGACCTAATCGACAATAACAAGCTGTCGTTGCCCCTAGCCAGTAAGAAGCCAAGCGTTGACAATGCACCTCTCGCTCATACCCTAACTATCTCCGATGAGGAAAACGAGGTTGACCCCTCATCTCTCATTAAACCCGTCAAAGAAATCCGTGTCAAAGAAAAAGAAGAGGAAATCTTTTTCGATGTCAAGGATAGCCTTCCAGAACCGGAAAATAAGGAAGATATACAATTGCTCACACTGTCTATGAGGGAGTTATCGCAAATACTACGCGAAGCTCTCAAAGTTATGAACGAACTCCATAAGAAATATGATGAGCTTCCACTTCCGAAAGAAGAACCTAAAAGAGAATTCACACCAGTGAGAACAACTTATGAGGCAAAGCACTTTCCCTTACAAGTCACTGAAAAAACTAAGAAGAGCAATAGAATCTACACTCCAATTGGGATCCCATATGCGCAAATGTTCGAAATGCTCTTCGAGAGTGGCGAGGTCAAACCTCTCGAACCGAGACCATTCGAATCATTAAAAAGAATAGATAGATATTACTGCCAGTATCATCAATAAGGGGGTCACACTATAGAAAACTGTTTCAAATTCAAGGATTTGGTACAGAAAATGATTGATGAAAAGAAACTAGTCCAAATTCAACAAGAAGAGGATGCGACCATCAATGGAGTTTGGGACAGTGATGAAGAAGATGTCTATCTAAAGGATGTAATAGGACCTACACCTTATATGTCATATACCACAGATGACATTTGGGGTGAAGAAGATTTATCAATAGACGTCCTCACAAGATCCGGGAGAATGCAACCTCCCGTTTCAACACAACCTATGCCAACCACACAACAAGTTCCCATATTGTAGACACCCATTTGTGTCTCCCCAAAACCAAACCCAGTGATGAGTACCTTTCACGTCGAATCATAATCGAATGAAGCGAAAGTGTGGAAAGTCTAGTGTTGCGGAAAGTTTTATTTTCTTCTCTTCTCTCTGTTTTTGAAAACTTATTTTTAAGAAAACAACCAATCCAGTTTGGTTGGTCCGTGATATGGGTCCAATATTAGTATAGTTGGATGGGGCTTGCAAAGACCTTTCCAACGATATATTATAAGCCCAATTCTGATGAATATTGAGGAAGTTATGACCAATTTACTAAACTGGGCCCGGTTTGAGCTTTATATACGGCCCAATGATCTAGGGGAGGGCCTAATATGATTTATCATTCCTAATGCAATTAGGAATGGTTTTGGTCTTCTAGATTCTTCTAGAAGGTTTTTTCATTCCTAATTCAATTAGCATTGATAAATTGACTTTTGTTGACTTTTCAGAGTTTTAATCAAAATCAAATAGCATTTTCGAGGGAATTATATGATTTTATCCTCCAGTACGACAAACTTATCTGATTTTCGAAAACGCGTTAAATTTAAGCTTGGCGTCTGACCCCAGGCCTTGGCGCCTGGAACCAGGCCTGGCGCCTGACGCTAGTGTTGGTGCCTGGCGCTAGCTAGCCAGGGTTGACGCCAGCTCTGTTTTTTATGCGTCAGACTCTGTTTTGTTTAATTTATCTTTTTGGCTGATTTTCTCTATAAATATCGTATTAAAAATTCAGTTTTGGATCATCTACATTCACCTACAATCAGTTTTCATTCGCAATCATTAACTCTTTAATTCTCTCTTAATCATTCACCAATTCTCATGATCTACAATCAGTTTTAATTAGCATTCATTCATCTTTCTTCTCTAAACTTTGTTTTCATATACAAAATTCCGCATTCACAAGATCTAGAAACACCTAGTCATATTCGAAGTTGCCTTCGCCCTAGACGTGAAAGGTTTAATTTCTGAGGGTTTGGTCCCAAATCTCTCTTTCAATTATTTAATTTAATTGTTTATTTTATTATTTTCCTTGAAGTTACTAACGTGTGTATTTTGTTATTAGAAAGAGGTACGAAGCATCAAAGTAAGTAGTTTAATTGTTTTATTGATGTTATGATGTAGACATCATGTTTAGATTGTTATTATGATGTTCCTAGTATCATGTCTAGGGTATTTTTAATATTAAATATAATTCCTGCGATGCTTCCTATGTTTTTCCTAATATTTATTCATGTTAGTATCATGTTAGGGTTAAACATTTGATTTTTATTGCTTAGTGACATGCTAGGGTTTGTTATTAATCTTGTTAGTATCATGCCTAGGATCTTGCTATTATTATTATGCTTTAATATTAACATGAACATGATTATGATTATAATTGTTATAATTTATGATGATTATGAATCTTATTATTATTATTATTATTATTATTATTATTTTGATGATGATTATTTTATTTATGATTATTATTATTATTATGATTATTACAATTATTATTCATGATATTATAATTATGTTGCTTGATGATTTATTATTTATTACTTGATCACTCCTTTTATGCATGTTTAAAGGGAATTGGTACTTGTAATAACGCTTAATAAGATATTTAATAATCTTTTTAGGGTTAATTTGATTATAATTTCAAGTGATCGCCAATAATAGTTTATTTGTGCATTAATATTCAACCAACATAGATAAATAGGTTTAGGCTTAATCCTAATGATTGCATGTTAATTAAAAAGCGCACATGAATACGATCAGAATAAAGTAGAGGCCTATTATTAGGGCAGGTTCAATCTCTTTTAGGTTGGATTTTTACCTTCATCCCCGAACCCTTATTTGGTTCATGACCTTATGGAGTTGACGATCTCTTGGATCGTTAAGGGGTGTAACCTTCACCTCGTGAACGGTTTACAAGTTCCTAAAAACCTTGTTGGCGATTCTTTTGCTCTATCTTCTTCCCTTTTGGACGCCACCGTACTTTAGTGTATGATCACAGTGGGGTTCAAGCTAGTGGGATTAAAGCTTGAAATATTCCCTACACATACCTATAATCGAAGACAATGATATTGTTAAGCAGTTTAAGAAGACAAAAGTTGAGATGAATGTGTGGAAACTTCTGGCAACATCTCGAGAACATAGGTTGGCTGTAATGAATGCCTTGGACAAAATCGGGATAGATTCTGACACTACTCCTGAGGGACTAGCCAACTTCCTCAAAAGTGACCTTCCTAGTCCGATTAATTTGATCACCTTTTCTGACAAAGATTTACCCCCAGAAGGTGACAAACATTACAAGGCATTAAACCTCACAGTAGTTTGCAAGAGGATGAATGTTCCCATGACTCTTGTAGACAATGGATCGGCTATCAATGTCTGTCCACTTAGAACTGCAAGGATGCTCGGCATAAGGGACGAAGATTTAACTCCGTCCACACAAGGAATAAGAGCCTACGATAACACTCATCGTCAAGCTCTTAGCAAGATTACCCTAAATGTAACGGCAGGAAAAATAGAACATGCTACTACTTTCCAAGTAGTGGACATCAAAGCTTCATTCAACTTATTGTTGGGACGCCCTTGGCTTCATGATCTAAAGGCCGTCCCTTCATCTCTCCACCAACAAGTAAAAGCTATAGTTGGGGGAATTCCAATCACTATCAATGCTTCGCCTATGAGGATTAAATCCATAGAGAATCCAATCATTAATGTAGAGCACGACGAAGATGATGAAGATTTATGGGGCTTTAACGAAGAAGTCTCCTTAATCTAGGAGGATGAAAGGACCCCTCTTTGCCATGACCCCCATTCCAACATAATTGTCAACGCCATGCTGAAGAAATAAGGACACTTTCCTGGGATGACCTTAGGAAAGAAGAAAGGAATGGCAAAACCGCTGGAGTCACCTGGCCTCCCTAAGTTAGATACTTTCGTACTTGGTTTCGAACCGACTCGAAAAGATCTCAAGCGAGCCCAGGAAAAGTTGAAAGCACGTAGGGACGCTCGCATTCAAAAGAAAGCAATTCCAATGGATCAGTACCCTCTTACGCTTAATAATCAGTTCATAAAAGAAGGAGAGGACTATCCATGCCATGAATTTCCCGATCCATTTGTTGTAAACGGCATACGACAACCGAGATTCGAGATTTTCTTGGATTGCTACTTCACTGATGAAATCCCAACTCCCGTCCACAAGGAGAAAGCACCCCCATGCTTTGACTTTAACGTCATGGGAAAGCACCCCCAATTTGCCGATGCCTTGGCAAGATTAGCCTCAATGGTTAGGATTCCCATGGAAATCGAGCAAATGCCTCTAACTATTGAAAAAAGGCACAAACCAGCATACATCCAGGCCATAGGAGACGACGAAGTAGTCCAAGGCGAAGAAGAAGAAGAAGAAGAAGAAGAAGAACCATGGTACACTGACATACTCAATTATGTCACCAATGGAGAATACCCTCCTCATGCTGACAAAAGAGCAAAACGAGCATTAAGACTTTTGGCTTCTCAATATGTACTCATAGACAACGAGCTACATAAAAGGGTATCTAAAGATCTGTAGGAAAGAAGGATGCACAAAGAGCAATGAGAATAGTCCACGAAGGAATCTGTGGAACACATATAAATGGCAAAATGTTAGTCCAGAAAATAATGCGAGAAGGGTATTATTGGACTACAATGAATAGGGATTGCCATCAATATGTAAAAAGATGCCCTAAGTGCCAAATTTATGCCAATTTACAACATGTTCCTCCATCTTTGCTCTACACCTACACATTGCCATGGCCATTCTCTACATGGGGAATAGACCTCAAGCAAATGGAGCAGTCGAGGCAGCTAATAAAAATTTAAAAACTATCATCGAAAAAATGACGGAGAATTATAAGGATTGGCCTAACAAACTTCACTACGCATTGTGGGGTTACCGCACGTCAATCCGTACATCAACAGGAAATACGCCATTTTCCTTGGTATATGGTATGGATGCCGTACAACCTGTCAAACTAGAAATACCATCTCTACGCATTGCGTTGGAGAGTAAACTCGATGAAGTTGAATGGACTAGGGCAAGATATGAAGAATTGATTCTACTCGATGAGAAACGACTAGAAGCTCTACATCACACTCAGTGTTACCAGACTCGTATGGCTAGGCATTTTAATAAGAAGGTCAAGACAAGAAGTATCAAAGTAGGAGAATTGGTGTTAAAAGCATTAAGGAAAAATGTTTTAGATCCAAGGGGTAAATTTAGACCTAATTGGTCTGGACCCTACATTGTCAAAACAATCCTGTCAGGAGGTGCAGCAAAATTAACTGATATGGATGGCAATGAATTCTCAAACATGACAAATCTTGACCAACTTAAGAAATACTACCCATAATTACTTGAGTAGGACACTCAAGAGAGCTACGTTCGGCCTGATTCCTTAAGAAAGGATACGTAGGCAACCCTTTACGAGTGCGGCCACTTTATTCTTCGATATCCCCGCGTTCCAGAATTAATTAAAAATTTAACAGAAGATCGGCGAATCATCGGCGTCGCAGAGAAGAACCTTGCACCAGCCAACAATCATCAGCGCCAGCCGATGATATTGGCGCCTGGCGCCAGAATTCAATGACAGGCGCCAATTGCAAATAAGCGGCGCCAATCTGGAAATAAATTTTGGGCGAAGTTCGGTGTTTTCGGAAAATTTTCGACTTTCGTACTCGAAGAATTTCTGGAAAATTAATTTTTTCGATTTTCATTGCTTTAATAAAATAAATTTAAAGTAAATAATTTAATTGAAAGCTCAAATTTCATTAATAAAATAAAATTACATTATTGACGGAATTTAAATAAAGCTGAAATAAATTAACTTTAAATAAAAATAATAATCTAAGTCTAATAAATTGAAAGTCAAGCAATGCTCCTAATCTTTCTTTTCCTTTCTAGCCCTTTTCCAATTCTTGTCTGCTTCCTCCTCCTCATCCATAACTTTAGCTAGTAGGCATCGTTTAGAGGACCTACATTCAATTTTAGAATAGATAGTCTCCCCTTCAGCTAACACTCCATGCTTCTTTTCCACCCAAGCCTTTTTATCTGTGGTGTTAGCTTTCCTTTTTCCCTTTATCTTTGGTAGCACCTTTCTTCCTAGGCATTGCAGGTGTTTTGAATTCAATTCTTGCACCTAAGCGTTACTTGGCGGGAATCACCCTGTCACCTAGACGATTCTTCACATCAGTTCTACCCTGATCCTTCGAAGATTTCTTCAGCAACCACTTCTTCACATCATTGGGCAAAGAAGGAGGAACCTTTTGGGTAATCACTTCCCACAAAGGTCTTGCACTCCAGTAAGCATCAAATCTGTCCACTTCTTGAGATACAGGGTACTCATAGGGAGGACGAAGATCCCCGGAAGGAATATTCTTAAGCAAGCTGTATTGTCTTTTTACCCTGCAGGGATAATAATAAGTCACACGAGATAAGCTTGGAAGACGGCAGAAAGGTTGCTTGTTAACACCAACCATCCTTTATATTTTCCACCATGGGACGACCCACTTGATAGCAAAATCACGTGATTCGAAGACTTTTCTCCACCCGTGGCGCCCAATTTTAGGGATGCGCTTCTTCCTTCTCACGAAGCAATTGGGAGTATACTTCTCAATATCGTCCGGAGGGATAATTAATCCTAGCCTCTCCATTAGCCACATCTGTAAAAAAATTGCAATGCAAATAAATTATTATTACAATACAAAAATATATTTTTTGATTTCTGCAATTAAAAATATTATTTTTCTACCTGTAATAAAATTGGAGAGCCGCGAAAAGGTGCTTTTGGGTCCCTTTTTAGTTCATCAAGACTAATCATAGTCTCTCCAACTATCAATGGCATTGGATTTCTCCCTGATTCAATTTGTTCTAAAACAGTGGTTATAACTGATTGGCCTACATTATTTTTACCACTACTAAGAAAAAATTGATTAAGCATGCAAAATAGGAACGCCCTTCTTCTATATATATGAAAAGATTCAGAAAGAGGTTTATCAAAATAATGGCGTGCAAATTCTTTCAAATTAACTATGTTGCCATCTACTATTTTTGATAAATCCCTTTCCTTTAAATTAAAGAAACGCTCAAAATCCTTATAATAATATACATCTACTCTAGGGATTACTAAAGGTCTATTGCAGGGAAGCCTAAGATAGCACCAAATTCCTCCGGCAAAGGGCTAATCTCATCATATCCTATTCTGAAGCAATGAGTATCAATATTCCAAAATTCTAGAGCGGTATGTATGAAATCTAAGTCAATATCTACTCCTTTGATGCCATAAATTCCCCCCAAGTGACACAAATCTAATTCTTTTCTCTCCCTAGCATTAAGAGATCGACACCATTCATGAGTATATTGGGTGAAGATTTTGGTGACTAAAGACATAGTTAATATTTCTAAAGCAAAGAATAATTTTATTCGCTGGAATTATGAGAAGAATCGGCTGGGCAGGGGGCTATTTATGCACAAATTGCGTGAAGTTTTAATCAGAATGAAATACGGCATCAGCGTCAATTGGCGTCAAAATCCCATAATTGGCGTCAAAATCCCGTAATTGGCGTCAAAATCCCGTAATTGGCGCCACACGCTAAGTGTAGCGCCTGGCGCCAGCTGGCGCCAAGTTGTCACAGCAGGCGCGCGTGATTAACCTGCGTTTTTAATACTAAAGTCGAGTCGACTAATGACTTTATGGATCCGATAATCTTTCCTAAGCATCTTTTTCTTTATCCTTTTTCTTAATTAATTAAAATAGCTATTATTTTTTATTATATTATTCTTTTTTTTGGACTTTATTTAAATTCCAAACACCCGACATTTCATTTGACTTTTTCCTTTTTTATTTTTTCTTTTTGGGGGAGAGAGTCGGATACCCTCCATTAAATAATATAAATGACGGAATTTTTGCGCAAAATTGTTTGTCACACTTCACACACTAACATACACATAATAATAACAAACAAATAAATTCATAATAGCATAAATATACAAAATGTTTCTATAAATAATGAGTCTAAGGCAAAGTTTTATAAAAAAAGTCAAAATAAAATATACACAGGAACAAACTACGGCGCTGGAGGACGTATGCCCATCATATCATAAAATTGCGCCGTACGAGGAGTCACCTCTCCACAATCTCCAGCTCCAGCTCTAGTCTCCGTAGGAGGAGGAAGACTCAATATACGACCACTCCACCCAGGATCAACCTAAGGCTGAGGCTGCGCAGGCTGCTGCGATGACGAGCCTACTTCGTACATCCCACCACCTCTGAAAGCCGAGGTATCCTCTCCTACCGGTGCAGCATGAGCACCCTCAGAAGAACATCCCGAGCCCTCTGCAACGTCAGCACAGGCAGTCTCGGAGCGACCACCTTTACCCCCTGACGAAGTACGACGACGTCTCGAGTTGGACCTCACCGGATCCCTCCGCCCTCAGGTCTCGCGCGGGTGTGAGAAGCGATAGGCAGACCCTGTAAAAAGAATTAAATCAGAAAGAAGGCAAAATAGAAGCGGTAATACAAAAAATATGAATAAAGACTACCTCTCGGGTGACGTCATCCCGACGGCAAGTGGCCGCATTCCTCATCCGGACGAGCTGGCTCCGAAAGACATCTATGCATCGTGCCATCGCCGAAACCACCTCACGCGAAAACTGTCAGAAAAATAAGTCAGTAAACATGCATGATATATGAACACAAAATTGTGAATAACTAGACTTACTCGAGTCTGGTGGTGAGGAATCGACCGCTCTACGAAGCGCTCACCCTCGGGAGCTGGAGAAATCATCTCCTCAATCGGCTCGTACATCCCCTGATAGTGGATGGACATACGGGGTGGCACGAACTCAGCAGCACCGTCCTGATAAAACAAGAAAAAGTCAGTAAAACATTACTTGGGGGCTACTTCATGGAAAGTAAAAAACTGAAAAAATCTTACCCTTACATCCTCAGCCGGTACGGGGGCTGGAGCTAACAAAGGTAGTAGCTCCTCAGCATAGCACCTCCCGAGGATCACATAGGGCCGCCAAGGGGTACCAGCTCCCTCATACATGCTCGACAAACGCGCGTCATTGAACATATGACGTGGTGGAGGAGTAGGAACGACGAAGACATCAGAGGAATGCTGTCTAGCAACCCTCTCTCCTAAGTACGTGATCGCTCCATAAGTCCCCGAGAAATAGCGACGCTCAGCATAATACTGTGCGGCTAACCCAGGGACTGTCCAACCGCCCCATGACCGGTACACCACCTCAAGACCCTACAACGGACATCAATCAGGCGAGAATATACCCAAAGCATCGAGGAAAAGCAAATAAATAATAAAATTCGTACCGCGATGATCCAGTTCTGGACATGTGTAGTGGACATGTCCACATGGTGGCCGCCCCAAGAGGCGCTCACTGGAAATCCCCGCGGCGATGGTCTCGCCGGTGCAGCATAGGCCAAGCTGGCCCAGTCATAAGTCTCGATCTGGTGAAGATCACGGACAGCAGGGAGATAGTAAAGCAATGCCCTACTACCCTTGTTAGGGGAGAATGTCCCTAACAACAACATCAGCACAAAGATGCGCACCCGCTGCCCTCGGGTGGTCGCATCGTCATCAAGAGTCGCTGCCAGCGTCGAGCGGCGAATTTCCCTAGCGCTAAACTGAGTCGTCTCGACCTCAGCTCGGGCCCGAATAGCGATCGGCCCCAACAGCTCCTCAACCTCCGAAGAAAAGACGTCGATTCCACTGTCAAATGGCAGTGGCATAGAGGTAAACTCCAGTCATGTGATGAGACTGAAGTCCGTAGGGGTGACCATCATCTCGCCCTAGGGGAAATGGAAGGTGTTAGTAGTGTCCCAGAAGAACTCCACCAAAGCGCGCACTACATGATGACCCCCGCTGGAGGCGACCATAGCCTCAGAGGTCTCGAACAGAGTAGTTAGCCCGCAAGACTCCCATAGGAGTCTCGTCTCAAGATCCCTGGCGATGTACATCCTGTACAAATCGCCCAAACCATCATAGCAGGAGCCGTGATGCCGCGTCCTCCCGGGCACGATGCCCTGTCTCACCCTCTTAGAAATATGGTGGACGGGGCAAAGAACAGGGTCCGCTCATCCCACTCCGGAAGTCGACCAAGCGAAGTGGAAGGCGTGATGTCATCCTCTACGGGCTCATGCTCCCGTCTAGTGTTTCGGGACCGTGAACCCGAGCCTCACTGTCTAGCCATGCTACATTGTGCAAAATCATCATAAATTAAGGTTCTGTAGTATCTAAGGTTCGCCTAGCCGCATGATACTATGTTTGCAAAAACAGAGTACGTCGTACTAAAACAGAGCACAAATTCAAATTGAGCATAACGACATTTTTCAAGCAATCAAACAATTTCTTGCAACACTATAGTAATTATTGTGACAAATTGGACAAGAATTGCTAGTAAAAACATCAAGAACGAGTCACATTGTTCTTCACGACCCTAAGAGGTCCAACAATGGCAAATTGCTCATTTCTTCACCAAATTGAGTCAAACAAGTCTCAAACTACTCCCAAGGCAGTATATAAACATAATCAAGCAATTTCATGGCATAAAAATTGACAAACAAAGCAAATTGAGCATTATAAATTTCGAATTTTCATGAAATTCGTGAATAAACGTGCCCAAAATTCATAAAAACCGATGTGAGTTTGAAGAAAACTTACATAGATC
The DNA here is from genome assembly GCF_001683475.1 of Chenopodium quinoa. Lineage (NCBI taxonomy): Eukaryota > Viridiplantae > Streptophyta > Magnoliopsida > Caryophyllales > Amaranthaceae > Chenopodium > Chenopodium quinoa. The sequence goes on along the minus strand of NW_018742204.1, from coordinate 13,171,782 downwards.
GGGAAAATAGGTGAAAAGAGCTTTGATTTGCAACAAATTTGAGCAAATTGGTTGAGAAACGAGCAAGAACCGAGCAATTTTCGGACTTTTTTCGAGCAAAATCGCGACGAACAGCCAGCAAAATGAGGAGGAAAGGGGATTTAAGGAAATCCCCGTGCTGGCGCCAAACCCTATGCATTGGCGTCACAAATTTGGCTTTGCGCCTGGCGCCAATCTCAGCGCCTGACGCTAAGGCTAAATGAGTGGCGCTGATGGCTTTTCAGTGGCGCCAGATCACCCAGCCCCTGGTGGGGTTGATCTACCTTTCTGCAACTTATTTTTTGGGTTCCTTGGTACACCAGTTAGCCCCTCTAAGCAATTTGACATAATTTAGTAATCGGCTTGATTACGTAAAGTGATCGACCCGGTGAAAGATCGTCTCACTTAGCTTAAAGCGCCTAAGCATTGGCTCATTAACACAAAGCACCGGCATATAGATTCAAGAGCAAAAAGCACCGACATAATGGTTCAAAAGCAAAAGGGCATTAATGTACAGGTTCAAAGCAACAGAAGCGCCGACGTACAGGCATAGCGGGAGCGAAGTTAAGGCGAACTTTTAAAGATCGACAGGCGTGGATCTTCGGTAATTTCCTTTGGAAAATTATCGCATCAAATGAGGATGACTTCAAGAGAGGATATCTTCAACAACATTCCCTAGCTTGCGAAGAGTTGTCACAAACAACTTGAGGTAATTTCGGGTGAAGTTGTCTTCGATCGTGTTCCCTTAGGCATGGGAGATGGTCATAATGCGGATGGAGATTGTTTCAAGAGAAATAATCTTCGATAGTATTCCCTTGGACGTGGAATATTATCAATGCGGAGGAGGATCGTTTCAAACGAAGCAATCTTCCAAATTTGGAAGCAGTTACAGGCATAGCAGTTTTCAAGCGGGATGGCATTCTCTAGCTTGCAGGAGGTCATCAAAACAATAAAGCAGAAACAATCGGTTACTTCCAGAGATGTGTGCTTGACGGTGCAAGATACGCGTTTCTTAACTCTTTTATCTGTTTAACTAACGCTAGTTTTGCAGGTATCGGCGTTACAAGATTGGTTTAGGATCGCAGAACGTTCTGAATCATTCTCCGTCCCTATCGATACTTTGACTTTTGTTTTCGAAACTCGCATTTCTCCAAACTCAGTCAAAGTAGGGGCTTCTGTAGACACCCATTTGTGTCTCCCCAAAACCAAACCCAGTGATGAGTACCTTTCACGTCGAATCATAATCGAATGAAGTGAAAGTGTGGAAAGTCTAGTGTTGCGGAAAGTTTTATTTTCTTTTCTCTTCTCTTTGTTTTCGAAAACTTATTTTAAGAAAACAGCCAATCCAGTTTGGTTGGTCCATGATATGGGTCCAATAGTAGTGCAATTGGATGGGGCTTTCAAAGACCTTTCCAACGATATATTATGAGCCCAATTCCGATGAATATTGAGGAAGTTATGGCCAATTTACTAAACTGGGCCCGGTTTGAGCTTTATGTGTAGCCCAATGATCTAGGGGAGGGCCTAATATGATTTATCATTCCTAATGCAATTAGGAATGGTTTTAGTCTTCTAGATTCTTCTAGAAGGTTCTTTTCATTCCTAATTCAATTAGCATTGATAAATTGTCTTTTGTTGACTTTTCAGAGTTTTAATCAAAATCAAATAGCATTTTCGAGGAAATTATATGATTTTATCCTCCAGTACGACAAACTTATCGGATTTCAAAAACGCGTTAAAATTAGGCTTGGCGCCTGACCCTAGGCCTTGGCGCCTGGCGCTAGTGTTGGTGCCTGACGCCAGCTAGCCAGGGTTGGCGCCAACTCTGTTTTTTATGCGTCAGACTCTGTTTTGTTTAATTTATCTTTTTGGCTGATTTTCTCTATAAATATCGTATTAAAAACTCCATTTTGATGGACCTACAATCAGTTTTCATCACCAATTCATTCATTCATCATCAATTCTCATCTACACTCATCTACAATCAGTTTTAATTAGCATTCATCAATTCTCTCTTTCTTTCTTTCTCTAAACTTTGCTTTTCATACAAAATTCCGCATTCACAAGATCTAGAAACACCTAGCCATATTCGAGGTTGCCTTCGCCCTAGACGTGAAAGGTTTTAATTTCTGAGGGTTTGGTCCCAAATATCTATTTCAATTATTTGATTTGATTGTTTGTTTATTATTTTCCTTGAAGTTACTAACGTGTGTATTTTGTTATTAGAAAGAGGTACGAGCCATCAAAGTAAGTGCTTTAATGGTTTTAATTGATATTATGATGTAGAAATCATGTTTATATTGTTATTATGATATTCCTAGTATCATGTCTAGGGTATTTTTAATATTAAATATGATTGTTACGATGCTTCCTATGTTCTTCCTAATATTTATGATTGTTAGTATCATGTTAGGGTTAAAGATTTGATTTTTATTGCTTAGTGACATGCTAGGGTTTGTTATTAACCTTGTTACTATCATGCCTAGGATCTTGCTATTATTATCATGCTTTAATATTAATATGAATATGATTATGATTATAATGATTATAATTTATAATGATTATTATTATTTTGATGATGATTATATTTTTATTGTTATGGTTATTTATTATTATGTTGCTTGATATTATTTTATTTTGTTATTGCTTGATGCCTTTATTGCATGTTTAAAGGGAATTAGTATTTGTAATCATGCTTAATAAGATAATTAATAATCTTGTTTAGGATTAATATGATTATAATTTCAAGTGATCGCCAATAATAGTTTATTTGTGCATTAAATTCAACCAACATAGATAAACAGGTTTAGGGTCAATCCTATTGATTGCATGTTAATTAGAAAGCGCACATGAATACGATCAGAATAAAGTAGAGGCCTATTATTAGGGCAGGTTCAATCTCTTTTAGGTTGGATTTGTACCTTCATCCCCGAACCCTTATTTGGTTCTAGACCTTATGGAGTTGACGATCTCTTGGATCGTTAAGGGGTATAACCTTCACCCTGTGAATGGTTTACAAGTTCCTAAAAAAACTTGTTGGCGACTCTTTTGCTCTATCTTCTTCCCTTTTGGATGCCATCGTACTTTAGTATATGATCACAGTGGGGTTCAAGCTAGTGGGATTTAAAAGCTTGAAATTATTCCCTACAATTAGTAACTGGCTTAATCTAGTGCTAGTTACTAATAGTATTTTAAAAAAAATTATATTCGTAACCGGCGTTATGATTTGCCAGTTACTAATAATACCCTTATTGTAACCGACGTAACTTAATGTCCGTTACAAATAGTGTGATTTCTTACTTGGAAAATAGACTTTTCGTAACTGGCGTTGGGTTAAGCCAGTTACGAATAATACATTATTTGTAACTAACATTAGCCGGTTACGAATAATTTACACTAGTTGTAATGGTGGCATTCACAACCAACAATGCCAGTTACAAAAAGTCAATTTCGCCAGTTACGAATAGCACTTTTTCTACTAGTGTTTGGCAATATTAGTTGTAGCGATTAGCTATATTTATTAGTGAAAAAGTGAGCCAACAAGACAAAATTCAATCTAAAAAGCTACTCCTACTGTCTTTTAGCCGAAAAGCCAGTTTAAAAGTCAACTAAAAGGCAACAATCATACATTTTATAGCTGTTTGACCAAACTAAAAAGCCAAAAACTAGGTAAAAAGCAATTGCCAAACACCCTCAAAGTGTGATGTGCCCAACCGTTCAACTTGATACTATTTATCCATATAAATAGAATGATCCATCAATGGGGAAAGACTCCTTCAGTCCTACTATAAATAGAAGTTGGGGCCTCGGGAGTCTTAGCAACAAAAATTGAATTAGCCAACACAAGAATATAAAAAGCTCACATTACAAATTGTTTGGGGGGGGGGGGGATTTCAAGTAATACAATTTCCACGCTAACCAATTAGTTGTTGGTGGAGTGGTGACTGAGAATATATTTGATAGGGAGAACCCTTTGATCTCCCACAACAACTATTGGGTGGGGAATGAAACCTAACCATCCAAAACTGATTCCGGAATTTAGATTAGCCCAAAGGGTGAAACGGGTGGGGAAAAAAATCCGCTGATCCCAATGCCTAATTCGATGACAAGCAAGAGGATTAAAAAACTTGGTAGGGAGGACCCGTGTTCGATCCCCCGCAATAACAATCGGGAGTGGATTGAAACCTAACCACCCAAAACTGATCCTCGAATCCGAATTAGCCCAAAGAATGAAGCGGATAAAACACCAAAAAAAATATAAAATAGATTCAAACACTCACAACTGAAATAGAAACAAAGATCTCTCATAAGTTGAACCAATATTTTCAACATAACGATGTAGCTCATGTAAGTCTTTACAGACCAAGTAACAAATGAAGAAATTAATTAAAAAAAAAAAGGATCTCTCATAAGTTGAATATTTTAACATAAGGATGTAACTCATATAAGGGTCTGTTCACATTTACTGAGCTGAGCTGAACTGAACTGAATTGATTGAAGCTGAACTGATTGAAGCTGAACTGAACTGAACTGAGCTAAAATGAATATTTTATGAGAGAAGGAAATTAAGAGTTGCACTGAACTGAACTGATTGGAGCTAAACTGAAATGAATTGAAATTAAGTAAATGTGAACAGACCCTAAGTCTTTACTGACCAAGTAACAAATGAAGAAATTAATTTAAAAAAAAAATGTAGTTTTTGTTATGAACCCTTAAGGATTTTATTTCACGAGCAACATCAATTTATAAACACTTTGCTTTAATACTCTTTTCTCCTCTTTTCCTCTCTTCTAGGATTTTCTAAACTTTTTGGCCGTTTAAACCGAAAATAGTCTAATTTCTACACTAGCAGTGTAGATCGTTCGCCTCCCTATGGTACAGTCGTTAGTTTTTGTTAATTTAATTGTTTGTTTTTTTAACTTGGTCTACCCTATTTAAACATGTTACACCATATTCTCCTATTATTTTCATTCATTTCAAGATCTATAAAATTGGACGCGAAAGTACTTTTCTACCACGATAATATATCTTTATTTACAAAAATGCCAGTAAATACACTCTGAGGAAGATTAAAGTTACACTCGAATGTAACATATAAACGACTTGCACGCCCTATATCTCAGCTTCTCGATATAAGTGTTGAAATTTAGGAACAATAATATTTCCTTGGGAGACTAGGAGTGGCAGGAGTGATAAAACTAGCAAACATATGTCCCCCATACATCATTAAAATGCTATAGGAAAAGGGTCATTAATGCACCCTACCAAGGCAGTAGTCACGTTATTTATGTTATGGCAAATTGACAAGGAACAAAATATGCCAGGGAAGAGATGAACTTGAACCTATGTAAATGGAGCCCTTATGTTAGTGTAAATTCCACGTGGAAATGTTGTTGTTATAGATCTTATAAACTTTATATAATTCTAATTGTCAGTAAACTGTGTATATACTGCATGAGGCAAGACTGATAATAAAAATAAAATATGATTGTGATGGTTTGTTTTAACTAACTGTGTATGATAATGTAGGGTCGTCTTCTTATTTTTTTTATGGCTTTTTCCTCAATTTATATGCTAGTTGACTAGATTCTTGATGTTCGCCATATTATTGCCACTTCTAATTCATTTAACCAATTTGTTGATTAATCCCCATTAATTTGGAATATAAAATAATGTTATGTTTTTTAATGCAACTTGATGAAATTGATGAAGAGATATCTATGCTCTAAAATCCTCTAATGGTTATGATTAGAAAATGCAAATGTAATAAACTAATAATGTCGTATTATCTTTGTTTTCTTTTGGTTGCAAGATTGTTTGGGTCTTGAGCCATTGATTTTCTAGTAGAATTAATTGATGAAGACATGCACTCACATATACAATATTAATAATAATGAAAATGACTAGAATTTAGAATTATTTAACATTGGCAAGATATATAACCAATTGAAGGTTGAATCAATCAATTGAATAAATTAAATAGATAGTTTTTTGTTTTATTTAATCTTGTAAGTGGATCAAGTAGCCATATCCATGATACGCTGAATGTTTCTAATAAATAACTTATCATTTTATTAATAAAATTATGTCTTCTTGCATTGAGTATTCTCACCGTATAATAGTTGTACCTTATAAGTGCAACTTAGATTGAATTACTGTTTGTGTCTTTACAAGGTACAATTACATGATTAAAAGAAATACTCCCTTTGTTTCATAAGAGAAAAACAATGGTTAAATAGGCAAATTGAAACGGTTGTGATGAGGTTATTTAAGATATTTAGGCCGTAGTTATATTCACTAAGGGGTGGTGTATCAACAACAATTAGATTATGTCAGCAATAGTTTGGATAATAATCTCTAAAATTTACATCAATATATTTTAACTTTATTTGTTTTTGGTGTGTAGAAAATCACAACGGGAAAATGATGCAAACATGATTTGAACCCTTATATTTGTACGAATTTTAAGTATCAATTCTCAAAATTTCACCAACAAAACTAGATTTTAACCACCGTCCACACAATTCTGCTACACTACTTTCCCCCACGCAATTATAAATCATCAACCAATCCAAATTTCAGACCACGCACCAATTCTGCTACACACAACTCCCTTAATCAGGAAAAAGCGAAGCATTTACAAATTGGAGCAATGGAGCCTAAATTATACTGACTGTATTGAGGCTGCTCAAAACAGTTGGAATTTGCATCAAAATGGCTTACCAATGCATAGACAAAGAAGACAAAACAGGTTATAAAAAAATGGGCATTGGACAAAAGAGAAAATTGGAATGGAGAGTGGGATAAGTTTGAAAAAGACATCCTTGAAGCACAATTATTGCTAGAAAATGAAGGCGAGGAGGAGGATTTTAAAAGAGTGAGCAAACAATTGTATGAGTACTCGCAAAACATGGCTACATACTGGCAGTGGCGGACCCAGGAATTTCCGACTGGTGAGTCACAATCGATAATCAAATATGTAAAAAAAAATTTTTACCAAACAACCAAATAATAGTACTAAAAAATATATCCAAATATTCAAACAATACAAAATACAACCAATAGGCAGCATCCTTTTCCACACTATACTCAAGCCAATTCCAAGTACCAAACCACTTAGCACAAAAGCGACGGTTTTTGCCAAAAATAGAAGTTGGAGGAAATACAAAGTCTTTGGGCTGACAAGGCTTTCTTTGAATGTAAATTCTTCTCACTAAATCTCTATCATCTTTATGAAATTCACTCATCTTTCTCCTCTTTCCTGGATCTTGTGGAAGATTAAAAAATTCATGTTCACTTAATCTTTCATCAAAGATTGGGGCATTAGGAGAACATTGGCCTTGTTCATTTTGAGGGGAATTTTAAGTTGAATAATGAGATGGAGATGAATGTTGTTCACTTTCTTGAGGTTGAGATATAGTTTGTTCATTTTGTGTTGGATGTGGAAGAGAAGTTGGAGTAGGATTCTTTTTAGCAAAAAAGCTAGTAATGTTTTGCATTTCATTTGGAATGCGTTTTCTCTTCATTCTGAAATTACAAGACTAAAATTAACAAACTAATAACTAACAAGCTAATAAACACCCTAACTACTGTTTTCCGTGTAATAACAGTTTAAACAATTTACAGCAACAATCACAAGAAAAAACTTAAGAATGATTTAAGGTTTATGTAACCACAATTCAGACACAATGTTTTACTATTCCTGAATCCGCCTAGTCTATACGGAACTTCCAGCCGAATATGCGACTAGCACCACTAACCAGTCCACACTGTAATCTAATTATAAATTTATAATCCTCCTTACACTAATAGCTGTCTTATACAATGTCCGGCATCACATAAACTAATAAGTTCAATTTAACAGTCAAAACACAAATAATGCAAATTCAATGAACATTCATCGTATATACTAATTTTAAGCAACAAGTAATGCAAATTTAATCAGAAATTCACAAAAAAAAAAAGAATAAATTGATGATTACCTTGCCAGACGGCAGACGCTGATTGAGGCGAGTAGGCGGAGCAGCAGGGCCAGCAGCAGGGCCAGCACTGGAGGCGACGAGGCGTGAGCCGATGAGCGAAGAGGAAGCGTTAACTACAAATCAACCAAAGTTTAATAAAATTAACTAATCAGACTGAATTAAATTGAAGATAAGAAATTAAAAATAAAAATTAGAAATCAACTTACTAGTTAATTAGCAATTGCGTCGAAGCGATTGCGAAGAGGCGAAGAGCAGTGACCACGGAGACGGAGCATGAAAGCATCAAGCAGGCAAGCAGCAGAGGCAGAGCAGGCGACTGGAGGGTGGCTGGGTGGAGGCAGTCTGGTGAAGATGAAGCGAAGAGGAAGTCAAGAGGCGAAGAGGGAAGAGCAGCTGAGGAGGCAGTGGGCTAGGGCTTGAGGAAGTGTCGGGACCTGAAGTTAGATTTTTTTTTAATTTTTTTTTTTAAAAAAAAAACTTAAAATTTTTTTTGGGCCCTGGTGAGTCATTTGACCCACCAGGCACAAGGCCCAGTCCGCCACTATACTGGAGACAAAGAGCTAAAATCAACTGGGATTGTGCGGGGGACACCAGCTTGAGGTTCTTTTTTAACTTTGTCAAGGGCAGGAAAGCGAGGAATAAACTGGAAGCCATTAAGGATGATCAGGGCAATTGGATTACAGAGGAACATGATATTGCTCAGGTTGCTGGGAATATTTTCAAGAACTTGTATGGGTGTAACACAACAGTGGGTTCAAATTCCAGGGGAATGGAAATTGATCAGGTTACGAGAGCTATTAAAGTTACACTCACGGAGGATCAAAAGGATATTCTCTCAAAACCGTACTCGAGGAGAGAGATCAAAGATGCACTCTTTTCCATGAAACCATGGAAAGCTCCAGGTCCAGATGGCATCCCTGCGGGTTTTTACCAAAAAAAATGGAATTGGGTGCAAGATGATGTTACTGAGGCAGTGCTCTCGTGTCTCAAATCAGGTAATATTCTGCGTGAATTGAATTGTACAAACATTGCTTTGATTCTTAAATGTGACAATTCGGACTCAATGAATAAACTAAGACCCATCGGGCTTTGCAATGTTGTTTACAAAATTATTTCAAAGTGCATCACAAATAGATTAAGGAAAGTAATAGGTGGTTTAGTGAGTCAGTTTCAAAATGCCTTTATCCCCAGAAGAGCAATTTCAGATAATATCCTACTAGCTCATGAATTAATAAAGAATATAAGGAAGACTAACAAAGGTGTAAAGAGAAAGTTAGCAATAAAAACTGATATGAGCAAAGCCTACGATAGGATCAAGTGGGATTTTCTTGAACAAGTGTTATATAAATTTGGGGTGCCTGATCTAATGGCAAGAACTATAATGAATTGTGTTAAGTCAGTTTCCTTCTCTGTGATTATTAATGGCTCACCTAGGGAGAAATTCATTCCTAAGTGTGGCCTTAGGCAGGGGGACCCCCTCTCCCCGTATCTTTTCATTCTTTGTATGGAATCTCTCCGGGATGATTATAAATGAGGAAGAAAAAGGTAACATAGCTGGGATAAATGTTGCTCGGAATGCCCCCAAGATCAGTCATCTGTTTTTTGCTGATGACTCGGCTTTTTTCCTACAAGGGAATGACAACAATGTGTTAGCTTTGAAAGAGGTCCTAGAAGTTTATTGTAGAGCTTCTGTCAGGTTTATTAGCAAAGAAAAGTCTGTTTTATTGGCTAGTCCTAACTCTAGTGAGGACATCATAAGCATACAAAGTGCCTTATTGGGAATTAATAGAAGCACTGGGTTTGGCGTTTATCTGGGAATCCCAACAGATTTTGGAGCCTCAAAACAGCAGATTTTTAACGCATTGGTGGATAAAGTGAAAGAAAAATTGAATGTCTGGAATTCACTCTTTCTTTCCCATCCTGGTAGACTAACTCTAATTAAATCAGTGCTCTCAAACTTGGGAACATATGTGCTTTCAGCCTTCAAGTGCCCTGTTAAAATTCTAAAGAGAATTAATAGTGTTGTTGCAAGGTTTTGGTAGCTTGGGAACAGGAATGGAAAGGGTGTTTATTGGAAAGGTTGGTCTCGCATCACCCGGACAAAAGACATGGGTGGTTTGGGAATTCTGGATGCTCGATTCTTCAACCAAGCACTGTTAGCAAAGCAGGGGTGGCGCATTATTCATGATAGAGAGTCCCTAATCAACAAAGTTTTTAGTGCCAAATATGGCATAAATAGGTTTTCTCTATTTGAGGAGACATGGAGTAGGAGGGCCCTGGGATCGTGGGGTTGGAATGGTATTAAATGGGGTCTGCAAGTCTTGAAAAAAGGTTGTGCTTGGTCCATAGGGGATGGGTGCTATGCAAAAATCCACCATCCCTGGGTCTATGGTGCAACCCCGGAGTGGAGATATCAAGGTTGTTCTAATAATGACTGTGTTGCTAAGCTTAGAAAGGAAAATGGGGACTAGGACTTGGAGATCTGCAGGGAGTGGTTTTCTGATGATACTGTCATCAAGATCTCTAGTATCAAAGCCATGGAAGTTGGGTATGAGGACTTGATTGTTTGGAAAAAGGATGGGGGGGTACATACTCAGTTAGCAGTGGCTATAAAGTTATCTTTGATGACAATCATCACCAAAAAAAGGAAAGGAGCTTAAGGATAAAGCATAACATTGATTGGAGAGATTTCTGGAGGAAGGAAGGCACTCCTAAACAGAAGATTTTCTTGTGGAAAATCCTTAATGGTGCACTTCCAGTAGGCAGTGAGAGAAAAAAAAGAGGTTTGGGTGAGCATCATCATTGTGTATTGTGCTTTGAGGAGGACAGTCATAGCAATAGTCACTTAGAAACCTTAGAACATCTCTTTAGGGACTGTAATTTTGCTAGTCACATATGGAAGGGCTGCAGGTTAGGTATTAATGTCAATCAACAAGAACATATTCCTATTGTAGAATGGATCTACAATTGGATGAGAATTTTGAGTGACAAAGGAAGAGAACTAGGGGGCGGCTATCAACTATTTCTGACAGGTTTGGATAGCATCTGGGAGGTGAGGAATAACAAAATTTTCAACAGCACGAAACCAAATCCATGGACAGCAATCAGGAGTATGGATAGGAAGGTGAGCTTTACCTACAAGGAAATGGATGAGCATGCAAGTGGGAAAAAGGCCTGCAAACCTAGAAGAACATCAGTCTGAACCCCCGGGTTTCGAGAGAAATCGAGGTGTAATTGACAGGAAAAACTTGCGGTATAATGAAGAAATACAACTTGTGTTAGGGAAGAGTGATTGTAGCACTGCTAACCTTAGTATTCATCACAGCAGGAACAGAGGTAAGGAAGGTAAATGGTATTGGATCATGAAGACCGCAGGTATCACTCTAAAGCAAGGAAGAGCGCGTATGCAGAAACAAAGTAGAGAGTGTGGCTTTCTACACACTGTGCTTGATGGACTGCAGAAAGCTAGAAGACTGAAGCTTGGCATCTGAAGATTGTGAGTGCAGAACAGAAAATTCTTAGATGGATGCAAAGTGACCACATAAGCATTCAAGGGGATAGGATGGAAAAAAGCAAGATAAACGAACTGATTCCTCAATTTCATTGTATTTATGTTTATTGTAACAAGTCCAGGGAGTAGCTTCTCTGTTCTTGAGCTGTCAAAAAAAAAAAAAAAAAAACCACCGTCCACCTTATCCTAGTTATTTTGAGAAGATAGTATGTGAGTTCGAACTCACAATGAGACAGATACAAGTGTCATGAAGTATTGAACATTCCATAATAATATAATTTTAACATCTCAACTTTTAAAATTTAGATAAAAGTTTTGGACATATCATACATATAAAATTCCAACTTTTTGGATTGTGTACTCACAATCAAACAAACTCATTCAATACTTTGTGTTTTTGTTGTCTTTGGAAAGTAGACTTAACAATAGAATTCTATTATTATTTTTTTTTTGGTTTTCAAAGAGCCACAAGGACGGAGGTGGGAATCAATCCCATGATATCCTAAAATCGAAAAAAAAGCTCTAACCACTTGAACTTTTTCTCACTCTCAAACAAACAAACCATCTTAACCAACTTAATTTGTAAGTTAAAAGAGAACAACACCTTTACTTAAATTTGAAACCAATTCCAATGGAGTACTAGTATGATAGGAGGGAGAAAAAGAGGTGATAAAACATAAAGAGACCAACTTTGGTTAGTATTTTGATGAATAAGTTTGACCAAATGGCAAAAACATAATGCAACCAAGTTCTAGACTTTACCCAGAAAAGCGGCCACAATCATCGTTATTTTGACGGCCATATATAGCCTTTCTTCTGTGTCCTATTAAAAACACGAAACCGTAAATTCCTCGCATTTATCTCTTTGCTCTTCTTTGTTAAATTAAAGCAGAAAGTAACAAAAAGATTACTCCCTTACCAAATTCCCTCTCTTTTCTAGCCTTTCGGTGCAACCAATCCCTATTCCTACTCACTTTAATTCATGCCAATTATCATTACATCTTTCATTTTTTCCCACTCTTATTATGCAACGAGTTTTTACCACTTCTAATAATAATTACTCATCTCAACTACTCGTGATAGGGCGTATTTAGTTTATCCAATTTTAACTTGTTGAAATTTATTAGAACTTAATTGAAAATTTTTTAACTATAAATTTAAGTAGGATAATTTTATTAACTTTTTTTTAACCCTTTTCTAGACTTATATTTTTTTTATGAATTTGTAGTGTTTGAACTTATGTTAACCTTTAAGAACTTAAGTATTAAATTTTGTAAAACTCTTTGGTTGCATTCTTATCCACTGATCAAACATATAAACTTATAATATGGAAAATCAAAATTTTGTTAGGAAATCTATCATAATATAATTATACTAATAATTACATAAAATAATATTCTCTCCGTCCCTAAATTAAAATCCTCTTTATCTTTATTATGTATTAAGGGACGGAGGGAGTAAAGATTATATACATCTTACAATTATGACAAGGATATCTAAATAATTTTCTCTAATACACCTCATAATCATAGCAAGAGAATATCGTACATTAAAATAAATCTAAATGAAAATAGTCAGCATAAAAGGCCTTTTATTCGTGAGAATATCAGTTAATTAATACTCGGTACCATATAACAACATGTAGAACTTGAATTTCACCAACCAAAATCTTAATCATATACATTCCCCCTTACTCTTTTTCTATATTTTCAATAAGAGTAGACTATATACAAAACCATAAACATATCTAGTTGGATGTAAGCATTTTATTTTTTTAATTTACGGGCGGCTCATTTTATTTTAATTTCTTAATTAATCAGGACAAAAAATGAAAAGAAAACTGTGCTGTTACACCATTAAATATTTTTTCCCTATGTCTTTTTCTTGATAGTGATTGTTTTCACTCTTGCAACCTTAATATTCCCTCCAATGCTTCAAATACACATCTTCAATAATAGCCTCAATAATAATCAACTCAATAACATAACCTCATTATTAATCTTTCTTCAATCAATTATCTATCATTCTCTCTCTACTACCCTTATATTCCTTTCTCCCTCTTCCATATCATACTCATCATCAACAATGGCTGTAGATGTGTTCTCCGAGAATTTCGTTGGCATGATTAGTCCCAGACTTTCATTTTCTCGAGATCTGGATGAGAACGATACAAGTAGTACCAATATCAACGACTATTCCTGTAAGCTGGATCGCTCCTTTGTCGATTCAGCTTTCGATTTTGCTTTCAATGTCGATACGAGTATCACATTTCAATCTTCGTCAGCAGATGAGCTTTTCTCTGATGGAAAAATCATTCCTACTTGCTTAAGAAATGAAGAAGAGGTTAAAAAATCTGAAGCAGTTGTAGAAAGAGTACCAGTAATACCCTGTTTGGATCTTCAGTCTGCGACGATTACGGATACGGGGAAAAAGAGTTTAAAAGAGTTCTTAGAAGACAGTATAGAAGAAGAAGAGGAGGAGGATGTTAACAATGCTGCAGTTGCGGCGAAATCGTTTTGGAAATTCAGGAGAAGTAATAGTTTGAACTGTGATAGAAATCAGAGAAAAGGGTTAATTGGGTCATGGAAAATATTATCTAGGAGTGGATCAACAGGCAAATTTTTGGAAAAGATAGTAGAAGAAGAAAAACCCAGTAATTTTCATTCAAAGTTGTTGAGGAAATTTAGCAGAAACAACAGTTTGAGTAATTGTTCTGATAATGGTAATGTTTCTACTAGTAACAACAAAGTGTTAATTGGGTCGACTAAAATGTTGAGGAGAAGTCATTCAACAAGTGATCATTATTTTTCGAAATCGGATTCGGGTTTGTTTAGAAGGAGTAATTCAACTGGTTCTGCACCAAATAAGTTGAAGAAGCAACAATCACTCAAACAACAACAACAAAATGTAGGCAATGGTAAATCATCTCAAAAGGGAAAGGTAAAGGATAATATTAGTAGAAATAGTTATGGTTATGGTAATAATTATAACAATAATTTGAGGATTAATCCAGTGTTAAATCTTCCAACTACATACATTCCTATAGTAAGTATAGATTTGTTTAGTTTTGGTTCATTATTTTGTAATAATGGTACCAAAGATAGAAAGAAAAAGAAATGAAACATTTTTAGTATTTTTCTATGTATAGTCGACTCATTGCTTGGTGCATGCCCACGAGTGAGCGTGTTTGTACATGAAATTTAATACTCATTTTTACTAGTTTTGTGGTTTAACAAGGACAGTGCCAACGTGAAGCCTTAAATGACAGCCTTTCTTCCCATTCATTTTTTGTCATTTGATTCAAGTGTTGTGTAAATAATTGTGATCTTCTTCAAATATCAAAACCTCCTGAATTGGGTACCTAAATTAAGTGTTTCGTATGTTATTTGTATTATATATATGTGATACCATCAAGTGAATAAATAGTACAATTAAATAGTGTAATAGACTAGTGTTATTATAATATTCTCTGATGGCGTATATATGTCATGATATTTTGTTGTAGTATAGATAGAGTTTAATCACTTTTATGTACTAGCTAGGTAGATTTTAATGATACTAATGTGGTATCTAATAATACTATTAAGACTCCAATTATATACCCTCGGTTTCACGCTGTTATTCACCTTTGGAATCAATGACTAAAAAAATATAAGAAAATGTGGAATCCTAATATTTTGATTGATTTTAATTTTTAATGATGAGCTGCCTTTCATTTTTGAGATGACATAAATATTCAATGTATTTTTTTTTTTTTTTATTGCAAACACATCATATTTTTCTCAATATATTCATTTTCAATCTCTCTCTCTATTTTTTATCCACCATTTTTTTTGCATCCATCAACAATATTACGTATTACATGGCTACACCACCCTCTCAACTCCTTGTTTTTCGTAATTGTACTCAAGTTCATTTGTCCATAAAGAAAATTAAAAGAGAGAACAAAAATGACAAGCTTCAGGGAATGTAAGTGCCACCCCTAGCCTGGGTGTTGCGAGGTAATGGAGATTGGAGGAGATGTCAAAAGGCGTTAAAGGTGGGTTACATGCACATGAGACCTCGCATACGTACTATCATTGACTATAAACACGTTGGATCCCAAACATCTTGCTCATTTTTGTAGGCTATTGATTGACAACCATTAAGATCTCATCACATGTGTAGTAGTACAAATTCAGGAGATATCACTCTATCACTAGGTTTTGCTTAGATAATATACATTAAGGGGGCGTTTGGTATCAACTTAGTAAATTAAAGGTAACGGAATAGAAACAAATTAGGAGGGGAAAGGGTAATATATAGTGTTACCCTTACTAGTTGTTTGATATTACTTTTTTTTTTTTTTTGAGGGAAAGTTGTTTGGTATTACTAAGAAAACGTAAACGATTAAAATCAAGTCGTTTCCTTTTGTTTGGCATAAAAAAGGGAAAACAAAATTTTCAAAAAAAAAAAATATAAAATAAATAAATAAATAAATTAAAATATTGGTGGGCGATATTAATCACAATTCACGAGCTACTTTATTGCTTCAACTTACTCAAAATTCTTTTCTCTTTTTTCTTACTCCAATTTAATTACTCTAATCCAACCACCAATTTCATCAAATCATGAAAAAAATCAGCAGATTACTAGATCACTTTTTTCTTTTATTGATCATAAAATACTACTACACCAGATTGAAATCAGCAGATCATCAAAAATCAAAATTATCAACATCAAATCAGATTATCGTAAAGGCAAATTAATCTTCATCATCGATCATCATGAAAATTCAGTTTTTTTTTTTCTTTTTTGTAAATTTTTGATGGATGAGATGTGAGAATGATGCGTTGTTGTTGAGTGATTTTATTTGACCCAGTTTTGGCGATTTTAAATAATGAAGCAAGATCTTGAACAATGTCATGATGAGAAATCGATTCGGAAGAGAGAATGGGTGAGTAAGAGCTTTGGAAGAAGAGTCAATTAGAGATGTTAACATTGTTAAATGCAAGAAATGGTATTTGTTTCCTTGGGTCAAATAGCGGAAACAAATTAAAGTGGGGGAAACTATTACACCCAAGTAACGGTATTCGTTACTCTCTAGCCTTTGTCAAACAAGCAGTAACGGAGTGGATTATTTGAAACTGTTTCCCTACCTTAAAAAATTCATACCAAACACCCCATAAGATTAACCTTATACCAAGTAATAATTATTATATTCATGATCTTTAGTATGTATACAACTCAATAAAAATGGTCAAAATTGGAATAATGAATAGTCTAAAAATTCAAAATCCCTATTGAAAAGTGAAGGCTGCATTTATCTATAGTGACGCCTTAGTCTTTGATTTAATTGATAATAATTTTTCTCCCTAACTTTTACAATTTGCGTGAAAAGAAGAAATGGAGATAAAGGGAGGGAAATGAAAGTAAAGAAAACAAGTTTATTTCAAGGTGGGGGTCTAAGGAAAACAAGTTTAAAGTGTGCTCTCTCCATTCCAAAGTAATTGCATTACTTTGCTTAGCTTATAAAATCTCCTAAATTAATTACTAGTTACAATTCTACTCCCTCCGTCCCTAAATTACATTCCTCATTCTCTCTATTATGTGAGGAATAAATGCTAGAAAGAGGAATGTAATTTAGGGATGGGAGGAGTATAACTTACTTAGCGTAAATTCATATTTTTTTTAATTTACGTTAAAAATAACACCCAATCAATGCAACAATCATCCAATAAAATATTTCCTCTGTTCTTTTTTACTTGACTTGTTTCTTTTATCACACTTGCCAATGCAAAACTTTAACGGTTAATAAATTTAATTCTCCATAATTAAAAAATATAAAAGTTATATAGTATGATAGTACTTATTGAGACAAATCCAAAATGATCCAACATAAATATATTTTTCCTTATATATTATTCACAAAACACGGTCAAAGGAAGGTGATGAATAGTGTAAAAGTCAAAGCGGGTCAAGTAAAAAAGAACGGAGGAAGTACTTTATAAAGCAAGTCAAGTGCATAAAATCTTTGAAAAGGTTTTGCGTGACACCGCTTTACGTGAGTTCAGTTTATAATGCACACACCCATCCTCCACCCACTGCCACTGCCACTACTAGCCACTTGTCGACGACCGGCGACCACCCTCCCCCTCCCATCCCCCGGCGCTGGCGACCCTCCACCACCCATTCCTCGACGTCGGAGACCCCACCCCCTCCCTCTCCGTGTGTATGATGGTGGTTTCTAGTTATAGTCGAACTGAACAAAGTGGTTCTTATGGTGTTGTTTGGAGTTCTGGAATTCAATTTTAGTGAGGTCTTAGCATCAAATTATCTTATATTTGCTAATATTTATCAGACTGTATTATCAACTTATCTTATAAGAATCTAATATATATATATAAAGGGGAGTTTTTTCCCGAGTTTTTAGAGAGCCATGTAGGATCTAATTTTCTCAACGCGCCATGTAGGATTATAAATCTTAGTAGTAGCCAATTAAATAAGAGATTATTAATTTCTTTTAGAATTAAATAATTTAAATGCCATGTAAGCAAAATTGGCGAATGAGATTTTTAAGTTTAAATAAATTAAATATTATATATTATCTTTTAATATTAGGAATTTTATCTAAATATATAACAAATTTTAGGCTCATAAATACAAATAAAAACATTATTAAAAAAAAAATCAAACAAACCGTGCATCGCACGGGCTTCATCTAGTTAGTTTTATATTGATGGACTAATTATCAGATTATCAGACTATATTACTCCCTCCGTCCCCCATTGATAGTCACTTTTGCTAAAAAAAATCATGGGAATTAAGGAGAAATAAAGAAAGTACATTGAAAAAGTAAATTTACATTGGGTATGCAAAAAAACAGAGAGAGAAAGTAATTAAAGTACATGAGAAAGTAAAATTTACATGGGAAAATTAAATTTGCACAAATATTTTTGCAAATGTTAGAGAATTTTGGTAAAAAAAAATAATATTAATGCATGGTACTTGAAAAAAGCAAATGTGACTAACATTTTGAATCACCAAAAATGGCAAAAGTGATTATCAATCGGAGACGGAGGGAGTATAAGATTATCAGATTATCAGATTATCACTTCTAGCATAGATTCATATATAGACATTCAATTTTAGAAGTGATGGAATGTCATTCGTTATCATACGTTTTTCAAATTGTTGATCAATATTGTCTAATATCTGATACTTATAAACCAATATCTGACTATTATAATCTAATTTCAAACACTTTTAATCTAATATTTGATAATTATAATCTAATTTCTGACAATTACACTCTAGTATCTGATAATTATAATCTACGGAAATTTCATCAAATGCCCATGAGTTATTTTTTTATTCACCATATACCCATGAAAATTTTCAAATTCACCATATGTCCCTGAGTTTTAAAAAAATGTCACCAATTGCCCAAATGACTAACGGACGTTAACTCCGTTAATCATAAGGCTAAATTTGCCACGTAGCAACCTATGATTGGTTGTTATTTATATAATTTAAATTTTAAAATAATTATTTAATTAATTATCAAAAAAAAATTTAAAAAAAAAATAACTCACCCACCATAACCACAACCACCGCCCAGCCCCAGCCACCACCTTCCAGTTTCCGTAAAAACCCAACGCCGGCGCCACCCCAAACCCGACACAAACCAGCCCACGCTGCCACCCCACCCCACCGCCACCCCAAACCCGACGCAAACCACCTACTCCCCAAACCGCCCCTTCATCTCTTCCTTGAAATCCCCTCCCCACCGCGTCGGTGTCCGAATTCCTATCCCCACGCCAGCGAACCCAAGCCGCACCTCCTCCCAGTCGTGTCCATTTCGTGAACCACCATGCCGGACCCAAAAAAAAAAAAAAAAAAAAACCCAAAATCAAAACCCTAAATTTGATTTTTAAGGTTTCGATTTTGGGGTTTTGGTATTTAAGGGTGGTGGTTTTTGGCTAAGAGTGTTGGCGAGCCCAAACCCCCCTCCCCCTGCCATCTCCAACCCCATGAAACACTGCGTCGATTAACAAAATCAAAAACCCCAAAAACAGAAACCTAGGGTTTTAATTTTGGGGGTTTAATGTTTTTAGGTGGTGGTTTTCGGCTTTGGTGAGCAGCAGCAGTGTGGGGGAGGGGATTGAGTTGCCGGCGAGCGAGATTGGTGGAACCGGCGGCGCTAGTGTGTAGTGGGGAGGCTGGTGGGTGGCGGTTGTGGGGAGGTGGCTGGGTTTAGGGTTCGCCGGCAGAAGCAGGTTGGGGTTAAAGGTCTTTTTTATAAAAAAAAATTTATTTTAGTTTTTTTTTTTAAATATATATATATATAATATTTAGTTAAATAATATTTAAAAAATAACCAATTAGATCTAGCCACGTGGCGTACTTAACCCTAATGACTAACGGAGTTTAACATCCGTTAGTCATTTGGGCAATTGGTGACATTTTTTTAAAACTCAGGGACATATGGTGAATTTGAAAATTTTCATGGGTATATGGTGAATAAAAAAATAACTCAGGGGCATTTGATGAAATTTCCGTATAATCTAATAACTGACTATTATAATATAATTTCTGGCATTTATAATCTAGTATCTGATAATTTCTGACACTTTTATTCTAATTATGATATTTATAACTTAACATCTAACTATTATTATCTAATTTTTGATAATTAAGATTTTTTTTTTCCTGGTTATATGACCGGAATCACGTGAGTCCGTTTTACACCATACATACTTTCACAAGATCTTATGTTGGTCAAATTATTGCGACTAATTCAGAATTAGAGTATATATTTGATGGGAAAAATGAGATCCACAATCCTATAAACACATGATTATAATTTTATGAATAACACTCTTTGCTAAAATCACTCTTTTTCTTAATAAGTGTATATATTTGATGGGCGAAATGAGATCCACAATCCTATGAACACATGATTATGATTTTATGAATAATCACTCATTGCTTAAATCACTCTCTTTTCTTAATAAGTGTATCACAAGCTATGATTCACAATTCGAAACTTTACTGCATCAATTTCCAAAGTTGTATGAGAATTATATTGCCAAGTAGATCGTTTTGATGGACATTCAAATCAAAGAATATGAAGATTGTACGATTATAAATGTACCAATCGGTCGTGTGATTGTACGTATCTAAAGCACCATTGTACTCTATATCTCTTAAAATCGTAATCAATGTTTTAAAAAGGAAAATTTGCAAATTGCATCCATTTAAAGTTCATATTTTGCAAATTGCAGCCATTTAAATAAAAAATTGTAAATTGCAGCCTAAAAGTTCATATAAATTGTAAATTGCAGCCCGATTCAACTTTTTCATCGGCTTACAAGTTGAAAAATCTTCGATTAAGGTTTTAGGGGCCATTTTAGTTCTTAGGGGTCCGAGTTGAGCTCGGAATCAGCAAAAAAATAACGCAAGTATCTCGTTTTGCGTAACAAAAATGTATCGATTTGTGGGAAATTGTAAATATGAGACACTTACGTTTTTTTTTTTTTGCTAATTCCGAGCTCAATTTGGGCCCCTAAGAACTAAGATTACCCCTAAAATCTTAACCGAAGATTTTTTAACATGTAAACCGATGAAAAAATTGAATCAAACTGCAATTTACAATTTATACGAACTTTTGGGCTGCAATTTGCAAAAAAAAAAAATTTAAATGGCTGCAATTTACAAAATACGAAGTTTAAATGATTGCAAATTACAAATTTTCCTTTTAAAAAAGTAAAAAATTATAAAATACAGCCAAAATACATTTATTTTTTTTATTGTATTATTTTCATGTATTACAAAACTACTTCTTAGTTTCTATCATTCTATGTTAACAACGTGATAAACTAGATGATACGGAATATATTATTAAATAAGGATATAATTGTTATTTCACCTTAAATTCCTTGAATAAACTTATTAAAAAGCTCTTCTAAACAACTTATTGAAAATAAGTTTTTTTTTTATTTTTTTACGAGAAAAAAATAATATCTTTAATAAATAGCTATACGGCATCTACAATAATAATAATAAATATTTGTAAAACACTAATTTAGAGAGATTAACATAACTTTTCCAATCAAAATCATAACTAATTTATTTGCATATTTGGCATACCTCACACTCTACCGCTTCAATCTTGACGCGAGCGGTGATTTTCGATGTTTTTGCATCTTTCCAAGTAGAGAACTAGAGACTTTCGCAACTTACACTGATACTATGATCGTAGAGTTTAAGACAAACCCTAAATCCGTGTAAATCCAAATGATCTTCCCAATTATTATCAGAATCCTAAAAATAAAATTGAG
Organism: Chenopodium quinoa; assembly: GCF_001683475.1. NCBI lineage: Eukaryota > Viridiplantae > Streptophyta > Magnoliopsida > Caryophyllales > Amaranthaceae > Chenopodium > Chenopodium quinoa. The sequence goes on along the minus strand of NW_018742204.1, from coordinate 13,149,949 downwards.
ACAAACTCTACAGAAATAAGCAAAACAAAACAAAAGCAAACCAAGCAAAAACTTAATAGAATTAAAGAAGAAGGGTCGAAAATAGTCTAATTTTCCAATAAATTTAACTGAAAATAAGCTTATTGGGTGGAATCAACTCTTCAAATCAAATGACCATCAAACACCCTAATTACCTTATTACACGGGTCAATTAACCAATATTAGTCAAATCAACTAATTTTGCCCCATTAAACTTACCACTAAACATCCTCTACAATTGTTTACATATTAGTAATTAAATATATTAGTCATTGAAATAAAGCATTGAGCCAAAATAAATTTTAACTATTAAATTGTCTTATGAAATATTAAAATGATCAATAAAAATATTACAATAATCTATTGCTAAAGAAAATTTTGAAACATCATAGCTTAACGCTTACAATAGCAGTTTAGATTATTCAAATCACTAATACTCCCTTCGTTTCTTTTTATTGGTTACATTTTGACTTGACATTAATTATAAGATGATATAATTTTCTAAATTATTCCCAATAATAAGACATAATATAGTCATGTAGGGTGTTGTTTGATTCGTCTTAACGCGTTAAAATTCAATTGTTATAATTTTTACAACTATGCAATGAAATATACTACCTCCGTTTCATATTATGTGCAACAAAGGGGTATTATTTGTGAGACATAAAATATTCCTTTGTTGCACATAATAAGAAACTGAGGTAGTATTAATGGTCAAACAAGTGCAATGACAAACATGTAAAGTCAAAACATAATAAAAAAACCTATCCATGAATTTATCTTCACCGGATGTTTATAAAAGATGTTGATCAACCCAAACCTCTCTTGCCTTAGGACAACCTAGATCTCTTGACCAAACAACACTTAAATAAACTGGTTGGCCTAAACGCAAACCCTGTTGGACATTACCCACTATTTAGGCCTGCTTTAGAAATAAAAGCCCATACTATTATTTCATGAAATTGTCACAGTTAGAAATATTTATGAACTTTATCAAAAATATATACGTAGTACATATATTTTCTTTCAAAAAATAAAAAATCTATACATATATTTATGGACTTAGCCCAGCCCAAATCATTTAGCCCATTGGACCTACAATTCCGGGTCGGGGCTTTCGGTGGTCGTCTACGACTAAAATTAGGGTATTTATTTAGTATTATGAGTAAAACACATAAAGGTAACTTAAAAAGTGAATTATTTAAACATTAAACAGTTAATCAATTATGATTGCAGATTTGCAGTAATACAAAATGGGTCCAACAGATTTTATCAAAAAAAAAAAAAAATGGGTCCAACAGATGAGATCGTTAAACCCGGTTCGTAACGGTCAAAATTGCTTCCAAAGTTCCAAACCCACATGTACAATTGTACAAATGTAAATACGAATATTCAATTATATAAGGTGTGTGTCAAACCCCTTAAGTGTGCGTGTTAAGGAGGATAACTGCTTAACGATTCGTCATTTGAATTTCCATGACTCCTTAAAAGGTACTCCGTAGTCCGTACTGTTTCTATCAATGCCTTTGTTTATGCTACCCTCTAAGGACTCTCCCGCCATCACTGTTCATGCGCGAATACGAGAGAGACTCGAATGTGCATATGAACTCATTGTTCAACCTTTAATGGCTTAAATTGCTTCACACATTGGCATTTCATAATGCTCTACAAGATTTGAGAAATTCCAATGGAGGCAAAGTTTTGCAAAAGAGTTGTACATAATACTACATACAAGTGGGGAATGACGAATCAGTCAGAAATACAAATACTACCATGACAGGATACATTTGATATGAAATCAGCATTAGCTCTCAACGAATTAGATGGATGGACTACAAAGGACGTCCATCACCAGTAATAAGACTAATAACTCTGGACAGAAGCAATCAACGAGCACCAGGAGATATGGTCATTTGTTAAAACCATTTACTGTAATAATCTCTTGCCTCAAATATTCATGACAAGCAACATAGCATGTTCTATATAGTTACATGCACGACAGCACAATCTAAGGATGGAGTAAGCATAATCAGCTATAAGCATTGTGCAAATCAGCCCTTGCACACCATATTCTCTATATGCAATATTGCTTTCCATCAAATAGTATAAGATCAGGCATCGACTGACAACAAAAACTTCCCCTAAAACAAAGAATGAATTGGATGCAATACAAAATTGTCTAAAGAGGATCCAAACTAAATCAATTGTTTAGTGGAATTGATGACAAGAATGCCTCGTTTTCACGCTTTCATGAAACTTAAAGAAACAACAATAACAAACTACCAAGATTCAAGAGAATATTATCAACATATATGATATAACAATACAAAAACCTATATTTAGGCGGAACACCCAAGAATAAAAGAAAGGGCGGCAAGTAAGCAAACTTTTCCACCATTAATTTCCACACTAAAAATTACTTGCCTTCATCAGAAATGCTACTCCCCACATCCAAATTCCATTGACACAAACAAATAAATTCAATCCAAATGCATAAACAAGCCCATTACCAAAACTCGGGATTCTCATCTAAATCGAAACGAAAAACAAACGCACAAATCATAAACCAAATTTCGATTTCTTCATTAATGAATAAACCACTCTTATTCCAAAACCAAAAACATAAGAATCTCTATATAGTAGTAACCAAATATTAGCATCTCTATTCATATAAACTGTACTAACATCAACAACAACAACAACAAAAAACCCGAAAATTCGAAACTTGCGTTAAATTCCCGGCCAGTAGAGCACATAGATGATGACGATGATCGAATCTAAACAACACCTCTGATTAATCTTGTAAAGTTTACCATTTTCTGTCAGCAGGAACTAAAATTCTTCCCTCCATATATCTACACTGGACTAGCAACCAATTCTCCCCACAGTACTAATTCTGCAATACAAATTTACAAACAAAATCAATGTTAATTCTTAAAAAAAAAACCAAATCAAAAATTCAAAAAAATGAAATGACAAATAAATTTGAAAGACTGAAAATTTACCAAAATTATCCAGTTTTTGGCTGTTCGTTTACTTTGTACATATCAGCTGATATCTCCGATAACCAATACCCGGGAAAAACTGCCTGAAAATTTCCCAAAAAAATAAAATCAAAAATCAATCAATGCAACAGCAAAAAAGCACTATTAAATAAAAACATCCAAAAATTTTCAAGAGAATTTTGAAAAAACATAAACTTACATCGATTTGCCTTTGAACGTATTTGGGCCGTTTCTTGGGCCTACGAGCGGGCCGAGTACCCAACATCGCTATAAAATCCTCTTCAATTTCTTGCTTAGAGAGAGTCCCGGAAAACTTCGCTCTCGGAGGTTCACCGCCATTTTCACCGGCGCAAACTTCACTGGAGTTTCTCCTCGCCGGAGATTTAGCCACCGGAGAAGAAGAAATATATTTCCGATCCGAAGAAGCGGGAAGATTGTTAGGCTCCTTACAAACAGCCCTTCTAGTCCTCAAATTCCAAGGTCTGGTCTGTTCCGCCGTCGTCGGCGGAACAACGACGTCGGATTTTTGAAGAAAGGCGGCTTGCATCTGATGAACTTGAGCCCGAAAATCAAGTATGAGTTTCTCCCCTAATCCTTCGATCCCAATCTTACCATTGTCGTCGTCACTGGATCTCCGCTTCCGACGGTGGTTGAACTCGGAGTCGCCGCCGTCAACGGCGTCGTTTTGGTGATCGACTGGGGTGTCTTCCTTGACGCAGCGGAGCTGAACGCGGCGACCCCAGGTGACGTTGAAGCAGGGGAGGGAGGAGAAATTGGGGAGAGTTAGAGTTCCTTTGGATCGTTCTGGAACCATCATCGCCGCCATTAGATTGTGTTTTTGAGGTTGTTGTTGTTCCGGTGACGGCGTTGGTTGTGGTCTGCGGTGTCGGTCGCCGTATTCCGCCGTGCCGGCAGAAATCACCATTAATTGTTGAGGGGAGTAACGAAGGTGGGTGAATGAGAGGGAATTGAAGAGGGGTTTGGTTTGGTTGGGTTGAGGAAGAGAAGAGAGAATTTGAGAGGAGAGAGAAAATTGTGATGGTTGTGTGTTGAGAATGTGACAAATCGCCGGGAATTACAAAATATATATGAGGGGTAAGGGAGAGGGTGAGAGCAAGGGTAAGCGGAAGGAGGGATTAGCGAACGAGCGAGCGGTTTTAACGTTCGTATACTTGTGGGAATTTTTTTTCATTTTTTTAATATAAGAAAATAAAAAATAAAAAAAATATTGTGTCTACTATGGTCATTTTAAAGTTTTAAGAAAAAGAGAGAAAACCTAATGAAGCTATAGTTTCTTCAATTTGATTTTGTTTGATTCAAATAAAAAGGGGTAATTTGTACAAAAATCGGTAAAATTATTTACACACAAAGTAAGCTAAATTCTAACTGTTTATAATTGTTAGAATTGTTTCGATGTGTACTTTTAAATAGTAATTGTTTATCTATTCAAAAAATAGTAATTGTTTATAATTTTAACTTAAGTATGATTACATATATTAATAATATATACTCATATATATAATGTGTGTTGCCAAGTGTGGAAACCTCAACGTTGAATTAAGAAGAACGAACAAAGTAAAATAGTTTAAGTATGATAAACATTTAAAATCTTAGCTTGAGTGTATATTGTTTCTTCTCACATGATAATAGAACATTGTGAGCTCAATGATGAGATATTTTTGTATGTATTTGATCTAAGGGTGTATTTATTTCCACTTAATGTATAAAAATAAGGGAAATTCTCAAAGTGACCCCCAACGTACTTCTGCTACGCACCAACGGTAACCCCATTTTTTTGGATTATACAAAATGACTAATTAACTTTTTTCTCTTAATGATGACATTAATGATGTTGTTTTAACATAAATATTATTAATAAAGCTAACCATGGTTAACTTTTTTCACCCAAAAGTCAGACATCAGCTTATAAAACCCTTTCTCCCCTGATTCCCCTAACTTCCTCCATTGTTATCTTCTTCTTCATCCAATTTTACGCAGCCACCATGGGAAGAGCTCGAGCAATCAAGCTTCGATACTGCGACTTTTCAGTTAAGCGATTTCTGGATGTGCCTTTTTTCGATACACGCTCCAATCCAGACAAGCTCTACTACAAATGCATTACATGCCACTTCTTTTCATGGGTTCCTAAAGAAAATATTGTGAGCATTGATGATGGGGTCAGTGATGAATGTTTTCTCGGTGGCTTTGGCAAGAAGATGATGAAGTTTGCAGTCGTATTGTTTTTAATTTGGTTTTCCTATACCTTAATTAAGTGAATGAGTTTGTAAACCCTAGATTGGTAGTTTGGGGAAAACTAGTTGAAATTAGGGTTTCATGTCAGGGCAATTGGGACGTTTGTACTTAGTTCTAACAATAGCTAGCTAGTTGAATGATGTACTACTCATCATCATCTATCCAGTTCTCATAAGCTTGCTTTCTAGTGCACAACCTGACCATTATTGTTCTTCTAATTCCTAACATTAACAACCACAAATTTCAGTGCTACATTCACCAATATAGACACATTACATGTATATAATAAAGAATATGTTACCTTCTAGCAAAGTTAGAACAGGTTTTGCTCTGTCCATACCCATTGTGGCATCAAAGCTTTCCATAAATTTGCTTTTGTTTACATCACATTTGATAGCCTCATTGAATTTGTGAATGGTCCATGTTAATTGATCCCCAACTTTATATCAAAGCAATTGGATTGACCTTCTATAGCTGGTCCATGGCTTTCCTAAATGTGGACTCATAATAGGCACTACAAACCCTCTAGAACAGGCTAAACATTAAAGGATCAGGGAATGGCTTCTTCCAATTCTTTACCAGGTGCTTGCAGCAATATCTTCTTCCAGCCTTTAGCCACAACACAGTCAATGCATCATCAATACCCTAGACAAAAAAAAATATAGATGTAAGACAAAGTACTGGCTCAGTTAAGTTAACAAAGAAAATTAATGGCTAAGTTTCATACCTTCTGTCTGTCTGAGATAATGCACCACTCATCACCTCTTCCACAGTCTATGAGTAAGTTCTTCAAATGTCATACAAATAACTTCCAATTATTTGTGTCCTCAGCTGATACAATTGCCCAAGCAAAGGGGAATAACTCATTGTTTACATCTAGTGCTACTGCAGATAATAGGACACCACCATGATTCTCCTTTAAGTGAGCCTCATCCACACATATGAAGCTCCTACAACCAGCTAACAACCCATTTATGTAGCCTTTAAATGATATGAATATACTCAAGAACTGAAGAGGCCTATCAATATGATCTTGAGGTGTCCAAGCACAGAAGGCAGAAGAACCTGGGTTTGTTGATCTAACCATTTCACAGTAGGCACATGAGATGTCATGACCCCCATTTATATCCCTCAGAGCCTTAGACCTCATCTTGTACAGAGTACTTGCAGACATTTGTACTCCATATCTTTGCCAGAGTAACTGGTTCAATGATTTGGCAGGGATATCATTATTGGTTCTTATATCTTCAAGCAACACCCTTGCAACCCACTTGGTAGACGCCATGTGTTTCTTCACCTCTAAACCAAAACAAGTGTGCTCCGTGTTCAGAATGAACTTGATTTCCCTGGTGACACCATCAGGATGCCTAGAGGCATGCAACCTCCATTCACAGTAACTTGAAGAACATGTAATTGCCTAGATTTTGTGCAATCCATCTCATATTAGATGCCTTGAGAACAATAACAGAAAAACCACTTTGTATGCAGTAATCTCTCACAACATATCTCAAATGTTGTTTATCAGTGAATAATTGCCATGGTTTGATGACAATTTTGCCAAACTCCTCATCATTGTACAACTCCCTATTTTTGTCCAATGTAGCAAAGTAATCCTCAGCATCATTGTCATTCTCTCACATAGGACCTTCCCTAGGATTAAAGTGATCAACAACTGGTTCTATATCAGCTTCATCCATTTCATCTACATCAACCCCTTCATCCTCTACATCATCATCTTAAACTTCTTCATAATCAAATTCACCACCATCCCCTTCCACTTCATCAAACTCAGAGTGGCTTCATCTTCACCCAAACTAACAACAAGTTGGTTTGATGGCTTAGTTGCTTCATCAGAATTTGTTATGAGAATCAATCCCCTCCTCTTAGCTGTAATCTTTTGAATTCTACTACCAACTATGACAGAAGTTTTGGATGATTTAGAATATGTCACTAACTCCAAGGAGGGCCCTGTAGCTTGCCCTGTGATAACATTCATCTCAGACAGAGGTGGTGCATTCACATTTGTCCTAGCTTTTGTGTGACCCTCACTTTGAAACCTTTTTCTTGGACTTCTTGTGAGTACCTGCACTGTGTTGGCTTGTTCTATAGGTGGTAACCCTAATTATTTCCTCATCTATTCTTCTTTCTTCTCATACCTCTCCCTAAACAACCTTTTAGCCTTAGTTTCTATTGCATTCTCCAGTTGCTTCCTATACCATGCCTTCAAGTCTCTTCCAAGTCCACTGTGCCATATCCTACCTCATGTCATCCTGACAGGTTCTTATTCCCCCTAGCTCTACCCCTACCTCTCCCTCTACCCCTCCATCTAGGTCTCCCCATCCCTCTTCCTCTCCCCCTATTCATGTATTCTTGTTCTTCTTCCATTTCCTCATCAAATCATCCCATGTATCATCAGAAGGTAGTACATTATATATATTTCAACAGTAGGGTTTTCAACAGGTTCAACATCACTTTCAACATCAGCTTCATTATCTCCCTCGTTAACACGTTCAGGAATAGGGTCTCTGGAATTAAGTCTACAGGTTTTATGAAATTGGATGAAGTGTTTCTCCTAGGGGTGAGCTTCTTAGGTCTCTCAACATCTATCACAAGTTGACTTGAACTACCCTCTAGCTTCCTTAGACTTCTCCTACGGATTCCCTTTTCAAGATCACATTCTGTGTGCCCAATTTTTCCACACTCTTCTTCAACTCATCAGCTATCCTACTTGCCCTCAAAGTCTTAGCAGCCTTCAGTAACTCATTTGGTGAATTAGTCTCACCCACCCATATATATATATAAGGTCTTTTCGAGGGAAGTTATTAAACATTTGCATCAAGTGTTGATCATTAATCAAATTCACTTGTTTTATTTTGTGAACATAAGAAAAACTTGCATGTTTTGGAATTGGTCTCTTACTTTCAACAGCCTTATCTCAATACTCAATAACTAGGTCAACTAGATTGACTGTGTCAATATCCTCAACTACCACAACAACATCAACACCCTATACTGAAATCTCAACACCACTACATCACTCATTCTAACACCATACCATATTCCAAGCACAAACACAGACAATCAAGTTCATAACACAAAATCAGTAAACAAAATAACAAATAATTTCATTTTAGGGCATAATACTTCAATACAACAACAGAAAATATGCAACAGAACAATCATGCCAAAACAGAGTACATAACATGCACAACTCAAACTTCATATAGAAACTAGGGTTTTGGATGCAAACCTGAACTTGGTTTTGGCAAGATAATGCAGAAAGTTTTGATCTTTCACCACATACCCCCGATTCTCAGCCCAGACTAAAATACCCTAATCGCAATTATGAAATTAATTTTTTTTAATACCCCCTTACTGTAACCCAAAAGAAAAATGACTATCACCGTCTTGTTTTGATGCTTTTATGGAGTTTATAATCAATGCTCTGCGATTTTTTTGTGTCTCGGTGAACACTTTGATAGGAAAGCTTGCAGAAGGAAGAACAGAAGGTGAGTAGTGAAGAGGGAGAAAGAAGGAGAAAGGGAGGGAATTAATTTCGTGTGGTTAGGTGATATAAAAAGGGGGCATAATGTCTTTACGCTATTTTGGTTAACATAGGTTTATATTTATGTTGAAAAAACATCATTAATATCATCATTAAGAGAAAAAAGTTAATTATGTCATTTTGTATAATCCAAAAAAAAAAGGTTACCATTGGTGCGTAGCAAAAGTTAGAGGTCGTCGTTGAGAATTTCCCTAAAAATAAAGGTTGATATTAAGGCCTTCTTGACAAAACTAGCAGTAGCGGGTAGCTGTTAGGGTAGCGAGTAGCTGTCAATTTAGGTTGTAGGTAAATAATCCTTTTTTTTTTCCTTTTCATTGACGTTAAACTCAACCCATAACAAATGTTGGCTCAATAAAGCCAAATATTAATGTAAGACAATTCAAACAATATGAATTCATAAAGCCAACACAAGGCCGGATAAAAAAAAGTCAAGCGGACGAACAAAAGGCCGAAACCTAGGAATATATCCAACACTAGATTTCAAAGGATTTCAAAATGAAGATGAGCGCCAAAAAGAAAGAGAATGGACGACTGCCATTCAAGATAAGAAGGATGAACCGTAAAGAAATCGTCACCCCGCGATGGCATTGTCCAAACTCCAAAGCTTCTAGGTTTCCAACCCGGAAAAAAAAAATAAAAATAAAATAAAAAAAATAAAAAATAAAAAATAAAACCCAAAGCTTCTATAAAAACATAATGGAACAGAAGGACGTTAAATCAAACAATCAAGGTTGCATTTTGCAGTCATGTAGCTTTCTTTAATTCTTAGCTCTTACCATTCAAGACGAAGCACTACTTGTATTTGTTATAGCAATAGTATGCTATAAGACTATCTCTAATGGTGACACTCAACTTTGAGTAGTGAAATTGAAATACAAAATGAATTGTTATTTACCTCAAATGGTGTTACCCAACCTACTTCTCCATTTAACAACTCGCGTGAAGTCTAATTTCCCAATGGTGAATACTAATGTCACTTTCAATTTATGATCCACCAAATCCATATAGTAAGTTTTTCAAAAAAAACAAATAAAATAAAAATAAAACTTAAATAAATTACAAAACATATTATAATATTAATAAGGCCCATACTTTTTGTCAAATGAGACTCAAAATTGAGTATCTATACTTAGAAACTTTCTTTTTAGAGTTGTTAAGTTTAAATACCAAATTAGGGCCTGTTCTCTTATTTTGAAATTCAGTTCAGTTCAGCTCCTAATTTCTTTCTCTTATAAAATATTCATTTCAGTTCAGCTCAATTCAGTTCAGCTGAGTTCAGTCAATGAGAACAGACCCTTATTGGTATCTTTTGTAAAAAAAAAAACTCTCGCAAAAAAAAAAAAAAAAACTCACTCAAGCCTCACCATTAGGATTGTCTAACACCTAATTAGTAGCAATTACATTTCCAATTGGGATTAATCATGGAGGTTGCACATGCTTTTTGAATTTAATTCAATTGTCATCCTGCTTATTTCTCTAGACACTTAAGTTTGTTTTCTAATTTAAAAATCAATTAATCTTGTCTAAAATTCGTACTGATCTGGTAACCATAAATAAATTACTCCTACACTAGCAAGGATTCTAACTCAAAAGTCGGTAGTTAAGGGGATACCCTTAGATAGTCGAATAAAATTGTTTATAAACGCATGTCATGAAGTTAAACTATGCTTTAGTCGAATAAAATTGTTTATAAAAGCATGTCATGAAGTTAAACTATGCTGAAATTTGATGGCAAAAAAATAGAGCAGACACCTTGAACTTTCCAGGCACAGAATTAAAATAAAGCAACCAACACATTTACCATAGAAGCATAATAAATGCCAAGTACTCAAGAATCTAAACCAACTACATTCAATAACAAAATTTAAAGACAAGTAATGTGTTCGGCATTCTAGAGTTTCAAGTCAAAAACTTAAAAATAACAGTATGAGATCTCCGGAACAGCTTCTTCCATAAGTGCATAACACAACTTCAGCTGTTTAACGGTACTGTAAATGCAAAGAAAATTAGATCAGGCAATGACATGAATGGTTAATGCAAGAAGTACAAAGCAAAGCTCAAACCACATAGCAATCCATCAACAGGGCTAAATAGCAGTCCAAGTATACTAAACAGAATAATATGATTTCCCCATATTACTCTCCTACGTTACAAACCCTCTTCCTCATAAGTACAGAGTATGATGTAATCTAGCTAATTTGGTATCCATCCTTGTTCATGAGAAAAATAAATTAGATGCCAAAAAAATCTCCGCACTCTGCCCCACTGGGGATGTCAAAGTTATGAACGAGAACAAAGTTAGAGAAAAAAGCCGTATATTAGAAATTCAGGCACACCAGGAAGCAACAAATTTATCATCATTCCATGCAGGAATGATGGAGCAAACACAAGTTATAATCAAGTTTTGACTATGGCACAAACAGTTTCTCATGACTACAAAATAGCCACTCGCATGATGCAGTCAAGTGCGGAGTAATAGATATCACAATGCAAACTTTGCAAAGCACACTCACCTTTCAAAAAACAAAAAACAAAAAACTAAAAACTTTTGACCAAATCATAGCTTGCACAAAACTCAAATTAACACGCAATCACATAAGCCAATCTTCAGCATCGTCATTGATTTTATGATAAAAAATTATTCTCTGGATTGGGTGAAAATTACTTCTACTGAAACATACTTTCATTTAAAAACCTTCTTCATTGAACACAGTCCCCTGAAGGATTCCAATTGCATATTTCAAATTAACATGATCTTTTCTTTCGGGTACATACAATCAAATAACCAAATAGGGAAGCTAAATATCAATAGGGTCATAGCAGAGAAATTAAGTTAAAGTAGTCGAGAACTCAAACCATTGCCAACGTATAACATACCCAACAGCACAAGATAATCAAATTCAACCTCAGAACAATTTCCCGTACTTTCCATTGATTTCAATATGGACATATCTAAAAGATCAATTTGTTCAAAGCCAAATCATCTAAAGACTACTACTGCCCACCAAAAAAACTACGCTGATACTAAAATTTAGCTATGTCCAATTTCAAATTCAATCCACTGTTTGATTCAAGCTTATACTTAAACGTTCGTGAGCTCGCCCCAGTCTATAACATCTAATCAACTTCAACAATTTCATCATGTAACAACCCAAATAAAATATAGCTCGTTTACCCTCTTAATTAACAAATCCATGAAACCAAATTGTTGCAAAACCCAGAAAACTATAAAAACCAATAAATCAAATTGCTATACAAAATAAAAAAATATATATATATATCATTAACAAAATCAAAACCCAGAAAACAGTAAATTCAAATCAAAAAAGTATGACAAATAAAACAGAGAATAAGGTGAAAAAAGAAAAAACCTTGATGAAACCGATTTCCTTAGCGTTGCTACGGAAGCACTGTCTGCAGCACATCAATCCATACTTGCGAATAATTGCGTGAGGGTTGCCACAAACACGGCTATTTCAAAATAACAACAAAAACAAATTAATTAAAAAAATAAAAATGAAATTTGAATAATCTGGAAAAATGAAAAGAGTGGAGAGAAAAGAGTACCAAGCACGAGATCCAGGACCATAATTCTTAGGGTGAGCGTTCCAGATGTTAGAGTGTCCCATTTTTGGTTCGACTGAGAAACCTTTGAGAGGAGAGAGAATACGGCGCTGCTCTTCTTCTGGAAAACCCTAGTGATTTCTTTAAGAGGTCAAGATGAATGAATATAAGGGTTTTTATTCGTAAGTTTTCGCCTAAATGCCTATCATATGAAACGCACCGTTTTTGTTTTTAATTTTTTTTCTTTTTTTATTTTACCCTCAAGAAATGGCAATAATAAAAAAACAATCTTTATAAATAAAATTAATAAATTATTAGCTGTGTTGTGTTTGTGTATGGCTGGTTAAAACGTTATTGGAGTAATTCTTAAAGCACTAACGAAAGAAGAGGGTCGTCTCTGATAATTTGGTGGTCCTGTTCTAACTATTAAAATGGGCCTTTTAATTTTAGAAGACTATTTTAAAGGTTAAAAATATTATTATTATAAGGAAAATTTCACATTTGCTACCAGGGAAAGCACTCGTGTTCACATTTGTTACCCCTTTAATTTTTTTATTTTATATTACTACCACACAAACACCAAAATTTTTGATATCACTACCATTTCACTGATGTCGTTACTATTTCCGTTAGTAGAGCCCAACCACCATCCAACCACCTCACCGCCACCGCTACATCTTCAACCACCGTCATTGCCACCATCCAATCTCCATTTCCCATCTACACCGGCACCTAAAGAAGCCCACGGCAGCCGCGAACTCCACCAGCAGCCCACCTCCTTCCCAAACGCCACCAACACCTCCTCACCTTCACACAACCACCAAGAGCACACCCATTCTTCCACCACCAAGGCTGCCGAAAACGGCCCCTTTCCCAGCCCAGACCACCAAGGTTGCCGAAAACGACCCCTTTCCAAGCCCCAATCACCTCAAAAACCCAACCCAAACCCCGATTCAGCCCCTTCCTCTTTAAACCTTGATCCCAGCCCCGATCCCAGCCACTTCCCCTCGAAAACCCGATCCCAAACCCATTCCGACCGGTTGGGGTTTGGTGGTTTCGATAGGTGGTGGTCTGGGTTCGTGGGTTTGAGTGGGTTTGTGGGTGGGTTTATTCTATGGGTGGTGGTGGTCTGGCAGTGGATTTGTGGGTGGGTTCGTGGGAAAGCACGTGGGTGGTGGTGGTCTGGGTTAGGGGGTTAGGGTGGTGTCGTGGTGGTGGTATGGGGCGTCGCCGGGTTTGGGGGTTACAGTGGTGTCGGTGGTGGTGGTTTCGGGCAGGGAAATAAGGGTTAGGGTTGTCGGTTTTGGGTGGGGAAGTGGAGGGGTTCGATTCCGACGCCGGCCACCGCATCTTTGGGAGCTGGCCGCCGACAGGGGGAGGGGGGAGGGTGGCTGACAGGGAGGGCTAGGGTTTTTTGGGTGGCTGGCTTTTATTTTTTGTTTTATTATTTTTTTTTAATTTTTTTTAATTTTTTAATTTTTTTTTAATAAACTTAACAAAAATCCTAACGGATTCCGTTAAGTGGTAGTGATTTCAACAGTTAGTGTGTTTGTGTGGTAGTAATAAAAAATAAAAAATTAAAGGGGTAGCAAATGTGAACACGGGTGCTTTTCCTGGTAGTAAATGTGAAATTTTCCTTATTATAAAATGGCTTTTTTTTTAGTATAGTACTACAAATTATTATAGAGCTAAAATATTCATATTACTAAATTTAATAGTAATTCCATAAAAGAACAAACAAAAACTTTTTATTTAAAAAGTGATCCTTTTAATATTTTTTGAAGCAAAATCCTAAACTATAACTTCATAATCAATTTAATTTTGTTTCCGTTCAAAAAAAAAATTATTTTATTTTGGAAAATAAAAGGCAAAGTCAAATATCTAGATTTAGGATGATTTTTTAGGTTTTAGTTTGGAAATGGTGGTCTTTTACGAGGAAGAAGGTGAATATGTAAGGTTATGATTTTTTTTTTTAAAAAGATGGGCCCCTGATTTTTGGGGGTCCGGTTCTGTGTGTGAGAAAAAACATGTCCAAAGACAGGCCTACGAATGAAAATCAACAAGTAAATATTAAAATCAATCTTGTTATTATGTCTAAAAAAACCTTTTATTAAAAATAATAGGTAAAATATTAAAATACCTCTATTACGGGTGTGTTCGGCAGTAACTTTTAGTAGGGCTGAGTAAAACTACCTGAAAAATCGATCCGTAACCGTTTCGAAAATTAGGGTACCCGATTCGATAACCATAACGGTTCGGGTACCCGTTCCGATATTTTATTATCGGGTATGGTTATGGGTATCATTTTAAAATTAACAGTTACCCGATCCGATTCGATAAACATTTTTTTTTGCTTTTTTTCCCTACTTAAATCTAAACTTTTACTTTACTTCATAATCACTTTATAATATCAATGATTTGTAATATTATTAATAATTTGGTCAAGATCATATGGTATTTGTTTCGGGGTTTTCTGATGTCCTGCGGGAGAGTTACAATTCCGAGACTGGAACCGGACGCCTGTACCTGCAAAACAAACGGATGCTCCGGATGATTGGAGATCCGCCTCCGACGGTCAAGTTAGTACTTGATTAAGGAGTAATTAATGCGGAAATTAAAGTGATTGGGTCTCTTTAGGTGAGAGTGTTTAATGTGTGTAATCTGCGTTTTTAGCGTAATCCCCCTTAATGAGGATTAAGGGAGGTATTTATAACCTCGGGAAACGTGTCAATCTAGGTTTAGGTTAACCTTGGGCTGATTGGGCTTCCCTCGGAAGTTGGGCCTAGGTGACCGGTTATCCCAGGTGTCATGGGAAGGACACGTGTCGTGTCGTAATTGGTCCATAGTGGACGGATCATTGCTTGACACGTGGCAGGCTCCTATTGGCCCATGTGACGGACACATGGCGGAACCTGATTGGTCCACTTGTCAGATAGTGATTGGTGGGGAAAAATCCCCTAATCATTTGCCCCTCACAGGTGGCACGTGACTGGTCACGTGTTACCTGTGACAAGTATCGCCCTGTAACAGGCGACAGCCTGCTACAGGTGTTACTCGGCGAGAGGCCGAGAGATTCTCCCGCCAAAATTTTGAATTCTGGAAGTGACCCTTCGCCTTCTCACTTCGCCTATATAAAGGAGTGTTGACTTCGGTCATTTTCACACTTGAAAACTTTGTGAGAGAACATTCGGACCCCTGAACTTGCTCTTACATTTTGGACCCTTTCTGCCTACCGCCTGCTCTGACAAGCCGACTGCAAAGGATTTTCAGAACTTCATCAATCGTCACTCGTTCAGGTAACCGTCGATTCTCTTACTCTTAATTTTCTCTTTACTTTATTCTTTTTTGAAATGGCACCACGGAAGCACACGACACGACCTAGGTTAGTGATAAGCCGGTCACCGGGGACGGCTGAATCTAGGACTAGGAGTGCCGCCTGCCCTTTTCTGGACCCATCTTTGCCCTTTATACAAAGTCCGACTGTATCTGTGTCTATGCAGAGCATGATGGCCAGAACAAAAAAGACTGCCAGGATCTCAAACTCAGACGGCTCCTCCCACAGGGTGCCGATTAGTGAAACATCTGACCAGGCGCCAGATGTGGAAGTGAAACAAAGCGGCTTGAAAGCCGGCAGTTCTGAGGGAGGAGTCAAAGTGACCCCTTCCCATTTTACAGTTGACAATTCTACATTCTCTCCTGCTCCTTTTAAAGGAGAGGAGGCGGGCCCCTCCGGGAGAGGGGAGGAGTCGTCCTCTTCGGACTCGTCAGAGGAAGATTCCGAGTCTAGCTCTTCTGGCCATGCTTCCCTGGACACAGAAGAGAAAAACAGTCGCCTACAAGAGGCGAGGCTTTCTCACGCAGTTGAGAAGGGGGACGATTGGGCGGAGCCATCCGCCTCTCACCGAGAGCAAAATACCCCCTACTACTGAACGGTACCTCGGGGCCGGATCACGGCCATGCAAGAGAAAGTGGAGAGCTTTATCGCAAACCACACAATGGGCCCCGGCTTTTTAGTGTTCGTGCCGGATCCAGAAGACACAGTCGTATGGCCGGCTGGTACCAGTTATGATGGCGCCTGCTTTGGCTGCTACGAGGCGGCCATCAAGGCTGGGCTGCGCTTCCCACTACATCCAGCTGTTCAGCGGATCTTGGATGGGTATGAGTTGGGGTTATGGCAGTTAGCCCCGAACTCCTGGGTCAACGTACTCGGCTATGTGGCCGGGTGCAAACTGCACGGGGTGGAGCCGAGCTTCGAGGCTTTCGCCCACATGAACTACCTCAGCCGGACCCCTAAGGCAGGCGGTACCGGCTGGTATCAATTGACGAGCCACAGGGGCTACCTCATGACGAGAGGTAAAGCAAACAAATGGAAGGACTGGCGAAGCACCTTCCTTATCATTGAGAGTTCAGACACAGAGCTGAACAAGCGCTTCAACAGGTGGAACAGGAATCCGCCCCTTCTTGTAGGCGGCCGCAGCATGCCGCCTGTTCCCCCCAAGGCTAAGAAAGAGATCCTAGATAAAGGACTCTTCAAAGTAGAGTCGAAGGTGAACTCTACTTCAGGGGTACGAGAGCAAGTACCCCTGCACTGCGTCCCGAGCTTCAAATGGCTCTACGACGAGTACTTTTTGGCCGCCTGTGGCCTCAGCAGTCGGTGCTCAAGAGGTAGCCGGCTTGTCGAATACTCTGTTGTTCCATGCATTTCTTGTTATGACTTTTATTAACTTTGCTATTTGTTTTTGCAGCGGACGCCATGAGCAAAATTACCGCCTCCAAGACTGCGGCGGCCATGTTGCGGGCCTCCATCATGCAACAGTCTTCAACCGAATCCCCCAACAAGGGGGCACCCTTGGTGGGCTTCGAACCTTTCACCCTCTTTTTGGAGTTGTGTTTATGCATATACTGACTCTTTTCTTCTTTTTTAGACGGGCGCTCCAAGAGCTTCTTCTTTCCAACAGCCGGACCCCAAGGCCCGGAGGACGACTGTTGCGAGCTCTCCTGGTTCTGCCAGGAAACATGCGGCGGCTGAGAAACAGCCGGCCACTTCTTCTAAAACTCCAGCTGGGCCACCTAGAAGTATGAAATTGTTCTTGTAAATTTTAGACTTGCTCCCTCCTTTACTAGGTCTAATCCGTTTGTTTATGCTTGATGCAGCCGGCCCTCAGGAGCCTGACTTGGTCGAGGTGGCCAAGTCTATGATCAAGGCCGTTTCTCCAGCTGAAAGGGAGGCGGTCAGGGGTGTCGGCACCCTTGACCTAGACGGGATTGCAGGGGTCCTTGCTGAGGTATACTTAGCATATTTTTGAGTATTTGAATTCCAGGACGCCTGTTTTCTTTTTGTTTGGAAACTGACGCCTGTTCCCCTTTTTACTTAGGCCCTGCTCCGAGTGAACGGCCTTCGCAAGCCGCTTGACCGGAAGAACAAACAGGTAAAGGCTGCAAAAGCTATGGCCGCCTCTGACTGTGATAAGGCAATGTTTCAAATTGCCCAAAATGAAGTTATGACCATTGATATTCTTTATTATCAGGCGTAGGCTACCGCCGCTATCCGGGCTCAGTTAGAGGCGGCCCAGAAGAGGAATAGCGAGCTGGAGGCGACCATCAACAACCTCAAGGCCGAGCTGAGACCTCTTCGCCAAAAGATGTCCTCATACGAAACCTTGGAGAAATCCTTGGCGAGCGTAAAGGTACGCCTGGTGACCCAGGAGAAGAGTCTTACTCAGGAGCTCTCGGAAAAGGCCGAGCAAGAAAAGAAAGAGCTGGTCCGGGAGATGATGGAAGACTCTGCTCAAATCCAGCGCATGACTTGGGGCCGCCTCTTCCCCAATGCCGACTTTGCCTCATGGGAAAAAACGTACCGCCAGTGTTCTGATAGATATAATCAGGAGATCTTGGCGGCTGCTGAGGAAGAGGCGTTGGCGGCTGCCGAGGAAGAGGCGTTGGAGGAGGAGGAGCAGCCGGTAGTGGCGCTTGTGCCGCTTGGGGGTAATGCATCAAAGAAGGATGCAGCTGAAGCCGAGTCCAGCAAGAAGAGTGCTGACCAGGCGGCAGCTGCTAATATTGAAGATCTGCCCCCTTCTTAAGCTTTATGTCTTCTTTCCACGGCCTGCGTGCCGTTTGTTTGTATTTACCCGGCCAGGGGGCCGGGGCTCTGAATATTTTGCCGGTCTTTAATGACCGGCTTCTTTTTAATGAATTTTTTATTTTGCTTCAAATTTGTTTAAGTATAGAATATTCTGATATCTAATTGTACACTATACCGACTGTTTTACATGGCCGATAGTTGCAGACATGTACGGATAGTTAGTCACGCCGCCTATGCCCCTGGACGACTGGTTGTCTGTTTCCAGGCTAGACGATCAGTCGGCCATTTATCCAATCGGTATTCGAACCATTTTAAAGACTGGATCCCCTTTAGGCAGGCGGTTCCGTCATATAAAATTAACCAAGTAGGAAAGTGGTTTCCTACTGGTCATGTTTTAAGGCTAGAGACTTTAGGCCGTCTAGGCCGACTGTTCCCCGCCATATTTAATCTAGTGTGAGCCGGTGCTGTATGAACACCTTTTTAGTTTCATACTAAATTTTAAAGGAGTGACCAAGTAAACATGATTGTTACCTAGTCGCCAAGTAACTGAGTAGTAGAGGTATCAAGCGGTGGGTACCGGTTGTTCCCCTTTATTCGCCAATGTTTGTTGGCTTTTAACTCATACCTTTTAGGCTCCATACTAAGTTTGAGAGAGTGACTATGAGTTAACTTTGGAGTTACTCAGTCGCCGTCACTCCTGCTTGAGTAGTAAAGGTACCAGGCGGCGGAGGCCGGCTGAACCTTTTGTTTCGCCAATGTTTGTTGGCTATTAACTCAAGAGGTACCCCCTGCATTTATCCCAAGTAATACAGGCGGTCATCTGACTCAGATGTCAACTGCTACCACTGGTTTGGTTAGTGATAGAGTTATCCTTGTCTCAAAAACGGCTACGTGGTTGCCCTTGGGGACAGTCGTATAGGTGCCGTGTAATTAGTTTATAGAGCAATGTTCCACCCAAAAGGGAGCTGCTCTCTGCGACGAATTTCATCCGGAGGGATGCCGCCGGACGCCTGCTATGATGTTGGGACAAGTCGTATTAGTTTTGAAGATTTGATCAGTTGGCTTGGCGCCTGGTCTGATCATTCGGCCTGTGGCCTTGGTTAGTTCTTGGTGAACGTAGGTGCTAAGTAAAAGGAGGGTAGCCTCCTGTTTAGGCACAGGGTCGGCCAGGCCCTGATCATTTTTAGTTAAGTATAAGGGGGGTGGCTGTGTGTTTGGAACCAGTCGGCCCTCTTTTATGGAGAGTAGCCGACAATATGTCCAGACGGCATGCCCCTATGGTGATAGAGTAAAATATTCAATGGAGAGTAGCCGACTGTAAAGGTACAGGCGGCATGCCCCTCAGAAGAGAGTAAAATACTCAATGGAGAGTAGCCGACTGTAAAGGTACAGGCGGCATGCCCCTCTGAAGATAGAGTAAAATACTCAATGGAGAGTAGCTGACTGTAAAGGTACAGACGGCATGCCCCTCTGAAGATAGAGTAAAATACTCAATGGAGAGTAGCCGACTGTAAAGGTACAGGCGGCATGCCCCTCTGAAGATAGAGTAAAATACTCAATGGAGAGTAGCCGACTGTAAAGGTACAGACGGCATGCCCCTCTGAAGATAGAGTAAAATACTCAATGGAGAGTAGCCGACTGTAAAGGTACAGGCGGATGCCCCTCTGAAGATAGAGTAAAATACTCAATGGAGAGTAGCCGACTGTAAAGGTACAGACGGCATGCCCCTCTGAAGATAGAGTAAAATACTCAATGGAGAGTAGCCGACTGTAAAGGTACAGACGGCATGCCCCTCTGAAGATAGAGTAAAATACTCAATGGAGAGTAGCCGACTGTAAAGGTACAGGCGGCATGCCCCTCTGAAGATAGAGTAAAATACTCAATGGAGAGTAGCCGACTGTAAAGGTACAGACGGCATGCCCCTCTGAAGATAGAGTAAAATACTCAATGGAGAGTAGCCGACTGTAAATGTATAGGCGGCCTGCCCCTCTTAAGTAAGAATAAAAATTAAACATGGAGAGTAGCCGACTGTTTGTTAGTAGGCGTGCCCCTCTTAGTACAAAATTGAATATTAAGTATGCAAACTTTTATTAAGTAGCCCTTGACTATTTACATCATTCAAAAGAAATATTTCTTAAGATTATCTACATTCCAAGTTCGAGGCAACGGTTGTCCGTCTGGTGTTCCCAGACGGTAGGTACCGTCCTTAACCTCTTCACAAATTCGGTAGGGTCCTTCCCAGTTGGGAGTTAGTTTGCCAGACTCATTAGCCCTACCAACTGCTTCCATTTTTCTAAGTACAAAGTCCCCCACTTTGAGTGGACGCCTGTGTACTTTTTTGTTGTATGATCTAGTCATTCTCAAGCGGTAAATTTCATGGTGCAAGACAGCATTGCCCCTCCTTTCAGGAAGTGAGTCTAATGCCAGGCGCATGGCTTCCCAGTTTGCCTCTTCGTCATATAGCATTACTCGAAGAGTCGGCTCGTAGTGTTCTATTGGAAGAACAGCTTCCGCACCATAAGTTAGGAGGAATGGCGTTTCTCCAGTCGCCCCTTTTTCAGTCGTCCTAATGGCCCAGAGAACATGTGGTAATTCATCCGCCCATAGGTCGCCTGCTCGTTCAATCTTTTTCTTGAGACCGTCTGAGATGATTTTATTAAAGGCTTCTACCTGGCCGTTTGCTTGTGGACGGCCGACAGATGCAAAGTAGTGTGAAATTCCTTGGTCACCCAACTAGCTTTTGAGAACAGACGTCTCAAAATGGGGACCATTATCAAAAACCATAGACATGGGAACCCCGAACCGAGTGATGACATTTTTCCAAATGAATGAAATTACATCCTTCGTCTTGATTCCCTTTACAGCCTCCGCCTCTACCCATTTAGTGAAGTAGTCGACGGCAACAAGTATGTACCTCCTTCCGCCTGTAGCAGGCGTATATGGACCCAGAATATCCACGCCCCACTTAGCAAACGGTAGTGGGCTATGAATGGTAGTGAGGTCAGTAGCCGGACGGTGAATTAGTTTGCCAAACCTTTGGCACTTGTCACATTTTTTCACCATCACCATCGCATCTGCTTCTAAAGTAGGCCAAAAGTAGCCCTGCCGCCTTGCCCGTTGAGCAAGCGTCCTACCGCCTATATGGGAAGCACAGTAACCAGAGTGAAGATCGTCTAGTATCTCTCGTCCCTTTTCTGGAGTAACACACTTTAAGAAGGGTTGAAGGTACCCCCTTTTGTGAAGTTCTCCCTTTATCATTTCAAAACTGGTGGCTCGTTTTCTCCACTAGGGGATACCTCAACTCGGCATTTTTCAGTACGTGACTGACAAAGTAGACCGGGAGCTGACAGCCGTCTCTTTCAGCAAGGAGAACAGCGCTTAACGCATGATCAGAGACGGCCAGGTACATGTAGAGTACTTCTTTGGGCAAAGGGCTGACCAGCCTCGGCAAGGAATGCAAGTGAACTTTCAACTTCTAGAAGGCCGCCTCAGCATCCGGCCCCCATTCAAACCTTGCCTTTTTCTTAATTGCCTGGAAAAAGTATAGGCATTTGTCGCCTGATCGGCTTAGAAATCTTCCCAAGGCCGCCAGACAACCTGTTAACTTCTGAACCTCTCGGATGGTACGAGGCGACTGCATGTCAATGACCGCCTGCACCTTCTCAGGGTTCACCTCTATTCCTCTCTGATTGATAAGGAATCCAAGAAATTTCCCAGACTCAACTCCAAAGACACATTTCTTGGGATTGAGCATGACATGGTGCCTCCTGAGTGTGGCGAAAGTTTCTCGGAGGTCCGACAGATGATCTTTCTGAAGTTTTGACTTGACAATCATATCATCAATATATGACTCGACATTTCTCCCAATTTGATCAAAGAACACAGTGTTTATCATTCGCTGGAAAGTGGCCGGGGCATTCTTAAGACCAAACGGCATGACCGTGTAACAGTATAACCCCTGATCAGTGACGAAGGCCGTCTTCTCCTGATCTTTCTTCCATAAAGGAATTTGATGGAAACCAGAGTAGGCGTCCATAAAGCTCATCAAAGCATGGCCGGCTGTTGAGTCGACCAGGTTATCAATTTTAGGCAGAGGGTAACTGTCTTTGGGGCACGCCTTGTTTAAGTCTGTGTAGTCTACACACATTCGCCAGGTGCCATTCGGCTTTTTAACAAGCACCACATTTGCAACCCAGACTGGGAAGTAACATTGCCGAATGAACCCTGCATCAAGTAATTTTTTTAACTTCGGCGGCTGCCGCCTGACTTCTTTCTTCGCCATGGTTCCGCTTCTTCTGCCGTACCGGCTTCTTTTTTGGATCCACGGCCAGTTTATGTACCGCCAGATCAGGACTAATGCCTGGCATTTCATGGACTTCGAATGCAAAGATGTCCTTGTATTCTTTCAATAGTTTGTGAAAGTCGTCACCCAAGACTCTCAGAGCAGTCGTCCCAACTTTGACTGTTCGCTCAGGACGTGAATCGTCTAAGATCAAGTCCGTATGCTCACCAGCCGGCTGAGGGCGGAATTCATCCGACCGCTCCTCTGCCAATGATTGCTATTTTCTGTCTTTTCGTGCGACCCCTGTCTGGGATGCCTTTCTATTCTTGCCGCCTGCTTCTTGAACAGGCGCACTCTCCTTGACATTGTCAAGGTCTATTTTTCCACCACTCGACCCAGTGGCCATAACAGTGGGCTTGACATCCGAGAGATAGCACTCTCGGGCCATCCTCTGATCTCCCCTTAGGGACCCGACTGTTCCATTATCCCTTTCAAACTTGAGCAACATAAGAGATGGGATTATAACAGCCTTGGAATTATTCAGGGTTGGTCGTCCCAGAATCATGTTGTAGGCCGAGAGTTCTTCTACTACCAGGAACCGGACTACCATGTGTCGAACCTTCCCCTTTTTCGCCCAGGCGGATGGGTAAATCCACTCGTCCCACTGGGTGGACTCCTCCTCCTCCAAACCCTACTAAGGGGTGGGATGCCGGATGTATGCAATCAGTCTGATATTTTAGTTTCGACAGACATTTGCTACTGATGAGATCTGAGGAGCTTCCGGTATCTATGAGAATTCGGCCAACTCTCTGGTTGGCCACTTTACATTCAATAACGATAGGGTCGTCATGCGACCCTCTTACCCCTCCTAGATCTTCTTCAGTGATGACAATCTCAGAAAATGAATATTGTGAGGGTCGTTCTTGGTGAACGGAATTTACATCTAACCGTCTGATATTGTCTTTGTTGCCCCTAATAGTGGGGCCGCCTCCTGAGAAGCCGCCTGCAATGGTGTAGACGACTGCATCATCTGTATCGGAGCTGTCGGCCTGTTGATTCTTTTTGGTCGACTGTTTTTTGAGGAAGTGTTCCCCGTAGATTTCTTGACATAAGTGTCAAGATCACCTTGCTCAGCCAGGCGGTCCAGATACCGCATGAGACTGATGCATTCATTGGTGTGATGACCAACATCTTCATGATAAGCACAGAATTTTTCTTGGTTCCGGTTGTTTGCAGAACCCTTCATGGGGACCGGCTTCTCAATTGAGATTCGTCCCTTGATTTCCTTTAGGATAAACTGGCTATCCTTGTTAAACGCATACTTTGGGGAGTATGGTTTGAATTCTTTTTTCTTTTTCTAGGCCGGCTGTTTAGAGGAATCAGCCGCCCAGACCTCTTTTCTCTTCTCGTCTTTGTTTGACGACTGTTTCTGTCATCCTTCTCTTTTGTCGGACCTTTTCCCGTCTGACTGTTTTACCGTACTACAAAGATCAGTCGCCTGTATATAGGCTTCCGCTTCAATCAAGGCCTCTTGAAGAGTCGCCACCCTCTTTCGGACCAAATCAAATTTGAAGGTCGACCCGTCTTTGAGACCTCTGAAAAAGTCAGTATAGGCTACTTCATCCGGTAACCCTTGAATCTGTATTCTCATCAGGTTAAACTGCCTGATGTAAGAACGAAGCCCCTCCTTCTCGCCTTGCTGAATTGTTCCTAAATCAAGGGTCGTCTTCTTCGCAGGGATGTTCATGGCGAAGTTGGAGGTGAATAAGTAAGCAAGCGTCTTGAAGTTATTTACACAACCAGTCGGCAGGTTGCCGAACCATTGTTGTGCGATTCCTTTGAGAGTCGCTGGGAAACACTTGCACCAAGTGGGATCATCCAACCCTTGAAGGTACATCAGGTTGGTGAATGCCATCAGATGGTCTTCTGGGTTAGTAGTGCCGTCATAGGCGCCTACTAATACATTTTTCAATTTGGCCGGCTGAGCGGCTTCAGTAATTTCCTTGGAGAAGGCCGACGGCTGTTCACCAAGTCTAAGCAACCGTAGCTGTCAGTCCATAGGTTGGACATTTTTTGCTGTATGTCCACCAAACGGAGGTGGCTGTAAAAAATACTGTTGTTGCGGTACAAACGGTAAGTTTGGTACCGCCTGGTCGCTATGAAAGCCGGACTGACGGGAGGTTCCGCCTGACTGACCCTCATGATACGACTGAGTATGCCTTATTGAGGTATTTCGCAGACTGTCTTGGAAGTTTGAAGTAGAGGCCGACTCTGACAATCGGTCACTCTTCTTCTGCTCTAGCAGTAGCCGAGCGTCTGTGTATGTTTTCCTCGACCCGTCCGCCTGAATATGACGAACAGGTTTCCTATTTCCTGGAGTAGGGAAACGGTATTTTGTGAAATCAAGGGCAGGTGGCTCCCACTTCCTAGATTTAGGATGAGGGGTCGCCTCTCGCCCTTGAACTGGTTTCCTCTTCAGTGAAGTGGAGGGTTTCTTAGCCGACTGCTCCTTGTCCAGAGCAGGCGGCTTCTTGTTGATCAACTCTTGAATTTCTCCCTTGAAGTCCCTCATGAAGGTCATGAGTTCGTTCCTTGTGATGGGAGCAGACCCATCAGTCGGCTGCTGCCGAACAGGCGGTGCGCCTGCTGGCTCACTTTCAGTTTGAAGATGTTCCCGTTCCCTCCTTTCGGTATGACGGGTACGTCGGGCCCTTAGGGTCCCGTCTGAAGCTGTGTGAGCTTCAACTTCAAATTCATTCTCAGTATCGTGGTCCGACTGAACTAGAGGGTCGTACAGGGGACGTCTCACTTCAGGAGCCGGTACAAACGTGGATGCCATCTCAGAAGTACTCTCCCCACAGACGGCGCCAAGATATTTCGGGGTTTTCTGATGTCCTGCGGGAGAGTTACAATTCCGAGACTGGAACCGGACGCCTGTACCTGCAAAACAAACGGATGCTCCGGATGATTGGAGATCCGCCTCCGACGGTCAAGTTAGTACTTGATTAAGGAGTAATTAATGCGGAAATTAAAGTGATTGGGTCTCTCTAGGTGAGAGTGTTTAATGTGTGTAATCTGCGTTTTTAGCGTAATCCCCCTTAATGAGGATTAAGGGAGGTATTTATAACCTCGGGAAACGTGTCAATCTAGGTTTAGGTTAACCTTGGGCTGATTGGGCTTCCCTCGGAAGTTGGGCCTAGGTGACCGGTTATCCCAGGTGTCATGGGAAGGACACGTGTCGTGTCGTAATTGGTCCATAGTGGACGGATCATTGCTTGACACGTGGCAGGCTCCTATTGGCCCATGTGACGGACACATGGCGGAACCTGATTGGTCCACTTGTCAGATGGTGATTGGTGGGGAAAAATCCCCTAATCAGTATTGTTTTTAATTAGTTGTAAATTATATCATAATAATTACATAATTAAGTTTAATTATCATTATTGGATATCTTATTGGGTACCCGATAACCGATCCGAAAATCCAGGTACCCGAAATCCGGATACCCGAACTTATCGGTTCCGATTATGGGTATCACTTTTAGTGATTTTGGTTATCGGGTACCCGAACCGTTAGTACTAACGGTACGGGTACCCGTCCCATGCTCACCCCTAACTTTTAGTGGTTGATAAAAAAAAATGTAACTGTTGGAGTAGTGTTTAGTAGTGAAAATATTATCTTTTGAAGATTAAAGATAGTTGTTGAAATGTTAATATATGTAGTTTTAAGAAAAAAGACTTTAATTTTTATACTACGTATATAACAACTACTTACGGAACACACATAATTTAATTATCTATCTTTACTTGATATCTTATAGTTATTTGATGGCTATATTTATTACCACAACTACTTTAACTACTATATTTTGCACAACACTTTATTGGTAATATTAGTACATTAAATTGATTAGAAAAGTAATTGAACTTGTGGTTTGGTATGTTTGGTTTTGTTGTAATTTGTTATAAAATGAAGAAAGTGGATGGATATGGTCATATGGGAGTGGTTTTGTGCCCAATGTAATTGGAAAAAATAAGCGTTTAACTTTGGATGGTTGATGGGTTTATTTGAAAAAGAATGTAACTATTTCCTAGATTGATGCCCACTTCCTAAGGGAAATAGCTTCTCATGGATTTTGTATGTTCATGTCGCTATGAAGTTCAATTGCTGATATAAACAAAGAAGAAGGGAAGGACATTTACGACAGGTAGAAAAGAGTTAGGCCCTATTCTTTTGAGCTTCTGGGCAGAGAAGAGCATATTTCAGCAAAGCAGAACAGAGCAGAGCCGAGCAGAGCAGATTTTATTATTATTATTATTATTATTATTATTATTATTATTATTATTATTATTATTATTATTATTATTATTATTATTACAACTACAACTACTATTATTAAAATTATTAATATTATCGTTTTATTATTATAATCAATAAAAATTAATTATTATTATCATTAAATATTATTATTATTATTATTATTATTATTATTATTATTAAAAATTAATAATTAGTATTATTTTTTAATATTAGCTATTATCTTGATATTAATTTTTATTATAAAAAATCAAATATTATTATTATAATTAATATTATTAATTATAAGTATTTTTTTTTTAAGAAAAGCTCCAAAGGAGCTACTAGCTTTCATTCATAGGGGCATCATAGTTCAAAAGAGAAACAATACAAGCCGGAAAGTCCAACAACCAAAAACTACTACCAATCTCCCATGGCAAGCAATGAGCTAAACCATGAGCGACTTTATTTCCATCCCTACGAACAAAGCTCCATGAAACATCACTAAGAAATGAACTCACATGATAAATATCATCCAAGACTAAATGAAGACTACTCCTTCCTCGTTCTTGTGCCTTGATTGCGTTGATGATTGAGAGACAATCATTCTCCACCACCACTCTAGAGTACCCAGCCTCGACAGCAGCTCTAATCCCCAAAAAGATGGCTTTCGCTTCAGCTATACTCGGCCCCCAACGTTCCTTTGTCTTCCAGGCAGCAGCAAAGCGAGTCACACCACCTGAGTCGCGCAAAACAGCCCCTACACTAGCACCCAGGCCCTCGCAAACCCCACCATCCACGTTTAGCTTCACCAATCCTTCTCTTGGTGGCTTCCACCGCTATTTAACCCCTCTGCCCGCAAGGACTTTTTCCTTCTCCTCCCCTTGAAGTTCCTGCAGCAGCTTAGAGACATGCTCAATTGAGCGTTTTGGCTCCCACACTTCCCCCTCAAAGAGGCACTTGTTTCTAGCAGACCAAATAGACCAGCACGCTGTCATAAAAAGGGCCCTTTCCTTCGCATCTAAACGCTCGAAACAAGTCCTTGCAAATTCCCCAAAATTGTTAAAACAACCCTCAATTGCATCCCCTAGCCCACTCTCATCCCACAACAATGTAGCAATAATGTAGTCCCTAAGAGCATGCAATTCGGTCTCATCCGCAGCCCCACACAAAGAGCAAGTGATAACCCTCCCTGGCAGCCTTTTCCCGAAACCAACCAAAGTAGGAAGCGCCCCTCTAACAGCCCTCCAGAAAAACATCTTCACTCTAGGAAGAGTGACAGCGCTCCACACCCTATTCTAGAATTGAGCAGCAACATTGGAAGAAGAGGCCATATCCCACATAGAATCACCATAAATAGCCCTATATGCAGAGCGCACAGTGTACTCACCGCTTTTCTCCAAGTCCCAACATATCGAATCTTCAGGTAAGCGTGAGCTAATAGGGATGCTCAGAATACGATCCCACTCAAAAGGCAAAAACGTCTCCTTGACCCTCTTTACATCCCAAGAAGCCGCTGGTAGGTGAATTAAATCACATACTCTCAAATCATGACTAAGAGTACCCCTAGGAGAAATTACCTTTCGAGACTGAGTGCCCGGAATCCACAAACTTTCCCAAAAAGAAATGCTAAGGGCATCACCTACCCTCCACCTTAATCAACGCTGCACCACCCATTTAACACCCCATAATCCCCTCCAAGAATAACTAGGATTGCATCCCAGTTCCGAGCTAAGAAAATCACCATTTGGGAAATATCGCGCCTTTAATACTTGAGCAACCAAAGAATCCGGAAATTGGAGCAATCTCCATGCTTGCTTGCCTAGAAGCGCCGAATTAAACGCCTTAAAATCCCAGAACCCCAATCCACCCATTGCCTTTGTCTCACACAACTTTTTCCAAGCAATCCAATGTATTTTCCGCTCTCCCTTCTTTTGCCCCCACCAAAAATTCGCAACCAAAGAACGCAATTCATCACAAAAGGAGGAGGGAAATTTGAACACACTCATCGCGTAGGTTGGGATAGATTGAGCCACGACTTTAATCATAACTTCCTGACCCTCTTTTGATAAAAATCCCCCCTTCCACCCTTGAAGCCTACTCCAAAGCTTTTCTCTAACTCCCTTCGTAAGCACCCTTTTTTATCTCCCTATCACCGTAGGTAAACCAAGATACTTATCATGCACATCCACAATATTCACCCTAAGAAAATCCGCTAACTCCTCCCTCCTATCCACCGGAGCCCCCTTACTAAAAGTCGTCGTGGTCTTCCCAAAATTCACCATTTGCCCCGAAGCAAGCTCCTAAGTATGCAAAATATCCCGGATAACATTAACTTCCTCCACCTTGGCCTTCGAGAAAATTATACTATCATCAGCAAAGAACAAATGTGAAATGGTTGGAGCCGTCGGTGCTACACGAACACCATGAAGATCCCCTAACTCCACCGTTCTAGTCAACAACCCTGATAGTGCCTCCGCACACAAAATAAACAGATAAGGGGAAAGAGGATCACCTTGCCGTAAACCCCTATTAGGAGTAAACTCCCCCGAAGGTTCCCCATTTATAAGAACCGAAAAAGAAACAGTTGTGACACAATGCATCACCCGGTCAACCCAGCTCTCTGCAAACCCCATCTTTGACATCACAACCCTCAGAAAGCACCACTCTACTCTGTCATATGCCTTTGCCACATCAAGTTTAAGGGCTAACGAACAATTTTCCGTCCCTAAATTTTTCATATGATGGAACAACTCAAAAGCAACCATAATATTATCCGTTATCAATCTACCCGGAATAAATGCACTCTGATTAATAGAAGTAATATCAGAAAGGAAAATTTTCAGACGGTTCGCTAACACCTTAGTAATCAGTTTATACACCACATTGCAAAAACTAATCGGCCTAAACTCAGTCATTTTATCCGGATCTTTCTTCTTCGGAATAAGCACAATAAAAGTTCTATTAATCATTTCCGGAATCATATCACCATTAAGCACACCAATGACCAAATTAGAAACAGAAGGACCCACAATATGCCAATATGTCTGAAAAAATAAAGGGCACATACCATCCGGCCCCGGGGCCTTCAGCGGATGCATTTGCTTTAAAGCTTGTAGGACTTCTTCGGCCGTATATGGAGCATTAAGCCCTGCATTCATCTCTGCCGTCACTCTATGATCAATCCTAGCCAGCGCCTCTTCCATATCCAAGGGATTCAAAGATGTGAAAAGGGTTTTAAAATAATCAATTGCAACATTCGAAACCTCTTCATCCCCCACTGCTCGACCCCATCATCAGTAAGAAGAGAATAAATCCGGTTTTTACTCCGGTGTTAGGAAGATTTGCGGTGGAAAAAGTTGGAGTTACGGTCTCCCTCCTTTAGCCACATTGCTCTCGATCTTTGTCTCTAGTACACTTCTTCTTGATGAAGGAGATTATTAATATCTTTCACCACCTTTCTCCTCGCATTCACTTGCACCACTGAGCGACCCCCCTTATTTAATACTGCCAAGCGATTTCTCTTGCTCCGGATCTCCTTGAATTTTTTTGAAAATTCTCTATCACTCCACATTCGAAGATCTACTGCACATTGAGCAATTTTTTGCTCGGCCGATCCACCCTCGTCAGCCACGCCCCCTCCACAACTCCTTCACATCCATCATGCTCCGCCCATAATTGCTAAAATCTGAAAATTTTGTCCCCCCACTTATTTTTTACTTCCCCTTCCTCGTCCAAGACAAGCTTAATTGGGGCATGATCTGACCATTCCCTCTCCAAATACAACACTTTAGCTCTAGGAAAAGAACTCACCCAAGCTTGACAAACAAGAGCCCTATCAAGACGACATTGCACGTTATCCTCCCCACTTTGCCCATTGTCATAAGAAAATTCATAACCCGAGAATGGAATATCAATAAGCTGACAAATATCAATTGCATCCCTGAAATTATCCATTTGCCAAAGCGCTCTATCCCTTCCACCCTTTTTCTCCGAATCGGACAAAATCTCATTAAAGTCGCCCAAACAAACCCAAGGTAAGTCATCCACTCTAGCCAACTCAGCCAACAAACTCCAAGAAAGATGTCGATTAGCAACTTCCGGCCATCCATAGAAACACGTGAGCCTCCATTTAAACTCCCCCAACCCCTTCGAAATATGGACGTCAATATGGTGCAACGACATAGTTCACAAATCAACTTCAATCCCTTTAGCCCACAGTAACACCACCCCACCTGATCTACCACAACTATCCACCGCCAAACCCTCATAACCTGTCAATTTAGCTTTAATTTTCACCATCTCACCACTACTCAGTTTCGTCTCCATAAGAAATATAAGAGACGGGGCTTCTCTCCGTACTAAGTTCCGGAGATTATTAACTGCAGAGGTATTGCCCAACCCTCTACAGTTAATACTTAAAATACTCATTGAGCTTGGCGGGACTGTTCATCGACAGTCTCCGCCATTCGCCAACCAATCAAAGAATTATCAATTAAAGCTTTTTTATTCACAGACTCCAACACCTCATTATTCTCATCAATCTCCCTGTCTCTTTTTCCCAATAATTTGTCTTTGTCAATTTCCATCCTCCTACTTCCATTCCCCCCTTTGTCCTTAATTTGCTTTCGGACAGTCTTTCCACTTCCCCTCACCTTTGACACTCCACCCCCTAGCCCAACAGAGAACGCCAACTGACTCTGCCCCACCTCCCCTGCCATACCACCCTCTTCCACCACCGCATTATCCCCTTCTCCCATATCATCCCCCTCCCTGCTTATCATAACACCTCCACTACTAATCTAATTGAGTGCACCCTTAGCCCCTTCGCCCTTTTCGAGTGAACCCTCCACATTACTAACAATGCAATCATTCTCTTTCCCTTTCCCACCAGTCACAACCTCTTCACTATTAGCAGAATGTTCAAATCCTTACTCCGAGTTATAAAAAGTTGTTTTCGGGCCCCTAGCACTGCTTCTACTTCCTCCACTTCACGCATCTTACCCTTCCTAGGAGAAGCTTTAAGCCACCTCCCCCAACCTAGCTTTTGTTTTTTACTTTCCTCCGACACCATTACACGGTCCCTCTCGGCATGCCCTATAACTCCGCACGCATAGCAGAAAAATGGCAACCTCTCATAAGCAAATTCAATCATTATTTCTTTTCCCCCTTTGTCACGGATTCTTTGACATCTCCTTAATTCTTTTGTCACATTAATCATCACCTTCACCCGCCTGAATCTGTCTAAGCCAAGCACATCCTCTTCAATCTCTAAGACATCCCCTAAATTCATCATTAATTCCTCCACATCCCTGTTCGATCAGCAATTAAACGACAAGTGTTTGATACGAATCCAAAAGGGCAAATGAGTTAAAGAAACGTGTTCAGGCTGTTCATTACCTTCCACCTCCTTGAGCAATAGCAATAGGTTATCAAAGCACCATGGTCTACCCTGTAAAACTTTCTCCTTGTCCCTCCAATTAAAGAATTGGAATGCATAGAGATTATTGCTAAGAGCCCTAATAATTAGTTTATCCGAAAGTGCCCAACTCTTGATCATAGTTGTTTTGAACGCTTCCACATTATAGGGTCTATCTGTAACCAATCGACCCATCAGCATAAGGTCGAATTTCTCAGGCGCAGAATTCGACTCTACCGCCCCTAAATCAACCACAGTACCCTCAACATCGTCAAAGCGCAAGTTAGCATATCGATCAACAATATCGTCCGCCATGTCTCAGTCAATCAACAACCAAGAATGGAGGAAGACCGGCACACTGGTAGGAATACCCTAGACAAGTAGAGAGAAAACCCTTTTCTTTTCAAGGGAGAGTTTTTTTTATACTAATTATAAGTATTATTATTACTATTATTATTAAATATTAAATATTATTATTAATATTATAATTATTAAATATTAATTATTATTAAATATTAATTATTATTATTTTATAATTATTATTATTTTATAATTATTAAATATTAATTATTATTAAATATTAATTATTAATTATTTTATTATTATTAAATATTAATTTTTAATAATAATATTATTATTAAATATTAAATATTATTATTAAATATTAATTATTTATT
Source organism: Chenopodium quinoa (assembly GCF_001683475.1). Lineage (NCBI taxonomy): Eukaryota > Viridiplantae > Streptophyta > Magnoliopsida > Caryophyllales > Amaranthaceae > Chenopodium > Chenopodium quinoa. The sequence goes on along the minus strand of NW_018742204.1, from coordinate 13,116,785 downwards.
ATTATTATTAAATATTTATTATTATTATTATTAAATATTAATTATTATTATTAATTTAATATTAAGTATTAATTTTAAGCAGAGTAGAGCAGGGCAAAGCACAACAAAGCAGAGTAGATTGAAGCAGAGCAGATTGAAGCAGAGTAGAGCAGAGCAGATTTCAGCAGAGCAGATTTCAGTAGAGCAGATTAGCTCTAAAGAACGGGGTCTTAGTCAACGATGAGGAAATAAAAGAGGTTATTGATATGTTTGTCACTAGTCCAGAAGTTATTAAGGCCACACCTATTACCTACTTAGGGATGGTAATCCAGTCCGAATCCGCCCTTAGTTCTATCCAATCCGAAGAAAATAATCCGAACCGAATCCGAGAAATAATAATCCGAATTCGATTTCGTTTAAAACATCCGACTCGGAGGAGGGTCGGAGTCTACTTAGAATCCGGCTTATCTGATCCGACTCCGACTTTTCTATGTAGTTAGATATTTTTTATTATTGGATTTTATGAATTTATTGGTCTTTGAAGTTGATTATATATGGGTTGCTATTGATAATTAGGTCAAAATTAAATTTAAAGTCGAAGTCGAATTGGGTCGGAAATTTAAGTCGGATCCGAGTCAGATTCTCGGAGTCGGATGTTAGAGTCGGAGTCGAATTTTGCTAAATCCGATTCGATCCTTTGCCATAACCTACTACTTGTTTTCAGCCAAATAAGAGTGAGTTGAGTCCACCACATAGAAGAAAACATAAAAAGAAATCAATTCAACCCACACCGCTTATGTGTTATGTCCAACCCAAGAGTAACTAAGACCATTGGAGATGTAGTGAGGAGAAATTTTAGGTTAAACCCAGATGTATACAAAAATCTTTATTTTGGGCCTACAAGGCTCCTAAGCCTCCCACCACCTCTATTTATTTTTAATTGTTTTGATAAAGCTTCAAAATGTAATCGAAATCCTACCTAATAATACACAATGGTGAAGAAAAAAAAAATTCCTCACCACTCTCTCTTTATCTTTCCCTCTCCTCCACCATTTTTTTTTTGTGAGGGAATTTTTTTTTATCCCATCAATGAATAAATAAAAAATTTATTTTTCAATCTCTCTCTTACTTTTCCCACTACCCCGCCACATTTCTCTCTCTTATTTTATTTTTTAATTTTATTAAATAAAAGCTTTTAAAAAGAAATAAAGTTGACACTTGTCTAACTTTTTGCTTGTGGGCTCGCATGAAGTTTTCCATTAACTTCCTCGCGCTGAATTATTTTCTCAGAAGTTTGTGAGGTTTTTGGTGAACTTTCACCATTGGGATACATTTTTGGATAAAAAAAAACTAACTTTTTGTGAAAGAATTTTTTCACCGTTGGGACAACTCTTGGGGTATAGCGCGGTTAAGTATTCTATTTTTGACAACTTTTGCTCCCTCATCTTTTTTTCCCAGATCCGCCATTGCTACACACACATGGTCGTTTCACTCGATTGGTTTGCTTGCTTGCTTGTTTCCCTGGATCCCTGATCATTTTAAAAAATTCCTCATCCTCCATTTCCACGATTGTGTTCCTATCTTGGTACAAATATACCTAATTACCCACAATTTCAACCTCATCAACTTGCTGACCTACAAAATACGTCATACTACACCTAGTCAAAAACTTCAGCTTTGGAAATATGATTACATTCTTGAATGCATTTCGTTGACAAAATTGCGTTTAGAAACAACCTAGCTTTATACGGAGTATGTACTTTAGTGTTATATATATACGAAGCATTAACTAACATTAATTAGTAACCAAAATGTTATACTATATTGTTTCCATATTGGCTGCTATACACTTCTTATGTTGAAGTGTTCTACACTTGAATGTTTCAATTTTCAACGCTTAAACACCAAAAGTCATCACTAGAAGTGGAGATTAAAACCACTAATTCAACTTTTTTTAGTTCTTCGAATTTGATTACCAAGCAAAATCCTCTGAAAAGTCTAACAATTGCAACATTCTGATCACACTATTATATATAACAAGTACATGATGTAACAGAACAATTGAACAAAATAATAACTAACAAAAGTGGTCACGTCGGATAAGAGCCTACTAGCATAATAATGTCTTTACCAACCGGAAGATCCTTGATGAGTTCGAATGGTCTAATGACTCTTATCTTTATGTTGGTGATCATATTAATTGGAATGGCAGCCCGAGCTCAGTGTGGTAGAGGATTCAATCATCGATGGATTCATGTGTACGATACACTCGAAGGTAGGCTTCCTAGAGGGCCACCGGTTCCATCCGGGCCTTCACCATTTCATGACATCGAGTTTGACGAAAACAAGTCCGCTCGTATGGATGACGATGATAAGATTAATGATTGTGATTTATGTCCATGAGGTTCACTAGAGGAAATCAATTCAGGAAGTATTTTTTGAATCAATTTTTCGGTTGATCGATGTCTAATAGCTTAGGACAAATCAAATATGAATGTCTTATGATTTGTTCTATGAGTACGTGACTTTCTTGAGTACGTACTCTGTAGTTCGTTAGTTTCTAATTACATAAATAATGCAATAACTTTACTAATTACTTTATGTTGCAATGCATATATAATCCATCTTATTGATTGTATAGTTGTATCCCTTAAATCATGTACCGATCGATGAATATCCATGTCATCATTCCATGGAATGTAGGCAGCAAGCCATGAAATATATGTTGGTGGGAAATAAACCTAAGTTAGAATTTTTACTATTCTAGATATTAAAAAATTGGATTTTAGTGTTTACTATAGATCTTTGTTGTATTAGTCTTTTCGTTCAAATCTAAGCACAGTAAAGAAGCTCATGAGTCCATGATCATCTAGAGTATTAAAAACTTGTTATATCTACTTTTCTTCTCATAAAAAATAGAGTAAATTCATTTACTCCTTTCGTCCCATAATATAGTTATTGTTTGTGTTTTTTCACAATTTTTAAGAAATAGGTGAAAAAAGTGGATGAACTACATTACTAAAAGTGAAAGTATAATTATAGATAAAATTTAGAGGGAGAAAGTGGAAAAAAGTACAAGATATGTGCAAAATTTAAGAGTAATTTAAGAAGTACAATGAATAACGTTAAAAAAGTGAGGGTATAAAGGTCTTTACATCATATCCAAAAATAGAAACAGGAACAACATTTTGGATCTACAAAATAGGGAAACAGGAACTATATTATGGGACGGAGGGAGTAGTTTAAGTTTTTATAAAGAGATTCACATAGGGCAAATGAAATATAATTTCAAGTTTGGATACCATCCCAAACACTTCAACCAAATAAGTTAGCTAACGGTCTGACATAATGAGATCTATAGAAAAGTACGCTTAGCAATGTTGAAAAACCGTCCTCTCACAAAATCTATAATCTATAAATATAACTAAAGTAATAACCGCTGACATCATCATTATCCAAATGTCAACTTTTCCTAAAAAAAAAATACCTCCAAAACGATTGAAATTAGTAAATTAATTGCATATTTCCTAAAATATTTTATGATTAAATTGACTAACTACACAATTTTTCATGGATTAAAAAAAACATAGTGGTAGCTAGACTATTTCAGTTTTCTAGAAACTTATTTATCTCCTCTTACTATATACATTTATATTGATTTTATGTTTTGGGGTATACATTATTTATTAGTTCTTCAATTTTTTTTTTTAATGAAAGATGAACTAGTAAATTAATGCTAACATCATAAAAATATTTTAAATTTGATTAAAATTATGAAGTATGTGGTATCATTTATGATTATAATACTCCGTATTCAACGTCAAATATGTCGTTATAGGTCAATTTATCTAATAAGAAGGCACATGATTTATTATATTTTTCTTAAAAAATACGCATTACATACAAATAAGCAATAAAAGAAAAGTTATGTTTTAATCGTGCGTCGCACGAGTTTAACCTAGGAACTTTTCTATATACTAAAAGACACACCAGCAATGACATGTGTCATCTATATATATCTATATATATATATATATAAAGCTAAATTTTTAGCCAGGCGACGAGGAAGTGACACTTGGCGTTCCAACTTTTTGCCAAGTGTCGTGCAACGTAGGATATAGTTATATATAATTCAATTTATAGGATAAAAAAGTTAGTTTAAAATTTTATTTCAATCAAATTTGGATAGAGTTTTAGGATAAAATTGTTAATTTAGAGTTTTATTTTTTATTAAGTACCAATATTTTTATCATAGAATTTTATTTTTTAATAAAGTACAAATTGAATTATATCTTTATTGAAAAAATAATTAGATTATAACTCTCATAAATTATCATATACTAGATTAGTTTATGGAGAATTTTATTTTTTAATAAAGTACAAATTTTATTTTTTGTATCATAATATTTTTCTGGAGCGAAGGAATTAGCTTAGTTCAAAATGTACCACATCCATTGTTTATAATATACTAGATTAGTGCCCGTGCATTGCACGGTAGTAACAATTTTTTTCCATAATTAATTTGTGATATAATATATAAAAAAAGAGGCAATTTATATGAAATATGCAAATGCATTGTGTATAAGAAAATTGAAATAATAAGGCTAAATTATTAAAATAAAATCGAGAAAAAAATTATTGTTGATTAGTTGTGTTGAAAATATTTAAAAGTAGTATACATTATATTGCATTAATGATGCATGTTTTATTTTCCAAAAATAACTATACAATGTACTTTTAAAAAATACGCTAAGTAAAATAACAAAATAAAATAAAATTTAACGATGACATCATATATTATTTTGGAGGGAAAATTTTTAATGATAGTTTGACATGTGTCAAAAATGATGTAAGCATGTTCTGTTTTAGTATTAGTTAATAGATTCTAATCAATTAAAATAATATACTTCACAGTCTAATAAAATTTTATTATTGTGTGTAGACCTGTAAATCAGGTCACTCGGGTTACCAGTCATTTTAGGCAGGGTCATTATAATGATAGTTTAATAATGGTTATAATTAAAAATTATCGTGCATGGCATGAGAACTAACCTAGTAAGAAGTTAAACGAATGATCATTCCTTATTTGTTTTTGCTCTACTATGGTTACCTTTTTTAAAAAAAAATCATGAATATAAATTATAAATTGTGGCATATAAAACAACAATTTTTATTTAAAATTACGAGTATAATAAAATTAAGGAACTTAAAAACAGATTCATTAGACAATAATAAAATAACTTACGGAGTAGCTTATACGGAGTAGTAAGTAATTGTTGAAAAAAAAATCTTAGCCTCTCTTCTCTCTCTAAAACTCTAGCCTCCATGGTTGAATTTTGAAGGGGCTTTCATTGATTTGTTATCGGTGTAAAGCCACTATCGTTTGTTTTTGTGTGCGTTTTCAATTGTTTTAGGTCTATAATAACTTGATCTTCCTCATCTAGGAGGAACATGTAGATTAATTTAGAGTATTGGAGATTAATTTCATGTTTGTTTTCTTAATAAACATTGGTTAAGGTGTGGCTAATTAAGAAAGACAAAGGATTAGAGCAAGAACAAAAGTTAATTATTTATGATCGGGAACCATACTTTTTGACTTGAGTATAATTGATGATTATTATCAATTGTTGCAACCTGATCGGACACCATCTTGGGTAAGTATGGTTTGATGATTATTGTCACTTCAACGTAGTATATCTGTATATATTGTCATTATGCATGTTTATCTCAAGGAGTAACTTATTTTCTTTAATACTCTTGTTTGGCAATTGTCATTCACGAGTGATCATCATAATTAAACAAAAGTTTGTTTTACATTTGACCAAATATATGTGGTTGTCTTCGTTGTATTTTCTAGTAATTTCGTGATATTCGGTGTGTTTTATGACCCAATAATTTAATTTCCTAACAGAACATTTCTCTTTCGAAAGACAAGGTTTTTCTTCTTTTTAAGGAGGATTTGGCTCCTTCGAAAGACCGTGTTTTTCTTCTCTCTTTTGAGAGAGGATTATATATATATATATATATATATATATATATATATATATATATATATATATATATATATATATATATATATATATATATATACGGGGAGGTTCCGCTAAAAACAGAGCTTATGGTGAAAACTAAAAACAAGCAATCTTAGCCATTGAAAGTTCACTAGATGATCTGATGGTGTGAAACAACCCAGAGGTCACTATATATAAAAATAAGGTAATTATATCAAGTTATATTAATTTTGATGACATTTACACCGAGGCCACTATATATAGAAATAAGGTAACTATATCAGTTTTTACAATATTTACTTAGAGGTCACTATATACAAAAATAGGGTAATTATATCAATTTTGACCACATTTACATAAAGGTCACTATATACAAAAATAAGGTAACTATATCAATTTTGACCACATTTATACAAAGCCACTATATATAAAAATAACGAAGGTCACTATATATAATAATAAGGTAATTATATCAATTTTGACAACATTGACCACATTTATATAGAAGTCGCTATTTACAAAAATAAGGTAACTATCATCAGATTACTTCTCCTGCTCCTCCTTGTCATCAGATAACTTCTGCGCTCATTAACAAATGATGCTTTCTCCTGCTGTTCCTTGTCATCTGAACCTTTCTCCTGTTGTCCTTTATCCTCTGATTGTCCCTTCTCCTAATTCATTGAAATAATACAGCACGTCAGCACCATAATCCTAATCAACAGCATTCACAGCAACAATATAGCATAATACAAAAAGTAAAAGAAAATCGAAACAAATTCACACAAATTCTTGCAGAAAATCCAAACAAAAATTTCATTTCAACTCTCAAGATCTTCCATTGAGTGTACATTTCTCCAACTACTTCAGATTAACAGTAAACGCAAACCAAATTCGATAAACAAAGTAAAAAATACACGAAAAATCGCAACGAAAACTCAACCAAATAACAATTAAACTACTAACTAATCCTGGGCACCGTGCCGTGCCGGGCCGCCGCGGGCCGTGCCTGGCGGGCCGCGGGCTGGTTCGTGCCGTGCCGGTCGTGCCGGCGGGCCCAGGATTTCGTGCCGTGCCGTGCCGGCCATTTTCACAGGCCAGCCCACGGCACGGCACGGCCCTCGTGCCTGGCGGGCTCGTGCCGTGCCGGCCACGTGCCGGGCTGCGGGCTGGCCTGCGCGGGCTGGTGCAGTTTTCATTTTTTTTTTTTTTTTTTTTTTTTTTTTTTTTTTTAATGACAACATTATTAATTAATAAGTTTATAATGTATATAAGTTATAAAATTATAATTATAAGTTTTATAAGGTAACTTATAAGTTTATAACTTATAAGTTATAAGTTATTAAGTTATGAATTTTATAATTATAAGTTGAATATTTATGTTTTATAATTTGTATATTCAATATTTATATTTATATATTTACTTTATACTATTACTTTAAAATTTAATGTTTATGATTTATTAGTAATTGGTATAATTTTATTTTTTTTTAATATGAATTTACAAATTGTAACAAAACGGGGAAAAAAGGCAAATTGGACTTTGGATGTGAATAATGCGTACTTTATATTATTATTACTTGAGTTGAGAAAATTGTACAATGATAACAATGATAAAAATCATACAATGATGGTATTAAACAAAAATTGGAAAATGATAAAATTGATATTTTTAAAATCGTACAATATACAATAATTGTCTATTCTTCTTCTCCTTCTTCTTGCTCGTCTTCGTCTTCGTCTTCGTCTTCGTCTTCGTCTTCGCCTTCGCCTTCAAGGTCATCGGCTAGTTGCATAGATTGGGAACTAGCCGAACCCGAACCGGAAGCGGAGGTTCCTTCTTCGTTGTCGTTGTGGTCGTAAGAACGGTCTTGTGAGCGATTTTCCGCATCCAACCAATCTTTGAAACACACGCACATTTCTAGTGTTTCGGGTTTTAGACTTGTTCTTCTATCGTCTAAAACCCTTCCGGATGCGCTGAAAGCTCGTTCGGAGGCGACGGAGGAAACTTGGATAGCAAGAATGTCTCGTGCCATTGCCGCCAAAGTTGGATGCTTCGAGCTTTGTTGTTTCCACCATGCAAGGAGGTCGAGGCTGTTTATCTCATCGTCGTCCATGCCTTTGGTGAAGTCGTAACTCAGGTACATCTGCAACTCCGAGACGTCGCTTTGCGTTCTCCTGATTGATGAATCACCTGAAAACCTTGAAATCAAGTTAGTAGCTTGTGAAAATAAATGTTTGGCCTTCTTACTTACGTTTTTAGATGGTTGGGAAGGCCCTGAGCGAGGAACGGTGCCATATTTGGCTTCATAGACTCTATATAAAGCAAAAAACTGATCCTTCACATTAGTCTTATAGTTTTCTACATCATCGTCAAGAAACATGCATTGAAAGTAAATGTCAACTAACATAAATGTGTTTTCATACTTTTGCCTAGGATCTAATATGGAAGCAAAAATATAAATCAAAGGAATCTGACTATAATATTTACGCCACTTTTTTTCCATTGCTGGAAGATACTGATCATAATCACTTTGATCGCGATGATCAGCGAAAAGTTGGGCGAGTAAGCATGCATTAGAAAGAAAGTTTTGAGCACAAGGATTGTAAACAGTAGAAAAACAATACGTCATGTTATATAATAACTGTAAAAATTGCATATATCTTTCACAGTTATTCCAATCATCATCATACAAAGCATTTTGTGGAAATTTTTGGTTGTAAAATAATGTTAACGGGCCCTTGTACTCAATTGCCTTTGTTAACATGTCATAGGTGGAATTCCACCTAGTTGGGCAATCGGTTCTAATTTTTATTACCCTTATCTTTTGTTGTTTTAGAAAACTCTTCCATTCTTGTTATCTCATGTTAGAGCTATTAATAGACATAATAGCATCTCTGATTTTGCTGTAGTATGGGCCAATTGCCCGAACTCCATCCTGTACACATAAGTTAAGTACATGGCAAACACATCTAGTATGAAGAGCTTCACCGTCTAATAGTACATCGGTTAAGTTTTGTTTGATAAGATTAGCTGTGTATGTCATAGAGGTTGCATTATCAAAAGTCATAGACATCATTTTATCTCGAAGGTTGTATTCGTCTATTGCTTGCATTAAATGGTGAGCAATGTTAATGCCGGTGTGTGGGTATTCCAGCATTTTGAAATGTATTATTCTTTTTTGTAACATCCATTGATCATCTACCCAATGGCAAGTCACACATAAATAGTGATATTTATAACCACTATCCCAAGAATCGGCTGTTAAAGATACTCTACAGTTAAGGTTACTCAATTCGGCTTGTAACCGGACTTTGTACTCTAGGAAATTTTTCATTGCTGCGGAACGAACGGTTTTCCTAGAGATTCTTTTATGTTGGGGTTGTAGTGCTTTGTTAATGTAGGTGTTGAATGCGTCACTTTCCGAGAAAAGAAAAGGTTGTTCGGCGTGTACTATCATTTTTCCTAGTTCATCCCTATCCCTCATAGTTGTATGTAAAGCCATATGGATGGAATTGGGAAATTTTGGGCTGGGTTGGATCACTAGCTGGTTTTGCACAAGCTTTCATGTGTCTAGATAAGTGTCCCGTCCCGTTTTTGGTAACTGCCGTGAATACACTATTACATGTTTTACATTTTGCCCATTGTTCACCATCTTTACTTAGGACAAAATAACGCCATACCTCACTCCTTCGGTTTTTCAAAAGTAGCATCTCAGTTTCGGTTAACCATTCATGATGTGTGTATTGGTTAGTAGGGGGACTAGTGGGAGTGGCAGTAGAAGGGGTAGAACCGGAGGGAATTCGGGTACTTTCTTGGCTACCTTGGCTAGAACAATAGTTTTGTTGATTACCGATATAATTAGGTGGAAATTGGTATGGTGGTAGTGGAAATTGGTTTAGTGGTGGTGCTGGAAATCCCGACGTATTATATGGCTCATAGCCCGGGGGGAAGTAAATGGGGTCATTGGTTTGACTCGTAATTTGGGGGCTCGTTGTATTTGGTGGTTCCCTAGAACTACTACTACGGATAAGTCGGCCTTTCCCCCTAGACCTAGATGATGGGTTGTTCGATGCCATAATTAACAATTAATTTTTTAATAAAAAGTGGTTAACTATAATAATAATAATTAATAACAACAATTTTAACAATAAAAATATCAATAATAATAATTAATAACAACAACTATAACAATAACAATAACAACAAAAATAAATAATAACAACAATTGTAACAATAATAATAATTAATAACAACAATTATAACAACAACAATAACAATTAACAACAATAATAATTAAACAAGATTATTCTAATAATAACAATAAAACAATAATAAATTTAAGATTAGTTTAGATCTTACAACCGTGCTTCAACGCTCCACTAATTACGATTACGAACTTTTTAATTTTTTCCGATATTAGGAAAATAATTAGAGAATTTAAGAGAATAATTAGAGAATTTAAGAAAATAAGGATTATTAGAGATTTAGAGAATATAAGAGATAAGAAGAAGAGATTGTGATTTTGTGATTTGGGAATGAAATGGAGGTGAGTATTTATAGAATTTTTGGCAAAAAACTAGCCGTTTATAGCCGTTTAACTAGCCGTTTAACTAGCCGTTGGCCCGCGGGCCGTGCCTGTGGGCCGTGCCTGCGGGCCAGCACGGCGGGCCTTGCCCGTGCTCGTGCCGTGCCGTGCTTGACTTCGGGCCGTGCCGGGCTGCTCCGAACGGCGGGCCGTGCCGGGCGGCACGCGGGCCAACCCGGCCCGTGCCCAGGTTTACTACTAACAATAACAATAACAATAATAATAATAATACTTAAAATCGAAGTATAATTTCACGAATTTTTCGAAATTTAGTTACATAAGCAGTCATCTTTGGCCATGGTCCTTCATCGAATGCTTTCCGAGCAGCAGATACTGCTCTGTTCACATCTTCGGCATCTCCTTCAGCAACATCAACAATCACTTTCCTAGTCCGATTAACAACTAAAACAAAATATCGTTCAAATCTACTCCTATGAAAATGTACTGAAGTCGAAACTCAAAAATACAAATCAAATCGATAATTTCCACCAGAATAAAAACGAGCAAATTTACGATAAAAAAAAATAAAAAAATTCAGAAACGAAGAACTCAAAAAATACACAAATCAGAAACGAAAAACAAAAGCAAAAGCAACACATCATAGTAGCAAGATCTCAAACTAAAATCAAGCTAAAACCTAATTTACACAAAATACAATAAATTACACAAATGAATCTCAAAGAATGTTATACGAAGAAATTAAGTTAAATTTGAACATAAGTACCCAAACCTAGGCCTGCTAATCTCTCTCCTCCTCCTATACTCAACAGTTAACCCAAACCCAAACAATATGCAATATACACTGGAATTCATATCCAACAAGCCACAACCTCAACAAAACCTTCGTTTTCTCTTCGTCGCTTAAGTTCATAACAATAATGTCAACAAATACAAAATTAGAATCGTGAAATTCAAATGGAACAAGCCACAACTAAAATTAAAATCGAAACTCAAAAAATTTGAATTGAAAAATTAGTTTGATTTTAATAAAACTTAGAAAATACAAAATTAAACATAAATATAGAACCACAAAATAACATTATAGCTAAAAAAACAACAATATGAAGAAATTAATTTGAATTTAAAAATAAATTCACGCTAAAATAAAGAAAATTAATCGGATAATGTAAAAATGATATAATTAGCGAAATCAAAATCGATTTACTTACTTGATACTAGATCGTAGACGATAATGATAACGAATTTGATGAAGAATCGAAGCTATTACATCATTGTGATTTTGAAGTAGCATGAAATTAGAAGAAGAATCGAGAAATTTGAAGTAATGGAGCTTTGAACAAGAGAGAGAAAGGAATAAAGTATATAGAGAAAGTTACGGATAAAGGCAATAAAAAGGACGAACATCGCGTGTTTTTTTCCTCTAATCTCAGCCATTGATTTTTGTGGACGGTGGAGATTATATGTTTTCAGTTTTTAATTTAAGCCTTGTTTTTACATGATCCACTCCCTATATATATATATATATATATATATATATATATATATATATATATATATATTTCATAAATTGCTATAGAGTTGTTTCATGGGTAAAATTTTGTGTATGATCGAGAAAAGGGTAATCTAATGAATCAGACGGAAATTTTCTGCATGACTACATTAGATCGATAGCCCCCCTCACCGAAAAAGGTTGTAAATCACAACGATTGGATAGAGGGTATGAAGAATGTACGATTTGCAACAACAACCGTAGTTTTGCTTAGATCAAGTTTAGCCCCAAGTCTTAAGACTTGAATGTGACATCATTTTTGGTGGTCCCCATTGAAAATGATGTCATCAAATTCTTGTTAAGACACACAAATTTAGCACTTTAGCCCTAAGACTTAAATATTTGACATATTATATGTAGAAAAGTGTAAAACAAAAAAAAGGGATAATAAAAATAAAAGTGAAGTGGGTGAAGTGGATCTCGATCTCAAGTCTTAAGTTGAGTCTTGAAATTTCAAGACTCAACTTGAGACTTGCTTGAGATTTTTGAAGAAAAATGGGAAAAGTCTTAAGTATAAATGTTAAGACTCAAAATGATGATGTCACCCCAAGTCTTAAGACTTGGGACTAAACTTGCTCCTATGAAATGTTTTTATTTGATTCAATTATTATGTATTGGTTAAGGGTTTGTTCTCATTGACTGAACTCAGTTGAGCTGAACTGAACTGAAATGAAATGAATATTTTATAAGAGAAGGAAATTAGGAGCTGAACTGAACTGAGCTGAGTTGAACTGAACTGAACTGAATTTCAACGTATGAGAACATACTCTAAATCTAAATCTCTTTGTAGATGTCGTATGACTTTATTTATAAATTAATTTATTTCAAAAAAAAAAGTAATTGTTGAAAGTGCATTACAATGCTGTAGAACTTTAGAAATACACTTTAATTTGAGCGTAAATAAAATTGGCATATAATGTGGGATAGTACAAGCAAATTACTCTCATAGTCTCGTGTCAAACTAAATATATTCACATTAGTTCAAAGAATTGAAACTAACTTAGTAAGTACAGGCAAAGAGATAACAGAGACTTTCTCTCTCTAACCCATCCCTATCCTTCCACCGCCTCCCACCGCCTTCCTTATTCTCAGTTCCTGCTCGCCGGCGACTGGCGCGCTCCGCCTAGCCGTCGCTGGCGAGCCCAGTCCTTCCTTTTTTCGTTATTTTCTGTTTCGTTCTTGTTAGTTGGGTCTCTTGGTGAAGTAAATAAAGGAAGTTGCAGGGAGGTTTAGTTCTTCTCGTTCATCGGAGTTTCGGGGTATCGTCAAGTGATTTAGTTCTATTTAACCAACGAATTGAAGTGCCAAGGCTATTCTTAACGCTGCCGTCGAAAGGAATTTAGTTAATTGTTTTCCCGACGGTAAAGGTGAAGTTAAGAATAGGGTTTCGTCCCTAAATCCAAGGTTTGATTTGGGCAAAGCGGTCTTCTAGCGTTGGCCTTGACGACTGGTTGGGGTTCGTTTTTGCCGGTGAAGTAATTTTGGGTACCTTTGCTTCTTCTTGGTCTCACGAGTCCTTTTGTTAGTGTCTTTGATGTTTTTGTCCTAGTTTGTTGTTTAATTGTTTTGCCTTTGGTTTATTTTTTATTTTTTGTTTTGCTTTAGTGTAATTATGTTGTGCTTGTTTAGGCTGTGTGTTTGGTTGCTTGGATTGTTGTTTTTAAATAACCCTCTTCCTCTGCTTAGTCATGAGTTAGAGTGTCTTAGAGTACTTCTAGTTTTGGAGGTTATCGAAGTGTTATCGTGGTTTTTGGAGCCTACTTTGTGGGTTTTGTGGGTTGTAAAATTAAACGACCCCTTTTTCGTTGGGTGTGTGGTCCTACTTGGAGCCTTGTCAGGGTGTGAAGGTGTTCCCATGATAGTTAATACAGTTCTCCATGGGGGTGAAGTTAATTGCGCAGCTAGATGGTCTTCCCTGCATATGGAGTTTGCAGGAGAAGTGTGGTTTTGGGGGAAGGGTTTGGTTTGTCGTTCGTGTTGCTGGGTTGTGGGATGATATGGGCATTCAGACAATTGCTATCATCCCATTGCTAGTTTGGGTGATGACAAAGTCGGTCATCGATGTTAACCAATATCTTGAAGGAGGCTACCCATCTTTAATGTTGGGGTTTAGCAAAGTCCTCCATTTTCTTGCATTATTTGTCAATAGAGTTGCAAGAAGAAAACCTGCAATTGGATGCACGGTTTCTCATAGAGTCATTAAAGTATATGACTCTATAGGTTTTGTTCCAAGAACCCTAGGATGCAGTTATGTTTTTCGGTCCCTAGGAGTGGAATAGTGTCATAGGTTAGTTCTATAGGTTAGTTCTTCAGCAACAGGGTGCATATTTCGGATTCTTTCGTCTCCCAACAATTTTCATCATGAGTTCCCGTCGCTTTCAATGCCAGCTCGGGTTCTCTTCAAGGTTCGTGCTCTACGCACTTAGTCCATCTCGACTGTCTCAGTTCATTCGGCTTCTCTTGGTCCACGGTTTGGATGTGGTTTGGTCTTTTGGGTCGTCCGGGCTCCGCAGCTCATGGTTTGCTGCACAATCTTTTCAGTATTTTGTTATCTTCGATCTTCCTGCACTAGTTCTTAGTGTGTGTAGGTTTTTGTGTTCATGTATTAGTCTGTTTAGGTTGTAATCTTGTTTTTCTTTAATAGTATCTTTTGTATAAAAAAAAAAAAAAATCTAAATATGTTCATAGATTTTTTAAATAACCTTTAAAAGAACGTACTCTACTTGGTTTCCAAATAGACACATAAATGTTAATACTCCATTGGTAGTTATAGCTAGAGGAGATTTCTTTCCCCCTTTTTGTTCTCTTATTTGTATAATACACACTAAGGACCTGTTCTCATACGTTGAAATTTAGTTCATTTCAGTTCAGTTCAGCTCAACTCCTAATTTCCTTCTCTTATAAAATATTCAGTTCAGTTCAGCTAAGCTCAGTCAATGAGAACAGGCCCTAATACGCGTACCAAAAATATTTCAATAACTAGTACTCATGACGAGATCAAGGTTGATTAAATGGTTAGAGTATCTCCTTCTCAATTCTCACCTCTGTGAGAGGAGTTCGATTCCACTCTAAGTAATAAGGCCCTGTTTACTTTACCTTAAAAAAAATATTAAGTAAAAATAATTTCAATTCAGTAAAATTAATTTCAGTTCAGTAAAAAAAAATTTAGTTTAGTAAAATTTAGTTTTCTTAAAGAAAAATTATAATAGAAAATCAGTAAAAAAATAATTACAGTCAGCAATAATAATTTAAGTTCAGCAAATATAATTTTGTTTCAATAAAAATAATTTAAGTTCAACAAATATAATATTATTTCAATAAAAATAATTTCAATTCAGCAAAAATAAGATGAAGTAAACAGAGTCTAAGTGATAAATGTATCGTGTACATAGTTTGAGTGGGTGTAGATGCACATGTATAATACACATTGTGTATACACTATACATCCACTTGATTAGTTACTCAACTAATAGTTCACAAATATTAATCAACTAATTTTAACTAAGTAATAATCAAATTATACAATTAACTCATAAAATACATAGCAAGTAGCACACTCATGTGATGGTACTTTGTATATAAATTAAAATGGGATCTAAAAACGCGAAAAGCAAACAAGAGCGCCAACCTGGTGGTTATAACGGCTACTTCCACAAACCCATGAAGCAACTCTTAACCGACCACCACACCTTTTCCAGCTTACCTTACTTTTCAGATCCACTCTTTTCCCTATATTTATAACTTCAATTCAATATCATCAATTTGTAATCCGACCCTACTACTTTCTTCTTATTAAAAGTCTCATAATCCCCAAAAATCAACACAAAAAATGCCTAAAAAAACATCCTCTGTTCTTCAGAAAGTCTCAAGCTTTGTGAAATTACCAAAATTGAGAAATCCCATTTCTTTTGATGTAATTTTCTTCGAGAAAAGATCTGGGAAGTTTAAGTTTTATAGGCATTATAATTATAGATTTATTAAAGAATATCAATTCTCTCCTTCAAATGATACTCCTTTGATTTTTACCAATAAAAAGGAGTATTTTAGCAATGTGAGGAGAAACAAGAATGGTTTACAGTCAATGTTATTTATGTGTTTGTGTTTAGGAAAATTTGGTGTTGAAGAAAGAGATGAGGTTTACACATCAATGGAGTTTCTTCCTCCCATTGAATATGGAGTGACAAGTAGCCGCCGCAGCGAGGAGGAAGAGGAGGAGATGTTGGAGATTGGTGATGGTGATGGTGAATATGGTTTATTGTCATCAGTTGATGAAAGAGCTGAGAAATTTATTCAGAAGTTTTATGCACAAATGAAGATGCAAGGTCAAGATTCTAGAAATAATGGTAGTTTGTTGCTTCAGTGATTAGAGGACTAATTTTTGGGGGAGGGAATTATTTTTATTCTATTGTTTTATGATTTGTACGATTTTTGAAGTGTGGGTTTTGAGGTCTTGGTAAATTTATTTATTTATTCATTATTTTCGAGATTGACGTGTTACGATTAAATAAAAAATGCAATCTTTATTTGTTTATTTATTCGTAATTTTTATCTTGAATTACTAATGTAGTTTTGGAGCCACACCCCATTGATATCCTATATCAACCAAATTTTGTTGATATAATGGCAATCTTGTAATATTTGTGAACTTTTTCTGAATTCCACAACTTCACTAGTGGAATGGTGATGTGGACTCCATTTGTCCAAATTTTTAATTAAAACTTGTAACGGTACTTACATTGACGGAAAAGTTAACGCCATCTATTCTAATCTATTGAGTTCCCAGATGGATGAGGAGAGAGAATAACAGGTTGCTGCTCGTCATAAGAGGTAAATATGGTTGTCGGCGGTGGATAATCCTGGACCATCGTCGCTCAAACACTCAAATCAAAATGCAACTTCTATTTTCGTCTCAAATCGTAATAGTATTTCGCTTTAAACATGGAGTGCAGGAGAGAGATTATGCAAAATTTCGACATGGAAGTGTAGATCCTTAGACCCAAAATATCAAGGTAAGAAATTATAGCTGAATAAATATCAAAATTTACAAGTAGGTGCTGAGTTACACTTGGGAAATAAAAATCTCCGGTAGTAGTTGGATTAATAAATTAGAAAACCATTCTAGTATTAATTCCATAATATTACTGATAACCCACATAAATTATGCTCAAATCAATCTGATATCCTCAATTTAATTCGAATGGATAATTCATCATATTACCAAAACAATATGAATTAAGATTGTTGTTACCTATACCACCAACATTCAAATAGGAGTATGATGTTCGATTATAAATTGATTGAGAAGTTACCTGGAACCAGAATGCTCCGCGGGTAAGTCGACTGCAACCCTTATGAATTCATGTCTTCTTCAACCAATTTGTGCCAATCTTCAGCAATTCGTACCGTTATTCAGCCTTCATTCCAATCTTCAATTTTTTTTTGCTAATTAGGAAATCATTTTATCAAAACCGACAATGTTATCCCGTACGAATAATCCCTCCAGCAATTTGGGATTCGATTCCTCGAAATCGACAATGTTCAGCGTACGATGAACCACTCTTTTTTTATCATCAAAAATCCGACATTTCTGTCTACACATTAATGACCATTGTTGCAGACTTGCAGTAGAGAGTAGAGAGAGAATACTCCACTCATTAGTGACCATCGTATCGAGGAGAGAGAAACAAACGTTAACAGCGGTTGACGTCCACCACAAACCAAAACGGAGGACATATAACAGTATATCATTTATATTCCAATCTTATCCTTACTTTAATGATTGATTAGACGAAAAAGCCCTTATATCAACGCGCTTTTTTGATATAGGATATCAATATGTATTTGCTCGTAGTTTTGTTATGCATTTGCTAATACATACGAAGTAATAAATATAAAAATATTAAAAAATACATGAAAGAGAGAGAAAGGAGGAGAGAAATAGGTAAGTGGGACCACTTTTAAGAGTAACTCCAATGGTTGTAGCTAGGGACTTGCTTGCAATTTTAAATAGTCCCTAACTACTAGCTTGACCATTGGAGTAAAAATATGTAATTAGCTTAGTCAAGCAAATTAGCTTTGCAAAGCTAATTTGCTTAAAAAAAACTTGCCAAAAAGAAAATGTTAAAAGTCAATTAGTAATTAAATATAAAAATAATAAATTGATAATTTAAATAGTAAACTAATAGCTAGCCATTGGGGATCAAACTAGCTACAAACATAATTAGCTTGAAAACTTATTTGGAATGACAAGCTAATTTTACAATTAGCTTGCCATTGGAGTTGCTCTAATTATACCACTGAAAGCTTATATAATACCATTGTCTATTTAGTGATATTATTCCTACACGTAATTAGTACCACTAAATGCATATATAGCACCAATGCATACATATATTGTACCACTGTACGTCAGGGGCGGACCTATTAAGCCCTTATGGTGAGCAACTGCAGCCCCTTAAATATATATATATATATGTATATATATATGTATATATATATATGTATATATATAAATCAAGTCCATAAGCCCAAGTAAGTTAAAAAAATAAATAAGCCCAAAAAATTGGACTCCCATTCTAAATGTGTATGTTACATTAACTAGTAACAAGTAGTGACACCTCATTTCTCCTAAATGTTCACCTGATTGGGGAATATAAAAAGCAATATTTAATTTTTTAAATTTTACAGTCACCCTTTTCACAAAACACTTACCTAATCTTCTCTCTCCAACTCAAATGCCTCAACACTTGCTCAAATGCCCAATTGCCCAAATTTACTGAGTACTGACTAGTACTACTGCCGCCCAACCCAACCCCACCGCAACTGCATTTGCCGACCTGATTTTGCTAATTTGCTGCCGGAAAAGTTCGTCACCACTTCTGAGATCCGACTTCGTTCAAATTTTCCAAGTCTACTGTCTACACTTGAAGAATTTTTCCTTATTGTATAAATTTAGATATTTCTTGCCTTCACTTTAGCTGTGTGAATTTTACAACATTATAATTTAATTTATTGTGTGTTTAATCAATATTCAAGATTTAATTTTTACTTTATAGAATTAATTTGTGTATTTGATTGATTCGGATTGTAGATTTTAACTTTAGAGTACTAATTAGACTACTAAAGTAACTATGCGAGTGATTAACTTAGGTAATTGATTGACTTTGGATTAGATTTACATAAAATTGAATGATTTTCTTATTCTAAATTCTAATACTGTGCAATTGCCAATTGTGCAAATGTGACTGATTTTTTTATTCATCAGTTTGTTTCTGATACCGTGTAATTCTCGGTGATGTATCTTTGACATTTCTTTACTTTGTTGTTCGTACATTGGTATGATTAAGTTAAAAGTATATTTTGGACCCCCGTTTATAAATTCCTGATCATCCAATGGTAGTATTAATCACCCAATGGTCTTACTCTTAATTCAGAATATGCATATACGTGTAATTACATTCTTATCCATTGTCTACATTTCTCTATGCATTGAAGGAGTTATGTCTTCGTCGTGTGCAATTACTAGATATATAAATGGATCAAATTATGGAGATTATTAAGTTCGTACTTTTGGGTCGTCATTTTGCCATAGCTAGAGGTACTAACGATCTTTGGACTAGTAAAATAGCCCAAAGCCGAATTGGACGGATCCTATAAGGTCACACAAAGGGGCTAGATCGAGCATTAGAGGACGAGGCCCATCATGGGCCTCATCACTCTAGGTGCCCGGCCATGTAGGGGAATTAAGAGGTTTTTGGTCTTCGTGCTCTAGTCTAATTATAATGAGATTATAAATAGACTATGTGCCTAGGTTTGCAAACACAGAAGAAGAAGGAATTAACTGATCAATGTGATCAAACCCTAATTAGCAAATATGAAACTCAACCCTCTCATAGTCCTCTCTTTCACACGGCTCTCTCCTCCTCCTCATTGGCGCCGGTGGTGTGTCGTGGTGGTGGTGGTGGTGGTTCGTGCGGTGGTAAGTTGTCCATAAAGGTGGTGATCGCGGTTTTCCTCAATCACTCGACCAATCTAGTATTGGTGGACGTCTCGTTCGAATCTCGTGGACTAAGTAGAGGAGCAACGCTTGGGGCTCTATTCTCTCCCTGATTTTCCTGTCGAATAGCTTTGTGGAATTCACGCGTCAAAGGTATGATTATGTGTCTTGTGTGTTATGCATGTGATTCTTGGGATTGATACTTGTTTGAATATGATTCATATTATTTCCGCTGCGTAGTACCTATAAACTCCTACAGTGGTATCAGTTAGCCTCTTGCATGAACGCGCTAGATCATAATAATACGATTATTTGATGTCCATGATAATTTTATAATCAATTAAGAGGGAGAAATTAATTTAATTATGGTTCAATTATTATATTTAATGTGATTAAACTTTTGGAATTGATTAAATGTGATTTAATTATGCTCAAAATAACCATAATTAAATTAAACTAATAGCTCCCCCAAGCCAAGCTTGGGACTAGTAACCAATGGGGCAAAATAGGCTTGTAATATGGCTAATAAACAATAAAAAGTCAAGGCAACAACATGGGTAGCAAGAAGGGAACAAATGTATCTACAATCATCTGGAGGCCACCTAAAAGAATGAACGTCATCGTCCTCCACAATGTGCATAATAATGAGCCATATAAACATTACTCAAAGTTGCAAACCAATACTCAAATTCATTAACATACCAGGAACTATGGAACTATCATACATTCCTAACCAAATCAACTAGTCAAGCACTATATTCACAAATAGTTGGCAAAATTGACGCATGTTTAGGAATCCAAACAATTAAACTTCAAATCATGACCAACAAATCCACAATGCTCATTATCAATAACCAAGAATCAAAACAAATTTTCTCAAGTAAGGGGCACAGGGAAGCATGAGTTACAATTCATTGGAACGTATTTTTGGATTTTTTACTTTTCAAAATTTTTTGTATTTTTTCATAAAGGAAAGCAATAAAATCTACACTAGGAAAGCAATAAATAGAGAAGAGAAAAAGAAAGTTACCATATATACAAGAAATCTCCCCCCAAGCCAAATCAAGCAATGCCCTCATTGACTTAAGAGGGTAGCTAGGAGGAGCTACTCCTCATCGTCATCCATCCTCTCATATCCTCCTCCATAGCTCGAGCCGGCACCACCCTGGCTTGGTCTAGCACCACCATAACCCAAACCACATGCAAAGTAGTTAGGGTTCACATTCCCCCCATACCCCCAAAAGGAGCGTCACCCCCATATCCATGGACTGAAGAGTAGTCCACATAAGTACCATACGCACCGGGGTGAGAATACCCTCCTTGGGGGGTATTTGGAGCTTTCTCTCTCTAAGGGTTTGAAGGAAGTATGAGAGAAAGTGGGAGAAAATAGGTGGAAAATATAGAGGAAGGTGTGAGGATTAAGAATATGTAAGAAATTTGAGGTTTTAATGGGTGAAATTGAGGAGATCTTGGATTGAAGGTGTAGTTGAAGGTTTGAAAATGGAGGTTTTAGAGAGAGAAAGTGTGAAGAAGAAAGAAGAAGTAAGGAAGAAAAAGAAAAGAGAAAGGGAGAAGGGGGTTTAAAACCCCGGATAGAAATACTCGCCCGATCGGGTGAAAGTAGTTCTAGGAAATTTGTAAAGTGCACGCCCGATCGGGCGCGAACTCGAATCTGGAAATCGCCCTTTGCTCGCCCGATATTTCTTTTTGTGGCGCTCGATTACAATAAAATTCCGCCCGATCGGGCAAAATTTCCCTCGATTTCTTCCTTAACTTGCGCGCCCGATCGGGACTCCTTGCCCGATCGGGCGAAATTAAGTTCCGATAAAATCAATGTTGCGCGCCCGATAGGGCGTCCTTGCCCGATCGAGCGAAATTAAGCTCGAATGTGAACCTTAGGTTCGCGCCCGATCGGGCGGACCTAGCCCGATCGGGCCCGCACCCAAGTCCGGAACTTCTCTTTCTTTGCCCTTTTTCTCTTGAAACCTCCGTACTATGTGATCTAAAACCTGTACAAAACACTCATAAAAGGTAAAATTCACTCTCCTCACCTCTCTAACAAAAAGTAAAAATTAAAAAAAAAAAAGAAAATATTAGTCTAGAAAGCAAGTAATACGGGTTGTCTCCCGCAAAGCGCTGGTTTATCTAGGTCACGCACGACCTTTTTACCAAGTACAATAACTAGGACCCTTGGCCTAAGGCTTGATCGGGCGGTTTCTCACCCGTTCTAGCGGTGTTTTGGCTGCGACGCGGCTTCCTGACACACCCTGTGGGGCGCCAATTCACTTTGTCTGGTGGATCCTCCTTGACTTGGACTGGGAGGTCTTCAATGCTATGCACCAAAGATTCTTCTTTGATCGAGGATTGCTTCAAATTGTCTTTTCTTTCAACACTTGCAACTCGATCTGGCGGAACACTTACCGTAGGCTTAAATCGCACAACTTGCTTGATCGGTTCCACCTTTTCATCCTCGAAACCAAGGCCAACGGTGTAAAGTGCTCTTTCAATTGCATCAACTTCCTTCTGCCATTTGTCTATCTCATCTGAAAGGGATGCAACATAAGATACCGCCTCCAAGGGATCTTTTTCAAGTGCTTGGGGCTTGTTAGAATAATTCTCAACCACATTAACACTAAAACATTTCTCCTCAGTCATGGAGCTTTTAGGGGTATTATTAAGATTGGAAACAATTTTATCATCCCCTACTGATAGTGTTAACTTACCACTTCTCACATCTATGATTGCTCCTGCAGTGTTAAGGAATGGTCTACCCAAAATAATTGGGGTTTGCATATCCTCAGCCATATCAAGAACAACAAAATCAACAGGTACATAAAATTTACCTACTCTAACGGGGACATCCTCTAAAATACCTAAGGGGTACTTGAAAGAACGGTCGGCCATTTGTAGAGTTATATTGGTAGCTTTTAATTTACCCATATTCAACTTGGAACACACATATAATGGCATGACACTAACGCTAGCACCCAAATCACACAATGCATTATCAATCAATAGATTGCCTATGTGACAAGGGATAGAAAAACTACCCGGATCTTTTAATTTAGGTGGAGACTTATTCTGAAGTACGGCACTACACTCTGCAGTGAAAGCTACCGTCTCTAACTCACTAACAGACCTTTTCCTTATCAATATTTCTTTCATAAATTTTGCATATGAAGGAATTTGTGTGATTAATTCAGTGAAGGGAACTGTTACCTTTAAATCTTTTACCATCTCCAGGAACTTACCAAACTGCTTATCCAAATTTGTCTTCAAGTGACGATTGGGGAATGGAAGTTTGATAATTGGCTTTTGAGCATTGTTGTTCTTATCTGGAGTAGCCACCTTCTCTGGAGTCGTACCATGCAATGTAGAATTAGATGTATTAGTACTATGCTTTAGCCTTGCAGGGCTATTAACTACGTTATTTGGTTTAACGGAATCAAGATTAGCATTATTTAATAAAACAGGTTCATCAACTCTGGGCATAGGGGGCCCTTCGTAGTTTGAACCACTCCTTAGAGTAATTTCATAGGCTTGATCCGTAGGCCTGGTCGGCTGTGCCGGCAGAGCTCCCTGTTGGCGGGCTTGTAGAGTAGCGGAAAGTTGCGCAATTTGATTATCTACAATTTTATTGTGCACTAGAATTTGGTCAATTTGCGCATCTCTACTGTCCATGTGCTTTTGCATATTAACCAACATTGCTCTAATTTCCACCAGAGAAGGGTCAGAAGATGAGGAGGTTTGTTGTGGTTGGTTTTTCTGGCCAGCATTGGGATGGTAATATTTCTGCTGCTGTTGTTGTGGCGCCTGTGGTTCTTGTGGTGGTGGATTTTGAACATTAGTACTCCGGTATGAAAGGTACGGATGATTCCGATACCCAGGATTGTAGGTGTTGGAGTATGGGTTATTCTGCCTATAAGCTTGAAAGGCATTAACTTGCTCCACGGAACTCCTGCAATCTTGTTCCCAATGACCTATAATACCACAATTTCCACAGAAAGCCTCATTAGAATTATTATTAATTGCAGATACATTAGCTACATTGGCAGTGCTAAGATTTTCTAATTTTTGGCAGATAGAGGTCAGTTGAGCTTGCAAAAAGGATACAGAGTCAACACTATGTTTCCCCTTGTTAGCAAATCCTCTAGGATTCCCATATTGGGAATTGTGTATCGTCATATCTTCAATAACCTGACCTGCATAATCAACATTAAGATTCATAAATCTCCCACTAGTTGCAGAGTCTAAAATTATTCTAGAAGAATTTCCAATGCCATTGTAAAAGGCTTGGATTAACTGCTATTGTGCTAAATTATGGTGAGGGCATTCTCTTTGTAGGTCCTTGAACCTCTCCCAAGCCTCATATAAATATTCATCGGCTTCTTGGGAAAAGTTCTGAATCGCACTCCGTAGTACGATTGTTATCTCTGCAGGATAATACTTGTTATAAAAATTCAAAACAAGAGTTTCCCAGTCAGTTATACCAAGTGCAGTTCTATTTAAGCCATTAAACCACAATTTAGCTTTTCCAGTTAAAGAGAAGGGAAAGAGAAACTCCCTGATTTGGTCTTGAGTGACCCCGACTTGCCTGATGGTATTGCAATATTGACAATAGTCGGCAACGTGAAGATTTGGGTCTTCACCCTTAGCTCCACTAAATTGCTTCCTCTCTATCATCGTTATAAATTGAGGTTTAATTTCAAATTGTACCCCATCAAGTGCCGGAGTAGGGGTGAGATGTGGAAAATCTGTAAGCTTTGGTTGTGAGTAATCACTAAGCTTCTTTGGAACTGCCATCTCTGATTCTGCATCTGATGATACCTCTGAATCGCTAGAACTAGTTGGAGGATCGCGGTGATTATTATTATTATCACCAGAATTCGCCAGGATTTGCTTTTATAGATTTTTCTGTCTATGAAAAGACCGTTCGATCTCAGGATCGAATGGGATGTACCCTGATGACCTGATCTGGAACACCTGGGCATAAACAAAAAAAAACTAAAAGCAAATATGAGATTTGCCTCAAAGAACTAACATTCTCTGAGACAAAAAGGAAATAACCTAGACTACAAAAATAATCAGAAATAAATATAGAACCGTCTCCCCGGCAACGACGCCAAATTTTGACAGGGTAAAGTCGTATCCCCTATTCAAAAGTAAATACCTAAGTCCTCTAACTAAAGTAGATAGGGAAGTAGGGTCGAACTCCACAGGGAAACAAGTCTTTTTACTCCTAATCAATTATTATAATCTAAATTATCTAAGTAACCAATATTTTTAGGAATAAATTCTATACTACGAAGAATAAGTTTAGGGAGAAAAACAATAATAAGAAGGCCTAGGGTCACTGGTTCACCAATAATTAATATTCCGGGATAAAACATAATAATTAATAACTAACATTGCACAAATAACATAGATCTAACAGGCTCTCGCAATTTACTAGATCTAAGTTCCTATTAAAAATAGCCTTTAATATTAAATTAACGTCTGCTCGATTCATCAATTCAATATTGCTAAACATTCACATTCAAATTACATCTGCTCTATTCATAATCTAATTGCAAAGAATTAAAACAACTCAATAAGAAATTATCATGCAATACCAATAATCAATAATAACAAATTATCCCTTCATATTAATTATGGATCCCCATAAACCCTAGAATTAAACTACTCAGACATAATCATAACTAAACTAATCAAATAAATAAAACAAAACATAATCAAAGAAGTAAATGAAATAGCTGGAATTAAAAGAGAAGAAATTGCTACCAAAAGAAATCTAGATTAATGATAGAAAATTAAGAACAAAAGTTGAGAGAGAATTTAAGAGAGAGAAATATCCTAAGTAGAGAGAGAAAATCTAAAAAAGAAGGTAAGTCAGTAATAATCATCCAAAAACGTACTTAAACAACAAACTAAACAACTCCTAATTAGAAACTAAGTGCTCGTCTAACAAAGTCTTCCAGAAACACGCGCTCGATCGGGCGCGCCTTTTTCCTCGCGCCCCTTCTCAGCAGCAACGCCCGATCGAGCTAAATGCTCGCACGATCGGGCGCGCCTTAGGCCACGCACCAGCACCAAAGTTGCACGTCGCGCCCGATCGAGCTAATGCTTGACCGATTGGGCCCTTGCTTCTCTTCGAGGCTTGGACTTCGATTGAGCTTGATTCCTCGGCCCAATCCGAATTTCCTCTTCGGGTCTTGAATACTCGGTCCAAATACCTTGGTATCCCGATTACCGAGCCCTTAGTCACCGGCTTGATGACTCTAACCGGCCTTGGGCTTCAAAAATGGTCGTGCTCTTCAAATTTCCGTAGTCGCTCCATGAAAAACCCGAGAAAATGCTCCAAAGGTGCAATTTCCTACAAAACTCAACAAAGCTATACCTATCACTTGCTTAATGATTGCTACCATGGAGCCTAGTCTTCAAAAGTGTTTTGAGGACCAGGATGCCTACTTAATCATGCAAGAACTTAAATCTTTGTTTAAGAAACAAGCTAGAGTTGAAAGGTATGAGCTCCATCGTGAGATTCTGGATTGTAGGATGGAGAAGGGTGCCACAGTTCATGATCATGTTTTCAAAATGATCGGCCTAATTCAAAGTATGGATAAACTAGGGCACCCATATAGTGATGATTTGGCAACATACATCATTCTCCATTCACTACCAGAAAGCTTCAACTAGTTTATCGTGAATTTTAACATGACTGCAACTGCAAAGACTATGAATCAATTGCATGCAATGCTGGTTAGTGCTGAGAAACAAATCCCTAAGAAACCTAAGAAGGAAGTTCTTATGATTCAAAAGGGAAAGGGGTTTAAGAAGAAAGGGCAAAAGGCTAGTGCCAAGAGCAATGGCAAGCAAGTTGCCAAGGCTCCTGAGAAGCCTAAAACGACTCCAAAACCCAAGGCTGCAAGTGAAAGTGAATGCTTTTACTGCAAGAAGAAGGGGCATTGGAAGCAAAATTGCCAAAAATACCATGACTTCCTCAAGAAGAATGGAACATCAACCTCAGGTATTATGTCATAAACATTCACTTAGGTATGAGATACCAAGTTGCAGTGCTTAACATAGTGATGTTGCGCAGGAACTGCAAACAAGTGAAGCTAGCAAGGAAATGGAGCTTGAAGGTGCACTAGAAGTATTTGAGTGGCCAGAGATAGCTTCATAGTTTTAAATTTTGATTAATTATCATGATTTTAGAACAATTTTCAGTTTTGATGAGACAATATTTCGGTTTTCTTGTTTTGAATACTGAATTTGGTTTACTTGGCTTGGACAAGTGTTGATCCATGACCAAGGTAATAAATTATTTTCATTTTGCTAGATATGAGTTAATTTTGTTTTATGACATTGATATAAGTAGATCACAAAAGTAAAATTTAGATGATTCAAAATACACTTACTTATAACAAAGTAAGGTTAGGTCAAATTAACCATTTGCACATCCAAAGTTATGGATGGACTCTTATTCTTATATGATTATGAATCACTTGAGAATTAGAAGCCATGCTTGATAAGTTAGGATGACCATATTGCCTTTTAGTAGAAAGGGTAAAAGAAGCTAAAATGACCTTTTGGAATACATATGATGTATGTGAACCAATAAGTTCAAAACTAGCAAAGAGATTTAACTACTTCATTGCTTTTACTAACGATTTAAGTAAATATATCAATAATTACTTAATGAAGTAAAGCTTGGAAACATTGAAATGTTCAAAATTCCAAAATGAAATGTAAAATCAGTTTGAGATAAACTATTTAACACCACAATATGATTGTTGTGATAAATATTTTACTCAAAAGGAATGATCGTCTAAAGGGAATTGTTGAATTAATTCACAATCCAAAAACATTACAATTAAAGTGTATGTTTATGAAGAAGGAATCAAACTTTGCTTGCCATTATTCGATCCAAGATTTAATGATTTACAAATATCGTTTTGATGATATACAGTACAACAACAATTGCGAATATACTAAACATGAAACTTAACCAAAGCAGTAGAAAAGATGTCATAAAAGTTATGATTTGGAAATGTTCCAAAAGTTATATTTTCTAAACAGGATTAAGGGTTATGAAATCAATGTAAAATGTTTAAAAAGATAACATAATACACCTTAAATCAGAAAAATAGTTCTTCATGGGTTTTCTCATGAAAACTAAGAGGTATTATTCCTACAATCGCATAGAAACAAAGTGTTTGTTTCTCACGATAGTGTCTTTATAGAAAGAATGTCTTCCTACAAATCCAAGTGGGAGTAAAGTTAGATCTCGATGAGATTCGAGACGAGCAACAAATGGATGTGGATAACACTACATCAGAGACAAAGGCATATGAAATCAGCTAATTTGATAAACCATGTGTCGAAGCAAGCTAATTCCACTAGCGAGGCTTCTATTGTCCCATTAGAATGAAAGGCTTCAAATATTTGAAAAGAATAATTCTATTGTCTCTCATACCTATCGTAGGTTACTTAGGATCAAAACAAACCGTTTGTTGAAATTCTGAGAAAAGGTGGATTCTAACATTTTCTTATTAGAATCCATGCCTACAAGCAAGCTTTGGATAAATTCCAACTCAGGAAATGGCTTAAAGCCATGAAATCCAGTATAGACTCCATGTTTATAAAAATGTGTTAGTCCATAATAGTCTTACAAATAGGGTCAAACCTATTAGTTGGGTAAGCCTATTCGGATTATTCTAGTTATGGATATCAAAATCACCTTCATGAAACGTTCTTGGTGGTGAACATGTATATGATACATCTAGGGGTGAAAGTTCGGTATTCGGTTTGGATTATACCCCAAACCGAATCCAAACCGAATTATTTCGGTTTCTGATTCTTGGAACCGAATCCAAACCGAATTTGGATTCAATCCAATCCAATCCAAACCGAAATAATTCGGTTTTGAAAAATGGATCCAATCCAAACCGAATTTTTTTGGGCTGTTGATTTGGGCCTTAAAATTGGGCTTTTAATCGGAAGTTTGTTTTGGCCCTTTTGTAGGCCTAAATTGGTGAATTACAATGGTTGGTCTTTAAGCCAAAAATTTGCCAAATTAAGGGAAAATCATAATAAAAAAATTTGTCCAGCCACTAGAATAAAATTACAAACACGATAAAAGTCTTAAAATGGAATAAAAGTCCAGCCACCAGATTACTACTACTCCTCACCTCCACCACCGTCAACACCGTCTTACAACACTCCCAATTATCCACCTTCATCATTACCCCCACCACCACCACCCGCCTCAGGGTACACTCCTTCCCCTGCATACTCAACACCCCCTCCAGTAGGATACAATAGTCCATCGTATTCACCATCGCCATCAAACACACCACCATTAACCCCTACATATTCACCATCGCCGTCTTACAGTCCCCCATCCACGACCCCTTCATATATCTAACAATAAAAAAAATAAACATGTTACATAATATATATAAATAAATCAAAGGAAATCAATATAATCAAACAAACAAAACATCAATGTCGCCAATTTAAACATTATAGCATATCAATGTCATCATATTAGCCAATTTCGAACAGATCGAACAACAAATTAACGAATTCAAACAGAACAGAACTATTGAATGAAAACTTGAAAAGAGAAGTGGGAAATGAGTACACATCTAAGAAGAAGAAAAGCAGGAAAAGATAAGTGAAATTAACAGAACGAAAGTGAAATTAATAAGAAGAAGAGAAGCAAAAAAGGAGAATTCTTACCCTTGAGTGACTGAGTGAGAGGAGATAGTGAGGGAACGCGAACACGAGCGGCGCCGCGGCGGTGAACTGGTGGTAATTTTAGGGAGCACAAAACCACGAACACAAGCGGCGGTGAGAAACGAGATCTGCGGGAGCACGAAGCCACGAACACAAGCGAACTGATGGTGATAGACGTTGACCGGATATGTGGTGAGCGGACTGAGGAAGGTGGTGGTCGGAGCTACTGAGGTGGTGAGGGAGAAAATGGGGAAATTTTGGAGGATTAGGGTTTGGTGAGGAATGTCGAATGTGCCGCAGAAGAGGGGAAAAAATGACTGGGATAAGAGAGGAGTATTTTAGGGCTTTAGTATATATATGTAGGGTAGGAGAAATGGGCTGGGATATTTGGGCTTCATAAATTTCGGTTTGGATTTTCGGTTTTCGGTTTTTGGAAGCCCAAAACCGAATCCAAACCGAAATATTTCGGTTTTGATTTTTTGAAACCGATCCAAACCGAAAAACGAAAAAAACCGATCCGAATTGCTATTTCGGTTCGGTTTGGATCGGTTTTCGGTTTTTATCCAAATTACTTTCACCCCTAGATACATCCTAAGAGTTTTGAAATCTAGAAATTCCTAGAAAGTTTTGCAAACTTCAGAAATTCATTTATGGATTGAAGTAAGCATTAGGGAGTTGGAACATTCGTTTTGATTAGGGAATCAAACAGTTTGATTTCCTTAGTAAAACGAAAAGGGAATCTTATAGAGACAAGAAGTTTAGTGGGAGAAATTGGTCTTCTTGGTCATGTATGTAGATGACATACAGTTCATATGAAATGATATATCAATGCTTGAATAAGTCAAGCAATGGTTAGAAAGATTGTTTCTATATGATAGACTTAGGAGATGTTGAGTACATATTGGGAATTAAGATCCATGAAGTGAATCTTGAAGAATGACTGGAATGAATCGAGAGACTTATGTTGATAAGGAACTTGAACAGTTCATGAAGCAAGACTCTAAGAGAGGATGTCTTCCCATGTTTCATGGTATTACAATCAGTAAAACTCAGTGCCTTCAAAAGCTAATAGAGTTGAGCTGTATGGATAGTGTACCTTATGCTTTTGCAAAAGGATCCATTACATGTGCCATGAAATGTACAAAGCAAGATGTTTCATATGACTTGTGCATGTGTAGCAGGTTTCATGAAAATTCAGAAAAAGCATACGGAGAATTACCCAGAACAGATCCTTGAGTACTTGAGAAGCACTAAAAGGAATTCTTCTAGCTATTATGTTAAATGGTAATTTAAGAAAGTTGTCAAAAGGTTACACGAATGCAAGTTTTCCAAACAGGCAAGATGATTCTAGATGGTGATCTAAATGCATATTTGTGTCTGGATGGAGAAGGACAGTGAGCTTGAAGAGTTCAAAGCAGAGCACTGTTGCATACTCAATGTCAGAATATGTGTATTAAACTATAGTAAGATAATTATAAAGGAAGTTCGGATTAAAATGTCATGTGAATAACAGGTCACCTTTTCCCAAGAACAAAGGAGCCAGAGTCACATCACAAATCCAAACAAAAGGATATGAGATATCACCTCAATTATGAGATCATTGACCAGTGGAAGGTCATGTTCTGCAAAGTTTTATTATGAGTGAGAAATCACTAAACCCCTTCCATGGACTAAGGTATGAGAGTCATATTAAAGTCTTAGGATTGAAGCAAGTTATGTAATTTAAGTTGTATATGTTTTGAGAAAACATATTACATGAGAAATGCATCAATTTGCAGAATTATGTTTAAAATAGAAATTGTAATTTCTCTTATTTAATTAAGGTTTTGGAAATTAAATAAAATGTCCAAAATAATTATGAATTGATGGGCTCATCAGGTTGATGACCTGGTGAATTGAAACCCCACAAGTGAACAAAATTCATATATTATCTAAAGTTCCTAGTTCGAGATCATTAAAGTGGACATAAATGATTTCAATAAATGAACTAGCACGTAAGATTGATTGGATAGCGCAGTTTCATGGGCTATAGGGGAATAGTGATGCTCGGTCAATCACTTGGATATGCATGAATGATGCATGAACGAACTATTGACCTACTTTGAAGTTCAAGTATAGAGCTTCCGTATATATTAGTGGATTCCTTTGACATGAGTGGAACATTGATTTCATTCAATGGATGTTGTGACTGTGGTACACTCAAACGTCTAGCTGTAACTGGAGATTATAAAGGGATTTTCCCGGTTATTTCAGAAGTTGAGTGGGAGTCATGTTACCACAATATTGGATAGAGTCTACCTATTAAATTAGGAAATGTGTCATGGCCGCTTGAAGAGGGAGAATTCAGAAAATACGTGGCCGCGTTCAAATGCATTACATAGTAATCATTTGGTTTTGTAATTCTAACTTAGATTTCAAGAAATGATTTGTAGATTAATATGATCTCGACATGTGATGCAATCATATTATCAAATCGACTCATATATTAACTTAAGGAATTTGAATATTGCACCCTTGTCTCAGACAAGTGGGAGATTGAAGGAGTTATGTCTTCGTCGTGTGCAATTACTAGATATATAAATGGATCAAATTATGGAGATAATTAAGTTCGTACATTTGGGTCGTCGTTTTGCCATAGCTAAAGGTACTAACGATCTTTGGACTAGTAAAATAGCCCAAAGCCCAATTGGACGGATCCTATAAGGTCACACAAAGGGGCTAGATCGAGCATTAGAGGACGAGGCCCATCATGGGCCTCATCACTCTAGGTGGCCGGCCATGTAGGGGAATTAAGAGGTTTTTGGGCTTCGTGCTCTAGTCTAATTATAATGAGATTATAAATAGACTATGTGCCTAGGTTTGCAAACACAGAAGAAGAAGGAATTAACTGATCAGTGTGATCAAACCCTAATTAGCAAACACGAAACCCAACCCTCTCATAGTCCTCTCTTTCACACGGCTCTCTCCTCCTCCTCATTGGCGCCAGTGGTGTGTCGTGGTGGTGGTGGTTCGTGCGGTGGTCGGTTGTCCATAAAGGTGGTGATCGAGATTTTCCTCAATCACTCGACCAATCTAGTATTGGTGGACGTCTCGTTCGAATCTCGTGGACTAAGTAGAGGAGCAACGCTTGGGGCTCTATTCTCTCCCTAATTTGCCTGTCGAATAGCTTCGTGGAATTCACGCGTCAAAGGTATGATTATGTGTCTTGTGTGTTATGCATGTGATTCTTGGGATTGGTACTTGTTTGAATATGATTCATATTATTTCCGCTGCGTAGTACCTATAAACTCCTACATGCATAACGAAGCTCCATTAGGACAAGGTCTAATTTTTATTTGTTCGTACAAAAATTAAAACCAAATTAATAAAACAGCTAATGGTATTAGAGGTTTAATTTTTTTAACTAATCTTAAAGCTCTCACAATTCTTTATCAAAGTATTGCAAATTTTTAATTTTGAACCGGAGGAAGTTACACGAGTTCGTGTATGAGTTAGCCGTTACTTAAAAAAAAAAAAAGGCTAACGGGATCGTGTAATATTTAAGGCTCTACAATTTTTTGACCTCATTTCAAACAAAAAAAATGCAACTTTCTATGACAAGGATGAGATAGAATACAATATTAGTAGCACGTTTTGTGTACGAATGGCCACATCAGACAATCACTTGTAAAAGAACTAAGCAACCCCCTATAACACTGATTGATCAGTAAGCCAAACACTGATCGAGTAAACCTATAGCACGGACTGATTAGCCCGTATAACACTAACAAAGGTGAACCCCCATGATGTTGGTCACATGGTGTGGCCAGCCACACATAAGAATTTATATATAGGTATATCTTTTTACATTTTACATAACCAATATATCAATAATCAATAATAATAACTATTAACTATATATATAATAAAAGACACACTAACAATGACACATATCATCTCCTGGTGTGTCCTTTTTTTTTTTTTTGAATAAATTTCTTTTAAAATAACAAATCTTATACAAAATTAATTCTCTAACCTTATACCATACATTACTTAAAATAAAAAGTTTGACTTATTTTAACGTAAATATTTATATAGCTATAAATAAACATTCTTAACATAATATTGATCATTTTCTATAGTAGCTTTATTTAACATATCTTTTGTAATCCTTTATTATTTTGATCAAAATTTGTTTAGTTTTAGATTTTTTTTCTCTAATAAAAAACTAATTATAATGTTAAACTCTATTCACTTCTCCTTAAAAAAAATTAATATAAGTAAAGATAATTTTAATTCAGTAAAAATAAGTTCAGTCCAATATAAATAAGTTCAGTATAATAAAAATAATTTCAATTTAATAAAATTAAGTTCAGTTCAGTAAAAATCAGTAATTTTGAAGAAGAAATATAATTAAAAAAATCAGTAAAATAATCCAGTTCAGCAAATAAAATTCTATTTAAGTAAAATAATTTCAGTTCAGCGAAAATAAGGTGAAGTGAACGGGGCCTTAGTTTAATAATGGTTATTATAAATTACCGTGCATGGCACAAGAATTAACCTATTTTAGTGTAATTGACTAGTAGAAAAAACGTAATGGGAAGCCCCAAATGGCAAGCGATTTTAAAAACCGCTTGCCATTTACCCAATTTTTTTTAAAAAAACCTTTAATATTAAATGGCAAGCTGTTTTGGCGCGAACCGCTTGCCAATATATATAATAACAAGCAGTTTAGGGTTGAACCGCTTGCTAATTATTGGAAAGCGGTTCAACCCCAAACTGCTTTCCATTTAAAAAAAACCCTAAACTAATCGTACTTAGGTTGTAGCCACCCACCCCTCCCTTCATTTCCCGATTCTCTCTCCTCTTTCTTTCATTTTATTTGCTCTCTCTCTCTTTCTCCTCTTCCATATCCCCCGTTCTCCCTCTTTCTCATCTTCTCTTCCCTTTTCATCTTCGATCTCCTTCTCTCTTCTTTGTCGTCCTTCGCTCCTCTCTTCTTTCTCTTTCTCTTTCTCTTTGTTCTTTCTCATCTCCACAAATTTGAACCAAAACCGGATAATTTCGAGCAAAATCGACCAAAACCCCAAGTAAAATTTCGAGCAGATTTCGAGGATAATTTCGAGCAAATTTCGAGTACAATTTCGAGCAAATTCGTGCATGCGTGTGGGTGTTCAAGTTTTTTAGGTCATGGTGAGTTTTCATGGTCGAATTTGACCTTTAAAACCATAATTTCAAGCCAAAATTGGTGGGTTAGATGGTCGTGGTGAGTTAGATGGTTTTGTTTTTTTTGTTTTTTTTTTATTTTATTTTTTTTATTTTGATTTTAGTTTTAATTTTGATTTTAATTTGATTTTTTTTTTGGGGGGGGGGGTCGTGGTGGGTGGGCGTTTGGTTTTAGTGGGTGGGGATCTGGTTTTGGTGGGTGGGGGTCGTGGTTTCGGTGAGGGTTTTGGTGGGTGGGGGATCTGGTTTTGATGGGTGGGGGTCGTGGTTTGGGTGGGGGGTCGTGGTGGGTGAGTGGGTAGGGGTTCGTGGTGCTGGTGGTGTGGGGTGGTGGCTGGTGGTGGCTGGCGGCTGGTGGTGTGGGGTGGTGGTGATTAACAATTTTTTTTTTACTATCAGTTTTTTTGTTAGTTTATTTTTTTTT
This sequence comes from Chenopodium quinoa, assembly GCF_001683475.1. Lineage (NCBI taxonomy): Eukaryota > Viridiplantae > Streptophyta > Magnoliopsida > Caryophyllales > Amaranthaceae > Chenopodium > Chenopodium quinoa. Next base: position 13,081,333 of record NW_018742204.1, on the reverse strand, counting down.
TGTTGAAAATCATAAATTGTAATATTACAACAATTAATTAATAAAAATATTATTTTTTTTACATATGTTTTGATTATGCATCAATTTAAGTGAAAAAACCATTTTTTTTAATTTTTTTTTTATTTTTAATACCCCTAATGGGCAGCGATTTGGCGCTAAAACCGCTGCCCTTTCACTACAATTGGCAAGCGGTTCAGAACCGCTTCCCATTAGGGGGTTTGAACCGCTTGTGTAGGGAATATATCAAGCGTTAATCCCCTAGATTGAACCCCACTGTGATCATACACTAAAGTACGGTGGCGTCCAAAGGGAAAGAAGATAGAGCAAAAGAGTCGCCAATAAGTTTTTAAGGAACTTGTAAACCGTTCACGAGGTGAAGGTTACACCCCTTAACGATCCAAGAGATCGTCAACTCCATAAGGTCTTGAACCAAATAGGGTTCAGGGATGAAGGTACAAATCCAACCTAAAAGAGATTGAACCTGCCCTAATAATAGGCCTCTACTTTATTCAGATCGTATTCATGTGCGCTTTCTGATTAACATGCAATCAATAGGATTAACCCTAAACCTGTTTATCTATGTTGGTTGAATATAGTGCACAAATAAACCTATTATTGGCAATCACTTGAATTATAATCATATTAACCCTAAACAAGATTATTAATTATTTTATTAAGCGTGATTACAAGTACCAATTCCCCTTAAACATGCATAAAAGGCGTGATCAAGCAATAATAATAAATATATCAAGCAACATGATATTAATCATAATCAAAATAATCATAATAATAATAATCATAATAATCATAATCATAATAATCATGTTAAAGCATAATAATAGCAAGACCCTAGGCATGATACTAACAAGATTAATAACAAACCCAAGCATGTCACTAAACAATAAAAATCAAAGCTTTAACACTAACATGATACTAACATGAATAAATATTAGGAAGAAAATAGGAAGCATCGTACTTAGTATTAAAGTTACCCTAGACATGATACTAGGAATATCATAATAACAACCTAAACATGATTTCAATATCATAATATCAAAAACCATTAAAGAACTTACTTTGATGCCTCGTACCTCTTTCTAATAACAAAATACACGCGTTAGTAACTTCAAGGAAAATAATAAACAATTAAATTAAATAATTGAAATAGAGATTTGGGACCAAACCCTCAGGAATTAAACCTTTCACGTCTAGGGCAAAGGCAACTTCGAATATGGCTAGGTGTTTCTAGATCTAATGAATGCGGAATTTTGTATTTGAGAGAAGGCTAGTTTAGAAAATAGAGAGAGAGAGAGAGAGAGAGAGAGTAATCAAGAAAAACTTTATGAGAGTTGGTGAATGAAAACGAAGTTTTTACGAGATTATTTATAAAGAAAATCAGCCAAAAAGATAAAATATCAAAACAGAGTTCTGACGCGAAAAACCGAGTTGGCGCTAGACGTTGACCTTAGCGCCAGACGCTAAGGTTGGCGCTAGGCGCCAAGTCTAGTGCCAGGCACCAATCGTAGCGTCAGGCGCTACAGCTGGCGTTTGGCGCTGACTCAGAAATCCACGCGTTTTCTTAAAATCAGATAAAAATTGCCGTACAGGAGGATAAAATCGTATTTTCCTCAAAAAGTTCTTTGATTCTAATTAAAACTCTAAAAAGTCAACAAAAGTCAATTTATCAATGCTAATTGAATTAGAAATGAAAAGAACCTTCTAGAAGAATCTAGAAGACTAAATCTATTCCTAATTGCATTAAGAATGATAAATCCATATTAGGCACTCCTCTAGATCATTGGGCCGCACATAAGGCTCAAACCGGGTCCAGTTCAGTAATTTGGCCATAATTTCCTCAATATTCATCGGAATTGGGCTTATAATATATTGTTGGAAAGCTCTCGTCAAGCCCTATCCAACTACACTACTATTGGACCCATATCATGGACCAACCAAACTGGATTGACTGTTGTCTTAAAGTAAGTTTTCAAAAACAGAGAGAAGAGAAAAGAAATTAAAACTATCCGCAACACTAAACTTTCCACACTTTCACTTCATTCGATTATGATTCGACGCGAAAGACACTCATCACTGGGTTTGGTTTTGGGGAGACACAAATGGGCGTCTACAACTTAACATTACGTTTTTTCTACTAGTGATTTTAGACACATATTCTTAATTAATTAAGACGGAGTTTTATTAACTTAGGGCCTGTTCACATTTACTGAGCTGAACTGAACTGATTGGAGTTGAACTGAACTGAACTGAGCTGAAATGAATATTTTATGAGAGAGGGAAATTAGGAGCTGAACTGAACTGAACTGATTGGAGCTGAACTGAACTGAAGTGAAATTAAGTAAATGTGAATATACCCTTATTGTAAGACGTATTAAAGTTATCCTTAAGATGTTTAAAGTAACCTTAATATTGTACAAAGTTATTATTTTCCTAAGATACATTTCACCTCTAAAAAACACTTTATAATATTCTTAATTAATTAAGACGGAGTTTTATTAACTTATTGTAAGACGGATTAAAGTTATCCTTAAGATATTTAAAGTACCCTTAAAATTGTACAAAGTTATTATTTTCCTAATATACATTTCACCTTTAAAAAAACACTTTATAATATATTAGATTAATTATAAGTTTTCATATCATGTATCCATTACAAATTACGCATTAAATATAATCAAACTTAATATTAATTAACAGTTACCCTTAAAGGGATTAAAGTTACCATTAAAATTATTAAAGTTATCCTCAAATTAACCGTGTTATAATAATATTAACATAAGCCTATCTTATACCATATTTATTTAATTATCTATTTTTTTGAATAGAGATTTATTGAATTTTAGATTAAATCAACAATCCAAAGGTGCGTCGTGCATAAATGGTTAAAAAAAAGAAAAAAAATCTAAAGGTGTGAATTAGTGATTTTCTGATTTAGTAGTTTAGGTCCCATACCATGCACCATAACTTTCAATAACTAGTTTTTCCAATTCATATGAAAGATTTTATTAATAGCAAAATAGATATTTTAGAACACGTATGTACTTAACCCGTAAATCAAAAGATTATTCTAACATTTATTTAACCCGTATTATTCATTCTCTCTCATGTAGTATTTTTTTAAAAAAATAATCAACGGACTTAAAATATTTTTTCATATCTTTCCTGACAAGTTTTTCATACATAATCAAAGACACATATTTTTACAAAAAAATTCCTTGTTATTATTAGTGGTAAAGTACTCCATAGTACATAACACTATGGGCCTGTTCATATTTACTGAACTGAGCTGAGCTGAACTGAACTGATTGGAGCTGAACTGAACTGAACTGATTGGAGCTGAACTGAACTGAACTGAACTGAACTAAGCTAAAATGAATATTTTATGAGAGAGGAAAATTAAGAGCTGAACTGAATTGATTGGAGCTGAACTGAATTGAACTGAACTGATTGGAGCTGAACTGAACTGAACTGAACTGAACTAAACTGAACTGAACTGAACTGAACTGAACTGATTGGAGCTGAATTGAACTGAACTGAACTGAACTAAACTGAACTGAAAATAAGTAAATATGAACAGACCCTATATATGTTTCGAATTACGTTAAGAATATGATTTTTATTTTTATTTTATTTATTTTTTTATTTATGGTATTACTATATATTGTGGAAGGATATATTAAATTTTTTTAATATTTTATTTATGTATAATATTTTAATTGCGTTAATTTGTTTTAAATTATAAATTAAGTACTCCGTACTAAATTGTCGTTATTTTATTTACTTACAAAGAGAGATACCAACAGAAGTTTAAGTTAAGTTCCTGTAAGAAAAAGTAAAGTTAAGTTAGGGTTTTGAGCTCTGAATACCGCAACAATGGCGGAAGAAGATGTGAAGTCAAGCAATCGTCCTACCTTCATGCTTTACAACTCCATGACTAAGCAAAAGGAAGTTTTCAAAACCAAGGTTCCCAACAAGGTTTCCATGTATGTTTGTGGTGTTACTGCGTATGATTTCAGCCACATTGGTCATGCTCGGGCTTATGTTGCTTTCGATGTCCTTTACCGGTATAGTCTCATTCGAATTTCTCGATTTAATTTTGTTTTCGATTTCCTGCTTTTTCTGATTTGATGTCAATTCGAATTAGGGTTAATGAATTGGGGAATTTTGTTTGTCAGTGTACTATTTTATTGAGAATTTGGATTTATTCGAAAGTCAACCTTTTTCTTAGTTTATTAATTTCCTTAAGGTAGTGTTTGGAATTTCAATTTTGGATTTGATGACCCGGAGATTTAATTCTAAATTCCGTTTTTTTGAAGCAGTATTTTGAATTCCGGAATTTGTATTTGGTTATAATGTTTGGATCATAAGTGGAGTTTTTTGAGAGATGGAATTTGATGTACATTGTCATTGTTAAAACTAAATTAACAGTATTTTTAAAAATTAACTGAGAAAAATGAAACTTGATCAACAATATCATTTAAAGCTTGAATGAACCAAATTGGAATTCTTTCCTTCAAAACCTAAATCAGTTAATCACCGCGTTAGATCTTGGTTATTAACCATTAGATGAAATGAATAGTTGTGTTGGTATTTTGGGTGTCGTTCTCTTGGATTTTCATAATCTTACAATATACGATGCAGGAGTGGGATTTTAAATGAATGACCAAATTGGTGAATATGCTTTAATGCGATTGATTCTAGAAAAGTGTAAATTCCTTTGTTTTCGGCTCCTTTCTACTTTTGCCGGCGGTGGGATATTTATTTTGTTACTATCTTGAAAACATGCTATTATGCTGAATTTTGATATGATAAGTTTTGATATGTTCATGCAGATACTTGAAGGAATTGGACTATGAGGTTACATATGTTCGAAATTTCACTGATGTTGATGACAAGGTCAGAAATTGCTAGATTTTTAATTTTTTTGAAATTTTTTGCTATAGCTTTGTCAACAAATATGGACTTTACATTGAGACTTTTACATTGGCACATACTTGGATGAATTTGATGTTATGTGGTCTGCAATGCACTAATGATTAACACCATCTTAAGTCTCTTGTATTATTCTACGTAAGATAAAGTGTTGGAGGCAATTACAATTTTATGTTCTCGTTTCCATTATTCTTGGGTGTATAGAAAAGGGCCACAAGGCCTTAATTATAAAGGTTAACGTAAGTGAGGTGCAACTGTGACTCTTATTATGCCTTAGAAAGAGCCTTCTACCGAGACATGCTAAACGGGTTCCTTTAATTGGTTTTGGGTCTATTGATGTCAGGTTAATTCACAGGTCAATTCAACTTATTACTTCTTTTTGTGAGTGTGTGTGTGTGTGTGTGGTTGGGGGTGGGGGGTGGGGGGGTGTGTGTGTATTTAAAAGAAAAACAATTCGAACCTTCGTTTTAAAAGGCGCAAGGCGCACCAAGGCGCAAATGGTCCTTGCAGCCTAGGCGCGAGGCGCAAGGCGAAGGCGTGCGCCTTTTGTATGCAAGGCGCATGTCTTTACATATTTATTTCAAATTATTTTTTTACTTTGATTGTACTTAATACCAATTAAAAAGATTCATAATAAATTAAATAATAATATATGTAAAGCTAAGGTAGTCTAAATTTGAAAAGTGTCCATCATTCTTCAATATAATAACTTATATCTTAGTTATTTTCCTTGAGGCGCAAAGGCGCACCTTACCAAAGGCACTTTGAGGCGCCTGAGGCGCGCGCCTTCCGTAGGTGATTGAGCCTCGCCTAGCTAAAGCCCATTTCCCAGAGCCTGGGAGCGAGGCGCGCCTAGGCGCACCCGAGGCGCGCTTTTTAAAACCAAGATTTGAACCCAATTACCTCTAGGATAAGTTGGAAATTGGTGCACAAGGCTGTAAGATAAGATATCCATATACTTCTGACCTTGCATTAAAACTAAGGCTGTGATAGATGATAAAAATGTAAACATACCCCAAATAGAATCACACTAAGAATTATGCACAGTTTAATTATTTGATTTTTTCAACGTGAATTCCTGGTTCTGGTTTCATGCACTGTATTGATTCAATGTTTTATCTTGCTCTTGTTGTTACTTCTAAGATCACAGAACTCTTATGGAGTGGCAAAGTTGCTTTATTTTTGGAATTTTATAGTAGAAATGGATAGCGGTGGAGTTAAAGTTGATTATTTTCGAAGGGACTAATAAATGGGTGTGTGGTTTGCATGGTGCTATTCATTTGCTTATTGCACTTTTGAGTTTATCTTTTGGAGTTGGATTGTTCTTGATTGTGACGAAGAGAGTGCCTGGAGCTGTTAGTCTGCTCCATGTGTGAGTATTTACAACATTCTAGCTTTGCTTCATTCTTTGCCAATTGCCATGATCCTAGAGTACCTAGACCTTCATCACAAACTGGCTGAAATTTGCAAAGGACAACACTTGATGGTAGAAACTACTGAACCAGAGGATTAGCTGTTTAAATTTTGGGAAATACCTAACAGCTGTCTGTGAATATTTGGGGATCTGCTAAGATTGTGATGAAGGTCTTTGAAATGGTTAATTATGCTGAGTAAATTGGAATTGTATGGGACAGATTTGGGTATTTCTGTACCATAAGCTTGAAAGCAGGCCATGAACTTGGCTAAAAGCTAAAGGCTAATATTTTGCAAAGATAAAAGCAAGTTCACTGTCACCTTTCTGGAGCATGTCTTGCATTGTCCTTTGCATGCCGCTCAGCCACTGGAATCCTGTTGCCATTGCCAGCAGAGCACTATTGCTTGTTCACTGGCTGATGACCATTGTTTTTATAAGCAGGAATTGTTGGCTACTTCAATGATAGAGTACCTTGGCTTTGCGTTCTGTTGGTCAAGTCATCAGTGACGTTGGCTCTTTCATGGTTTGATTTGAATTTTGCGAAATTTCTCTCTGCTTGCCTTATATGATTGGCTATGCTGGACCCTCCATTTCTGTATTGCTCATATGGAATTGGTTGCTTGAAATAATGTTTTAATTTATATCTGACAGAACTGCTATCAATATGGGGATAGCAGTTCAAATGGTTTTGGCTACTATAAATTAAAATATTAAATCCATGTGAGTTGTTTCTGTATGATTTGAAGGCTTGTTCCATATGTTGTTAGCAGCAAGGCAATAGTGGCAATCTGACTTAGCAGGCATTTGGTATTGGCTTATTGTGAATATGTTTTTGAAATGGGTAAGGTCGTAGGGATAAATACTCATTTCACGTGGTTGGTTTTTTATTTTTTTCATTTATGCTAATATGGAATGATAACCAATGAGAATGGCCTCAATGAAGGATATTTAAAACTATAGATACATCATTGCAATATATTTTTTGAGGTTTTATGGCAAAGTTTATGATATGCACATGTCTCCAAGATAACAAAACTTGTCTTTTGTATTGGTGTGAAGGGCCTGATTTGCACTGTTAATTTAAATGCATATACTCTATGAACTGAGATGGCCTGTTAATTCATTATGAGCTGTGGCACATTGACCTCTTCTAAGATATATAATAAAGTTCATAAGTTGATGCTTTCCATTATTACCTTTATGTTTATCATTTGCTTTCAATACCCTTTCTTGATTCTTTTCAGTTCCAGGTTTTGACCAATGCTTTATTAATTCTCTTGTCTGAAACTTTTCAGATTATACGTAGAGCAAATGAGCGTAAGGAGAAAGATCCAGAAGATCCACTGAGTGACCCTTTAATGTTAAGCAATCATTTTTGTGAAGAGTTCCTTAAGGATATGGATGATCTACAGTGCCTGCTTCCTACTCATCAGCCACGTGTTTCTGATCACATGGATCAGATTAGAGACATGATAGCTAAGGTGAGAATTATGGTTTGTGTGTTTTATCTCTTGTCTAGTAAATTCAATTATAAAGGCTTTGTCCTTAAAATGAAAGTTTATGGAGAAGTTTCACATTTGTGTTCAATAATGTGTATTGATATCTGGTCAGACATGGATTGTTAGTTACTCATGTAAACAATCGTCTATGTTGTTCACTGGTGCCTTCCTCTTCATTTTATTTTTATATAATATGAATCTGTATCTGCACGCTCCTGTTATCCTAGCACCCTCTGAATTCAGTAGTTAAATTATTAGTGTGAGTCAAAAGAAGAATGAAGCTAGGATGATTTTTGATCTGTTTGGTTTAACTTGTGTTATCTGAAATTATTTTATTGAACTTGTGAGAAATTATCTGAACTTGTTTTGTTTGCCAAAAAAAAAAAACCCCTTACTGCGTATATTGTCTAAAATTGTCTTTTATTTTGAAACTTCTTTTGTCTGAATAAGTCAAATAAGATGGAACAAACAAGTCTATCTTTTGACAAGAGAGGATTTACATGGTAATAGCAAAACGAGATACAAAAGTTGGAGGACCAGTTGTCCTTAAACAGAAAAAACTACTCACATAATAAACCACCAAGTATCATGCACTCAAATTGTCCTAAACGTGTGTTAAGAATGGCTTGCATGGAAAGGTCCTCAATGAATCCTCATACCATGAAATTTTCCACTTTAGAAACCAGACATGGCTGAGCATTAGCATTTTCTTCTATTGTATGCCTATGACTTCTGCAAGATTATCATTCTTTGTTAATCTCCTTTTTTTTTTTTTTGGGTGGTTGTTCATTGCAGATAATTGAAAAAGGCTATGCGTATCCACTTGATGGAGATGTTTATTTTGCTGCTGATAAGTTCCCAAATTATGGGAAATTATCTAGGCGGAAGCTTGAGGACAATAGAGCAGGGGAAAGGGTTGCTGTAGATTCTAGAAAGCGTCATCCTGCTGATTTTGCTTTATGGAAGGTACAGGAAACAAGAGGCATTTTTTACCAACACATTCATTAATGTTATGCTGTTGTTTCCTTGTTGTGACATCTATCAAATTTGCAGGCTGCTAAACCTGGTGAGCCAAGTTGGGACAGTCCTTGGGGTCCAGGAAGGCCAGGATGGCACATAGAATGCAGTGCAATGAGTGCTCATTACCTGACTTTCTCTTTTGATATCCACGGTGGTGGAATGGATTTGATATTTCCACATCATGAAAATGAGCTGGCCCAGAGTTGCGCTGCATGTGAAGAGACTGACATTGCTTACTGGTTGCATAATGGGTTTGTGACTATTAACGAAGAGAAGATGTCAAAGTCAACTGGAAACTTCTTTACTATTCGTGAGGTATGATGAGTGAATGAGTGATGCTACATTTTAAGCTGTTTATTGAGGTGTTTGCATGTTTGGTTGACATGTTATTACTCTTAAAATATTTCTTTTTTCCCAAATCTAGGTTACCAAACAATACCATCCCTTGGCTTTGAGGTACTTCTTGCTGAGCATGAACTACAATTCTCCTGTCAATTATTCATTGTCACAAATAGATATTGCATCCGATGCAGTCTTCTTTGTTTATCAGGCAAGTATTCTGTGCTTATAGTTCTTGATATTCTTAGTTTGCTCTTGCTGTACTCTGATTTTGCTTGCTATATCCTAGTGCATTAGGATTTTTTCTTTCTGGTTTTAGATTTACGAATATATGCTATGTACTCATGGTGTGAATTTTCTATGGTGTCTAAGTGTATGTTGTATTGCGGGAAAAAGTTTTTTTTTTTTTCTCGCCAGAATTTTTCTTATGTGAGAATTTTTCTTACGTGAGAACACTTTTTATGTTCTAAATTTTTACTCATATGTTCTACGAGTAAATTTTAAATCTGATGTTCTAAACTTTTCCCCAAGTGTTCTAAATTAAATCAGATGTTCTAAACCATAAATTAGTTAAGTTCAATGTATTAAATTTCAAATGACTTATTCCGAAATTTTAACTTATATGTTCTAAATTTTAAAACGTGCTTGTGTTTTAAGATTTTTAGTTATATGTTCTAAATTCGAAAGCATAGGTTCTAATTTTTACTCACATGTTCTATATTTTTACTTATATGTTCAATATTTTTACTCTCATTTTCTATATATTATATCAAGTGTTCTAAATTTTTTATTCACATGTTCTAAATTTTAATCATATGTTTTAAATTTCATAAAGCATATTTTTAAAATTTTTACTCACATGTTCTAATTCTTGAATCAGATGTTTTAAATTATTGCTCACACACATGTTCAAAATTATTAGTCATATGTTCTAAATTTATATTTGAGTTGCACGTTCTAAATTTTTACTCGTATGTTCTAAATTTTTACTCACGTGTTCTAAATTATAGATCAATTCTCATATAAGTATGAAATCTCACATATGAACCTATTCTCACCGGATCCCTCCCCTTATATATATATATATATATATTTTTTTTTTTTTTTTTTTTTTTTTTTTTTTTTTTTTTCTTTTTGTACAAATTATTATTTATTTATTTTGTTTACCTTTTTTACTATTCACATACATCATGCATGTAATTTCGATGCTATGAAAGCCAAAATCTGGGATAGAGTAATGAAAATCTTAGATGATGAAGTAGGAAGAAGTTTTCATACATCTTTAGTAAAACCATATAATGTGCATAAAATCATAGTTTGAGCTTATGCCGGAAAAGAAAGATGGTATATTATTAGTTTTAGAACCACATGAGAATGAGTCATAAATCCTCTGGATGTTAAATAAAGGTATGTGTCTTATTGAGTTATTATACATGTATGGTTCTGCTATGTCCATCTGGTTTCCAATCATTTCTCAGTTAAGTTTAGTAAGTTTGGATAGTAATTTTAGGGTATAATAATGGCAACCTAAGTTGGTAAGCCTTGACGTTAGAGTTATTGTTTGATTTTGTATGATGGTTGTGCAAGGAGGGAAGGAACGAAAAAAAAAAAAGAAATATTTAGCTTTATCATCATATATGTTGTAACAGAATGAAATTGCGACTTTGCGAGGGGCTTTTCTTTGTACAGAAAGAGATTGTAAAGAAATTACGAGCATTGGTACATTTGCGGTAGTAGCCTTTTCCCCTTTCTAATCCCTCCAAATTGCTGGTAACATTATTCTGCAAGAATCATCTTTCTAATTAATTCCTTTTTTTTTTCTCCAAATTTTATCCATTGATTAAGACCAGCCATGGGAAACTGGTTAAGTGAATTTCTTACACCAAACCAACTTTCCCACCAATTGCTTTCAGCACCTTATAGTGGGATATATGGTGTAGCCAAGAAAGTTGAGCTCATAGTCAGACTCCCTGTTATCTATTGGGTTTCTTGATAAGTTAATTACACACTCTTGCCCAACTAGAATGGAATTTTTCCAATTTGATTTATAAGTTTGAGGTTTTCTTTTGAGATTGCCTTATAGTATTTTATAATAAGATTTTGTTTCCTGTTATTCCCTCATATTCATTTATCTTGTATTTCAGTTCCGATGCAAGTGTTTGTTTTATTTTATATGCATAGATATGCAAGACAGTTTCGGCATACCAATTGACTGATATAGCTACTCCTCTTGTCCCACAGTGGTATTCCTAGTTCTGTTGGGCATGGTTATGCAAAAAATACGAAGTTAAGTTGTTGGAAGTTGTTTATTCTTTTAATATGGAGGAGAGAGAGATGTTGAGTGAGTAAGTGACTAAGGTGGGTGGGTTTTTAGTTGACTTGTACTAAATAAGGAAATGGGAAAAATTTTCAGCATCGATGGAAATGGAAAAATGGGAAGACTACTATGGGATGGATTGATGATTTTTTTATTACCTTGTGTATTGTGGAAATGTGCTTTCTCTCCTCTTCTTTTGGGATAGCAGTGGCATTTTGTTTGGGGGAGGTTTATTCAAGGGTGAGTAACATAGGGTGCCTTGTCAAAATTTCCGAAACTAAAACCAGAACGTGCTGCAACCGGCCATTCAAAAACAAAATGGGATTCGGTGCCTATTGCAATAGTTTTGGATATGTGAATGTGAGCTAGAAGTCCAAAACTATCGGGTACAAGTTTCGATTAACCGGGTACTCATAATTGAATGGATTCGGTGCCTGTTGCAATAGGTTTTGGAAATGATAACTTAAACCAGAACCATCAGGTACAATTCTGGTTAACCAGTTCCTCGAAAACAGAATCAGATTTGCTGCCTATTGCAACAGGTTTTGGAAATGAGAACTGGATCCAGAACCATCGGGTACAACCGTACAAGTTCTGATTTAGGAATTTTATATACTAGAATACATTGCTGCCAATTTATTAGAAAAATGCTATTGTATGACTTGGTCTTCGATTGTTTTATGATTTATTTTTTCTCTTGCAATAATGGGCTTAGATTGATTTATGATAAGTAGCATGTTTATGTGGTTTTGGTTCCAGGTTTCGGGTACTTGGTTTTGGAATTTTTTGAGAACCTGAACTGTTTCAGCCTTTCAGGTTCCGGTTTTCAAATCTGGGTACCCAAATTTTTTGCTCTCCCTTGTGTATTCAATGCTGTTTCTCTTCTGTTGTAAATTTGCACATCTGAGTAATTCTGGCAAGAAGTTGTGTTTTTTGTTTGCTAATATTTGCTTTTCTAAATAATGATGTTTCTTTCATACTAAATCTGTTCGGTCATTTTTAGTGGTTGCTCTGATTAGGTCAATTGATTGATTGATTGATTGTGTTTATGTTTTGTCTAGAATTCTTTGTTCTAATTTGTTGATTATGATCTTATGCTCTTATTCTTCAGACGTTGCTAGATTGTAGGAATGCTATATTGTCTTTTGATAGTGGAAACTCAAATGACAAGCCTAAGTCAAATAGCAAACAACCTAGTAAACCTTCTGAGGCTAAGAATTTGAAGACAGATTTTGAATGCAAAATGTCTGATGATTTGCACACAGCAGAAATTTTGAAGGGCAGTCTACAACATGCACTGACGGCTATTAACAATGAAATAAACGGGCTTAAGGTGAGTGATGGTGATAACTGCATTTAATTCCCTTTCAAAAGGAAAACAAGTTTCAACTCATATTCATTCAAATTATGGTTCTTATAACTTCTTTTATTGATGGATGTGAACTTTTGATCTTCCTTATTCCAGAAGAAGCAGAAGCAACAAAAAATGTTGGCTGTTCAGTCTCTTAAAGAATTGGAGGAGGCAGTCACGAAGGTTTTGGATGTCCTAGGGTTGCTTTCTACTCTGCCGTATTTCGAGGTAACTACGTTTTTGTATTATCTTTAGAGTCCTCCCTTTTAGCCTGCTACATACTGTCAATAATATTATTGCTTTTCAAATAGGTTTTGCTGCAGTTGAAGGAGAAGGCATTAATTAGAGCCGAGCTAACTGAAGATGAGGTATCACGTCTAATAGAAGAAAGGGCTGCTGCTAGAAAAATCAAAGATTTTACAAAAACTGACCAGTTGAGGAGTGAATTAACCGCCAAGGGTATCAGCTTGATGGATTTACCCACAGGCGGCACGATTTGGAGGCCATGTGTGCCAAAGTGAAGCAATTAACAAAATGATTAAACTGATTCTTTTTGTTTTAGACTTGAAGATAAACACATATAAACACTTGAGAAATTTTCTGCACAATTTTGTAGTGGGGTTTCATCTTGTTTCCCCATTTCTGTTGACTTAAGTTTGTGTCCACAACTATCATACAGTGAGACTACAATTAGTAAATTATAAACCCTTATTTTAATTTTTTTTTACCCTTTATTTGTCTGTTTTGTTCTTATCTATTCATGTATTTTCTTTCATTTAATTTTTAATGTGATGGAGGTAGGCTTTAAGTCGAATAGAGTCTAATGTGATTTGGTTTGGCAGCAAATGTATAGAGAAGTAGATTGTTAAAGACCAACTGCTGGTGTTTGTAACAAGATCAATGTAATGCAGCCTTAGTGGATAATCCTATCTTCTGCATTTTGGATTTTATTTTCATCAATCTGGAGTTCCTTTGGATGCTTGGATTAGTATTTCCTAATAGATGATGACTTTTTTTGGATTAATTTCAATAAGCAGTATACTTTTTAATTTAAAGGAGCATTGGATCAATTGCTCTGAAGGAGATGCTAAGTTGCAACTCCGAAAACTCTTGAGAAGCATTCCTTAAACAACAAAATATCAAACATTCGACAATTATTGATTGGTTCAGTTACTCCCCTATCATGTGTACCAGGTTCTAATATACAAAAAATTCTCTTTATGAAAAACCCTCGTAGCAAACAACTCTCCCATGAAGAAAGGGATCTGATTTCTCGATCCAACAAAAAACCAAAAAGAAAGATTACACATTTCATATTCAATAATGAGGCTAATCAAGATGGTACACAACCAATTGATGATCCAACTGCTGAGCAGGGAAAGGAGGCTGTACAATTTCCACCATTGCCAAACCAGAGTCCTTCCTTTAGAGATATGGTAGCCACTGTTAACCATGGAGGTTTTCAAGGCTCTCATGTCCAAGTTTATGAAGATGACGATATCTCTGATGATGATGAGCCGCTGGAAAACATGGAGGATGATCCGAAATGCCCTATCATTCTGCTCTCTAAAGAGGAAAAACAGAGAATAAGGCGGCCTTGGAAGCACACACTCATTGTCAAGATTGGATATATGTCTCTAATGAAACGCCTTAAACGGAAATGGGAACTTAAGGGAGGACTGGTCCTCACCGATATTGGCCATGAATATTTTATTGCTAGATTCTCTAGTTTTGATGATTATAATCATGTGCTTACACAACAAGGGCCATGGATGTTGGATGACAGCTAGCTCACGAATCGCCAATGGATCCCTAACTTTATCCTTGATGATGCTCCTATGCGTTTCCTAACTGATTAAGAGTTTCTACAGAAGATAGATGGAAAAATTGGTTGTCATTCATATTGATTATAATATCTCTATGGCTCAAAGAGGCTAATTCACCGGGCTGAGTATTGAATTGGATCTTTCCAAGCCACTATTGTCAAAATTCTGGCTTAAGGGAAGAATTTGGAAGATTCAATACGAAGGGTTGCACATGATCTGTTTTAAGTGCGAAAATATTGGCCGTCAAGGGGACAATTGCCCTATGGAAGAGACTGAAGAGTTCATGAATCCAAATGCTCATACCCCTTCTATTGATATGATAAAACAATTAAAGTACTTACTTGGATGCCTCGTACCTCTTTCTAATAACAAAATACACACGTTAGTAACTTCAAGGAAAATATAAAACAAAACAATTAATTAAATTAAATAATTGAAAGAAAGATTTGGAACCAAACCCTCAGAAATATCAAACCTTTCATGTCTAGGGCGAAGGCAACTTCGAGCTTGGCTAGGTGTGTCTAGTGTTATTGAGTGGGGAATTGTGTTTGTAAAAGGCTAGGCTAGAAAGAGAGAGAAAGAATAAGCTTTAGCTTAGAGAAAGAGAAAAGAATTAGGGAATTCTGGTTATTGAAAAACGGAGGTTGAGGGACCCTATTTATAAGAAAATAGTCCAGAATCGATAGAAACGAATCAGAGTTCGAAAAGTAATAAAACACCTCTCTGTCGCCAACGATAGGGCTCGTCGCCAGGCGACGAACCTGTCGTTTGGCGATGCAAGACAGTTTTTGCGGATTTTGTTTTTATCATATATTTTGATCCAAATGTCCAAATAAGTCATATAATATGTCGTTGTAAGCTCTTGAAGTCTACTTTCCAAAACAATTTTAATCAGATTAAAATATTTTGTAGATAAAAAGATATGACCGAAATAGTGGAAGAGAGTCAGTTTTAGATAGAATTTCGTATTCCATTCATATCTTTTTCGTTATAGCTCGAAATTAATATTATAATATATCATTAGAAAGATAATTTAAATATCTATCCAACATTATAAGTTTTGGATAAAGATTATGAGGCACAAAAATAATATCTGACTACCTTTGAACATCTTTAAATTCGAATAGAATTAGGATTTAAAAAAAAAGGAAAGTTTTATTCAATTTCAAACTCTTTGATTTTATCTTTTCAAAAAGGATAATTAATCTTTTAGAAACTTATGGAAGTTTCTAATTAATCCTAATTAGTTTAGGAATACGATTAAACCTTTGGACCCTCCACATGATCATTGGGTCGTAGGTTTTGGGCCCAGTTTAGTATTTTGGCCATAAATTCCTCATTATTCATCGGAATTGGGCTTATAATATATTGTTGGAAAGGTCTTTTTAAGCCCCATCCAACTACACTATTATTGGACCCATATCTGAAGGAGTTATGTCTTTGTCGTGTGCAATTACTAGATACATAAATGGTCAAATTATGGAGATAATTAAGTTCGTACATTTGGGTCGTCGTTTTGCCATAGCTAGAGGTACTAACGATCTTTGGACTAGTAAAATAGCCCAAAGCCCAATTGGACGGATCCTATAAGGTCACACAAAGGGGCTAGATCGAGTATTAGAGGACGAAGCCCATCACGGGCCTCATCACTCTAGGTGGCCGGCCATATGGGGATTAAGAAGTGGTTTTGTGCTTCGTGCCCTAGTCTAATTATAATGAGATTATAAATAGACTAGGTTCCTAGGTTTGCAGGAAGTAAGCAATTAATTGATCAGTGTGATCCAACCCGAATTAGCAAACACGAAACCCAACCCCTCTGATAGTGCTCTCTCTCACACGACTCTCTCCTCCTCCTAGGCGCCGGTGGTGTGTCGTGGTGGTGGTGGTTTGTGCGGTGGTCGGTTGTCCGAAAAGGTGGTGATCGCGGTTCTCCTCAATCACTTGACCAATCTAGTATTGGTGGACGGCTCGTTCGAATCTCGTGGACTAAGTAGAGGAGCAACGCTTGGGGATCTATTCTCTCCCTGATTTGCCTGTCGAATAGCTTCGTGGAATTCACGCATCAAAGGTATGATTATGTGTCTTGTGTGTTATGAATGTGATTATTGGGATTGGTACTTGATTGAATATGATTCATGTTTTTCCGTTGCGTAGTACCTATAAACTCCTACAATGGTATCAGTTAGCCTCTTGCATGAACGCGCTAGATCATAATAATACGATTATTTGATGTCCCCGTTAATCTTATAATCAATTAAGAGGGAGAAATTAATTTAATTATGGTTCAATTATTATATTTAATGTGATTAAACTTATGGAATTGATTAAATGTGATTTAATTATGCTCAAAATAGCCATGAAGAGACCGAATTTTAGCCCTAATTGTTCGAAAATTTCGAACACCCTAACCCCAAAATTTCGAATTTTTTTCGAAAATCCTAGCCCTAAAATATGATTTTTGTGCTTGATTTTGATTTAATTCGATTTATTTTATGATTCATAATTTTAATCGGATTGATTTATGCATAAAAGTGTTTTGTGTATGATCATCACTTTAATTTTAAAAGTCAGAATTAAATTGGGATTAATTTTATGAAGAACCCTAATTTTAAAATTGAATGTTGATTTAATTTTAATTTTTGGACTGATTTAATTTAATTTTAATAAATGTTATTTTAATTAAATTAAAAACACAAAAAAATGTTTTAGGTGGTCGGCAACCGCGGCTGGGTGGCGCAACCACGGCGGCTGCCGACTAGGTGGCAGTCCGAGAGGGAGGGAAGGGGAGGGCGGCGGTCTTGGTGGTTGGGGCAGCAGTTGTGCAAGCGTTGCACGCTGCTGCCGTGGCTGCCTCTGCTGCTGGTTGCTGCTGCGAAGCAGCTAGCCACGGTGGCTAGCTCCGGCTAGCCAACCACGGTGGCCAGCAACCGTGCAGTCACGGTTTTTCAAAAAAAAAAATAATTATCTTATTTTAAAATTATTTCAAGATAATTATGAATTATTTTGGATAAAATCAGTTTTATTTTGGATAAGATAAAATATTTTGAAGATATGATCTTTTATTTTAAAAGATAAAATTGGTTTTATTTGGATAAAATCTCTTATTTTAGGATAAAATCAAATATTCAATAGTTGTTATATTTGATATTATCCGTATTTAAAATTGTTAAATTGGTAATTATCCTAATTAAAGTGGTTAATTTTGGATAAGATTGATTAGGATATTCTGAGCATATTCCAAAAGGATAATAATTGATTTAAATAATGTGATTATCCCATAATTAGATTAGGATATAATTGATATTAAAATTATTTGATTGGCTAGTAATTAGGATAAAATCTCCTAAATTTGTTAGGATAATCATGGAAGATTAATATGATTTATCTTTCTAGATTAAAATATGATTTGGTTCTATCTCATGACTAAATTAAATATATGATATTTTATAAAAGGTCATGAATAATATATGATATTATCTAATTATGATTAAAATATAAGATATTTTAGGAAATGCGTTGACTTTATTATGAACATTCGATGTTGTAGTTTAGACAAGCATGTTGAGTGATTTATTATATGACACTTTTATAATATATGATATTATGTTGTTGTATATAGACTAGTATGACCCATAGATTCTTAAATACGATCTGCGCATCGTGAAGTATTTTTGTAATCTAAATACGGTCTTCGTACCGTTAAGTATTTTTGTAACTTTTATTTAAAGTAAATAGAATAGTTATTTAAATAGTGTTAGTCCAAAGAAGCCCATGAAGTGAAGGCCCAAAGGAGCAAGGTGGATGGAGATCCATGATCATTCAAGTGGGAGCTTTTTCATTTCTAGTTTTCTTAGGACTAAGGGGCCATACTATGTCATGATTTATTGCATTAGTAGATTATGCATGTTAGATTTTATTTATGTTGATTGATGATGCGCTAGAGTTCACTAAATAATCACAACATAATAAATCTAGGTCCCAGTAATATTGAGATTGCTTTTCCAATTAAAAATCCGATGAAACCTTTGATATTTATGATGGGTCATGCCAAAGCTGGGTGTCATTATATCTTAGGGGAGTGGGGGTAAAACAAATTTTACACTTTTAATTGGTTGTGCTCAACAAGGTTACCTAAAGAGTTTAGAACCTTGAAGCAAAGGGAAATAATTAAACATGTGATGGTTAATTATTCAACCAAGAGTTACAAGAGTTGTAATCAGTAAAGAGTTTATTCACCTTAAAAATGTAATGGTTGATGGTAGGGCCAAAGTCCGGTCAATTGTTGCACAAATAAAGGATCTTGGAATCACTTAATTTAATTGGGATCAATTAATTATTGAATAAAGTGTTTTAAAGTTACCAAATGAATACATTTATGGTACTTTAATTTTAAATTAAACATAATTATTAAACTTTGCCTTATTTTGACATAGATGGGTAGCCGTAATCACAATGACAACAACGTTTACAACCTTCGACCATTCCTTGAGAAGGATAGGTTCCACTTGGGAAAAAATGCTAAGACTTGTTCTGAAATCTGAGGGTAAAGAGGATATCATTGACACCCCATTGCCAGGACCTTTGCTAGAAAATCCAACTGCGGCAGAAATCAAGAAGCACAAGGAAGCTCATGACAGAGCTATACCTATCACTTGCTTAATGATTGCTACCATGGAGCCTAGTCTTCAAAAGCGTTTTGAGGACCAGGATGCCTACTCAATCATCCAAGAACTCAAAGCTTTGTTTAAGAAACAAGCTAGAGTTGAAAGGTATGAGCTCCATCGTGAGATTCTGGATTGTAGGATGGAGAAGGGAGCCACAGTTCATGATCATGTTTTCAAAATGATCGGCCTAATTCAAAGTATGGAAAAACTGGGGCACCCATACAGTGATGATTTGGCAACAGACATCATTCTCCATTCACTACCAGAAAGTTTCAACCAGTTTATCATGAATTTTAACATGACTGCCACTGCAAAGACTATGAATCAATTGCATGCAATGCTGGTTAGTGCTGAGAAACAAATCCCTAAGGAACCTAAGAAGGAAGTTCTTATGATTCAAAAGGGAAAGGGGTTCAAGAAGAAAGGGCAAAAGGCTAGTGCGAAGAGCAAGTGCAAGCAAGTTGCTAAGGCTCCTGAGAAGCCTAAGACGACTCCAAAGCCCAAGGCTGCAAGTGAAAGTGAATGCTTTTACTGCAAGAAGAAGGGGCATTGGAAGCGAAATTGCCAGAAATACCATGACTTCCTCAAGAAGAATGGATCATCAACCTTAGGTATAATGTTATAAACATTTTAACTTTCAATTAGGTATGAGATACCAAGTTGCAGTGCTTAACATAGTGATGTTGCGCAGGAACTGCAAATAAGTGAAGCTAGCAAGGAAATGGAGCTTGAAGGTGCACTAGAAGTATTTGAGTGGCCAGAGATAGCTTCATAGTTTTAAATTTTGATTAGTTTATCATGATTTTAGAACAATTTCCAGTTTTGATGAGACAATATTTCGGTTTTCTTGTTTTGAATACTGAATTTGGTTTACTTGGCTTGGACAAGTGTTGATCCATGACCAAGGTAATAAATTGTTTTCATTTTGCTAGATATGAGTTAATTTTGTTTTATAACATTGATATAAGTAGATCACAAAATAATTTAGATGATTTGAAGTACACTTACTTATAACAAAGTAAGGTCGGGTCACATAAACCATTTGCACATCCAAAGTTTTGGATGGACTCTTATTCTTATATGATTATGAATCACTTGAGAATTAGAAGTCATGCTTGATAAAAGTTAAAATGACCAAGTTGCCTTTTAGAAAAAAGGGTAAAAGAAGCTAAAATGACCTTTTGGTACTCATACATATGATGTATGTGAACCAATAAGTTCAAAATTAGCAAATAGATTTAACTATTTCATTGCTTTTACTAACGATTTAAGTAAATATATCGATAATTACTCAATGAAGTAAAGCTTGGAAACATTGAAATGCTCAAAATTTCCAAATGAAATGTAAAATCAGTTTGAGATAAAACAATAACACCACAATATGATTGTTGTGATAAATATTTAACTCAAAAGGATTGATCATCTAAAGGGAATTGTTGAATTAATTCACAATCCAGAAACATTACAATTAAAGTGTATGCTTATGAAGAAGGAATCAAACTTTGCTTGCCATTGTTCGATTCAAGATTTAATGATTTACAAATATCACTTTGAGGATATACATTACAACAACAATTGCGAATATACTAAACAAGAAACTTAACCAAAGCAGTAGAAAAGATGTCATAAGAGTTATGATTTGGAAATGTTCCAAAAGTTATCTTTTCTAAACAGGATTAAGGGTTATGAAATCAATGTAAAATGTTTACAAAGATGACATAATGCACCCTAAAATCAGAAAAATAGTTCTTCATGGGTTTTCTCATGGAAACTAAGAGGTATTATTCCTACAATCGCGTAGAAACAAAGTGTTTGTTGCTCGCGATAGTGTCTTTATAGAAAGAATATCTTCCTACAAAGCCAGGTGGGAGTAAAGTTAGATCTCGATGAGATTCGATACGAGCAACAAATGGATGTGGATAACACTACATCAGAGACGAAGGCACATGAAATCAGCTAATTTGATAAACCATGTGTCGAAGCAAGCTAATTCCACTAGCGAGGCTTCTATTGTCCCATTAGAATGAAAGGCTTCAAATATTTGAAAAGAATAATTCTATTGTCTCTCATACCTATCGTAGGTTACTTAGGATCAAAACAAACCGTTTGTTGAAATTCTGAGAAAAGGTGGATTCTAACATTTTCTTATTAGAATCCATGCCTACAAGCAAGCTTTGGATAAATTCCAACTCAGGAAATGGCTTAAAGCCATGAAATCCAGTATAGACTCCATGTTTATAAAAATGTGTTAGTCCATAATAGTCTTACAAATAGGGTCAAACCTATTAGTTGGGTAAGCCTATTCGGATTATTCTAGTTATGGATATCAAAATCACCTTCATGAAACGTTCTTGGTGGTGAACATGTATATGATACATCCTAAGAGTTTTGAAATCTAGAAATTCCTAGAAAGTTTTGCAAACTTCAGAAATTCATTTATGGATTGAAGTAAGCATTAGGGAGTTGGAACATTCGTTTTGATTAGGGAATCAAACAGTTTGATTTCCTTAGTAAAACGAAAAGGGAATCTTATAGAGACAAGAAGTTTAGTGGGAGAAATTGGTCTTCTTGGTCATGTATGTAGATGACATACAGTTCATATGAAATGATATATCAATGCTTGAATAAGTCAAGCAATGGTTAGAAAGATTGTTTCTATATGATAGACTTAGGAGATGTTGAGTACATATTGGGAATTAAGATCCATGAAGTGAATCTTGAAGAATGACTGGAATGAATCGAGAGACTTATGTTGATAAGGAACTTGAACAGTTCATGAAGCAAGACTCTAAGAGAGGATGTCTTCCCATGTTTCATGGTATTACAATCAGTAAAACTCAGTGCCTTCAAAAGCTAATAGAGTTGAGCTGTATGGATAGTGTACCTTATGATTTTGCAAAAGGATCCATTACATGTGCCATGAAATGTACAAAGCAAGATGTTTCATATGACTTGTGCATGTGTAGCAGGTTTCATGAAAATTCAGAAAAAGCATACGGAGAATTACCCAGAACAGATCCTTGAGTACTTGAGAAGCACTAAAAGGAATTCTTCTAGCTATTATGTTAAATGGTAATTTAAGAAAGTTGTCAAAAGGTTACACGAATGCAAGTTTTCCAAACAGGCAAGATGATTCTAGATGGTGATCTAAATGCATATTTGTGTCTGGATGGAGAAGGACAGTGAGCTTGAAGAGTTCAAAGCAGAGCACTGTTGCATACTCAATGTCAGAATATGTGTATTAAACTATAGTAAGATAATTATAAAGGAAGTTCGGATTAAAATGTCATGTGAATAACAGGTCACCTTTTCCCAAGAACAAAGGAGCCAGAGTCACATCACAAATCCAAACAAAAGGATATGAGATATCACCTCAATTATGAGATCATTGACCAGTGGAAGGTCATGTTCTGCAAAGTTTTATTATGAGTGAGAAATCACTAAACCCCTTCCATGGACTAAGGTATGAGAGTCATATTAAAGTCTTAGGATTGAAGCAAGTTATGTAATTTAAGTTGTATATGTTTTGAGAAAACATATTACATGAGAAATGCATCAATTTGCAGAATTATGTTTAAAATAGAAATTGTAATTTCTCTTATTTAATTAAGGTTTTGGAAATTAAATAAAATGTCCAAAATAATTATGAATTGATGGGCTCATCAGGTTGATGACCTGGTGAATTGAAACCCCACAAGTGAACAAAATTCATATATTATCTAAAGTTCCTAGTTCGAGATCATTAAAGTGGACATAAATGATTTCAATAAATGAACTAGCACGTAAGATTGATTGGATAGCGCAGTTTCATGGGCTATAGGGGAATAGTGATGCTCGGTCAATCACTTGGATATGCATGAATGATGCATGAACGAACTATTGACCTACTTTGAAGTTCAAGTATAGAGCTTCCGTATATATTAGTGGATTCCTTTGACATGAGTGGAACATTGATTTCATTCAATGGATGTTGTGACTGTGGTACACTCAAACGTCTAGCTGTAACTGGAGATTATAAAGGGATTTTCCCGGTTATTTCAGAAGTTGAGTGGGAGTCATGTTACCACAATATTGGATAGAGTCTACCTATTAAATTAGGAAATGTGTCATGGCCGCTTGAAGAGGGAGAATTCAGAAAATACGTGGCCGCGTTCAAATGCATTACATAGTAATCATTTGGTTTTGTAATTCTAACTTAGATTTCAAGAAATGATTTGTAGATTAATATGATCTCGACATGTGATGCAATCATATTATCAAATCGACTCATATATTAACTTAAGGAATTTGAATATTGCACCCTTGTCTCAGACAAGTGGGAGATTGAAGGAGTTATGTCTTCGTCGTGTGCAATTACTAGATATATAAATGGATCAAATTATGGAGATAATTAAGTTCGTACATTTGGGTCGTCGTTTTGCCATAGCTAAAGGTACTAACGATCTTTGGACTAGTAAAATAGCCCAAAGCCCAATTGGACGGATCCTATAAGGTCACACAAAGGGGCTAGATCGAGCATTTGAGGACGAGGCCCATCACAAGCCTCATCACTCTAGGTGGCCGGCCATATGGGGATTAAGAAGTGGTTTTGGGCTTTGTGCCCTAGTCTAATTATAATGAGATTATAAATAGACTAGGTTCCTAGGTTTGCAGGAAGTAAGCAATTAATTAATCAGTGTGATCAAACCCGAATTAGCAAACACGAAACCCAACCCCTCTCATAGTCCTCTATCTCACACGGCTCTCTCCTCCTCCTAGGCGCCGGTGGTGTGTCGTGGTGGTGGTGGTTTGTGCGGTGGTCGGTTGTCCGTAAAGGTGGTGATCGCGGTTTTCCTCAATCACTCGACCAATATAGTATTGGTGGACGGCTCGTTCGAATCTCGTGGACTAAGTGGAGGAGCAACGCTTGGGGCTCTATTCTCTCCCTGATTTGCCTGTCGAATAGCTTCGTGGAATTCACGCGTCAAAGGTATGATTATGTGTCTTGTGTGTTATGCATGTGATTCTTAGGATTGGTACTTGATTGAATATGATTCATGTTTTTCCGCTGCGTAGTACCTATAAACTCCTACAATATCATGGACCAAACTAAAGTGAAATACACGTTTTTCATAAGTAGGGTAAGAAAAGAAATATTTTCAAAAATAGAAAGAAGAGATATTTTAATAAAAACATCCTCATCACTAGACTTTTCACACTTTCGCTTTGTTTGATAATCAAATGACATGAAAGGTATTCATCACTGGGTTTGATTTTGGGGAGACACATTTGGGTGTCTATAGAAGCCCCCACTTTGACTGAGTTTGGAGAAACTTATGTTTCGAAAACAAAAGTCAAAGTAACAATAGGGACGGAGAATGATTCAGAATGATTCTGCAATCCTAAATCATTCTTGTAACGCCGATACCTGCAAACTAGCATTAGTTAAAATAGATAAGAGAGTTAAGAAATGCGTATCTTGCACTGTCGAGCACACGTCTTTGAGGGTAATCGATTTGTTGCTGCATTTGTTGTTGTGACAACCTTCCACAAGTTAGGGAACGCCATCTTGCTGCTTTGCCGCTGTTGATGTTCGCTCGTCTCTGAACAATGGAGATTTTTGTGATATGTCCACGCGTCTCTGAACAAAGAGCTTTGAATGATATGCCCACGCGTCTCTGAGCAAAGAGTTTTGAATGATATGTCCACGTGTCTCTGAACAAAGAGCTTTTCCTTTGTTTGACGATCTTCCTCAAGCTAGGGGATATCGCCTGAAGACTGTTACGCCCGTAACTGCCTCCAATTTCCGCTGTGATAATCTTTCGCAAGCCAGGGAACATTTTCGAAGATTGCTTCACCAGAAACGATCCTCTGCTGCCTTATGACCATCTTCCGCAAGCCAGGGAACATGATCAAAGATTGCTTCGCCTGAAGCCATCCTCAGTCGTTGCGATAATATTTCGAAGAAAATTACCGAAGATCAACGCCCGTCTATATTTAAAGCTCGCTTGAACTTTGCTGCCGATACTTTGGGTGATGACAATCCTCTTTTCTTTAGGAACAATTGTGAACACAACTCTTGAATAATGTATGACAATATGATTTAGGGAAAGTTGTCAATACTATGTAACAATCCGCCCTTGGAAATGTTGCCGCAATAAAGTGACAATCCGTATCTCGGAATTTTTGCCAAACTCCATTTTTGGGAAAAGTTGCCAATGCTTCGTAACAATCTATTATAGAACCTTGCTACGATCGACAATCCACATCTTGGAACATAACTCTTGAAAGCAATCCACCTTGGAAATTTTCCAGTGCTATGCGACAATTATTTTAGGAAATATTGCCACAATTGACAATCCACGTCTTGGAACATTTGCAAAAAAAGGTAGATCGACAATCCACTTCGGGAAAATTTTCCACTTACTGAAATGAATGACAATCCACGTTGAGGAACCTTTGCCAAAATATTAAGATGAATAGAGACCTGCGACAATCCTTTGGGAAATTTTGCCATAGGGAACTATGTGTATGACAATCCAATATCGGAAAGCTTGCCAGAGATGACAATTTGAACTTGGAAAAATTGCCAAACAAAGAAGGAGCACGACAATCCACGCTTGGAAACTTTGCCAGAGATGACAATCCAATTTTGGAAAAATTGTTGTTGAAGAAGATGCGCGACAATCCACATTTGGAAATATTGTCAGGTTGGGATGACAATCCAATCTTGGAAAAATTGTCGTATAAGCGCTTGCTTTTGAACCGATGCCTTGGTGCTTGTAATGAGCCAATGCTTAGGCGCTTAAGCTAAGTGAGACGATCGTTGTCAGGTCAATCATTTTCGCTTTGTTCGATAATCAAATGACATGAAAGGTATCCATCACTGGGTTTGGTTTTGGGGAGACACATTTGGGTGTCTACAATAATTCAAGGGATTTAATAGCCAATCTTGGAGATAATTCTGCAAGATTGCATAAATCTGTTGAATTAGGCATATCTTCCGCTCAACAAAATATTTTTGCTACAAAGATGCCTCATTCAATAGGAATTTCAAATCATAATACCAAAGTCAATGGTCAATTTATGGGAGGTGCTAAGCATGGCAGGAAATCAAGATAAAGAATAATTCTTTGCCAAAAACAACATTAAAAGATAAATCTAATGATTTATCCATGGATATTTGAGTAAATCATGCCACCAAGGATATTCCAGGCAAAGAAAATAATCCCATATTTTTCGAAGCCACCTCTGAAGCAGTTAAGGAAGCTACCAATGAAGCCACTTTCCAAGCCATAAACGTTGACTCTCAAAACGATACTTCCAAGCTACCAAACATGTCCGAAATCTCACCCATCATTACTCATGTCTCACCCACTACCAACACCTGTTCAACTTCAGATACCACCGGAGAAGATAATGTGTTCAAGCTCACCCATGAAGGACCCGTATCTTTACACTCTCGACTCCCCTGATACACAAGTTAGAGATGGACATACACACATGGCAGGTATCAAGGCATAAGATACTAGAATTAATGGTAACGCTGAGGCTACCATGGAAGATTGATCAAGCCTTTAAGCACCTCTTAAGTGCTTATCATGCCAACTTTCCCCAATCATCTGTTAGTATGAATTACAACCACAACATGAATTCTAATTCCTTTCCCATAACTTGTATGGTTTGGAATGTTCAAGGTGATGGAAATAAAGAATTTCTTACAATCCTCCGTGAGGTAGTTTGAATCAATAAACCCATTGTCTTATCCTTGGTCGAGACACATATGGGAGGAGATCATGCAAATAAAGTGGCGACAATTCTTGGGTACAATGGCCACACTAGAGTTGATTCTCAAGGATTTAGTGGTAGAATATTGGTGTATTGGAAGCTGGAATTAGTTACAGTAGACCAAATTAAGCAAGCTAATTAATATATTACCATGCAAATTACCAAAGGTGGGTGAAGAACCATGGTACTTTTCTGCTATATATGCGAGCCCCAACCCCTCCAAGTGCACTGATTTATGGACTGCTCTTGCGGACTTTGCTAACCTTAATAATAAACCTTGGCGCTTGGCCGAGGATTTCAACAAAAACAGATTTGGGTGGGAGCGCAATTCGAGTTGTGCTGAAACATCAAGAAGAAGCAGAGTTTTCAACTAGTGGATACATGAGAATAATCTGGTAGAAGTGGAGTTAGCGGGCCCTGCACACACATGTGCCAGTGGTAAATCAGCTGAAACGAGATAAAGTGCTCGTCTTGATAGAGCATTATGCACAGGAGGGTGGAGTATGAGGTTTGATAAATCCCAAATGCGCCATCTCTCGGCTTTACAATCCGATCACAACCCTCTTTTCATCTCAACAAATGGATTTGCTCCATTAGATTCTCTAAACAGGCCCTTCCGCTTCCAGGTAGCCCGGTTCACATATGAAAAATTTTCGGACTTCATTCACAGCAAGTGGGATGCAGAAGCCCCTCTAATTTCTCTTATGACTTACAAAATTAGAACAAAGAGGTTTTCTATAAATTTTTTCGTGAAAAACGTACCCTTTGGGCTAGAATTAAGGGTATTAAAAAAAGCTTGCTCTCAAAAGGAACTTAGGTATGATAAAATTGGAGGCAAAGCTCGGAAGAGACCTTGATACTGTGCTTGACTAGGCGGAATTACTCTGGTACCAGAAAGCTAGGGTGGAGTGGATAAAAAACGGTGATCGCAATACTACTTTTTTTCATCTTAGTACAGTGGTGAGGCATTGGAAAAATATTATTGTGGCGATTAAAAATGATGCGGAGCAATGGATTTATGAAAAGGAATAGGTGAAAGGCATCGTGGTCAAATACTTTGAAAATCTTTTCAAAGATGATGGAACTGGTGAAGAGTACAACATTCCTTCGGTGGTAAGCACGAATATTACACATGCTGATTGGTGTAAATTAGTGCGGCCCTTCTCCAAGAGTGACATCGACCTTGAAATTAATTCCATGGGATCTCTCAAAGCGCCGGGGCCGGATGGTTTCCAACCTTTATTTTATCAAAAGAATTGGGGTTTAGTTGCACCAAACGTCTATGCAATGGCATTAGCAGCCTTGGAGGGAAGAGGATTACCGGAAAACATCAATGAAACTTTCCTAGTTCTCCTCTCGAAAATAGACAATCTAGAAACTCCAGCCTAATTCTGCCCCATTGGACTCTGCAATGTAACGTACAAGATCATCACAAATGCCATTGTCAATAGAATTAAGCCTCCCCTCCCTAAGATAGTGTCTAATTCTCAATCTAGCTTTGTGCAGGGAAGACAAATATATGATAATAATGTGATCGTGCAGGAGGTGATCCATACTATGAAGCGCAAGCAAGATGGGAAAGGGTAATGACCATAAAGATTGACTTCGAGAATGCGTATGGCCATCTTAAATGGTCGTTCATCCGTGACACCCTTATTGACATGAATTTTCCCATATTATTGGTTGAGGTAATTATGCAATGTGTTACTTCTCCTTCAATGAGAGTCCTATGGATGGTGAGAAATTTGATTGGAATTTGAGAAAATGCATGATGTGTTTCATATCTCTGAATTAAAAAAGTATGTTCCTAATTCAAAGCACGTGCTATAACCCGAATTGATTCAATTGGATGAGAATTTAAATTATAAGGATTGGCCTTTGAAAAGTTTGGATCATAAGGTGCGTAGTACACACAATAAGGATGTTAAAATTGTTAAGTTCTTTGGTCAAACCAAGAGTATGAAGAGGCTACTTGGGAAGCCGAGGATGATATGAGAAAGAGATACCCTGAATTATTTACTGAGATGAGTTATGTGGGCGTAACTCTTGTTCTTTAAGAGGGGCAGAATGCGTATAATTTCGCGCTTTTTTCCCTATTTTATGTTTTTTTTTTTTGTGGCGTTTTATGCTTTTCATAGTTATTTTATTGTTTACGTATCTAGTGAAGTACGTAAATTGGGATGGTGATAAGGTATTAGTGTCGATATTATGACACAATTGGAATTCTAGCAACATAATATTGAAATTTTTGAAATGGTTTTATGCAAATGTTTTGCAATTTAAGAGATTTTGTGCTAAGTTTCGAGAAAAAACTTCTTTTAAGAGGGGTAGATTGTAATCCCCCGTATTTTAAATAATTTAAATGAAATTTTATTTTATTTATAATATTTATCTAGTTTTTTCCTAGAATTTAACTTTAAAAGTTTCAATTATATTAATTTGGGTCAAAAATTATTTTAGCACAAATTATTTTATGAACCTTTCTTCTATAATTTATGTCCATAAAAACAAAGCTAAACCCATTTGTTTACTTAATTGGCCCATTATTTTCATGAGCCCCGATCTTCCTACTCACCTTCAACTCTCCTACCTATAAATACCCCATAAATCCCCAAATTTTGCCCTACACAAAAAAGGTTAATAAATTCTCTTCTCGCTATTTTATTTCTTTATTTTTCCTTTATTTTTCTTTTCTCTTTCTTTCTTTCTCCTCTTCCTACGTGAGTTATTACTCACTGCTACCGCCACCTACCTTGTCAGATTCCGGTGCCAACGTCCCCTGCTCGCCGGTGAACCACCAGCCCAGCCACCCGCGTCTATCTCTCCTACCTCCTTCTTTGTTTTTTTTTTCCTTTTTTGCTTAAAATTGATCAATTTGTTTTGGGTTTGATTTTATTGTTTGAAATTAGTTTATTTAGCGTCAAAATCATGTTTTGATGGTTTAAACTATAAATTTCAGATTTATAATTGTGTTTTAATTTTCAGATTTTTTTTAATTATAAAACCTAGGGTTTTTTAATTTATTTAAATTGGGATTTTAGGGTTCTTATGATCAATTAATTTGGAGTTTTTGTACCTAAAGTATTTCTAATGATTAATTAAGCATAAAAACATATTTTTAAGGAAGTTTAAATGAGTTTTAAATCAAATTATATTGCTGGAAATTTGTTTGGGTATTAATATTGTACTCTTGGTTGTTTTCTAGGAGGTGATTATTCCCTAGGAAACTTTTAATTGGTTAAAAGTAGCACAAAGAACTGTTTATACGAGATACGTATATGTATATTTTGTTGTAAGTAGTATCATGTTTAGGTACCAAAAGGAAAGAACTTTATTTCATGATTATGGAAGTGTTGGACGGAAATTGTTTAGTTAAACATTGAATTAATTCATGTTCTTATGTTTATGAGACATGTTTTGGTGAATTGATTATATTTTTATGGAATTATGGATGCAAGCATGCATGTTAGGTTATATTGGGTTAATTGTTTGTATGGAATGTTGATATAAGCATATATTTTATTGGATTGGTTTGTTAACTACATTTAGATTATTGAAGGATTAGAATTGAATGGTTTAAGTGGAATGAATTTATTAATTATTGCACGACATTATTATTATTTTATTTATTACTCAATCATGAGTTGTTAGTATGTTGAGTAAAGGTTGATTAAGCCAAAATGGCTAGGTGGGTTGACTATGTTCAACAATTTTGGATACTTTGGGATTAAAATTTAAGGAATTAAAGTTCAATTAGTGATGTGATCATCATTGTCCTAAATACGATTAAAAGTGAATTTCTATGTATGGATGTGTGTGAATTACCTTAATAATGATTCAACTATTATTTAAATTTGTAATCACTAAAAGTGAAGCATGGATGAGCAGTAAAACTCTAGAAAGTGTGCATGACAATTATTGGTTGGGGTACACAGTGGTAGCCTATGGCTTTCCGAGGCTTGTTTGTGTAAAGTTGTAGGTACTGTAATGCAGAATTTCACGGATCATATTCGTTGGCACCTAAATAGGATCTATAAGCATAACACATAAAGAATAACATAATACATGCCTTTGATGCGTGATTTCCACAAGCGATTGACCACTAACAATTAGGAGAATAAGAGCCCCAAGTGTTGCTCCTCTACTTACACTAGTGGAAAAAAAGTCTATTTGTAACGGCTTAATCGTAACGGGCATGTTGTTGCCCGTTACAATAACATCATCCGTAGCGGGCGAAATTAAGGTCCGTTACAAAAAATTATCCATCTACGTAAAAAAGTAGTATTTGTAACGGGCGTTAAGTTGTCCGTTACAAATAAATACTTATTCGTAACGGGCACCTTTCTGTCCGTTACGAATAAATATTTATTTGTAACGGACACCTTACGACCCGTTACAAATACTAAATTATTCGTAACGGACATTTTCTGTCCGTTACAAATAGTAAAGTCAAAACGTGATTAACCAACTTATTTGTAACGGACTTAAAATGTCCGTTACGATTAAAAGTTTGAATTTACCTAGCCCTAAATTTTTTCCAATCCCTTTTTTTCAATTCATTTCGTACTCCCTCATTCACTTTTCCTCATTGAACCGCAATCTCAGCTCCGATCTGTTCCCCATTGAAGCGCAATCTCTTCTCCGGTGCCTTCTCCATCGCCGGTCGCCGGTCCTCGACCCTTCTCTCGCCTTTGCGTCTCTTTCTCCCTGTTCCCCATTGAAGCGCAATCTCAGCTCGGATCGATCTTCGCCGGTCCTCTCTTTCTCGCTTTGTCCGTCGCCGGTGTTGGGTTTGTTGGGCATGTGTGTGCCGGAAATTGGAGGCTGCTAGCAGTAGGGGTTATCAAAGGAACTCCAGTGGGTGGTGGTTTGTTGGGTGGTGGCAATTGGAGAAGCTTTGGTGAGGGCGGTGAAAATTGATTGCTGATGTTGGGATTAGTTGTATTGTTGTTGGATGCCCTAAATTGAAGACAATTGGCTTGAAATATCGCCAGTAATTTTCTGATTTTCTATCAATTTCATTTGCATGTTCTTGAATTTTAATTTTAGCTTTAATAGTTTAGAAATGAAATCGTATTGTTGGGATAATAGCTACAATGCTATGAAATTTACTAATAAAATCTCCCACAATTTTTCTCTAAAGTTCTAACCTTTCATTGCTCTTTCAAATTCAACTTATCAAGTTCTAATCTTTCATTGCAGTAGGGGTTATCCTGAATCCTTTCTCCCTCGCAAGTTCCTCGTTTCCCCCTCGCAACTCCGGTGGGTGGTGGTTTCTTGCGGTTTTTTCCGGTGGCCATGTGAAGAACTCAAGGTAATAAGTTTAATTTACTCAAAGTAATAAGTTTTATTTTTTTTGTTAGCCTTAATTTTTAGAAAAATTAATTCTGTTAAGGTTTTCATATAATTTTTTTGGTAGTGAGGTGAAGAACAGTTGAATTTTTTTTTTCAGTTCAATCATTTTTTAATTTTTTTCAGTTGAGTTTTTTTAATTAATTTGTTTGATTATTTGTGTTCTTTTTTAACATGAAATTTTAGTTTTCAATTCATTGTTTTTGCTATAATTGGGGAGAGTGATGCTGAAAATGCCGAAATAACCTGAGTATGCATTGCCTGGTTGCTTGGGTAAAACGGCTGGTTGGCTGCATAAGAAGCTGGAAAGTTAGTAAGGTTAGTAAAGACGAGTTTTTACATTTTGTTTCTCTAGTTTGGGCTGCCTGGGCTTATAGAAATTATGTTGTTTTTAGGGAGCCATGGAACAATAGAGATATTGGGGTGTTGGGTTTTGTTAAGCTTGTTGGTGATTACTCGAAGTATATGGGTGATGTGACTCACTCTGTGAGGAGTGCTGCTGTTGGTTCTAGGAGTGGTTGGAGCCCCCCTGTTGTTTGGTGGATGCGCCTCAATGTTGATGCTGCTGTGCGTGATGGTTGGGGTGTGGGATTAGGTGCTGTAATTAGAGATGATCAAGGTAAAATTATTGTTGTTATGGTGCGCAAAATGACGTCTATGGTTAGTGTGAAGATGGCAGAAGCGTTGGCTGCCAGAATGGGGGTTGTAGGGAATATTTCAAGTGTTACCCCTAGCTTAAACCCCACTGTGATCATACACTAAAGTACGGTGGCGTCCAAAGGGAAAGAAGATAGAGCAAAAGAGTCGCCAACAAGTTTTTTAGGAACTTGTAAACCGTTCACGAGGTGAAGGTTACACCCCTTAACGATCCAAGAGATCGTCAACTCCAATAGGTCTGGAACCATGACTGGTAGTTCAAGGATGAAGGTACAAATCCAACCTAAAAGAGATTGAACATGCCCTAATAATAGGCCTCTACTTTATTCTGATCGTATTCATGTGCGCTTTCTGAATAACATACAATCAATAGGTTTACCCTAAACCTGTTTATCTATGTTGGTTGAATTTAATGCACAAATAAAACTATTATTGGCGATCACTTGAATTATAATCAAATTAACCCTAAATAAGATTATTAATTATCTTATTAAGCGTGATTACAAGTACCAATTCCCTTTAAACATGCATAAAAGGTGTGATCAAGCAATAACAATAAACAAGAATCAAGCAACATAATAATAATCATCATAAATAATAATCAAAATTATAATTATAACAATTATATAAAAATAATCATAAATCATGTTAAAGCATAATAATAGCAAGATCCTAGGCATGATACTAACAAGATTAATAACAAATCCTAACATGTCACTAAGCAATAAAAATCAAAGCTTTAACCCTAACATGATACTAACAATCATAAATATTAGGAAGAACATATAAGGCATCATACTTTTAATCATACTTGATATTAAAGTTACCCTAGACATGATACTAGGAAGATCAAAACGCCATAACATGATGCTAGGAATCATAATAACAACCTAATCATGATTTCTACATAATAACATCAATAAAAACCATTAAAGTACTTACTTGGATGCCTCGTATCTCTTTCTAATAACAAAATACACACGTTAGTAATTTCAAGGAAAATAATAAACAAACAATTAAATTAAATAATTGAAAGAGAGATTTGGGACCAAACCCTCAGAAATTAAACGTTTCACGTCTAGGACGAAGGCAACTTCGAAGATGGCTAGGTGTGTCTAGGTCTTGCGAGTGCGGAATTTTGTATTTTGAGAAAAGGCTAGTTTAGAAAAGAGAAAGAGAGAGTAATCAAGAATTTCTTGATGAGAGTTGGTGAATGAAAGCGGAGTTTTTAGAAGGCTATTTATAGAGAAAATCAGCAAAAAAGATAAAAAAATCGAAACAGAGTTTTGACGCGCAAAACGAGGATAGCGCCAGACGCTAACATTAGCGCCAGGCGTTAACGCTAGCGCCAGGCGCTAATGCTGGCGTTTGGCGCTAACTTAATTAATGACACGTTTTCTAAAAATCAGATAGAAATTGCCGTATAGGAGGATAAAATCGTATTTTCCTCAAAAACATTCTTTTATTCTGATTAAAACTCTAAAAAGTCAATTTATCAATGCTAATTGAATTAGGAATGAAAAGAATCTTCTAGAAGAATCTAGAAGACTAAAACCATTCCTAATTGCATTAGGAATGATAAATCCATATTAGGCCCTCCTCTAGATCATTGAGCCGCATATAAGGCTCAAACCAGACCCAGTTTAGTAATTTGGCCATAACTTCCTCAATATTCATCGGAATTGGGCTTATAATATATCGTCGGAAAGGGCTTTTCAAGCCCTATCCAACTACACTACTATTGGACCCATATCATGGACCAATAAAACTGGATTGGCTGTTTTATTAAAATAGGTTTTCAAAAACAGAGAGAAGAGAAAAGAAATTAAAACTATCCGTAACACTAAACTTTCCACACTTTCACTTCATTCGATTATGATTCGACGTGAAAGGTACTCATTACTGGGTTTGGTTTTGGGGAGACACAAATGGGTGTCTACAGGGGTGTGTTTGGCGAAGGATTTAGGTGTGCAGCAGGTGGATCTTGAGTGTGATTGGACTTTTGTGGTGGCTGCCATTAACAAGCCTAGAGATGGTTGTGCTCCTAAGGATTTAATTTTTGATGATGTTGCTTCTAAGCGTGAGTTTTTCCCTGGTTTTTCTTGTAATCATAGTAGAAGGGGAGGGAATTGTGTTGCTCATATGGCTGCTAGGATTAGGCTTGTTAATGATGTTGAACAAGTCTTTGTTTCTTCGTTTTCGCAAGGCCTTGTTGCCTTGGCTGATGTTGACTTCGGTTAATTAATACTAATCCTTGCTCTCTGAGCATTCTTTTCAAAAAGCTGGAAAGTTCATCATAGGCCCACTATTGGACATAGCTTGACCAGTCACCAATTTTAAATGCTAAATCTGCTCTTTTGGCGCTTTATCGTTTGGTAAATATTAAGGTTCAAAATTTCAGAATTTGAATGCATTAAGAGGCCTTGTGATTTGATGTATTGATTATTGCCTTATGTAATACCCTGCCAATTTAATCTGTTTTGTTTATGTTCATTTTTATAAACCATTTAGCTTTTGCATGGATTAAGAGGCCTTGTAATTTATATATTTTGTCCTTTTATCCACATGTCTGAAATTTTTTCTTTGCACTATGATCATGAACCGTTTGGGCTTTGTTTCAAGGTTTATCAAGTGCATGACACCATGACTTTTATGAGTTCTATCTTCAAAAACTTACCATTGTGTTTTAATCACTTAATGCGTTTCTGTATTGTCTGCAGGAACCGTGTGACAGTAATGAGTCTTGGATAGTCAGTTTAGTGAGGTCAGGACAAAAGCTCCGGCGCCTTTATCAGCAAGGCAAGGTCTGATTTTAGTCTTAATTTTCGGCATTTTTGATGTGGTGTAGTGTATTTTGGTGATTGAAGTTGTTTTGTCTTAAACTTTTAACGATGATTTGTTTAGCTGAACCTGAAATGAAACTAAGATTGATTGTGTATTAGATTATATGACTAGCATAGAAATTTTAAATCCAAGTGGTGATGAAGAATGAGTGTGTTAATTGGGTGTGTTAAATGAAGAATTAGTGTTACTAGATAGGAAATGATATTTATGTGACGAATTCCTAAGAATTAGAGGTAGAGGTGAATATTTTTCTCGTATTTGGAAATTTTGAAGTATGTTGTACTTTATATGGATACTTTTAGTGTATAGTTTCATTAGTTGGTCTATTTTATTGTATGTGCATAATTTATTTGCATCAAATATCAAATTTTCTTTTTTAGGTAAATAACTCATGTTTATGTGTTTGGTTACTTTTATTTGACATGATTGATCTTGAATGTGTTAATATTTATTATGCATTATATTTTCATATGCTTAGATACCCGTTCAATATTTACTCATTAGGAGTAAATCTTGAATAGTCCCCGTTTGGGACTGTTCTTGGAATTGTATTCTCACTTAGGATGTAAATGGTTGATTGTTTTTCGGAAGCAAAGGTAATTTTGTGTTAGCATTTCCTAATGTGTTCTCGGGGTACATATGTAATTAAGAAATTAATTACATCGTGTACTTTGAGAACCATAGGGAAATGCTGCCGAAATTTCCTTAGGGCCAAAAAATGGTCAACTATTTGCTAGTGAGAATACACTTCCAAGGATGGGTTAGGTTGGAGCGATAAGGACCTTTGGAATCATCCATTTGGAATGTGTTGATATGTGATGTTGAATATAATTTGTTTCTTGGGTTTTAATCATACATTTTTAGAAATGGACCGTCGTTGGATGTATAATGGTTCTCGAACCACACCAGAATACTTAGCTGGGGTCAACGAGTTTTGTAGAATCGCAGTGCAACACCAATGGAGTACTCTTGTTGAACAAAGGCTAACCAAAGCAAGACCTATTTTCTGCCCTTGTCGTGATTGTAACAATGTGAAGAGGTGGGAAGACATTAAGAAAATAAAGGACCATTTGATTATTCGTGGGTTTATGCCAGACTACAGTATTTGGCATTGACATGGTGAAAAATTTCCTCCCACAGATAATTCTTCTTCTATTAACGACAATGAAGCTGATGAGAGAGAGCCGAATGGTTTTAATGATAATGAAGTGGGTTTTAATGATGACATGGAGGAAGACAGGATAGAAGAGATGATAGATGGGTTAGGCGATCATGTTAATGAAGATTCTCATATATATGAGAATGTGTCGAAAGCAGCTGAGACACCGTTGTATCTTGGTTGTTCTAAGTATTCCAAGCTTTCTGGGATTTTAACTTTATATAACTTGAAAGCGAAGAGCGGGTGGACCAACACTAGTTTCACTTTGTTGTTGGAAACCCTCTCTGATATGTTTCCAGAAAGAAATGACATTCCTAAGTCGACTTACTATGCGAAGAAGTTGATATGTCCATTGGGTTTAGAGTACACCAAGATCCATGCATATCCTAATGATTGTGTGCTATATCGAAAGGAGAATGCAAAATTGGATGCTTGCCCAAAGTGTGGTGTGTCACGATACAAGCGGGAAGGCTTAAATAAGGATCCCTTGAAGTGGCCACCAGCTAAGGTAGTATG
Source organism: Chenopodium quinoa (assembly GCF_001683475.1). Taxonomy (NCBI): domain Eukaryota; kingdom Viridiplantae; phylum Streptophyta; class Magnoliopsida; order Caryophyllales; family Amaranthaceae; genus Chenopodium; species Chenopodium quinoa. The sequence continues at coordinate 13,043,658 of NW_018742204.1, read as the reverse complement.
GTATGTTCCTATAATACCAAGGTTGAAGCGTTTGTTCTCAATTAAGGATGAAGAAAAGAAGTTGGTGTGGCATGAAAATGAGAGGAAGAAGAATGGGTTGATCAGACACCCAGCTGATTCGTTGCATTGGAAAGACATTGACAAGACATTTCCAGAATTCAGGAAGGAGCCAAGGAACATAAGACTGGCATTAAGTATGGATAGGATGAATCCATTTAGCACTCTTAGTAGTCAACATAGTACATGACCTGTTCTTTTGTCAATATACAACCTACCTCCTTGGTTGTGCATGAAGCGCAAGTACATCATGTTATCACTTCTAATCCCAGGTCCTAAACAACCTGGCCATGAGATAGATGTTTATTTGGAGCCCCTTATTGACGATTTGAAACTGTTGTGGGATGAAGGTGTTATGACATTTGATGCTCTTTAGAGTACAGATTTTAGATTAAGAGCCATGGTGTTTTGTACCATAAATGACTTTCCTGCATATGGAAATTTGTCAGGGTACAAAGTCAGAGGAGAAAAACCATGCCCTATTTGTGAGGATGACATGCAAATTACACGCTTAAAGCATTGGGGGAAGAATGTGTACATGCATACCAGACGATCACTTCGTCGAAATCACCCATACAGGAAGATGAGACAACAATTCAACGGGCATGTTGAGAAGGGAGTGAATCGTGAGCCATTGACAGGAATTGAAGTGTATGAGAAAATTAAAAATGTTAAGACAATCTTCTGTAAGATGCACAGAGAAAAACTGAAGAAGGGTGTATGTGTTGTGGAAAAAAGTGTCTAAGTTATGGGATCTGCCTTATTGGAAGCACTTGTCGGTTTGACATTGTCTTGATGTTATGCACATTGAAAAAAATGTTTGTGACACACTAATTGGGACTTTGTTGAATATCAAAGGGAAGACAAAGGATGGTGATAATGTGCGTAGAGACATGAAGGAAGCCAAAATTCGACCTGAGTTATGGCCTGAGGATAATGAAGCAACGAGAAAAGCATTTTTGCCCCATGCGTGTTATACATTGTCTAGAGAAGAAAAAAGGATCTTTTGTGAGTGTTTGAAAGGAATCAAGGTGCCGACAGGGTATTTGTCGAACATAAGGCATTTTGTTTCTACTAATGATAAGAAAGTTGTTGGTATGAAGTCCCATGATTGTGATGTGATGATGCAAGTGTTCATGCCAATTGCACTCCGAGGCCTTTTTCCAAAACATGTTAGGCATGCTATTGTGAAGCTTTGCTTGTTTTCAATGCAATTTGCAGTAAGGTGATAGATCCAATAATATTCGACGATATGGAATATGATATTGTTGAAACATTATGCAAATTCGAGATGTATTTTCCTCCTTCCTTTTTTGACATAATGACTCACCTTGTTATGCACTTGCCTCGTGAGATAAAGGAGTGCGGTCCTGTATTTATGCGTTGGATGTACCCTTATGAGAGGCAAATGGGTACTTTGGCATATAAGGCAAAGAACAGAACAAATCTTGAAGGGAGCATCGTTAAAGGGTTCATAGCGGAGGAAGTAGGGAACTATTGTTCAGTGTTTTTAGCTAAGTGTAGGCGTCGTTCGAAGTGCGCCTACGTAAAAAGCATATGGTGAATATGCTTGGCACTCTTAGGAAGTGGGAATTGACATATACGATTAGGGACAACGATCAGGGACAAGGAAAGTAGGAAGCCGCCAACAAGTTTTTAAGGAACTTGTAAACTGTTCACGGATCATAAAAGGCAACCACGATAAAGGGACAACGATAGGCAACAACGATTGACCCGTGAAGGTTACACCCCATTCATAATCCATGAGATTACTAACTCCATATGGTTCGGAACCACGAAAGGAGGATCGGGGATGATGGTACGAAGTGAGTCATGGAGTCACATTCGCCCGTATTGGCCTCTACTCGATTCTTATATTGAAAAGCAATTCTGTGATCTCAAAGGAATACAAACAATAATTCAATTCGCTCCAAACTATTATTTAACTAAATTGGTTTAAGATTAATGCACACATAATTCTAAAATATTGGTGATCACTTCAATTAAAAATAAGATTAAAAGGATCCTAAACCGGTTGTCTAAATTATCTTATTAGGCGTGATTTCCAATTACATATTCCCTTTAACATGCAATACGGTGATCAATAATAGAATAACATTAATATTAAAACCAAATTAATCACAATTCCAACAACATAAAATCGTTAGAAAAATAATAAAAATAAAAGGAGCATGATCCTTACTTTGATTCTGTTTGTTTGCAACTACAAGAAAATAAACGAGTTAGTAATTTCAAGGAAATAAATAAACAATAATTAAATTAAATTAAATAAAATAAAGTTGATTTTGGGGCCAAACCCTCAAACAGTTCTACCTTTCACGCCTTGGCTTAAGGACAGAACCTCGAATAAAATATGGACTCCTTTGAATACTTGAAGAAGGAATTTTGAAGTGAAAAGGGTAGGCTAATGTTTAGGCTAATATCATAGAAGAGAGAAAATAAAATAATAAAATTACTCGGTGCCCCGTTCATCAGAAATGAGGGGGTATTTAGGGAAAATGTGCTGAGGGAGCACACGGAACCCTAAAATGATAAAACCCTAAAAAAATATCCAGTGACACGGTCAGACTGTACGTGACACGGGAAGCTCCACCGTCAGACGGTACACTTTCCCGTGACACGGTACACTTTTGGAGTGACGCGGGAAATTTTCAGAAAACGGGATGAAAAACGCGTTAAGGGTTTACGCGGAAAGGACACGGAATGTCCCATGTCATGGCAGACCTCCCGTGTCACGGGAAGTCCCACCGTCAGACGGGAAGGATTCCCGTGACACGGTGGCAGTCTGCCGTGGCGTGGGAACTTCCAGTCCATTTTCCGTCTAAACTCATTTTTAACCCTAATTTCTTTCGGCTTTTTAAGTGCCGATTGATAATTTCGGGCTTTTTCTGGCTTTTATTATTCGGGCTAAAATAAGAAAATAATTAAATAAAAATCAATAAAAGGTTTGAGCCAATAATAAAACAATAAAATAAAAAGGTTTGGGCTAGAATTAATTAATAAGTTTGGGCTGAAATTAAAACTATGCTTTTACCAAACATCAAGACTAATCCATGGATTGTTCAAAAATATGAATTTAATAAAATACGATTTTTTAAGCACTCTCGGGATTAAATACTAAACCCGACCAATAGTGGCGGTGAAAGGTTGTTCATCATCGGGTTTGGTTTTGGGGAGACATTTTTAGGTGTCTACAGAAGCCCCCACTTTGACTGAGTTTGTAGAAACGTCAGTTTTGAAAACGATAGTCAAAGTAGCCGATAGGGACGGAGAATGATTTAAGACGTTTTGCGATCCTAAATCACTCTGTATATGCCGATACCTGCAGAAAAATGTTAATTCCACAGATAAAAGAGTAAAGGGATAGAGTACGTATCTGGCACCAGTGTATTGGTGACAAACGAATTTGGCAGCTTCCTAAGCTTGAAGGAATCCACCGAGTGACATTTGTTGAAACGCATTCCATGCTTGAGGAAAGCCGACTGAAGAGTTTGGTACCTTTCTAAGCCTGAAGAAAGCTACCGGATAATACTTTCCATGCCTGAGGAAAGTCGACGAACGAATTTGGTGTCATTCTATGCTTGAAGAAATCCACCGATAATGCCTTCCATGCTTGAGGAAATCCGACAAAGGAATTTGGCGGTTTTCTATGCTTGAAGAAAAATCCACCGATAACGCTTTCCAAGCTTGAGGAAAGCCAACTTGGCGGTTTTCTATACTTGAAGAAAAATCCACCGATAACGCTTTCCATGCTTGAGGAAAGCTGACTTGGCGGTTTTCTATACTTGAAGAAAAAATCCACCGATAACGCTTTCCATGCTTGAGGAAAGCCGACTTGGCGGTTTTCTATACTTGAAGAAAAATCCACCGATAATGCTTTCCAAGCCTGAGGAAAGCCGACGATTGCTGAAATTGGTAAGTGCATGATAGTTCGATTATCCCCGAACGTGGGCCGCAGATGTTTCACAATTTTAAGCCGATTATCCGACCATATTAAGTGCTTAAGATGCCGAAAAATAGACTTTGATATTTACTAGGGGTAAAATGGTAATTTTAGTCCCCCTTAAATATCAGTTAGAATTTTCCGCGTAATTCTAGCGAAAAATAATCGCCCAATAAGCTCGAAAAACCATTCAAACTGGTCAAAAACGTCAAGAATATTCGCTGACAATGCACAGAATTGCCGCGCCACGTCACAGGCTTGCCGTGACACGGGAATAGCTCCCGTCAGACGGGACAAAATCCCGTGTCACAGGAATATTTCCCCTTCTTTTTTTTTTTTGTTGTTTGAATCGGTCAACGCGTGAATGTCGTGCTTTTTTATCGACGAATACCAGCGCGCCACGTCAGTAGTGTACCGTTACACAATAATGGTAACCGTGGCACGGTCAACGGGGTCCGTTGCAACGGTTATTTTTTTTCTTTAAATTCACATTTTGCTTCACCATTTCGTCATATCTGATTCTCACTATACTTCTCCATTTTTATCTCCTTGCTTCTCACAAATCGCCGCGCCACGTCTAAGGCAAACCGGCGGCCGTTCAAGCTCACCGTGACACGGCGGTTCTGCAGATATTTTTTTTATTTTTTTTCTTTTTTTTTCTGCTGCGGTTTTTTGCTGTGCATTTTTGCTGCTGCTATTGGCGTCTACTGCCGGAAGCGGTCGTCGAAGGTCACCGGAGCTCTGTCGCTTTTTGAGCTTACCGTGACACGGTTTCTGCTGACCGTGTCGCGGCGGTCTGCTGGTGGCCGGAGCTTTTTCCGAGCTTTTGGAGTTCGAATTTTCACCAATTTGCTGCAATTTCTTGCAATCTTCCTCATTTTCGACCCTCTACAAGCATCCATGTAAGTTTCCTTTGATTTTTGTCTTGAATTTGCTTCACATAAGTAATTTCATGACAAACCCTTAATAAAATCAATTTGGGGGTTTTTGATTTGAGGTTTTATGTTGAAATTCTTGCCATGATTTTACTTGTATATGTATGCATGTGTGTTTGTGAGAAATTTGAGACAAAAATTACATGATTTGATGGAGAATTGAGAAAATCACCATTTTTGGGTACTACTTTGTGAAATGATGTTCATGTTATTTCTTTTGTACTTGAAATGGTGAAAAAACGGTGGTGAAGTGTTTCATGATGTGTTGATTCATTGTTTTTGTGCAACTTCGAAACATATTTTGCGTATGTACTATATCGTCATGGAGAACATAGTATCATGCGGCTAGGAGAACTGTAGTATTAGTTTGTCATGGAGAAACTAAATACCGTAATTTTGCCAATTTTTAGCCTGGAGGTAAAAAATTAGCGTATAATTCAATAAATAACTAAATAACTTAGGAAATGATGCTAAGTATTTAGATTTTTATAATAGCATGACTAGGCGACGAGATTGCGATCTTTCTACCCTCGGCCGGCGTCGGGCTTCTCGGGAGGACACTCCCACCATTCCTGAGGGTATGGACGACGATGCTTTAGAGTCTGAGCCTCGGGCATCCGCGAGTAGAGGTAGGTGGGTTCCACCTCCGTGGACTCCAGACCAGTTGGTTTTCTGCCGTGAAAACCATGTCTCTCATCGCTCACTCTCCGGCATAGTCGATGGCACGCTTCGCCACCACGGTTCTGGAGCCGGCGATTTGATCCCTCGACTTCACCAGATCATTACGAGGGATCCTGCTACGAGCGCCCTATGGGAATCGGCTGGTTTAGTAGATTTCTATACGGCAATTGTAGGGTTTCGCAGCCCCCGGAGTTGCGGTGCGACGGTCGTTCGCGCATTGTTGGAGTATTTTTGGGATACTACCAACACTTTTCATTTTTCTTGGGGGGAGATGACGGTGACCCCCCTAGACTTCAGTATGATCAGCGGGTTGCGCTTCACCGACCGGGCTGTAGCTCAGATGTCTGATTTGTCTTGGGGATCGGCTGAGACAGCTAATTTGTTGGGTCCGATCGTTCAGTACATCAGGTCCCGTCCAGTGTCTCGAGGTGGTCCTAGGAGCGGACGATCGGAGCTGGCTTTAGTTTTAGCTCGTGGCTTCGACATGGAGGATACGACGCCTGAGCAGCGAGTACCGATTTTCATCCTGATCCTGATTTCTATGACCCTTTCTCCCGATAGGAGTTCACGTGTACTCCTTTGCTACCTCCCCGCTCTGGTCAGGATCTATGAGATAAGATCCTATAGCTGGGCCAGCCTTGGATACGCCGATCTTCTCTTATCGCTATGTAATGGCTGTCGGCAGCTGAATGACGAGTCTCCCATCACCGTCTATGGTCTGTGGAGAGTCGTAGAGGTGATGATCTTTTCCCTTTTTGTTTCACTTTAACTTGTTCGACTCATGTGCTAAAGATTACTTTTCATCGCAACTATGGTTCTACGAGTACTTCCCAGGCTTGGCTCCTCGCCGGCGTCGTGGAGCGGTCCATTATTTCCCTGTCGGGGCCAGCTGGCGTGATCGAGGAGAGTCGCGGGCGGAGTCTGTCCCTGCACTGCGTGGGCTGCTACGTCGAGGCACCTCTTCTGTCGGCGTAAGAATCAGTTTTGTTGCTGTTATTTTCCCTCTGACGTTGTTTCTGTTGTTTCACGCTGACTTTTTATGGTTTTCAGGTTGCCATTGATGTCCAATATTGTCCTTGGGCCGGGATGACTGATCTACCCGAGGCCTTGCGTCTTTCTGCGCACCGCACCATTTTGGTTGGTACCGGACGCTTTGTCTGGTATCTGGGGGAGCGAGTCGTTTGTCAGCATAGCGGCGATCGTTTTGTGGTGCCCTCATCTCCACCAGAGTCGATGCTGGACTCACGCTTGATCAGAGAGTTGATCAACAGGGGAGAGCGCTATACTTTTCCATGGCAGGAGCTTGTACACATGGAGAGTGACAATGCGCGGGATTTGCTTCCCTCTCTGGCTCCTCCACCCCGTCTTCCTGAGGTATGATTTCTTTTGAGGATCTTCTTTATTAATCTCTGTTTTAAATAGTCGAATAACTTGATTATTCGATCATATTTTCAGACGACTATTCGCCCTGTGGGGAGGATCGAGATTCCTCCTCAGTCTGTTCGCTATCCAGGGCCGATTCATATCACAGAGGACCATATTGCTGACGCGCCAGAGGGTTACAGACAGGCGCAGGAGTCTCTGCCCGAGGTCTTTGAGCCGGTGAGTTCTCTTGGATGCATTATTCATCCTTTTAACACTGTTTGTTACTGAATTTTCTTTGTTTTATCCTCAGCCTAACCGCCCGGAGATGATGGGACTCATGAAGCTGGTTGACGCCCTGAAGTATTGCATCATCAAGCTTCGGCGTGGTGCGAGTTGTCGGAGCTCTAGCGACGTTCTTGAGGTATCATTCATTTTTATTTCTACCATTTGTTTTATTTTGCATTGTTGACACCTTTTGGTTTTGTATCTTTCAGGAGCAACGGAGGTCCCGCTCGCGCTCGAGGCACAGAGGCTTGGACGAGGAGGAGCTTGGTCATGGTAGACGATCTCCTGAGATTCACCGACGTTCTCATTCTCAGCGAGAGCCTCAGGTTACTCAGCCATTTCAGGAGGCTCAGTGGCAGCAGTCTCAGTCTTCTCAGCGCTTTCCGGGCCAGAGTCAAGGGCAGCGTCAGTTATTTTCATAGCCTCCACAGCCTGAGCTTGGGTCTGTTTAGACTCCCTTGGATCCTGGTTCATTTTCAGCTCCATTGTCAAGGATTCCTCCACCGGTGTCGGGCTTGTTCTCAGTCCCGATGTATGGGACGATGCTTTCACCGACGATTCCAGTGTCTTTGGGCCAGTCTACACCGTTTTCCGGCTGGACGGGTCCTGCCTTGAGCTTGACTACTGCTGGGGTTATAGGGACTAGTAGGGACACTACTCCCCGTACTCGGATGGTGGAGGGACTCTTCGGTTCGCCGTTCCCATTTGCGCAGGGTGGAGATGATACTAATTCTTGCTCTAGAGACTTTTGACCGAGGGTTTTTATTTGTACATACTATGACGACACTTGACATGTTTATTTATTACGACTCTTTTTTACATTATTCACAGTTTATGTATTTATGTTAGTGTGTACTTGAAACTCCTTGTGTGTATGACGCGACAGAAAGAAACATAAGTGGAGTAATGGAGGGTACCGACCTTCCCCAAAAGAAAAAGAAAAAAGAAGACAAGCAAAAATAAATAAAAAGAAATAAAATAAATAAATGAAATTACCTTCCCCAAAAGAAAAAGGAAAAAGAAGACAAGCAAAAAGAAATAAAATAAATAAATGAAATTACCATCCCAAAAGAAAAAGAAATAAAAAGACAAAAAAAAAATAAAAAAAAAATAAATAAATAAAGTGATAAAGAAATAAAATCTTAAAGTGGTGAATAAATAAATAAATAAATAAAATAAAGATAATAATAATAATAATAATAATAAGCATATAGATAAAAAAAAAAGGTGAGAATTTTATTAGAAATAAAACTCTCAGAAAAACTGAAAAATAAACGGTGAAGATAAAATACTATAAAAAATCCGGATAGATACGGGAAAAGATGAAAAAAAAGAAAACGCGTGAAGTGCCGTGACACGGCACTGTGCACCGTGTCACGACAGAACTTGTCGTGTCACGACAAAAGTTCCCGTGACACGGTGGAACTTCCCGTGTCACGGGACGCGTATTACTTAGCGGTGTGTTTTACGCGTATAAAAAGATAAATTCTGGGCAGTGTCAAGCGCTTTTGCTATAAAATAAGACCAGTTTATTCATGATATGCATAATTACGAAACACAAAATAATTTAGAATTTCATATTTCAATAATCATGTCTCAGAATTTTGATAATACATTCCGCGACTGATCTTATTCTTTGACCAATGCTGAAAAAAGAGAGTTAGAATTATTTCATGTCAGGGGTTTGCTAGCCCTGCGACACGTAGCTATTGAACATGATTTTCTTAGGGCAGCATTAGATTATTAGAGTCCAGAAACACACTGTTTCAAATTTGATTATGATGAAATCTGTCCCTTGCCGGAGGAATTCGGCGCAATCTTTGGATTTCCTGCTAGAAATCTTATTGCCATGCCTACCCTACGTGAATATTATTACCAAGATTTTGAACGCCATCTGAATCTAACAAATCCAGATTTGAATAGAATTGTTTGTGGTAATGAAGTAGACTTAGAAAAACTTGCTAATTTATATTTTAATCGCCCCATCTCTGAGTCTTATCATGCATATCGTAGAAGGGCATATATTTTTTGCATGTTTAGCAAGCTCTTATTTGCAAACGGTAGGGTAGGACATGCTTGTCTAGCGTCTGTGCTTGAACATGTCGAATCTGGAAGATCTCCTATGCCGACGTGCCTTGGAGAGACATTTCGTGGCCTTGACGAGGCAAAAGCTGACCGGAAAGCCATCAGGAAGGGCTCTCTGGTACTACTGCAGGTAAAAATACGCTCTGAGTAGCCCCCGTGACACGAAACAGGCACCGTGTCACGATGGGTGTCTGCCGTGACTCGGCAAAACCTGCCGTGTCACGGGAATCTGCTTGATATTTTTTTTTGTTGCTGTCATGACACGGGAACTTCTCCCATCAGACGGGATGAAATCCTGTGTCACGGGAATATTTTACACGTTTTGTTTTTTTCAGATTTGGTTGATGGAGCGTTTGGAACTATTCGAAGCCCCCGACGATGTTGAAAAATATGGCCCTAACGACCTAGTCCGTAGGAAAAAGAATTACTCTGCGAACATGTCGTATGAAGATTGGAAAAATTTCTTTGCAAAGAGGGAATTTTCCATTCGTTGGGTGGTGCCTTGGTGGAGGCTTACTAGGATGGTTGGCACGAATGAAACTCCATATTGCCGTATTCCTAGTATCTCCAAACTGACCTTTTATTGTCCCTCTCGACTGATGCGGCAATATGGACTTGAACAAGTAATTCCACGCTATAACGATAGTCCTCGTGAAGTATCGTTGCATGAAAGTAACGTTCACAAGTACGAGGCTTATTGGATTGGAAGACCTTTGTGGACCGTTTCTGCAAGTGACCAAGCTCCTCCTCCTTTATCTAGTGCATACCAGGCATGGTTGAACCCTAGAAGTAGGAGGGAACGATTCGGATCACGCAAGTCTGATGTGAAGAGTCGTCTTGGAAATAAGAAAGCTCCTCCTAAAGATCGTCTAGGTCTGAGAACACAAGGGATTGAGTTTAAGACTCCTATAATGCCAAGAAAGAAGAATTATGTGAAAGGGAAGGGTAAAGAAAAGATGGTCTATAGGGAGAAACAACCGAAAAAATTCAAGAAAGGTGAAAGGGGTGAAAGTTCGACTAGGGGTGTGACGGTTTGGGCTACGAAAGACACATTAATGGTGAAGGCTGACCTAATTGACCAAGAGAAGGATGTTCCTAAAGAGAAGAGAGATTAGATCAATAGTGCTTTGCTTTTTATGATTTAATTTTTATTTAAAATAAGGCATGTGATGCCAATACTTGTAGTCGCATTTATTTTAATAATAATAGCACATTTATTTCAGCCTTAAAAATAAAAATTACAATGACTTTTATTTTTTATTTATTTATCCGAGTCAAGGAGTCGGACGCAATAGAAGAACGAAAATAAAAACTCGAACAATGAATCCGCAACGAATGCGCCACTATTCTAAAAATAAAATGGAAAACTGAAATTCCACCGTGTCACGGTGAAAGGGTCCCGTGACACGGTACAAATTCCCGCGTCACGGCAATTTTCCTTTTTTTTTTGCCGACAAAAGGTGACGTGGCACGGGAACTTCTCCCGTCAGACGGGATAAAATCCCGTGTCACAGGAATTTCCCTTCCTTTTTTTTCGTTCAGGCCCACCGTGTCACGATGAACAGTACCGTGACACGGTGGGATGTCCCGTGTCGCGGCAATTTTCCTTCTTTTTTTTTTTTTTTTTTTGACCGTGACGCAATGCTGAACTGATGCGCATATTTGATCAACGAGGGAGGATTTTTTTATTTTAAAGTGGTCGGGCCCCCTTGATGGGTTGCCTACGTATCCTAAAAAGGAATCAGGCCAAACGTAGCTCTATTGGGTCATGAACCCATGTGACTAGGCATAGAATTTCTTGAGTTGATCCAAGTTGGTTAAATTATGGAAGTCGTTACCGTCCATGTCTACCAATTGTGTCGCTCCGCCAGACAGGATGGCTTTAACAATGTATGGGCCTGACCAGTTCGGTCTGAATTTTCCTCTTGGATCTAACACATTTTTACGAAGTGCCTTAAGCACTAGGTCACCCTCTTTGATATTTCTAGTCTTGAATTTTTTATTAAAATGTCGTGCCATACGCTGTTGGTAGGTTTGGACATGATGCAAAGCTGCCAAGCGTTTTTCATCAAGCAAGACCAGTTCGTCGTATCTTGCTCTAATCCAGTCGACTTCATCTAGTTGGCTTTCCAATGCGATTAGAAGAGAAGGGATTTTGAGCTCGATTGGTTGTACAGCTTCAACTCCATAGACCAAAGAGAAAGGGTTAGCCCCTGTTGATGTACGAACAGAGGTTCGATAACTCCAAAGGGCGAAATGTAGCTTAGTTGGCCAATCCTTGTAATTTTCTGTCATCTATTCGATGATAGTTGTCACATTTTTGTTGGCCGATTTGACTGCTCCGTTTGTTTGTGGTCTGTAAGGTGATGATCGGTGATGCTTGATATGATATATCTGTAATAATTTTGCGCATTCGGCTTGGAAATGTGTTCCATTATCACTGATCATCTCATGTGGTACCCCATAGCGGCATATGATATTTTTCTCAATGAATTGAGCTACGTGTTTTGCCGTCAGCTTGGCATATGAGGCAGCCTCGACCCATTTGGTGAAGTAGTCGATTGCTACGAGAATGAATTCATGCCCCCCTTGTCCTGGTGGTGCTATTTTTCCAATGATGCCAATGCCCCAAGTAGAGAAAGGCCATGGAGAAGTATACGTGTAGAGAAGCGAAGGTGGAACATGCTGTAAGTTTGCATAGACTTGACACTTCATACATTTCTTGACGTATTCTTGACAATCTCTCTCCATAGTAGTCCAATAGTAACCTTGTCGTTGAATCTTTTGGACTAACATCTTTGCATTCATGCGTGTTCCACATATACCAGCATGAAGGTTTTCCATGGTTTTATGTGCTTCTTTCTTGGCTATGCATAAGAGATTTCTTCCCATAGCAGTTCTTTTGTGGAGTTCTCCCCTGATGAGCACATACTATGAGGCCAGGAGCCTCAAAGCACGGCGTGCCCTTTTATCAGTATTAGGAGGGTATTCTCCTCTTGTCACATAATTAAGGATGTCCGTATAACATGGCTCTTCATCTTCCTCTTGTGGTTCTTGTTCATCATCAAGTGTATGAACATAAGCCGACTTATATCTTCTTTCTATGGTCAGTGGCATTCTGATTGTATCAGTTGGAATTCGCACCATTGATGCTAATTTAGCTAGTGCGTCGGCGAATTGGTTTTCTTCTCTTGGCAAATACGTATACTCCACTTCATCTAGTTGCTCCGTGAGAGTTTCTAAATGATCTTGATACGTAGCGAGACTTTCACTTCTCACTTTCCATCTCTTGGAGATTTGGTTAATGATTAGTGAAGAATCACCGTAGATTATGAGTTTCTTAATTCCCAAGGCCCAGCTGTTTCTAACCCCAAAATGCATGCTTCATATTTTGCGGCATTGTTGGTGACATCAAAGTCGAGCTTCATGGAAATTGGGATGTGCTCTTCATTGGGTGATACGAGCAAGACTCCTACACCACATCCATTTTGGTTTGAAGCTCCATCGAAATAGAGCGTCCAACTATCATCTTCGGTCATGAGTAAATCTTCGTCAGGGAAATCATACTCATCTTCTTCTTTTTCAGATTCTTCTAGCGGAAAGTCTGCTAAGAAGTCAGAAACTGCAGAACCTTTGATGGCTTTTTGTGGCACAAATCTCAAGTCAAATTGAGCCAAATTGACTATCCACCTTGATAATCTGCCGTTGAGTGTTGCTTTCTCGAACAAGTATTTGAGAGGGTCCATCTTGGACACGACATGCATTGTATGAGTGAGCATGTAATGTCTTAGTTTATGTGCGGCCCATACAAGTGCGAGACACAACTTCTCAAGTGGTGTGTATCGCGTCTCATATCCTTGAAGTTTCTTGCTCAAGTATTAGATTGCATTCTCCTTGCTTTCGATTTCTTGTGCTAGCATTGCCCCCATCGTTTCTCTTGTGACCGTAAGGTAGAGTCGAAGAGGAAAGTCAGGTATTGCTGGCGCTAGCACGGGTGGGTTTGCCAAATATTCTTTGATTTTGTCGAAAGCCTTTTGGCAATCATCATCCCATTTGACTGGGATATTCTTCTTAAGATTCTTGAATATAGGTTCACATATCGCTGTGAGATTTGATATGAACCTACTTATATACTGCAACCTTCCAATGAAGCCTCGAATCTCCTTCTCATTTTTGGGTGGTGGCATGGCCATGATCGCTTTTACTTTCGAAGGATCTATTTCAATCCCTCAAGAACTGATCACGTATCCAAGTAATTTGCCTGACGTGACTCCGAATGCACATTTTGATGGATTTAATCTCATGTTGTACTTGCGGAGTCTTTCAAAGAACTTGCGAAGGGCAATAATATGGCCTGGGCGATCTTTAGACTTAACGATCATATCATCGACATAGACCTCCACCTCTTTGTGCATCATGTCATGTAACAATGCTGTAGCTGCTATTTGGTAGGTGGCACCCGCGTTTTTCAACCCGAATGGCATTACCGTATAGCAATATGTACCCCATTGCGTGATGAATGTGGTTTTCTCCATGTCTTCTTCGGTCATCAATACCTGATTATATCCGGCGTAACCATCCATGAATGACAGGAGTGCATGGTTTGTTGTATTATCGACCAGAATGTCAATGTGAGGTAGAGGGAACCCATCTTTTGGGCTTGCTTTATTGAGATCCCTATAATCAACACACATTCAGACCCTTCCATCCTTCTTTGGAACTGGAACCACATTTGCTATCCATTCCGGATACTTGGATACTCTGATGAAACCTGCGGCCAATTGCTTCCTGATTTCTTCCTTGATTTTGAGAGCCACATCTGGTTTCATTCGGCGCAGCTTTTGTTTGACAGGCTTCATACCTGGAATGAGTGGTATTGTCTGTTGAGCTATATCCCTGTCAATTCCTGGCATATCTTGGTATGACCAAGGAAATACATCAACAAATTCACTAAGCAAGTTAATTAGCTCTTTGCGTTCATCTTGACTTAGTGTTAATCCAATTTTTACTTCTTTAACAGTCGTATCATTGGAAATGTTAACTGTTTCTGTATCTTCAATAACTGCTGTTTTATTTTCGTGTTCTTCCATTGCTTTTATTATTTCTTTGTCATTTTTATCATTAGCAAAGCAATATTGATCAGGGCTAGGGGAATGGCACGCATCGTAAGCAAAGGTACTCATTTTATTGAATTCACTGGCTAATACATCAAGAGCGGCAAGGTCGGTTGCGACCTCACCAGAATTATTAGGACTAGAAAGAGAGGACTCAACAAGAGACTTAGGGTTGAACTCTATAGCAGAAAGAGGGTCGTCCTCAGACTCTAAGGACTCGTCTACAGACTTAGACTCAGACTCGGACTCAGACCCAGACGACTCAGACTCATCAAACATAAGACCCTCGCCAGCGGTTATTTCCAACTTCTCTCCACTCGGCGTAGTGATTCTCAATGTCTTGCGCCATCCTCTTGAAATGTTGTCAGCTTGGACGATTAACTCGGAGGGGTCAAAATCCTTGTTCGCTATGACAGCTTGAACGAGCTCGGAGTTATCATTGCGGACCGTCTTGGGCTCATTTTTCTCCATTCCAAAAAGAAGGTTTATTCCTAGATCCTCAGAGTTCAGGCTAGCTGGCTGCTCGGTTGTGAAGAGCTCTTCGTTTTCGTCAACGAAGTCACAATCGAGGAACACCTCGAATCCTGGTTCACGGATCCCATCATGGACAAATGGCTCAGGGAATTCATAGCATGGGAAGTCTTCCCCTTCTTTGATGTACTGGCCATTGAGGGTGAACGGATACGGATCCATGGCCATTTCCGTCTTTGTGATTCAAGCGTTATTGCGAGCCTTCATCTTCAATGCACCTCGTTTTAGATCTTCTTTTGTTGGCTTGAATCCCAAGCCAAAAGTATCCTTCTTGAGCGCACCAGGATGGCCCCAAGATTCAGCCATTTTCTTCTTGAGTCCAAGGGTCATTCCAGGGAAATGACCTTGCTTCTTCAGAATGGCATTGATACTGGTGTTTGAATAGGGATCGAAGTTGAGATGGCACTTTTCCTCCTCTTCGATCACGAGAACATCATCTAATGAAAACCCCCGAAGATCTTCATCTTCTTCGTCATGTTCAACATGGACGATAGAAGTATCAATAACTTGAATGCGCATAGGAGAAGCATCGATAGTAATAGGAACCCCTCCAACTATGGCTTTCACTTTCTGGTGAAGCGATGACAAAATCGCCTTTAGCTCATGAAGCCAAGGGCATCCTAACAACAGATTAAAAGAGGCCTTAATGTCCACCACCTGAAATTTGGTGCGACGTTCAATGGCCCCAGTAGTTATATTCAGTATGATAGTACCCACGGCTTGACGGCGAGTATTATCATAAGCGTGAATCCCTTGAGTGGAGGGAGTCAATTCTTCATTCTTTATGCCCAACTTCTTTGCAGTACGGAGTGGGCTACGGAGTGGGCACACATTGATTGCAGAGCCATTATCAACTAGGCTCATGGGAACATTCATCTGCCTACACACCACAGTGAGGTGTAAGGCCTTATTATGTTGATCCCCTTCCGAGGGAAGATCCTTATCAGAAAACAAAATCAGATTGCTAGTACTTGGCAACTCAGTAGTGAGAAAGTTGACCAGTCCTTGAAGAGTCATGTCATCATCAACTCCTATCTTCACCAGAGCATTCATCACAGCCTTTCGATGCTCATGGGAAGTGGCCAAAAGCTTCCATACATTCATCTCTACCTTGATCTTTTGCAGTTGTTTGACCACATCGCTGTTCACAGGGTCGATGGGATCAACTATCGGATGTGATTGTGGTGGAAGTGGAGGTGAAAGTGGGTTAGGTTATTGCAACCATCCACTTCTGGTGAGAACCTTGACTTCAAAGTCCCCCCAAACATCTTCACTGGTGCCAAGAGATGAACAGGCTATGTCTTTGAGATAGACGTCTTCATCATCACTATCCCAGATCCCATTCACTTCTTCAGTACTTGAGATAAATACAACTTCTGGCAGAGGTTCATTCACAGGTTGAATGAGTATTGAAGGATCAAAGGAGACTTCATCTCCCATGATAGCCAAAGCATCAGAAAGCGGACCTGTTTGAATGTTAGGCTTCTTGCCCCCTGGAGGGAAAGGAAGTTGGTTAGCATCAATCAGGTCATGGATTGCATCTTTCAGCCTCCAACACTTCTCAGTGTTATGACCCTTGCCTTGATGAAACTTGCAATAAGCATTGGGGTCATAGCTAGCGGTCCTATTCTCAGGTCGAGGTTCTGGAAATGGTCCGATTGGCATAATCAGTCCCTGACCATGAAAACGGTCATAAGCAGCATCATAAGTCATTCCCAAAGGCGTATAAACCCTCCTTTGCCTTTGGAATCTTTGAGGAGGAGCATTAAGGGCCAGCACATCATTGATGTTGATATTGTTGGTAGCATTATTGGGCTTAGAAGACGAAGAAGAAGGAGTGTTGTTCTTCTTGTTTTTCCAAGTGTTGTTGTTATTGTTGCTACCAACAGACTTCATCAGTTCATCTTCGATATTGATTCCAATATCGTATACAGCGTCAAAGGTACTCTGAGGCAGAAACTTCAAGTGTTGCTTGTACTTATGAGTCAGATTGGCAATGAACAAGCGAACCATTTCTTTCTTCTTGGGGGGATCCACCAGGAGCGCAGCTGTTTCCCTCCACCTGCTTAAGTAAGTGGTGAAGCCTTCATTCTCTTTCTGATTGAGAATGGAGAGTTCACGTTCAGAAGTCTTGGCCTGGATGTTACACTTGTAACGATTCATGAAGCTTTCAGCAACATCCTCCCAAGTTGTGACATGTTTGGATTCCAAAGAATAGAACCACTGTTGACAGGCATGCTCTAAGGAAAGAGGGAACATCGTAGGGAAGAGTGTCACATCTACTCCCTTAAGAGCCATAGTTGCAGAAAAAGCCTTCAAATGGAAAAGCGGATTATCAGTAGGCTTGAATTTGGGAATGTCAGCAGTGGAAAACTTCTCAGGAAGCTTGTCTCTTATAGACGAAGAGGCGACAGGCTGTTCCACATAAGTGAACTCTTCAGAAATCTTGCTCGTCTGTTCCTTTATCTTGTCCATTGCAGCAGTAGTGACATTGTTCTGATTGTCTTGTTCTACAGTTCTGACTCTAGTAGTGAGTGTCTGCATCATGTCAGACAATCTTTCAATTGTCCTATTGAGGTTCTCAATGTCTTCCTTAGTGGCTATTGGTTGAAAGTAGACTGGAGATGGATCTTATGGAGATTATTGAGGTGGTTTCCTTGTACGTCGATTTGGTATAAGAGGTTGGTGAGGTATGGACTCGAACCGTAACAATCTACCCCTGTTTCTTGACCAAGTGCTGTGACACCGAAACAAACACACCTTTAATGACCAAACTTAACCTTAACCTATCCGGATTAAAAAAAGAATTTTTTTTTTATTAAAAATCTATAATTTTGAAACTCTACTTATTATTTTTTTTAAAAAAAACATGGGAGGATACCATCCGACTTACTCCGAAAAAAAACGACACAAAAACGAGACTTCCCTAAAATACGGTCAAAAAGTGGTGCACGACTAAAAAAAAGTGTGTGAACACGATATGTGAGTGATTAGGTGAGGTTATAGACGCGTGTTTTGACCGTATAGCTAGACACGACACAAAACTGGACACAGCATTCGCACAAAAATCGAAAAAAGACTGACAGAACACTTTCCTGGGCACCGTGTCACAGTGTAGATTGTCGTGACACGGTGTAGTCTACCGTCAGACGGTAGATAGTCCCGTGTCACGACATTGTTCACCGTGGCACGGTAGAACATGCCGTGACACGGTGCGCAGTTCCAGGTCAGTTTTGTGATTTTTCCAGATTTTAACCGATTTTAGGTCCGTACTAATTACTATGTGAGAATAAAAACCCTCGGTCATGGGTTAAACAAAAGAGAAAACACATGAAGGTTAGCACCAAACAACCACATAGCATTTAGGCACGATGATGTAAAAAAAGTTCGCAACCTAGAGTCAAGATCTATGTTCAACTATTGGTCAAGCTTTGGGTGTCAAAAGGGTACCATGGTTAAGAGTTTGGACGCGTTAGCAAGGCAGCCTCCCTTGAGGGTGTATGCCAACGGGCGGCTCCGTGAGTTCATGATGAAATCGAACTCGACTCCATGGTTTGGGTGGATTTAATAACTCGGATGAACCCTTATTGCCATGAGCGTTCTTGGTTCGATAGAGCTTAAATCCCCCGGGGCTAAGACGCATGTAGAACACATACGTTTATTCAGAAAAATCGAAGGAAGTCGACTGTGAGGAAAGAAAATAAGCCACCGGACAGATTTTAGGACTGCCGTGACACGGCATAAATTCCCGTGTCACGGTACCGTGCACCGTCAGACGGTGCATTGTACCGTGACACGGCAAAAATTCCCGTGTCACGGTACTGTGCACCGTCAGATGGTGCACTGTACCGTGACACGACAGATTCTGCCGTGGCACGGCAGTCAGAAGATTTGACTGGTGCCCTGTTTTCCTTCGCGCGCAACCAAGTTATTCAATTTTTCCTACGGGACAGACTTGAATACGACGTTAAAACGTCTATGCAGATGCAAAAAATGCCAAATTAATCACAGGAATATTTTTTCAAGAATCTTTCAAGTCTCATCCACTCATATTAATTAAATACCGATCACTCAAATCGATAAATAATTAAGAATCCTCCCCAGTGGAGTCGTCAAATTGTAGGCGTCGTTCGAAGTGCGCCTACGTAAAAAGCATATGGTGAATATGCTTGGCACTCTTAGGAAGTGAGAATTGACATATACGATTAGAGACAACGATTAGGGACAAGGAAAGTAGGAAGCCGCCAACAGGTTTTTAAGGAACTTGTAAACTGTTCATGGATCATAAAAGGCAACCACGATAAAGGGACAACGATAGGCAACAACGATTGACCCGTGAAGGTTACACCCCATTCATAATCCATGAGGTTACTAACTCCATATGGTTCGGAACCACGAAAGGAGGATCGGGGATGATGGTACGAAGTGAGTCATGGAGTCACATTCGCCCGTATTGGCCTCTACTCGATTCTTATATTGAAAAACGCGTTAAGGGTTTACGCGGAAAGGACACGGAATGTCCCGTGTCACGGCAGACCTCCTGTGTCACGGGAAGTCCCACCGTCAGACGGGAAGGATTCCCGTGACACGGTGGCAGTCTGCCGTGGCGCGGGAACTTCCAGTCCATTTTCCGTCTAAACTCATTTTTAACCCTAATTTCTTTCAGCTTTTTAAGTGCCGATTGATAATTTCGGGCTTTTTCTGGCTTTTATTATTCGGGCTAAAATAAGAAAATAATTAAATAAAAATAAATAAAAGGTTTGGGCCAATAATAAAACTATAAAATAAAAAGGTTTGGGCTAGAATTAATTAATAAGTTTGGGCTGGAATTAAAACTATGCTTTTACCAAACATCAAGACTAATCCATGGATTGTTCAAAAATATAAATTTAATAAAATACGATTTTTTAAGCACTCTCGGGATTAAATACTAAACCCGACCAATAGTGGCGGTGAAAGGTTGTTCATCATCGGGTTTGGTTTTGGGGAGACATTTTTAGGTGTCTACACTAAGGCTAAAGAAATTGGGATTCTGACTTCTCGTCACGAGGGAAGACTTCAAGGAAAGGGTACAGTAGGTCAAAAATTGGTTAAACCTCCACTTGATCGATATAAGAAAGCCCACCAATTTGTGCTACAAAACCTATCTGCAGTTCATCCATATATTGAAAAACATCTTCATAAGTTGAAAATTCACAATCTCAGGATCAGCTCCTATGTGTTGATGCAGGAGAATAATCGCCACTTTGTTGAGTTGTTTGAAGGCCAAGTGAATCTTGAATTGTGTAGAGATGAGAATGTTTCTGAAACGATCAAGTGGATTTCACGAGGTCCACAACCACTTGTTTATACTTATGAGGGTTACGATATCAATGGATTTACTTTTTCCACTTGTCGTCAAGATGAAAAAAGTGTGCAACAAAATAGTGGTGTTGTCGTGGTTGCATCTTCTACTGAATACTCAAGTTCTAGGGATACAAGGCAAGTTGAAGCTACACAGGCATATTACGGTGTCATTCAAGAAATCTGGGAGTTAGATTATGTTGATTTCACAATTCCTTTATTTTGTTGCACATGGGCTGATAACCATCGTGGTATGAAAACCGATGAGTTATTTGGATTCACCTTGGTTGACTCTAGTCGATACATTGATGGTGAAGAGCCTTTTGTATTAGCCTCACAATCAAAACAAGTATTCTACATCAAGGATAATATAGATCTGCAATGGAGTGTTGTAGTTGAAGGAAAAAGAAAAATTGTGGGTGTGGAAGATGTCGTGGATGAAGAAGAGTATGACCAATTTGATGATATCCTGCCTATAACAATGGGAGTGCAACCTCTACAAGAAGGGGATGATATTGTTGATGATGTAGAGTATGATCGTGATGAAGGGTTAGTGGTTCCTATAACTACAGCCAAGGTTTGTGTTATTGTATTCCTTTAACAATAGTATTTTTTTTGCAATAAATATTGAATTTATTAAATTGGTATATATCTAAATCATTAGTTTCTTTATTGTATAGTATTTACATTACTATGATTTTATTGCTATGATTTTGATTCTAATTCTTATTAATTTCATTCTTTGTGTAGGTGTAGGTATACTATAATGGAAGAAAACATGATGATCATGATGGACAGGAACAATCAGGTGACATGGATGCCTCCACTTCCCAAGTAAAATCTTCTACAAAAAAAGGGACGAGGCCCGCCTAGAGAAGTCCAAACAACTACACCCATTTTCTTCGAATTTGATGAGTTTGACATGCCTATTGGAAAGTGGGAATCTGCTTATGGGAAGCAAATTGGTAATTGTGCTCACAGAGTTAACATTAATGTGAAGGGATATCCGAAGTATGATAAAGTTCAAAAGCAAAACTTGTGGGAGGAGAGTAAGGTAATTACGATATAAATATGGTTTATTGCTCTAAATTTAATGATACTTATAATTAATTATGAATATTAACATTCTCTAATTTTGTAGCAGAAGTTCCACATTGATGATCCCAAGGGTAGTAAAGAGAAGAAGTTCCACGAAGCTGTTGGTGCTAGATTTAGGAAGCACAAGTCTTGGTTAGCTTCACAATTCATTACTAAGGAAACTGCAACTCCGCCTGACTCACCAAGTGCAAAGATTAAGCCCTAGGAGCTTTATGAAGGTTACATCACAGAAGAGCAATGAAAAGAGTTTGAGACTGTAGGGAATAATTTCGATCTTTAATCCCACTAGCTTGAACCCCACTGTGATCATACACTAAAGTACGGTGGCGTCCAAAAGGGAAGAAGATAGAGCAAAAGAGTCGCCAACAAGTTTTTAAGGAACTTGTAAACCGTTCATAGGATGAAGGTTACACCCCTTAACGATCCAAGAGATCGTCAACTCCATAAGGTCATGAACCAAATAAGGGTTCGGGGATGAAGGTACAAATCCAACCTAAAGAGATTGAATCTGCCCTAATAATAGGCCTCTACTTTATTCTGATCGTATTCATGTGCGCTTCCTGATTAACATGCAATCAATAGGATTAACCCTAAACCTGTTTAATCTATGTTGGTTGAATATTAATGCACAAACAAATCTATTATTGGCGATCACTTGAATTATAATCATATTAACCCTAACAAGATTATTAAATATCTTATTAAGCATGATTACAAGTACCAATTCCCTTTAAACATGCATAAAAGGTGTGATTAAGCAATAAAAATAAATATCAAGCAACATAATAATAAATATCAACAATAATTATAATCATAATCACGTTCATGTTAATATTAAAGCATAATAAACATAGAAAGACCCTAGGCATGATACTAACAAGATTAATAACAAACCCTAGCATGTCACTAAGCATTAAAAATCAAATCTTTAACCCTAACATGATACTAACAATCATAAATATTAGGAAGAGAATAGGAAGCATCACAACAATCATATTAAATGTTAAAATTACCCTAGACATGATACTAGGAATATCATAATAACAATATAAACATGATCTCTACATCATAATATCAATAAATCAATAAAGTACTTACTTTTATGCCTCGTACCTCTTTCTAATAACAAAATACACACGTTAGTAACTTCAAGGAAAATAATAAACAACAATTAAATCAAATAATTGAAATAGAGATTTGGGGCCAAACCCTCAGAAATTAAAACCTTTCACGTCTAAGGCGAAAGCAACTTCGGATATGGCTAGGTGTTTCTAGATCTTGTGAATGCGGAATTTTGTATGAAAACAAAGTAAGAAAGAATTGAATGAAAGAATGCTAAAGAATTAATGATTGTTGATGAAAGCTTGCGAATGAATTGAATTGGTGAATGAAAACAGAGTTTTTGATACGAAATTTATAGATAAAATCAGCCAAAAAAGATAATTTAACAAAACAGAGTCTGATGCACGCAAAACAAGGTTGGCGCCAACCCTGGCTAGCTGGCGCCAGACACTAGTGGCTAGCGTTTGGCGCCAAGCCTGGTTCCAGGCGCCAAGGCCTGGGGTTGGACGCTAGTCTTGATTTTAACGCGTTTTCGAAAATCCGATAAGTTTACTGTACTGGAGGATAAAATAATATAATTTCTTCGAAAATGCTATTTGATTTTGATTAAAACTCCGAAAAGTCAACAAAGTCAACTTATCAATGCTAATTGAATTAGGAATGAAAAGAACCTTCTAGAAGAATCTAGAAGACTAAAACCATTCCTAATTGCATTAGGAATGATAAATCATATTAGGCTCTCCCCTAGATCATTGGGCCGTACATAAAGCTCAAACCGGGCCCAGTTTGGTAAATTGGCCATAACTTCCTCAATATTCATTGGAATTGGGCTTATAATATATCATTGGAAAGGTCTTTGCAAGCCCCATCCAACTACACTACTATTGGACCCATATCATGGACCAACAAAACTGGATTGGCCCCTGTTTTCTTAAAATAAAGTTTTCAAAAACAGAGAGAAGAGAAAAGAAATTAAAACTTTCCGCAACACTAGACCTTTCCACACTTTCGTTTCATTCGATTATGATTCGACGTGAAAGGTACTCATCACTGGGTTTGGTTTTGGGGAGACACAAATGGGTGTCTACAGAGACATATTGCAATACAAATGAATTTAAGGTGTGTAAGATATTATGAAAGTATTTTTCACATACTTTATTTCCAGTACAATACTATTTACAATAGCTTTTCATTTTGTAATAGGCTCTGAGTGAAAAAGGCAAGGAAAATGCAAAGAATAATAAGCATCTCCACCATCTAGGCTCCAAGAGTTATGAGAGGGATCGAGTTGATTGGAGTAAGACTAATAGAATTCCAGCAGAATCTTCAACCTCAAGCACCACAGAGTCCACGACAAGCTGTGTAATGAGTGAAAAGCTTAAAAATCGTTCTCTTTATTGGATTTTGGCCCATCAAACTCGTAATGCAGATGGATCGTGGGCTATTGACCCGAAGAATGCCGAAACCCAGCAAATAGCCAATGCTATTGGAAGTGTTGTTCTAAGTAACCAAGTATAGTTTTTTTTTTCAGTTACTGGTTTATACTTTTGAGCTGATCAGTTCTGATCAGGCCTTTTCTGTTTATTGCTCATTTCCTGCGTTGTTTAATGGGAGGCCTTTTCTGATTAGTTCTGATCAGGCCTTTTCTGTTTATTGCTCATTTCCTGCGTTATTTAATGGGCTTTGCTTTCCGATCAGTTTTGATCAGTTCTGGTCCATTCCGATCAGTTCTGAAATTACAGTTCTGATCAGTTCCGATCAGTTTGATCCGTTCCGATCAGTCCTGAAATTACTGTTCTGATCAGTTCTGATCCGTTCTGATCAGTTCTGAAATTACAGTTCTGATCAGTTCCGATCAGTTCTGAAATTTCAGTTCTGATCAGTTCCGATCATTTCTGTAATTTCAGTTCTGATCAGTTCTGATCAATTCTGATCCTTTTGTTTTTAAGCCAAAGTGCAGTGCAATATGTTTTGTGAATGAATAAATATGAGAGAAATATTAAATATTTATGTTTTGTGATATAGTAGCCAATTCTGACATGATTGTGTGTCACATTGGGTATGATATAACTACGTAAGTAAATTGCTATCTTTTATCATTTGTCTTTTAAGGTAGATGTAACAAATTTGCAATTTCCAGTGATTCTAGTACTTTTTGGCTGTTGGTTACAGTTTTCAGAATTTTTGAAGTGGGAACAAAATTGAGTATATTATCATGAAGTTTATTATAGTTAGATTGTTAATCAGTAGTAAATGATTTTCAATTGCAAACTTTTCCATTATTTTGTCTATTATTTAAAACTTACTTTGCCTAAAAAACTTGTTTTGTCCAAAGAAAAAAATTTATTTTGTTCCGGAAATCAATTCTTTTTTCCATAAACTAGGAATAACTTGTTAAGTCGGAGGGGTGTGTGTTGATCAGGACTAGCTGAACCCTTATTTATATTAGAGGTACTTGCAGCTCAACTTGTTTATCTGTATCAAATATTTTTAGTGTTTGTTAGGAAGAAAATGGTCTTATATTGGCAAATGTAACTTGTAGATAAATTGAAGAATAAAAGTATAGTTCATTGAATTTGAGTTTTTGGTTAAAACCATAGCCATCTAGATAAATTGAAGAATAAAAGTATTGTTCCGATAAGTTCTGATCAGTTCCGATCAATTCTGAAATTTCAATTCTGATCAGTTCCGATCATTTCTGAAATTTCAGTTCTGAAATTTCAGTTCCGATCAGTTCTGAAATTTCAGTTCTGATCAGTTCTGAAATTTCAGTTCCGATTAGTTCCGATCAGTTCTGATCCGTTCATTTCAAGCCTTTTCTATTTATTGCTCGAGTCCTCGCCAATTATAATGTTCACTGCCATCATTGTTCTATGTTGTATATGCTGATCAGTTCTGATTAGTTCTATGCATATTGCTTTGTATGCTGATCAGTTTTGATCACTTCTATGCTTTATATGATGTAGGCTACAAGTCTTTCTATTTATGCATATCTTTTTTTTTCAATTCAGGTTCTTGTTCTGCCATATCTTATATATGTTTTTTTTAATAGTTGGAAAACTTGCAAAAGAACGATGAAGGAAACAATTCAAGTGATGGTATTGGTATGGATGCTCTCGACAAGGCTTTAGGAAAAAAGGATCACCGCGGGCATGTAAAAGCACTAGGAAGGTGTGGGGTTGGAGTTAGTCACACACAAGTATTTGGGAAGGGATACAGAAAGGGTAAATCATCCGGCCAAGGTGGATGCTCATTAGAAGAGTTAGAATCAATGAAAGATACCCTAACTCAAGAATTTGAGGCGAGCTAGAAGAAAAGGTTGAAGAGAAGCTTCAAGAGAGGATTGAAGAGAGGATCAAAGAGAGGTTGGAACAACGGGTGGCAATGGAGGTGAAAGCTTATCTCGCCAATTTACTACCACAGATGAGCGGTGACGTGGAGGCATTTCAAGGAATGCAAGTGATGACGAACATGGAATCAACACAAAGCCCTCGTGTATTAGAGGTATATGTCTTATTAACCAATACTAAAGATATGACTTTGCATGGTTAACATGTATAATATTGATCGAGTTTTTTGTAATATGTAGGTAGCCACTAAATGTCGCCTAGCATTGAAAGATGAGTACAATCAAAATTTAGTGGTTGTGGCAGATGGAACAGTATATCATGTTACCGGTGAAGTTACTCACAACCTGAAGATGTTACCTAATCATTACAGGGTTAGTGTGGACAACCCTTATCCCGATTGTGCCCTCCTCGATATACCGGTACCGTCTCCCGTGACTAAGTTGGGAAAAGCCAAGTCTTCCTTTGTACTATGGCCTATTGACATGGTTTTTTTTGAAGAAGAGGTATATTCTCCTACTATTAACATTAAATCCCATCATTTTTGTATATTTTATCTAGACTAATATTAACCTATTTGTAAAGGTTTTACCATCACCCAAAAAGAAGCATAGATCTCCCCAAAGCAAAGAAGGAGACGATAGTTGTGGTGTGAAATCAAGGCAATCTGCCATCAAACCCACAAAATTCCTACCACTTGAAGATAAAATTGTCGGTACTTTTGGCGAGGTGTGTGAGTTGTTGTATTGGTTAATGAATTCTGATGATGCAAAGTATGATAAAACATCGGTACTTTTAAAGGCCTCAATGTTTAATTTTGATAGCGACAAACAGATTTGGGTAACCGCTACCGATGTACGTGAATTTCTAAGAGGATCGTGGGCTAATGTTTCATTGATTCATGTTTATATCATGTAGGTTACTTAATCTTCCTTTACTTTGGTTCTTATATTCACTATAGTAATATTTTTATTGCTATAATGCTGAATTTTTTGTTTTCTATGACTTTATCATGTAGGTATTTAGTAGACAACTTCATCGACCTTTTCAACAGGACTGATATCTCATTCTTTTGTCCTCAACTCATTTCTGAATCTTCAATTGAGAATGATTACCTTGAAACTTATACATATGTGAAGAATATATTTTTGCATGAAGTAAGAAAGACGGGTAAACGTTGCAAATTCATCGTGGCTCCATATGTTGCAAGGTTCGAACTATGTTTTTTATACTTTCACTAAACTTATTCATATAAATGATATATTTTTCACCAATTTTCCAATACTCTAACTTGTGTTTTCCTCTTAAATGATGTAGTGGTCATTGGGTTCTTGTGGTGGTCGATCTACAATTAGGTTTAGCTTATGAGTTTGACTCTATGAAGCTACCTAAAGAAAAACCACGACAATTGAAAATTGCCGAAATTATGATGACGTGAGCCACAACCTTGAAATTATGCCCTAGTTTCTATATCATTTTTGTATGTGGTGTTGTAGATTATTTTGTTCTAAGTGTTAGAATATATATTATTTTTGTAGGGATTATAAAGTATATCGGGCGAATCTCACAGGGAGTGAATTGAAATCACATAGGCAAAAATTGAAATTCATACAAATGGAGGTAAATACACTACTCACCCCATATTGTTATACATTGTTCACTTTGAAAACAAAATTTTTAACTATTTGTTATATATACTAGTGTGCTCAACAACAAGGAGGCGTTGAATGTGGCTACTACATTATGAGATACATGTATGAGATTGTTACTTCTCACTTGGAGTGCAAAGGTGTCTTAGAGGAGGTTAGTAGTTTTTTTGCAAATTTTGAAACCTTTTTAGCTCTACACGCTCCCAAAAGTGAGATAATGGTCAATTTTAATTTTTTTCAATTCATAAAAATCAAAATATAAGTTAATTAATGATGTTATGTGTTATATTGTGTTAATTTGAACAAATACATGAAAGATGGGAAAGGTAGAAGTCCCTTAGGCAATTTTGAAGCCTTTTTAGCTCTATACGCTCCCAAAAGTGAGATAATGGTCAATTTTCATTGATTTCAATTCATAAAAACCAAAATATAAGGTGATTAAGGATTTTATGTGTTATATTGTGTTAATTTGAACAAATAAATGAAAAATGGGAAAGGTAGAAGTCCCTTAGGCAATTTTGAAGCGTTTATGGCTCTATACGCTCCCAAAAGTGAGATAATGGTCAATTTTCATTGATTTCAATTCATAAAAACCAAAATATAAGGTAATTAAGGATGTTATGTGTTATATTGTGTTAATTTGAACGAATACTTGAAATATGGGAAAGGTAGAAGTCCCTTAGGCAATTTTGAAGCCTTTTGGGCTCTATACGCTCCTAAAAGTGAGTAAATGGTCACTTTTCATTGATTTCAATTCATAGAAACCAAAATATAAGGTAATTAAGGATGTTATGTGTTATATTGTGTTAATTTGAACCAATACATGAAAGATGGGAAAGGTAGAAGTCCCTTAGGCAATTTTGAAGCGTTTTTGGCTCTATACGCTCCCAAAAGTGAGATAATGGTCAATTTTCATTGATTTCAATTCATAAAAACCAAAATATAAGGTAATTAAGGATGTTATGTGTTATATTGTGTTAATTTGAACCAATAAATGAAAGATGGGAAAGATAGAAGTCCCTTAGGCAATCTTGAAGCCTTTTTGGCTCTAAACGCTCCCAAAAGTGAGTAAATGGTCACTTTTCATTGATTTCAATTCATAGAAACCAAAATATAAGGTAATTAAGGATGTTATATGTTATATTGTGTTAATTTGAACCAATACTTGAAATATGGGAAAGATAGAAGTCCCTTAGCGCAATTTTGAAGCCTTTTTGGCTCTATACGCTCCCAAAAGTGAGTAAATGTTCACTTTTCATTATAGAAATCAAAATATAAGTTAATTAAGGATGTTATGTGTTTTATTTCTATATTATGAGTTTTATTTCTATAATTTGGTCCGTCACATTTATTCCAATGA
This sequence comes from Chenopodium quinoa, assembly GCF_001683475.1. Taxonomy (NCBI): domain Eukaryota; kingdom Viridiplantae; phylum Streptophyta; class Magnoliopsida; order Caryophyllales; family Amaranthaceae; genus Chenopodium; species Chenopodium quinoa. The sequence continues at coordinate 13,014,782 of NW_018742204.1, read as the reverse complement.
TTGTTTTTATTATGGATTGTTTTTATTTTGTAACCTCTTTCATATATAAACCTCTTTTATATATATATATACATACATACATATATATATATGTATATACATATATATATATACATATATATATATATAATATATATACATATATATATACATATACATATATATACATATACATATATATACATATACATATATATACATATACATATATATATATACATATACATATATATACATATACATATATATACATATACATATATATACATATACATATATATACATATACATATATATATATACATATATATATATATACATATATATATATATATATATATATATGTTTCAATAGAATTTTTGTCCAAGGACAGCCCCGTATGATGTTGACGAGTTGAATGTGGTTCGAGAACAGTGGGTGCAATACTTTAGAAGTAAATATTTATTGAATGCATAACTATTAGCTTAGGTAGAACAAAGTAATATTTTTAGTGTTGTTGCATATGTTGGATAAATTTATACAAGTTTTTATTTGTAATGTGTTACTACTTCAATTTTTATATTATGTCGTATTAATTTTTACGAAAGATTGTTCGATATAATTGCTTTTTTACAGGAACAAGTTTATTATAACAGGTTTAAATTTATATACATTAATTATATATAAATACATGCTGTCGAAATTTAATAAAATAAAAATTTAATTTAATGATTATTTGTAACGGGCGGCAAAGTTGTCAGTTACAAATAACCACTTATTCGTAACGGGCATATTTGTTGCCCGTTACAAATAAGTGTTAAATTATATACAATAAAACTTTATTCGTAACGGACATTTAAAATGTCAGTTACGAATAATCACTTATTCGTAACGGGCGTTTTAGGTGCCCGTTACGAATAAGGACTTATTTTAATACAAAAAAGGATTTATTCGTAACTGACATTTCAAATGTCCGTTACGAATAACCCCTTATTCTTAACTAACATTTCAAATGTCCGTTCCGTTACGAATAAACCATTATTGGTAACGGACAGTGCCCGTTACGAATAACAATGGCCATCCGTAACGGACGCATACGTAACGGACGCTGCCCGTTACGGATGGGCCCTTTTTTCTTGTTACAGATGGCCTTTTTTCCACTAGTGTTAGTCTACGGGATAGGCTTGAACCTCCACTACTGCTAGAGCTGGGCACAAACAATTCGAACCACCTTTTACAAAGAGGAGAGGAGAAAACCGAGCCACGAAAACCACCACACCACCACTATGCACCACCTTGCACCAGGCGGCCGTACGGATGTACGGTAGTGAGGAAGGGAGTAAGGAGATACATTGCGTAAGGCTAGGGTTTGGTTGCTAGGGTTTGGTTGCTAGCAAGTCTATTCTCAATTGACTGCTCAAGTGTTGTTCTATCTCCGTTTTTTTATTAGTTGACACATTTTGACTTTAGCACTATTCACACACTCTCCTTTGACCATATTTTGTGATTTACATGTAGTGAAAAATATAGTGATGTGAGATCTTGTTAGAAGAGTCACGATGTATATTTTCTAAATATGAAATTATTATAATTTTTACTTTTTGGAAATTAAAGATATTAATAGTTGAATTTATGCATTGGCAACCGTGACTAAAGAAACGTGTCAACTAAAAAGAAACGGAGGAAGTTTATCAAACCCTAGACAAGGCCTCTATTTATACATCATATGTATAATTAGAGTCCAAACCAAGCCCAAACTATTTCCTCTTCAATCCCATATGGCCGGCCGCTCCATGAGGCCCAATAATGGGCTTTTTTCTTTTTTTCAATCCATCACCCTTTTGTGTGACCTTATAGGATCCATTCTATTGGACTTTGGACTATTTTACTAGCCCAAAGATCATTGATCACGTCTAGCAACAGATAATGACGACCCAAAATAATGAACTTATTATCTCTATAATATTGATACATGATATATCTAGTAAATGCACTTGACGAAGACATAAATCCTTCATTTGATCAACATGTCCTCTTTTCTTTTGGTATTTACATTTTTATAATGAAAATTAGATGAGATCCTAGACTAACTTTGTGAAAATGGACTCGTCCCTATTCTTTTATCGTGCTAAGCTTTTATTTTAAATGGTCATTTGGGACCAAAATGATTTGGTGGTTTGAACAACCTCGTCTATTGCTTACTCCAAACTAAATTAATTAAATTAAAATAAAGAGTCAAGTGTTTGGAATAGGTTAGTGAGTATGTTGATTTGATTGAACTATTCAGTGTGGAGTCTTGGTTAATGAATTCATATTGAATGTTTATTCATTTTGATTAGTTGAGCATGCTATGTTGGTGTGTTGTAGCTTGTATGTACTCAGTTTTACTGATTGCGTGCTTTTGTGTGTGTTTTCTTTTGGTCATGGCCTTGGCCTTTCAATGTCTATGTGATGATCCAATTATTACACTTGTATTATTGGGAAGCAGTGTTGCACATGTTAGCTTTATGATGTGAAATTCGGGGATTTGCCATACGCATTGTCAAGGGATTGGTGTGATTGAGATTATTTGTTCTTTGTGTTGAACTCATTTATGTTTTGTCATTCGTTTATGCTTTAGATTTTGAATATTGGTTTGGTTTTAAATAAGGACCTTTATGGTTCTAGTTTGTAAGCTTTGACTCATTGGTTTTCTAAATTATATTATTTCAAGATTTAAGTTGGATTTTCCACTGCGATAGATACTTTGATAAAGTCTTAACGTTTTAACACGTGGTAGTAACATGCCAATAATTCTCCTTTATTTTATTTAAATTAAGTGGTTTGGAAAATGGAGAATTATTGGGGTGTTACAAAATAAACATGTTTCTATCATTTCAACTTAATATCCCATTAACACACTAGTAGAAAAAACGTAATGGCAGGCGGTTCAAACCCTCTAATGGCAAGCGGTTTTGAACCGCATGGGCTAGAGGGCTTGCCAATAGCCATTTGAATGGCAACCTTTGCCTTCCCTACCTTTGTTTGAACTCACAATTCCGGACGAACACCCCACGCTTGCAAATTTAATCGCGCACTCTTTCCATCCTTCGTTTTTCCAGGAATGTTCATAATTGTCCCAATAATTGCATCACAAACATTCTATTCTATATGCATCACATCGAGACTATGTCTAACATAATGTTCTTTCCAGTACTCAAGCTTCCAAAAGATTGATTCCTTGTTAAAGAGAGCATGTGGGTCAATTGGTTTCGTTGTTTTACCAAAAATACATGGTATACCCTTCACTCTAGCATAAACCTCCTTTCCACTCAATGGCTTAGGCGCAACCCCCTCCTCAACTTTCCCATTGAAGCCCTTTTTTGCTTACGATATGGGTGATCGCGCCTAAGAAATCTTTGGGTCCTCACGTACACATCTTTTCCATAGTGATCAAGGTACACGTTTGGTGTGTCATCGATACAGTACAAATGGGACATGCTTTTATGCCCTTTGTTCTTGTACCCGGATAGGTTGCCATATGCGGGAAAATCATTGATGGTCCACATAAGGGCAGCACGCAATAGAAACATCTCGTTCTTATGGCATAAAAAATGGTAACTCCTTTGTCCCACATCTTTCTTAAATCGTCAATACGGGGCTCAAGGTAAACATCAATGTCGTTTTCAGATTGCCTTGGCCCCGTTATCAAAAGTAAAAGCATTATGTATTTCCGTTTCGTGCACAACCACAGAGGCAAGTTGTAAATCACTAAAAGTACTGACCATGTGCTATGTTTGGTACTAAGAGTACCGAATGGATTCATGTCGTCCGTGCACAACCCAAGCCTTAAATTTCTAACTTCATCACCAAATGCCCTAAACTTCATATCGATGTTCTTCCATTGTGGAGAGTCAGCAAGATGCTTCAAAACACCATTTTTCTTTCTTCCCTCTGCATGTTATCTCAAGTTCTTAGCATCTTTTGGTATTGAAAATAAACGCTTTAACCTTGGAATAATATGAAGATACCACAACACCTTGGCAAGAGGTCCTTTCATACCAGCATTGCAGCTTGATCGCTTGTAACGCGACTTACCGCAACGTGGACACTCCTCCAACTCTTCATATTCGTTTCGATACAGAACACAATCATTCGAACATGCATGTATCTTCTTATACTCCAAACCGAATGGACATGTGAGTTTCTTTGCATAATAGTAGGAATTAGGAAGTTCATTCCCATCTGGCAACATATCACATTACGCAGTCAACAAAGAAGTGAAACTAGTGTCGCTTCAATTATGCTTAGACTTAATGTTAAAAAGTTTAAGCACGGCTCAGAGTTTTGTATATTTTTTGGACCTAGGATACAGAGGCTTTTTGGCAGCCTCTGATAATGACTCAAATACATCAGATCGGTCACCAAATTCACCTTCAACATCACGCATCATCTTATACAAGTGATCACCACCACCATCCTCGGTCTCATCCCAATCTCCACCATCATCACTCCCATTTTCTTCTTCAACATGAATCTCGACACTTTCAACATGCGTCCCATTGCCAACAACATTCTCTCTATACAATCCCTTTTCACCATGCAAACCCAAACATGATATTGAGGCCTAAACCCATGACATTGTACATGAGCCATGATGGTATCAACACTATCGGCCCTTGTGACATTATTACAATTGACACAAGGATAATAAAGGTAATTGACACCCGTTTTGAGATGATACTGTGAAGCACTCTTGCAAAACTCTTGAACCCCATTAAAAAATTCCAATGTATCACGTCTACCATACATCCAATCGCGATCCATTGCCGTTTTAAATTTCCTTTAAACATACCACCACATTTCAAACAATGTATAAATGTAGCATATATTATGTCAATCAAAGTACATAGCATATATATCATCCATATCGCGTAAAAATGAATGCTCCCAAAAGGTCCTTATTACTCCAACCTAACCCATCCTTGAACGTCTAATCTCACTAGTGAATGTATGTCAACTTTTCAATTTTAAGGAAAATCCGGCAGCATTTCCCCCCAGTTCTCCAAGTACACAATGTAGGTAATAACTTACCTACTGTAGACACCCATTTGTGTCCCCCCAAAACCAAACCCAGTGATGAGTACCTTTCACGTCGAATCATAATCGAATGAAGTGAAAGTGTGGAAAGTTTAGTGTTGCGGATAGTTTTAATTTCTTTTCTCTTCACTCTGTTTTTGAAAACTTATTTTAAGAAAACAGTCAATCCAGTTTGGTTGGTCCATGATATGGGTCCAATAGTAGTGTATTTGGATAGGGCTTGAAAAGACCTTTCCAAAGATATATTATAAGCCCAATTTCGATGAATATTGAGGAAGTTATGGCCAAATTACTAAACTGGGCCTGGTTTGAGCCTTATATGCGGCCCAATGATCTAGAGGAGGGCCTAATATGGATTTATCATTCCTAATGCAATTAGGAATGGTTTTAATTTTCTAAATTCTTCTAGAAGGTTCTTTTCATTCCTAATTCAATTAGCATTGATAAATTGACTTTTGTTGACTTTTTAGAGTTTAATCAGAATAAAAGAATGTTTTTGAGAAAAATACGATTTTATCCTCCTGTACGGGCAATTTCTACCTGATTTTAGAAAACGCGTCGATAATTAAGTTAGCGCCAAACGCCAGCATTAGCGCCTGATGCTAAGCTTGGCGCCTGGCGCTAGCGTTAGCGCCTGACGCTAATGTCAGTCTCTAGCGCTAACCTCGTTTTGCGCGTCAGAACTTTGTTTCGATTTTTTTATATCTTTTTGGCTGATTTTCTCTATAAATAGCCTTCTAAAAACTCCGTTTTCATTCACCAACTCTCATCAAGAAATTCTTGATTTCTCTCTCTCTCTTTTCTAAACTAGCTTTTCTCAAAATACAAAATACCGCATTCGCAAGACTTAGATACACCTAGCCATATTCGAAGTTTCCTTCGCCCTAGACGTGAAAGGTTTTACTTTCTGAGGGTTTGGTCCCAAATCTCTGTTTCAATTATTTAATTTAATTGTTGTTTTATTATTTTCCTTGAAGTTACTAACGTGTGTATTTTGTTATTCAAAAGAGGTACGAGGCATCCAAGTAAGTACTTTAATGGTTTTTATTGATGTTATGATGTAGAAATCATGCTTAGGATGTTATTATGATTCCTAATGTTATGTTAGGGCATTTTGATCTTCCTAGTATCATGCCTAGGGTAACTTTAATATCAAGTATGATTGTTATGATGCTTCCTATATTCTTCCTAATATTTATGATTATTAGTATTATATTAGGAGTTAAAGCTTTGATTTTTATTGTTAGTGACATGCTAGGGTTTGTTATTAATCTTGTTAGTATCATGCCTAGGATCTTGCTATTATTATTATTATGCTTTAAAATGAACATGTTTATTTCTATGATTATAATTATTATTCTTATAATAGTTGTTATTATTATGATGACTATTATGTTGCATGATTATATTTATTGTTATTGCTTGATCTCGCCTTTTATGCATGTTTAAAGGGAATTTGTACTTGTATTTATGCTTACACTAGGCAAAAATATGAATTGGCCACCGGTTCAAAACCCCCCAATGCCACCGGTTTTGAAGCGGTGGTCATTTGGGGGGTGGCAATACTGCGTAGCAAGGCCACCAGTTCAAAACCGGTGGCAAAAAGGGTATTGCCACCGGTTAACCGGTGGCAATTATCATTTCGCGCTTTTTTTTTTTTGGGTATTAATTATTTTTGCCACCGGTTAACCGGTGGCAATAACATGTATACATAAATTTTTTTTTCTTTTTCAACAAGAAATATAATAGAACATTCAGTAAAAAAGAATTACAAACATCAAAATATTAATCAAACAATATCAATCTATATAATCGAAATTTTATTTACAATATAAATCAATAAAATTGATCAATTACAACATATAAATATTGATCAATTACAACATATAAATAAAAAATTAAAAAAAAATTACAATATGAATAAAAAAAAAGTTACAGCATAAAAATCAAAAAAACCCCATACAACATCAAAAACAATATTTTTGCATCATGATTCTTCGAAATCAATATACCTGCATCAATCAAAACAAAAAAATAAATCGACTAATATACATAAGCTGCGAAAAAAAACTCAGAACACTATGCATGTATCTATAAATCGAGCATGTACCCATAAATTGATTAAAATCATTAAAAAAACCCAGAAAAAGCATGTAGCCATAATTAAAATCGAATTAAATCCATAAGAAGATCGAATAAAAATCAAATAGAAATCGAATTAAAATCGATTTTAAAACTCAGTAAATTCGATTTTAAAACCCAGAAAAATTCGATTTAAAAACCAGAAAAACCCAGAAGAAATCGAATAAAATTGATTAAAATTACATAAAAATCGAATTAAAATCGATTTTAAAACTCAAAACTTCGATTTAAAAACCCAGAAAAGTTCTAATCAAAAACCCAGAAATAATCTAATAAAAGATCCAGAAAAAATTCTAATAAAAAACCCAGAAGAAATCGAAGAAAATCGATTAAACTCACATAAAAACCGAATAAAAATCGAATTTAAAACCCAAAACTTCGATTCAAAAACCCAGAAAAATTCTAATCAAAAACCCCGAAAAAATCGATTTAAAAACCTAGAAGAAATCGATTAAAATCGATTAAAGTGAAATAAAAATCGATTAAAATCAAACCCTTACCTCGATTAAAGTCGTTGTTGCTCATGCATATGTTCTTGGTGTTATTGTTGCGGTGGTGGTGTTATTGTTGCGGTGGTGGTCTTCGAGGTGGTGGAAAAATTAGTGGAGATCGAAGAAGATGAGAAAGAGAAGGAGGAGAGGGGAGAGAGGAGAGAGAAAGAGAAGGAGGTGAGGATGAAGGAGAAGAGGGGAGAAGGGATCCGATCAAGCTGAACGACTGATCGAGGAGAGAGAAAGAGAATGAGGGGAGGTGGGTGTGAAACGGCTGATGGTGGGTGAAATTGTAGGGTTTGGGGTATTTAAAGGGCTGGTTTTGTCTTCCAAAAAAAAAACAAAAAAAAGGCCGGTTTTTTTATATTAGTAAGTGTAGGGAATAGTTTCAAGCCTTTAAAATCCCACTAGCTTGAACCCCATTGTGATCATACACTAAAGTACGGTGGCGTCTAAAAGGGAAGAAGATAGAGCAAAAGAGTCGCCAACAAGTTTTTAAGGAACTTGTAAACCATCACGAGGTGAAGGTTACACCCCTTAACGATCCAAGAGATCGTCAACTCCATAAGGTCATGAACCAAATAAGGGTCCGGGGATGATGGTACAAATCCAACCTAAAAGAGATTGAACCTGCCCTAATAATAGGCCTCTACTTTATTCTGCTCGTATTCATGTGCGCTTTCTGACTAACATACAATCAATAGATTAACCCTAAACCTGTTTAATCTATGTTGGTTGAATTTAATGCACAAATAAACTATTATTGGTGATCACTTGAATTATAATCACAATTAACCCTAACAAGATTATTAATTATCTTATCAAGCGTGATTGCAAATACCAATTCCCTTTAACCTGCAATAAAAGGTGATCAAACAATAACAATATAAAATAATATGCATCAAGCAACATAATAAATAATCATAATAAATCATAGTCATAAATATTAGAAATATTAGAAAGAACATAAGAAGCATCATACTTTTAAATCATACTTGATATTAAAGATACCCTAGACATGATACTAGGAACCATAAATAACAATCTAAGCGTGATATCTACATCATAAAATCAATTAAATAAGATACTTACTTGGATGCCTCGTACCTCTTTCTAATTACAAAATACACACGTTAGTAACTTCAAGGAAAATAATAATCAAAACAATTAAATTAAATAATTGAAATAGAGATTTGGGACCAAACCCTCAGAAATTAAAACCTTTCACGTCTAGGGCAAAGGCAACTTCGAATATGGCTAGGTGTATCAAGATCTTGTGAATGCGGAATTTTGTATTTAAAAACAAGGTTTTGAAAAGGAAAGAGAGAGAGAGAGAATAATCAAGAAAATCTTGATGAAAGTTGGTGATTGAAAAAGGGGAGATATGACCTCTATTTATGGGAAAAAAGAGGGTCGAAGAATTAAGAAAAGAATCCAAATTCGAATCGAAATAAAACTCGTAGACAGCAGTTTTTGCGGATTTTGTTTTTTATCATATCTTTTGATCCAAGAATCGGAATAAGATGAATAAGATGTCGTTGGAAAGATCTTGAAGTATACTTTCTAACCCAATTAAAATCAGATTAAAATATGTTGTAGAATAAAAAATATGAACGAAATAGTGAGACGGTGTCAGTTTTGGATAGAGTTTGATATCTTATTCATATCTTTTTCGTTATAGCTCGGAATTATTATTATAATATATCATTGGAAAGATAATTTCAAGATCTATCCAACCATATAAAATTTGGATAAAAAATATGAGGCACGAAAATAATATCTGACTGTCTTTGAACATGTTTAAATCCGAATAGAATTAGGACTTTAAAAAAGGAAAGTTTTATAAAAAAGGAAAGTTTATATTTAAATCAAATTCCTTAATCTTATCTTTTCAAAAAAGGATAATTAATATATTTTAGAAACTTATAGAAGATTCTAATCAATCCTAATTATTTTAGGAATAGGATTAAACCTTTGGACCCTCCTCATGATCATTGGGTCGTAGGTAAAATCCGGTTTGGGCCCAGTTTAGTATTTTGGCCATAATTTCCTCAATATTCATCGGAATTGGGCTTCTAATATATCGTTGGAAAGGTCTTTTCAAGCCCCATCCAACTAAACCATTATTGGACCCTTATAATGGACCAAACTAAACTGAAATGGACGTTTTCATAAAATAGAGTGGGTTTTCGAAAACAGAAAGAAAGAATTTTAACAAAAACTAACCGCAACACTAGACTTTTCCACACTTTCACCTCATTCGATTATGGTTCGACGTGAAAGGTATTCATCACTGGGTTTGGTTTTGGGGAGACACAAATGGGTGTCTACAGTAAGCCACCGGTTTTGAACCGGTGGGAATAATATTTTTGCCACCGGTTTGGTTTGAACCGGTGGCAATAATATCCCCGCCCATTTTTCCCCTATTTTTTGCCACCGATTCTTAAAAACCGGTGGCAATTGAGCGGTGCCTTTTTAGTTTTTTCTACTAGTATTAATAAGATAATTAATAATCTTGTTTAGGGTTAATCTGATTATAATTCAAGTGATCGCCAATAATAGTTTTATTTGTGCATTAATATTAAACCAACATAGATAAACAGGTTTAGGGTAAACCTATTGATTGCATGTTAGTCAGAAAGCGCATATGAATACGATCAGAATAAATTAGAGGCCTATTATTAGGGCGGGTTCAATCTCTTTTAGGTTGGATTTGTACCTTCATCCCCGAACTACCAGTCATGGTTCAAGACCTATTGGAGTTGACGATCTCCTGGATCGTTAAGGGGTGTAACCTTCATCTCGTGAACAGTTTACAAGTTCCTAAAACTTGTTGGCGACTCTTTTTCTCTATCTTCTTTCCCTTTGGACGCCACCGTACTTTAGTGTATGATCACAGTGGGGTTCAAGCTAGGGATAATGCTTGAAATATTCCCTATATTTTTTGGTGACTCTGTTGGGGAGGACTTCTATTTTAATTCCTGAAATTTATTTCGGCAATGATTTAGAATGAGTGGATGAGACTCAAAAAGTTCTAAGTATTTCATGTGTGTAATTTTGATTAACATTATTGTCATATGCATAAAAAAGATCTCATTAGAAAGACCATCCGTAATGAGTTAAAACATAGGATTTTTACACGTAGGAAATTTGAGAAATATCTTTCACAACTAGGATCGAAATAACACTGCGCGAAACTGGAAAATTTTATCGAGCACAAAATGCTGCTGAGGCATGTAGGAATTAGCGTCAGCGAACAGATATTAGCGCCGGTATTTTGACGATGATGATAGTGAAGATGGTTATCCTACATCCGGGTTGACTTCAAGTGGCATAACCATCTTCACTATCATCATATTCAGTGGCACATCTGAAGGTGGTTATGCCACTGAATATGATGATAGTGAAGATGACATCCACACACCTCTAGGCAGTGAGGATGAACTTGAAGGTACTAGAAGAAAGGGAAGCAGGGGCATGTTAGTGAGTGGTGATACTGATTTTGCAAAGTTCACTTGGAGGGTGGAGTAGAGATTTCCAAATAGGGCAGATTTCAAACAAGCTGTTGCAAAGTATGCAATACTACAAGGCACAAATCTAAGCTTTGTTATGAGAAACAAGAACAGGCAGCAACATCTTGGAGTTAGATGTGTTGAGGGATGTCCATTTTATTTATATTGTTCTTGGCATTCTAGGCATGCAACATTCCTAGTGAGGAGGGTGGAAGGGAATCACACCTACCATAGGAACATGAGTAAGAACCGACATCTTAAATCCACTTGGATTGCAAGGGAGATGCTAAAGGTGTTCAAGGCAAGGCCCCACTGGCCAGCCAAGGACATAATTAAAGTTGAGAAGAGAGCATACAAGGTGATAGTGAAGAGAGACTTTGCATATAAAGTGAAATACCATGCACATAGAATGCTCCATGGGTCAATAGAGGAGCATTATCAGATTGTGGGAAGGTAAATTGAAGCATTAAAGGCCTCAAGTCCCGAGAGTACAATTGAATTGGTGCTTGATACTAGTAAGCAAAACAACCTTCCAGTATTTCAGAGATTGTATACTTGCTTTGATGGGGTTAAACAAGGCTGGAAGGATGGTTGTAAAAGGGTTTTATGTGTGGATGCAGCTTTCTTGAAAACATTCTTGGGAGGCCAGATCCTAAGCGCTGCTGGAAGAGATCCAAACGATCAGATGTTTCCAGTCGCGTGGGCAGCAGTAGAAGGTGAGAATAACTCATCTTGGACATGGTTGATGAAAGGCATGCCTTTATTTTATTATATATAATGTGATGTAAGCTGACTAATTTAGTGAAATAATGCCATTTTGTTGCTGTGATGAAACATGTTCTAATAATATGTTCTCTACATTTATGTGTGCATGCTTTGTGTAATTCTAATATTATGAAATCTGAGTAACTCATTTTTTGCTGAAAGTAAGATATATACTCTGATGAAAACTGATTGGAATGTCCATAAATCATTAATATGTGTGTCATATTTGTTGCTAGTCAATCATTCATGATGTTGCTGCTGTTCTACCCAAAGCCGAGCATAGACATTGCGCTTGACACATCTTTGCACACTTGCATAATTAAGTCATTTAGGGGAGATGAAATGAAATTACTGTTCTGGAAAATAGCCAAGTCCTACAGTTTGGTTGATTATAATGAATCATTGGAGTAATTAAAACAGTTGAATCCAGAAGCAACCACTACATTCACATCATACAACCCCAAATTTTTTTATAGAGCTTACTTGGATTGTTCAATGAAAACTGATGCAATTACAAATAACATGGCTGAGACGTTTAACGGGTACATTATATATGCGAGAGCAAAACATCTGATTTATATGCTAGAGGACATTAGAGTGGCTTTGATGCAAAGATTGGTTAACAAGAGACAAGAAATGGAGAAATCAACTTCCATTTGTGTCCTAAAATCCAAGCAAAATTGGAAAAGGAGAAGAGCAAGGCAGCATATTGTGATGTTCACCCATCTTCAACCACCAAATTTAATGTAACCCACAACCTTCACTTACTCATTGTTGACTTAGAGGCAAGAAAGTGCACATGTAAGAAGTGGGACATGTTAGAGGTCCCCTGCTGCCATGCTATAGCCTGCTTGGTTTTCCAGAATAAGGATGCAGAGAGTTTTGTGAATGAGTGTCATAAAAAAGTGATGTATATGAAGGCTTATGGTGGGTCAATCCCTTCATGTGAGGGAGAGAGGCATTGGCCAAGAATTTCCCTTACTGTAGACTCTCCCCCTATAAAGATAGGTCCCGAACGACCGAGGAAAAACAAGATCAAAGATCCATTTGAGAACCCATAAAAACATGGGACTTTGAACAGGACATGAAGTGAGATGACTTGTAGCATTTTCAAAGTTAAAGGACACAACTAACAAAGATGCTCCAATAAGGATACCCATCAACAACATGAACCAGCTCCAAAAAAACCAAGGGGTCGACCTAGGCTAGATGGGACAACACCTCACTCTCAGTCAGCTTTTGCACAAATAGGATCATCTGTTACAACTGCCACACCATCCACTGATCATCATACAACCACTGCACAACCAACTCAGTTGGGGAGGGGTGGAAGGGTGATCTTAGATGGCAGAGGTGCAAGGGGTGGGAGTGGTAGTCAGAGTGCTGGTAGAGGAAGGGGTGGAAGGGCTACTGCTGGCCAACCTAGTGGAAGTAGGGGAGGAAGAGGAAGAGGTGGCAGAGGATGGAGAAGGGGAAGGTTACCAGTGGGAGTGATTTTTGCATCTGATGGTTGATGAGTGACATTTATATCACTCTTAGGGAGTAGTTTTAGAGCTATTTTCGTGTTTTTCTCTTATTTTCCCTTTTATTCTCTTGTTTTCTTTTTAATAAAGTTTCTAGTTTATTTCTTAGTTTTAGTATGTTTTAATTTAATTTCTTTATTTAATTAGTTTCTAGTTTATTTTCATATTTTATTTGCTTTTGTTCCTTTTCTTTGTTACTTTCATAGTTTTTATTAGTTTTAAGTTTATTTTGTTATTTTATTTTATTTTATTTACTTGTATAGTTTTATATTTTTATTAGTTTAGTGTTATTTCTCTTTTTTCTATTTTATTTTATTTATTTCCATTTTATTAATTTTATTTTATTTATTCCAATTCCTTCCTTCGGTTTTGTGTGTAGGGGTTCGGGTTTTATGTCAAGTGAATTTGGGTCCCAATTTGAGTCAAACGCCAAATGCCCATTTCACAAGCATGTTGTCAGCTTACCTCCCACCATCTCCTATCCTACACCACACACTCCCTCTCTATTTCCCCTTATCCTACACCACACTAAAACAGCCTCCCTTGCTCCAACTCTTCTTCACCTTTGCTGCACCAACCTCCACCATCAACCACTAAGCTCCCCTGCTCCAATTCGCATCCAGCAATTCCAGCCAACAACAACCACGCAATTCCCCTAATCCAATTCGAATAGCAGCAAACCATTACAGCATCCGTCACAGCCACCCCGTCAACACCAATGCACAACCGCAATTACAGCCATCTCCAATCAACACCTGACCACCGTCAACAGCCGCATCCAACCAACACCCACTTCAACACCAGCCCAACATCAATTATAGCAGCTCCTCACAGCCACCCCGCAACACCGAAGCACAACCGCACCTAACACCAGCCCTAACTCACTTCCCCTGCAGCCGCGCTACACACCGCTGCAATAAACAACCAGCCCGCACCATCATCACCGTATCATTGCAGCCAACACCCACCAATCACAACCCTTCAATCAAGCGCCCAAAATCAGAGCAAATAGCAAATCAATCGGGTTCGGGCAAACCAATAAGAGTTCGGTCGAAGTACGAGTCAAAAACTTTCAAAGTTCTGTAAATTGAAGAGGTCTGGTCGAACACACCCATGGGTTGACCGAACCAACCCCGTAGTTCGTCCACACCAACCCATCGGTTCGATCGAACCACTCCACGAGTTTCACACATGGTTTTTAATGAAGATCGAATGGCCTTGATTTGATGATCGATTATAGCCGTTGAGGATGAACGGTGGTGATTCTTTGATGAAGCTTGATGATGGATTTTGATGGGTGTGAAGTAGGGGAATGAATCTCATTTGTAAGAACAGCCAAAACATCGAAGAAGAGGGGGGAAAAGGGTCTGATGATTTTGGGGGGGATTTTTTGTTTTAATTTTCCTTTTTCTTTTATTTTTATTTCTTTCTTTTCTTTTCCCTTTTTCTTATTTCTTTCTTTTATTTTTTATAATTAGTTTCTTTCTTTATTTTTTTCTTTTTCTTTTTCTTTTTATTTTCTTTTCTTTTATTTACTTAGTATTCTTAGCTTAGTATAAATACCCATTTTTGGGATAATTAGGGGGGGAACAAACAATTAATTATTCATTTCTCTAATTAGTTTTTAGGAGAGTCTCTCCCTCTAGGTTTAGGTTAGGATTAGGATATTTTAGAGAGAGAAAGTAAGGGTTTTACCATTGTTAAGTTTGGATTTCGAAGAAGAAATTGATCATCTTTTCTATAAACTTTCATCTTCAATCAATGAGAATCTCTAACTCTCTCTCCTCTATTTTTATTGCTTTCTTTTGATTATTATTTTTGTTGTTGGTATTGCTTATTAATCATGTTTATTCTTGATTATTTGTTAATTAATCTTGTTATTAGCATGATTAGTGAGTAATTCCCCCATTAAGGGGATGGTTGTGGTGTAGTTGGATCTTGAGCATGTTCTAGGGTTTAGAATTAATTTATTTGTGATTAAAGTCTTTATATGCTTGATATTCTTTAATCTTCTTGCAAGTGCACATTGTTGGTTGATTAAAGGTGAATCTTTGCTAACAAGGAACAGAAGTTGACTTAGTTAAGGTTCATTACTATCGATTGTTATTTAATAGTACCTCCTAGTATATGGTTCTAATGTGGAAACATAGAAGCTATGTTAGGAGAAGCCAATTGACCCCAGAAGGCGGCTAGATTGGATTCTTTACTTCGATAATCGAGCATGTTTAGTTCATAATTAATTCAATTTCTATGCCTTTGTTTATGTTCAAGTGAATGCCATACTTAAACCATTTCCGTTAATGTTTCATTTCTTGTTTTAGCATCTTTAGACTTTAGTTTATTTATCTCTTATTCCGAACTAGCTTAATTGTCGATAACATTTGGTGGTGTTTATTCGTTCTCTGTGGTTCGACCCCTATACTTTCCTTATACTCGTATTAGGTTTGTTTAGGTTGTATAAATTGTATTTGATCTAGGGATAGACAATTGACTATGCGTTTATTCCCTTAACAATGGTTCAACACTATTTCAAGTAAGTGTGTTTGTTTTGTGAATTCATTGAAAGTTATATTGTGATTGTGTGGTAACATGTTTGCACCTACTTTCAGGGAAGTTCATCTACTTATACAACAAGGAATGAGGACACATACATACCCACACAGTCAAGTCAAGCTCCAACAACTCATGGGTCTTAAGAAGCTCCAACACTTCATGGGTCTTAAGAAGCTCCAACAGCTCTTAGCATTAGTATTAGCTTAACTTTTTATTATTTTGGATAAATTTTTGTAAATTATATGGAACCAAATAGTCTTAAGTATTGGCGGTACATCTCATTAGTTGTGTTAATGAGATTTTGTAGCCATGGTGCTCTGAATATATATATTCAAATGTAATGGCTGACACATTACAAATTTATCAAAACATTATGCAGCTCCTTAATTTCATTTCTTGCAAATGAGAATACATTACAGTACCAATAATATCAAGAACCTAAACAACAACTACTTTTAATTAAGATCATAAAAATCAACTGCTTGACATAAAACAACACCACAGAAAAAAAAATCCAAGAAAATAGCAATGCGATGGACAAATTTTTCTCGTTCCCGAACACTTCATCATCTCTATACGCATCTCGCATAATTCGTTTTTCATTTCCTGAACATCCTCTTCCATACTGTCCTTCTTCATTTGTAATTTTTTATTTATTTTGTCATCTCTGAATTTTTGCTCCATCTCCAACTCACAGATTATTGTTTCCTTCTCCAAAACTTGATATTGAAGATCTTCCATTGGCTAATTACTCTCATTCACCCACCTAAACATCTCACAACGTGTGTCCTACATCCTAGAACATTTTCAATTACATACCAAAATAATCAAACATCACAAATTTAGGTTAAAAATAAAATGTAATTTTAATAGAAATTCAAAAAAATAAAATAAAATTAAGGAACAAATTGGAGAATTACAGGCCATAAAGGACACCCATAGAACTGCATTCCAACATTTGGACCCCTTTTCACATATCTAACAACCGCATCTTTACCACAAGTGCAACGAATTTTTTGATTTACCTCCCTAGTAAAGCTTGAAGAAGACCCAGACCCCATTGATGATTGCCTCCTTCCAGCCATTTCAACAGAACAAAGATTTAATTTAGTAAGATGAATTTTTTGAAAAAAAAAAGGAAAAAAAATTGGAATTTAAGGAGGAAGAAAGAAGCAGAAATTGTTAGGGGGAGGGGGGAGTAGTAGTAAACGTTTAAGAAGAACAGGGATGAAGGGAGGTTTTTTTTTTGGGTTAATTTCAAATTTGGCTAACGTTTATAAAGAAACAGGGGTAATATCTAACGGTCAATGCCACGTCATCAGCTTTACCTACTGCAACCGGTTACAATTTAATGATACCTGTTTAAAATAGATTAGTGTTAAAGTTTGTATTATTAAGAAAAAAACGAAAGGTTGACTTGTTTTTAACGGACGAGTGAAAATTTGTATTATTTTTGACAATTTTTCCATTAATATTATTGTTTTACTTTTAAAAAAAATTGGCTAAATGACAAGCGGATTTTTAAAACCGCTTGCCATTTGGGGCTCCCATCACTTATTTTCTACTAGTGACATAAATCGTTTACGACCCGAGTCTTCCCACTTAATATGAACCAAGTCTGATTTATCCCATTTTTAATCCAATCCGTTTCAACCAAAACTTATTATAATACACTTCATTCGTCTACATCCATCCTCGTTTATACTAAAAAGTATTTGAAATTGTGTATACAATAATTGAAATGAATTGAGCCATTTATTTTTATAATTGACTCAACCCAATGCGTCAGCCTAGCTCACTTAAATTATAAACCATTCAAAAAAAATTTAAATCAAACCAAACTAACAATACTCCTTCTTCCAACCCTAAATAACTGTTCAATTATATATATATATATATATATATATATATATATATATATATATATATATATATATATATATATATATATATATATATATATATGGAATGGATCGGTAAGAACCCATAATTATATAAGAATCTTAGTTATATAAGAACCAATCTCATCCGTAGGATTGGATTAGATTAGGATGAGCGGTTAGGATTAAAACAAAAAACCTACCCCTAAACCCTACCAAATCGTACAAAATTTTCTCTCTCCTCAAACTTTCCATCCTCTTTACTTTCTCTCTCCACAAATCCTAAATTCTAGCCCAAATTGCTGCAAAAACAACCTAAATTGCTCAAATCAGGTATGTTTTCTTCGATGTTGTTCTAATTTTATGAATTTCGCATGATTCTCATGAATTTCTGATATGATTTTCAATCATTTTCGGCGTTTTTATGGTTGATTTTGTTCGATTTTAGGGTTGATTTTGTTCGATTTTCATTGTTGATTTTGTTCGATTTTCATTGTTGATTTTGTTCGATTTCTATACTCGATTTTGTTCGTTTTGTTCACGTTTGATTTATGTTCGATTTCTGATGGATTTCATTGTTTGATTTATGTTCGATTTTACTATTTATACACGTTTTGTTCGAGTTTTCCTGATTTTGTTCAAATGTTATGATTTATCATTTTCATTGTTGATTTTGTTCGATTTTCGCAAATCATCAGTTTGATATTTTTTTTTTTTCCGATTTCATCAGTTTTCGATTTTCTATTTTTTTTTGTTCGATTTTTTTTTTTGATTTATGTTCAAATTATTTTCCGATTTCATCAGTTTTTGATTTTTTTTTTCTTCTATATTTTCGTTCCTTGGCACTTTTAATACGAAGTGTAGCCTTGCTATCTTTGAGTATTTCTTGCAAAACTGTGATTTTAAAATTGTAGAATGAGTGATATTACGAGGCATTGCTTTAAAGTATCTAAGTTTTGAGAGAGTATGGGATGCTTTCTTTGTATTTTGATGGCTTTATGTATATTTGATTTGAGGGTTAATTTGACAAGAGCCGTTGATTTAAGGATGAGAGAGTGTAAATATTGTGGGAGTATGATGATTGTAACAGTACTGTATTAAAAATCCTTGCATCCAAAGTTACCCAAATAATGGTCAGAAGAATTTTGACTGACTGCATCAGGTATATACTACTGATACTTATCTTGAGCAGCTTATTGAAAAAGATGTTAGGAATTAGGATTAGATTTATGAACAATCTTATCCTGTGGCTAGGGTGGGTTCAAGGGGTATTTTTATTTTTTATTTTTATATTTTTATATTTAATTAATGTCTATAGATCACCAAGGGTAGTGATGAAGATGAGATTTAACTTTAATTTCAAAGACTATACCAATATTGTCAACTAGCTTGATGGCATCTATATATTATTATTTTTTCATGGCAATGATCAACCTCAAAGAGAAGTAAAGAAAACTCTCATATGCATATTAATAATTTAGCTTAATAAGCGAAGATTTTCAAGTTTCTTGAGGGTAAGATTTGGAATTTTTGCATTGCTTTATGTAGTTTATATATTGTACCATCCAAAGTGGAGATGTATTTTATAATTGTGCTACCTTTTGTGACTACTATGTTCCTTGGATGTTTAGGGCTAGTGAGATATTCCAACCAAAGGTATTATGATTCCTTTGTCAGTAGATATGTAAATTCAAAAGATTGAAGAGTGAAATCTCATTGATAATTGGGAATTGAGTTATTGATATATTTTCCTTTGATTGGTTTGTTGTGTGAATACTTAGGAAAATAGTTGACATAAAGGGGATGGCTAAGTTACTCGTAGTGTTGGCAATCAGACATAAACGGGATAACGGGATAAAACTGTTATGGGCTATCGTGGGTTTAGGTTCTTTCAGGATTTACAAGCATTTGAATTGGTTTGAGTCAAGTTGATTGATTCAAATGTGTGATTTTACTAGATTTAGGCCCATTCCATTCACTATTTTGTGCATGTGGGAGTATGATGTGTGTTAAGTTTGTAATTAATGATCTTTTTCTTATACTTACATGTTAATCGCATATTCTCTTATAACGAATTGTATGTGCTTTAATTTTCCTGTACTAAAACCAATAAGAAAAGAATGACATTAACTTGTGAGCGTGGTTGCCACCATGGTGTTGTAGCATTTGATGATGAGCTGATTGCAATACGTGTCATAGTTGCTGTAAAAGTTGATTAGTCTGTTAGGATTTAACAATGATTAAGGTATACTAATAGAATTCGTAAAAAAAAAAAAAAAGTATACTATTAGAAGCTAATTGCTAGACTTTAAAAAGTACTTGCATGATAAGGTTACTTGATGCCAAAATTTCCAAAAATCCAATTAATCAACTTTAATTCATTCACAACTAAGACTAGATTAACATAAACTCAATAGACCTGTTGACATAACCCTATGTCCCTACCTGCCGAAGGTGTTCAAGCTAGGAAGGTTAGGAAGGTTACTCTGCCTCTGTCTTGAACACGTTCACGAATGCACTGCCGGCCAAATTAACACGTGTCAATTTGATTCAATAAGTATTGTCTTGTCATAGGTTAACCCAAAACTAAATTGAGGACTTGTAACTCATGGTGAGGGTCAGTTTATAAAAGTAAAGCACTCTGTGTGTGTGTTAATTCTGTTTTTTTTTTTTTTTTTCCCTTATATCTTGGTTGAAGGGTTGTTTCAAGTATATTAACGAGGTTGAGTTTGAGCATCGTTTTCCTGCCATGTTTATTCTCTTCTATGACATGTCCATCTTATAGCTCCTTAAGTTGTTTGTTTTGACACAAAGAAGCTTGAGACTAAGATGGTGATTCTTGTATGCTCTTACCATTAATTGTAGTTATAAAGACCTTTAAATGCATTGGACTTGAATGAATCTTGTAAAGAGTTAAAACTATATAATGCCTACAAAGACAACTATTTGGCATTTTAAAACACATTATAAATTTTAGAACATATTTGATGCATTTTAAAACATATACAAAATGATTAAATTAAAAATTCAAAGTATTAAATTTAAAACTCAAAGTATTTATATAATAATAATAATTTTAATTTATTACTAATTAGAATATAAGAAAAAAATGTTTACTTACAATATCACTTGACTTTCCTGGACAATTACGACTATCATGGTGACCAAGCTCTCCACATGCTCTATGCAATCTTTTCTTCTTTTGACTTTGTTCAACCGCTCTTTCTCTGTCACTCTTCATTCTCTTGTCACTATTTGGAACATGTGTATCATTATCATTTGGAACATTAATATCATTTGGAATATGAGTATTATTTGGAACATTAACCTGATTTGGAACATGAACCCCCGTACCTTTGTTTTTTGAAATTTTAGGAGCTTTGATCAAAACTTCAGAAGGTAAACTAGCTCCAATAAGCATTTCAATGTCTTTAACTTTGCTAGAAAAATTATTGCTTCCATTTGTTGTTTTCTTCTGTTCCAAATTTATTTTCATGGTTCGAAGTTTTTTGACAAGATCACTTAAATCATCTTCATTGTTTTGCACTAAACTCACACAAGCATGAATTTCACACCACAAATCATTTAATAGCATCTTCTTATCTACTGCATTAAGACATTCCTCTAAAACATTACCCTCTAAATAAAAAATGGGCTTCTTATAAGCCATTGTACACCATCTATTTAGAACGTAAGTCTTGGGAATTATTTCTAACATCCTTGCCTTCCACACCCAAATCATATGTCACAAGGCACACCATCACGTTCAAATTTTTTACAAAAACACTTGGTATCTAAGGTAGTTGGATCAAAAACAACATCAAAAGTCCTCCTTCTAGATCCTTCCCTTAATTTAAAAATGTAAATCTCATTGTCTTTCTTCATCTCCTCAACACCACAATTAAAACATCCAATTTCAAGCTCTTATTGAAAATCAGAAAAAATTGTTGTTGTAAACAACTCAGAAGCATTTTTTTCTAAAGGAATTTGAGTCTTACACTCTGGACGCTTATTCTTCTAATCATTATCCATTTTATTTTGAGTGTGCCTTTGTGTATCCAATGCACATTCAAACCTATAGAAAATGAAAATTAACTTTAGAACATAGAAGATAACTTTAGAACATAAAGTGAATTACATTAGAACATATTAAAATAATACACATGACATAATTATTATGATCTAAATACAATTAAAACATTAAACTAAAACTTTAAAACATGTAAGACAAAATTTATAAAATAAAAGAGAGTTGAAAAAATGGTAAAACTATAAAACAAAAAAAGAAAACTTTAAAGCATTAAAGAAAAACTTTTGAACATAAAGATTAACTTTACAACATATTTAGACATTTACATATTACCTCATGTAAAACTCAATCAAAGTGAGATGGGGATCTGTGAACATAGGGAAAAAATTATAGATGTGGTCCTCATGATGCCTCCCAAAAATAAATCTCTGAAATACGCTGGAATCCACATATCGCGTATGTTGTACAAGTGTGCCAACCACTCATGATCGTTCAAATTGAATTATGAAATAACTTTGTTCCGCTTTTCTTCAAATTCTGCTGGCTCAATCTCTAAATGCCAAACACATGCACAAAGTTTTTTCAAAAAATCAATTTCTTGGGTAATTGCCCGACTTACTTTTTCAGGCACCTTTTTCATAATATGCCACATACAAAACCTATGTTCTGTAGTTTGAAAAACATTACGAACAACTTTCATTGCAGGGTCTTGATCGGTAATCAAACACACAGGCTCGTTATTTCCCATTGATTTAAGAAAAGTTTTAAAAACCCATTCAAAAGATGATATATCTTCATGAGCTACAAAAGAAGCCGCAAAAGTAACACATTTCTTATGATGATCAACTCCGGTAAATGGACCAAAGATCATATTAGAACATAAGGATTAACTTTAGAACATAAAAGTAAATTGTGGAGCATAAAGGTATACTTTAGAACATTAAGAATAAACTTTAACCATAAAAATTTATTTTAATTATTAAACTTGCCAATATTATAGTTATTTAAAAACTTAATGAATTATCTAAAACATAAACAATAAACTAAGAACATATAGACATAATGTTTAGAACACAAAACATAATGTTTAGAACATCAGAAAATGATGGATATTAGTTTATAAGACAAGGTATAAAGTGTAAAACACAAAACCATAATGTTTAATACATGAAAGCATGATGCATCTATGTTTAGAACATCAACAATATATGTTTAGAACATTAGCAATACATAATTTAGAACATAAGAAATATATGTTTAGAACATCAAAACATGTTAGATATTAATTTAAGAACATAAAAAAATCAACATTTAGAACATCACCTGTTTGTTTGGAAAACGTGGGATCAAAAGAAACCATATCACCAAAAAGTGCATAATTTAATTTTTTCGACAAATAGGATCAGCCCATAAAACTCTACAAAGTCTACTTTCTTCATCAACATCATAGTAAAAAAAAAAAAAAAGCACTCCAAAACAATTTCTTATTTTGAAAGTTATCCACAAACATTTGGGCATCTGATCCAGCAATATAAGCCTTCAAATCTCTATAAAAGTTTTTGAAATCTTGTTTAGATGCACCAATATTATCATGTGATCCAGCTAATTCTTTCATCATTGTATAAGACCTCACAGGACCAACATTTACCTGTGTACAAAAAAAAAAAAAAAAATTACTATGATTAAAGATCAACTTTAGAACATAGTAAATCATAACAAAGAAAACAATATTTGACAAATAAAAATAAATCACCTTTGAATTATCAACAATCAACTTCTTATGCATAATATGCATTTTTCTATTATCCTTTTGAAATTTTGCACAACTTGGAGTATATAAACAATGATTATGTTCTTCTTTGAAATGACTAACAACATACTTTCCGGCATTATATCTCAAATAAGGATAATAGAACACTTAAATCAAAGTTCGAATTCAGATGATTTAACACTTTTTTATTCTGAGATCAAAGCGCTACTGCAAGAAGACGAAGAGGTAGAATAAGGATAATTCGAAATACAAGAAACATGGTTGATCCAGGACAAAATCCCATTTGGAGTATGGTATTCTGGATACAACAATTGAATTCCTTTCCAGTATTGTTAGACCACCTGTCAATGCTCAAAGTTTGAGTTGAAGCCCTAATTCATACTGTTCATCTCTTACGACTCTTTCGCGGGCTCACTAAATAATTTCCCTGGGACTCACATAGACATATTTTTTGGAGAAGTGTGACACTATGAAGCTCAATGGTGTCACTGATGATGCTATTAGACTATGCCTCTTCCCTTTTTCACAATGAAACAGAGCAAGAGAGTGGTTATGAGATAAAGGGAGTGGTTACTTTGATACGTAGGACAAGCACGCATAGGCCTTCCTAATCAAATTCTTAGGGCAAGAGAAAACCGCGGAATTAAGGAACAAGTTATCTACCTTTCATCAATTTGATGACGAATCCCTATATGAGGCATAGAGAAGGTTTAAGTAATTCTAGAGACAATGCTTTCATCATGGTATTCCAGAGTGGATTTTGATCCAAACGTTCGATAATGGTTTGACCCATGAGTTTCTCATATACATTGATGTTGCGTCCGGAGATTCTATCATGAGTTCATGACTAAGAACCCAACTGATGCAAAGAATATCACTGAGAAGATGGCGATTAATGATAATTATCATCCAGGAGGAAGAAAAGCTACCAACAGAGGAGGTAAACATGATGTTGATGCTCTTACTCTTTTGACAAGTTCTGTGCAAGCATTAACTCTTAAATTCGATCAACTCCAAGCTGGGTCTCCTCGACCCTCAATGGAAACTTATTAAATGTGTGAAACGCAGGGTCATTCTGCACGAGAGTGTCAACTTAATTATGATGGAATGACGATTCAGCAAGCGAATGCTTTCTATGACACGGCCTCCACAAAACCATATGATCCTCATTCCAATACATATGATGGAGGGTAGAGAAATCATCTAGGGTTCTCATACAAAAAAACTTAAGCTCCAGTGAATCCTCTACCACCCGTTTTTAAGCAAGGGCACCTTTTAATCATTCATCCATGCACCAAACACCACCCCATCTTCAACATATGATCTTGAAACCATTATGGAGCCTTTTACTATTTCCCAACGTCAACAACAAAAGCTTATAACAAAGAAGTTTGAGTTACAAGCAAAGCAATATGAATATTTTGAAAACTCGATTCAATAGCTCGTCGCTAAAAAATAGAGAATAGAAACTCATATTATCCAACTTTCACAACAAGTGAATCGTTTTATTTAGCTCTTTAGTTATTATTTCTCACTATGATATTAGTTACTTGCTTAGTATTTAGTTGAATTTGTTTAATTAGTCAAATTGTAGTATCTTGGGATTCGATCCTTACTTGCCTATCTACATAGTAGTGGTCTTGTTAGGTTATTTTTGTTAGGTATGTGACAAGCCTATTACACTATTATTGATAGTCACTACTACAAAAAACCCCTAATAAGTCGGACTTTTAGAGTCACCTGTACATATGGTGCGACTTATAAACCTATCGAGTCGCCTCATATGCGACTTGTTAAGTTGGGGTTAAAATCAACAAAACACCTAACGAGTCGCCTAATATATATGAGGTAACTTGATAAGCTAACAAGTCGCCCCATATATGCATGCGACTCTATAATCCGACTTATTTGGTGGTTTAAATTAGATTTTCAAAGTCACATGTACATAAGGTGCGACTAGAAAACTTGTCGAGTCGCCTTATACATATTAGGCGACTCAATAGGTGAGTTTTCTTATCTATGACTCTCACCTATCAAGTCACCTCATGTATATTAGGCGACTCATTAGGTGCTTTGTTGATTTTAACCCCAACATAACAAGTCGTCTAATAAGTATGAGGCGACTCGATATGTTTACAAGTCGAACCTTATATATAGGTGACTCTAAAAGTCCGACTTGTTAGGTGCTTTATTATATGACAACTATCTAATAAGTCGCCTAATACGTAAGACGCGACTCGATAGGTTAATTCTAAAAATGTATATAAAATAGTTACAATATCATATATATATATATATATGAAAAGTAACTTTGGTATAATGGCAAGAACTTCAACCTTCCAGGCAAAGAACCAGAGATCAAGCATGCTGAGTGTCATAAACACTGACATTATATGAGCTAATAAAAATAGTTGGAAAAAATGTTGATTTTTACGTGTCGCCTCTTTCAACACAAGCGACACAATAGATTAACCTATGGAGCCGTATCTTTCAACACAAGCGACACACTAGCTTAACAAATAGAGTCGCCTAACAACTAATAGGCGACTTATATAAAAGCTACCAAGTCGCCTCATAGGCGACTTCTAAAGTTGGAAGCTATTGTGTTGGTGGCCGTGGAGTCGCCTTTAAAGCGACTCGTTAGGTCGTTTACAGGCGACTCGATAGGGATTTTTTGTAGTAGTTAGTTGTTTTTTGAATATTTGTAACCGCTAACATGTGACATGATCAAAATTCTCTGTCGCATGAAATTCAATCATGTGAGTCAAAGAATTCCCTTCTATAAGAATGTGGGTATCTCCAACAATCAAATAAGGATTAAAATAAAATTAGTACTCTAAACATATTTATATAATGTAAATCTATATTGATTAATTTAAAAAAAAATTATTGTATATGACCATCTTTTTAATATGTCCACCCAATCCATGCAATCGGTCTTCAAAATTATTTGGTTAAAAAACGTACTCAAGCATACTTAACGATAGTAGGGATTACCAAACCTTCCCCATAAATGCTTAGGTGGCAACAATTTTAGTCTTATTCGCTGTCACATTCTCTTAAGGGTCTATATGACAATATCACCAAAATTTTATAGAACTCCAAAACTTAGAATAAGATGAATCAACGTAAATAATCTTAATTCATGTTTTTATTGGATTAGTCAGACTAAAATTTGAATATGATACACAAGTTGTTTTACACTAAGAAGGAAAAAAGTATGCCAAAAAGAATGATATGCTAATGATAATTGGAATCAAATGCCTTTATATTTAACTTAGACCACAACCAGTTTTAAATTTAGAAGAGCATTTCATAAATAAATTAACAAAATCGAACCCATTTTATAAGGGTAGAAGGATGACCTTGTTGGTATACTAAAATCTCAAAAGATTATTTTCATAATACTTATGAAAAGCACACATTATTACTTTACAAATGTTAAAATTTAGAAATTCCAACCTTTTATTACCATAACTGAACACTCTTAAGAGTTAAGAGCATACAAATTAATATCCCTTTTGAACTTGTAAAATCTTGATTAATTAGGTTCTAATCAAGTAAATTCTTTAAGAAATAAATGAAAAAAAAATAACTAAATTACCTTCGGTTGATATCCACTTATAAATTGATGACATTGAGCTTTGATGAATGGATATATTTTTGTCGTTGTTTGGGAAAAGGGGCCCAACATTTGTCATTCACGAAATTAATGGCCTTACACCATAGTAGGAATGGAAACGGGTCGGACTCGGAGTGGATTATGCTAAATCTGACTCCAACCCTACAGGAAGTCGGAGGCTAAATCCGACTCCGAGACTCCGACTCCGATATTTGACCTCAAACTCCGATCCGACCTAACTTCGAGTCATTTTTCGTTATTCAATATACTTTGAGAAATTTGGATATTTGGGCCTTTAAAACACACACCCAATGCCGCCATGACCCACACCAAAATCGACGATCTATCGAAGACGGAGACAGAGTCAGATAATCCGTCACAGTCGGACATTTGTCGGAGTCGGATTATTTTAACGAAGTCAAACTCGTATTACTTTTTCTCGAACTCGAAGTAGATTTTTTACCTCAGATCGAAGCGGAGTAGGGTCGGATCCGGACTGGATTGTCATCCCTACAACATAGTGGGCCAAGGCTGAAATGGGCTTTAATGATAAAGTTAAAAAAAAAAACCCTAATAAACATCCGGGGGTTGTCATAATAGGGAATCAAACAATCTTAAGGATCTCCGATCCTTGAGCCTAATCAATTAGGTGTTGTGGTTGTGGAAATAGGACACTTGCACTTGATTTGGGTCAAGGGACGTTAGACATAGGTTCGAGGACACTAGATCCAGGATCTTGGGCACATCTAATTTGTAAATAAATCATAAATATGGTATCTCATCCGTCAAATAATTTATATACCAAATTATATTAATAAAATTTATAATCAACAAAAAAGTTGTTTAAATCTGAATCTTAATTTAATTTGAACTCTGTTTCCCCTAATAAACACATGAACACATGTAACAAAAATTAGTTTTTACACATACATTAGTATTATAATTTAAAAATAATCAAAAAACATATATACCATGAGATTTAATTAACTCGTCACTTAAGCAAAAGTGACGGATGCGTTTTAAGAATTTTTCCACGTAGGTAAAAATGATGACTAGTGTTTAATTAGCTTTTTCATTATTAAAGAAAACTAAAAATTATCTATTTTTTTTAAAGAACTTAAAATTATCTTTAGATATTTGGATTTAAATTATTGAAAAAGCTAAAAATTATATTTTGATATTATGATTTTAGTTATTTAATAGATATAAATTATCTTTTGATATCAATTGTTTTATTTATTTAAATGAGATCGATTATATATTCATAAAAAATAAATAAAAATTTAAATGAGATCGATTTATTGAACCAGACCCAAACTCCGTTGATCGTCAACCGTCATGGATGCTGCGCTTCACGAAGGTACGAGAATGGGTTTGGGAATTGGATTTAGGGCTTGAGGGTTGGGTTTAAGGACGGGAACGGGGAAAGGGAGGGGATACGATCGCCGTCGATGAAGGAGGAAGGTGGTCGCCGACCTCTAGAAGGGGGAGGGGGCTGGCAGTGGGTGGTTGGGGGAAAAGGGAGGATTAGTGGTTTTAGGGTGTCACAAGGGAGGCTCGTGGTCGGGTCAACCCTGAAGTACAAGGTGAAAGTCTATTTTCCGGGCAAAGGTGTGGCCTTGAAAAAAAATTTAGATTAAGGTGTGTGTTGCGAAAAAAAAATTTATAAAGTGGTTTCCTGCAAAAAAAAAAAAATGGTTATAAAATGTGGTTTAATGCAAAGTTTCCAAATATATTTGACTCTAATAAGTAAGATTGAAATTATCAATGGATAATTAGTGAATAAATACTCCCTCTATCTTTTATTATTTGCCCCAAATTTATTGTGATTTGTCCCTTTATGTTTGTCCCATTCTATATTTGGGTATAAGGATCACTCTTTTATTCTCACAATCACTATATGGTCTCACCACTTTTTTGCTCATCAATTCCTTTCAACCAAAAATTAAATAAGTAGCATTCATTATCTCTATGGAGCAAAAATAAAGGGACTGGAGAGTTTAATATATAACAATACAGATATATCATACGTACACTATTCCTATATACTTTAGAAATAACATTTGTAGAAAATGATGGTTGAAAACGACTAATAGCAAACAAATGAAATAGAATTACATGTCATATACAGTATTTGACTACTCAAGCTCTTCGTCGGTTGAGTCAATAGAATAAACTTGTTTTGACCGTAGTCTCAAAATTTAATTAATTTAATTATATTCTTAATACAAGACAAATATTATAACCCTCATGCAGTCATCATGCTCTAAAACGTACTAATCCAATAGCTTATATTATTAATTAAATGTTAATTAACATTGAGCTTTCAACTATTTTTTTATGACACAAATTGTCCTTTTTTATAGCTTCCTATTGATATTTGATGATTTCTGACTAGATGTTCAACTACTATAATACAATTTATAATATTAATTGAATAATTATTTTATACTTATATTAGGCTCCTAAGCTATGCTTCTAATAAACAAAATTAATATTTTTCTGTCATCAATTTGATACTAATGAGTTGAACTTGAATGGGTTAGCATGTGTAGACATAGAACTGGACACTACAAGATGTTTACTAAGACGGTGACAATTAATGAAATACAAGAGCCAATGTAGTAGTCTTATACTCTTGATTGTAATTTAATAGATTATGTTTAGGAGATATATTATTATAGTATCACAATAATTTAACAATGTTAGTAATTTATGATGGTAAATTTTCTTACGAGATTCTATACATGAATGAATATGTTTAAACCCGACTTAATTTTTTTATACTAAACTATTATACCAAGTTATATTTATAAATCCCCGCACTAAATTAATTTATCCGAGGATGTGTTCAAAATTCAATTCAAATAAATCAATTGTGTAGTTCTTTTTATTGGTGATTAATTTTAGCACTAATTTTTCTAACATTTAAAACTTGTTACGTATAATACTACTCTGTATTATATAACAGTAAATTCTAGTTTATTTATAACCGCCTACCAAAATTGACCGCTAGAACTCTAGAATGAAGCATTTAATATGCCAATTAAGTCGATTATTGTTATAATTATCTCTTCCATTTGGCCATTTAAGGTTTCAACTCTGATAGAATATAGGTAAGATCTGTCATGCAGATACATTGGTCTCTTAAATCAAATGAATAATATTAAAGAAAAGGTTATGTTTTATAATAGTACTAAGAGACAATAACTTTAATCAACCACCGGATCTAATGAAGCAAGTTTTATATTGAAAAAAAAAATTAAGGAATCATTAAGCGGCAAGTAACGTGCTAAAACTTATGTTTATAGTAAAACTTCTTACTAAACAGACAAGAAAAGAAACATCTTAGGTTATCTATTAACGGAATAAATGAGCTTAATTTATGTAGGAACTATTTTGTATTTAGACAAGGAATATTACATTATGTAACATTAGCATATTTAATGTAGCAAATCAAACAAAAACAAGTGTAGCTAACAACGTCAATGACGTGGAAGTATTAGAGTAAGTTCTAACTCGAGTTTACGTTTCTTTTCTACTTGGTGAATCAAACCATCATTTTCTTGACTTGTTCTGCTCGACTATTGAGAGAACTACACGTATTTGATTAGGGGTGGGGGTGGGGGTGGGGGTGGGGGTGGGGGTGGTGGTGGTGACCGGTGAGGGGGAAATTGGATCGTTCGAATTCTATTCAGGTTGGGTTAATTCGGGTAAAAAACGTGTTTAGGTTGATTTTATATTTAGGTAGATTTGGTTTGAATTAATCATATTCGAGTTCATTGTCAATTGCCTATTATGATAGTTTATGAGACATTAATTATTAAGTCAATTTAAGTCAACTTTATTGGATGAGATTTATATTATGTAACTTTGGGTAAATTTAGGTTATAGTTCAAACACAACGATTAAACGGATACAAATCATTTTTGTCAAGGCTAATACATGTGATGAAATAGACTTCAAGTGTTGCAATAAATTATTTAGATTTTCTGATTAATTAATTTAAGATTGCATCGTATAAATAGACTTATTTGATTAATTTACATTTACTTTTCAGACAATTCGTCTCCCTCATTTTTTGGTTACTTGCTATTTGGATTTATGCAAGTTGCATATACTTCCAAGTCATAAGATAATAATATATGATGTTAAATCATCAATAAGCTATTGCACCAAAAATAATAAATTATCAATAAGCTAGCTCCATCATTGTATCTTTGTATGGGTGATTAAATCTTAATCCGCTATTAGAGGCCGACATAAAACCCACATGCTATTCACTATGGCTATTGGCTAACCTAGATTCCTTAACTTTGAGATGAGTAAATGGTCAAATGGATAGATTTCTGGAGTATAATTTATTGAGATGAAATTATTAATGGTTTTGATATTAATTTCTTTTGTTTTGGTGTTATTTTGATACTAGGGAAACCTACGCACGTGATGCGCGCGATACAACTAGCCATCATAGGGGAGTTATAAATTCAAACCTCAAATTTTACATACTTTGAGTTGCTGTTGAATTATACTTATTTTAGGTCGATCAATAAGAGATTATATCTTAATTTATTTAATTGTAGAAACATGTTTTGTGTTATGATTATTTATTTTGAAAGTGATCATATATATTATAACTCGCCAATGTAACGTATTAATATATAAAAATGCAATCAAAGTTATTGCGCATCATTCTATGACTACAATAGGAGTGTATGGAGAGGACAAAACCCTCATTGAACACCCTGGCACAAAAGCTTTGTGAATTAGTATATTTACCTGCAATTAGATAGTCTTTGGACCATATAATCGAGGAGATAGCATTTATGAGAAACGAGTATTTAACTGATGATGTATGAGTACATCTTAACTCTTTCCTATAATCATAAACTATGAGCTTTTCCTAGGATAAAAAATCGAGACAATGACACAGTAACTAAAGCAAAATACATCTTCAAACACCTCTTAATCAAAAGCATAAGACTATAATACCTCATATGTGAGACATAACTGCTACATTCCTTAGAAGACTCAACAAAAGAGTTGCTTTGTTTGACTCCCCTATAAACACAACTAAAAGAGATACATCAAAAGTATTACTCTTATAGGTTTTTTTTTTTTTCTTTATCATTTTAATGGTATCCAAGCAATTACACTCCACCACTACCAAGGTACCATTATTACATTCATCCGTCAACTCCATCAATCTTGAGTTGTCCCAAAGTCTAATCGGATACAGGCGTCTCCAAATAGCATGCTTAGTCACCTCTTCGTATAACATAAACAAATAGATTGCACAAACTTTACATTTCCTTTAGTATAAAAAAACAACCGGCAGGGTCATCATCCTTATAGAATTATCGCGGCGGTGGGTGGTGACCAAAGGTACCGGAATGGAAACTGACATGTTAGTAGTATTTTCTAGCAACCAGAAAAGGAGTTTGTGAGAATAGAGGAAATTGAGAAATGAGAAGTTTTCGCCTTTTCGGTGGTATGATAAGAAGGAAGATAAACAAAAGAAATAAAGGACAACAATACGAAAGGTTAAATACTTAAATACATCAAAATTAATTTTAATTGGGGGCAAATATGTAAATTAACTTTTTATTAAGGGTATAATAGTCTTCACACTATTCATAAGAGTATTCTCCCACTTTTTATAAGAAGATAGGGATAAGATTAGTACTGTAGTCTATATTAATTTGGTCTAGAGGGAGTATAATTCTCTTAGAAGATCGATATAATATCTCTTCATTTCATCGAGTAATAATTGAAATCAAGGAAATGAATTAATGAGTTAGGGCCTATTTTGATAGACTGAATTGAGTTGAACTGAACTGATCTTATTGGAGCTAAACTGAATTGAATTGAACTGAATATTTTATGAGAGAAATTAAGAACTGAATTGAACTGAACTGAACTTATTAGAGTTGAACTGAACTGAAAATAATCTGAAGAGAACATGCCCTTAGTGACCTAACACCCAAGTGGAAAGATATGAAATTTTCTTTGTCAAAATTTGATTAAAACCAGAAGATGAAATTTTTTTTTTGTCAAAATTTGATTAAAACCAAAATATACTCTGTCAAAAAAAAAGAGAGAGATTATGTAGAAGCTTTCTTCCTATATACTTCCTTCGTTCTATAAATATTGCAACAATGGACTTTTTGCACCATTTATCACTTTTGTTTAACCATATAATATGATTTATACATTAAGCAAAATATAGTCATGTGGGATCTTGTTGGATTCGTCTCATAAAATACTTTCACAATATCAACTTTTTATAATTTTTACACTTACACAATCATAGATATTTAGCATATAAATGTGCTTTGGGGTGCGTAATTTCATCATTATTGCAATATTAACGCAACAGAGGAAGTATATATACAATGATAATTACTCATCTCCCCACTTAAGTCAATTTTCAATTCCTTACACCAATTAAATTGATGTTTACTATTCGTCTCCCTCATTTTTTGGTTACTTGCTATTTGGATTTATGCAAGTTGCATATACTTCCAAGTCATAAGATAATAATATATGATGTTAAATCATCAATAAGCTATTGCACCAAAAATAATAAATTATCAATAAGCTAGCTCCATCATTGTATCTTTGTATGGGTGATTAAATCTTAATCCGCTATTAGAGGCCGACATAAAACCCACATGCTATTCACTATGGCTATTGGCTAACCTAGATTCCTTAACTTTGAGATGAGTAAATGGTCAAATGGATAGATTTCTGGAGTATAATTTATTGAGATGAAATTATTAATGGTTTTGATATTAATTTCTTTTGTTTTGGTGTTATTTTGATACTAGGGAAACCTACGCACGTGATGCGCGCGATACAACTAGCCATCATAGGGGAGTTATAAATTCAAACCTCAAATTTTACATACTTTGAGTTGCTGTTGAATTATACTTATTTTAGGTCGATCAATAAGAGATTATATCTTAATTTATTTAATTGTAGAAACATGTTTTGTGTTATGATTATTTATTTTGAAAGTGATCATATATATTATAACTCGCCAATGTAACGTATTAATATATAAAAATGCAATCAAAGTTATTGCGCATCATTCTATGACTACAATAGGAGTGTATGGAGAGGACAAAACCCTCATTGAACACCCTGGCACAAAAGCTTTGTGAATTAGTATATTTACCTGCAATTAGATAGTCTTTGGACCATATAATCGAGGAGATAGCATTTATGAGAAACGAGTATTTAACTGATGATGTATGAGTACATCTTAACTCTTTCCTATAATCATAAACTATGAGCTTTTCCTAGGATAAAAAATCGAGACAATGACACAGTAACTAAAGCAAAATACATCTTCAAACACCTCTTAATCAAAAGCATAAGACTATAATACCTCATATGTGAGACATAACTGCTACATTCCTTAGAAGACTCAACAAAAGAGTTGCTTTGTTTGACTCCCCTATAAACACAACTAAAAGAGATACATCAAAAGTATTACTCTTATAGGTTTTTTTTTTTTTTCTTTATCATTTTAATGGTATCCAAGCAATTACACTCCACCACTACCAAGGTACCATTATTACATTCATCCGTCAACTCCATCAATCTTGAGTTGTCCCAAAGTCTAATCGGATACAGGCGTCTCCAAATAGCATGCTTAGTCACCTCTTCGTATAACATAAACAAATAGATTGCACAAACTTTACATTTCCTTTAGTATAAAAAAACAACCGGCAGGGTCATCATCCTTATAGAATTATCGCGGCGGTGGGTGGTGACCAAAGGTACCGGAATGGAAACTGACATGTTAGTAGTATTTTCTAGCAACCAGAAAAGGAGTTTGTGAGAATAGAGGAAATTGAGAAATGAGAAGTTTTCGCCTTTTCGGTGGTATGATAAGAAGGAAGATAAACAAAAGAAATAAAGGACAACAATACGAAAGGTTAAATACTTAAATACATCAAAATTAATTTTAATTGGGGGCAAATATGTAAATTAACTTTTTATTAAGGGTATAATAGTCTTCACACTATTCATAAGAGTATTCTCCCACTTTTTATAAGAAGATAGGGATAAGATTAGTACTGTAGTCTATATTAATTTGGTCTAGAGGGAGTATAATTCTCTTAGAAGATCGATATAATATCTCTTCATTTCATCGAGTAATAATTGAAATCAAGGAAATGAATTAATGAGTTAGGGCCTATTTTGATAGACTGAATTGAGTTGAACTGAACTGATCTTATTGGAGCTAAACTGAATTGAATTGAACTGAATATTTTATGAGAGAAATTAAGAACTGAATTGAACTGAACTGAACTTATTAGAGTTGAACTGAACTGAAAATAATCTGAAGAGAACATGCCCTTAGTGACCTAACACCCAAGTGGAAAGATATGAAATTTTCTTTGTCAAAATTTGATTAAAACCAGAAGATGAAATTTTTTTTTTGTCAAAATTTGATTAAAACCAAAATATACTCTGTCAAAAAAAAAGAGAGAGATTATGTAGAAGCTTTCTTCCTATATACTTCCTTCGTTCTATAAATATTGCAACAATGGACTTTTTGCACCATTTATCACTTTTGTTTAACCATATAATATGATTTATACATTAAGCAAAATATAGTCATGTGGGATCTTGTTGGATTCGTCTCATAAAATACTTTCACAATATCAACTTTTTATAATTTTTACACTTACACAATCATAGATATTTAGCATATAAATGTGCTTTGGGGTGCGTAATTTCATCATTATTGCAATATTAACGCAACAGAGGAAGTATATATACAATGATAATTACTCATCTCCCCACTTAAGTCAATTTTCAATTCCTTACACCAATTAAATTGATGTTTACTATGGAAATAGCTTGCATGTAGATTAAAAAGAAATTCTTATGATTTCATAGGATCGGAAATTTATTGACCTAAAAGTTAAGAAGGCAAGGCCCTTGGGGGAGTCGGAAACTACCAATTCTGTTTTTGGCTAAATTAGGTTGAAAAACAATTTCTTGACCATGTCAATAGCTTACTGCTCCAAATTAGGATATGTTCTGTTCAGCTTAATTTCAGTTCAGGTCAGTTCAGCTTCAATCAGTTCTATTAAGTTCAGTTCAATTATTAATTTTCTTCTGTCATAAACAATTCATTTCAGCTCTATTCATAAATTCAGTAAATCGGAACAAGCCCTTAATCATGTCAAGTACTTACTGAATTAATTACTTGAATTTAATTTCCCTAAATATAAAGTAAAGCCACTCCGAATAAATTAAAAACATTATACTAAATATAACTTATATATGAGAGTGAGAGACAGCTGAGAGCTCCTCTCCTGGTTCCAGGTAATCTTGAAATCGATTCTCATCACTTTTCTTTGTACCTCTCTAAATACCAAAAGAACTACTAGGATAGCTTATATCTCAAAATACATAACAAGATACCCAAGATCACTAACAAATTTAAACTAATGGATTGATGAAGTAATAAATTGATATGCCAAATGACTGAATGAGTTATATAGTGCTCAAATCGACCTACCGAATTTACAGTTCAACATGGCTTGCACCCAAATTAGTTTTATTTATTTATTTATTTATTTATTTATTTATTTTGTTTTCTCTAACTTGGTTTGTTATTAATTTTATTGTTTATTAGGCAACTTATTTTATGTTTTGCTTGTTGTTTTTGAGCTTGTGCATTTTGTGATCAAGCCCAAGGCCAGGCCCATATGAACACAACCAAATTTGATCGAAAAGCTTTGTGACTCTCAATTTCTTTTAATTATGAACATACAACATGTTCAGTATTCTATTTGACCCTAGATAGACATATAGTAGGATGGATCTCTAATTAGGAACGATCAAGCTTTATTGACGAGGTAGGTCAGTATCCATTAGATAAATCACTTTACTTTATACTCATCTTTGCAATAAATTTGAAATAGAAAATCATAAGTATTAATTGTGTTATTGATCAAGCTTTATTGACGAGGTAAGTCAATATTCAAATTAGGACACTTGCAAAAAAACGAAGGGAGTAATATAAGTGTTGATTGATTAACTTTGTGTAGTACAAGTATGATGGGACTTACTTACTTTATATCCATGTACTCTGAATAACCAAATCCAATTTTTATACTTGAGTGGCTCCAAAATAACCAAACAAGTGTCTTAGTCAATTCGTATTATTTTCAATATTCGAATTTCTTACTACTATTTGGCCAATTTTTTGACGTCATTACTACAATAGAGCGTGCAAGCTCTTAATATATCATAAATCAAGTGGAAGAATGCACATTTTAGCAAATGCCCTCAAGAAGTGTCATAAGGTTACACTTAATTGACATTTTATTTGTTTATTAATACAGCATTATAGATTCTTATGTTTTTTTTGTACCTCTAAAATATTAAAGAAAAGGTATACATTGCATGATGTCAAACCCACTAATCAAGGAAAATGAATATGAAAAAAAAAATATTTTGATTGAAGAAGGGGGAGCTAATCAATACTAATTTTATACCAATTGATTTTTTTTTTTTGGTAATTACAAGTATAAGAATGTACTTTTATTCTCATTAATTATTGATTACATTTTTACATAATTTTAAAAACATTTGAAATGGAAATATTCTTATTCACTAATTAGGTAAAAGGTAATTGATCAAAACTGAAGTGTATATAATTTTCAGAGCTAATGTTTCACATCATTAAACTAGTAAACTTATAAAGTACGTTATGGATATTAAGCTATTTTCTTATTTTCTTTTCTACACCTTTTTCTTTGTAGATTGCAACAACACGTACATGCTAGTTTCATTCTCAGGTTCACACTATTTCATGTGTCTTTTGTCAAAAAGCAAGGGGTTCTTCTAGCTTTCTAGGCGTTATTGGAAAATTCAATCATATTCCTTCTGGATTGAGATACCTTATATCTTCTTTTACGAAATCCTAATTATAATGTGGAATTCCGTAATAAAAGAAATTGTTTCATCAGCTAATAAAGATCAAACATGTGTATTAATGGTTGAATCATGCTCCATTCCTACTTCCACACAAATGTATATAGAATTTTACGAATACACTTTCAAGACCATCATATCAGTAAATAAATTGAAAAAAAAATACTATTAATTGCAAACGTTATTGGAAAAAAAAAAAAAAGAGATCCATATTCCTTTAAAGTTAAATTTTAAAGGTAGCATGTTGAAAACAAATAAATTAATTAATATTTTTGAATCAAGATGAAACATAATGTACAAAGATCCAACTTCTAAAAAACTTCTAAAATAATAGAGTAACATTACAAGCTAAACCCGGTAACCCGAATAAGACGACAATTAACATGTCATACCCACCCAAATCTCTAAAA
The DNA here is from genome assembly GCF_001683475.1 of Chenopodium quinoa. Lineage (NCBI taxonomy): Eukaryota > Viridiplantae > Streptophyta > Magnoliopsida > Caryophyllales > Amaranthaceae > Chenopodium > Chenopodium quinoa. Next base: position 12,976,059 of record NW_018742204.1, on the reverse strand, counting down.
TTTTAAAGAATTTAATTTTAAGAAGAAAAAAAATTAAAATCTATAAATCTCACCGGGTCCGGGCCTGGGCCCAGCCCGGGTTTTTCTAAATCAAGGACCAGCAGGAGCAAGGCTAAGGTGCAAGTCAAGCCCGACACCATCATCAAACCCAGGCCCGGTGTTTCTACTAAACCTACTCAAAGAAGGCCCGTCAACCTTATTACCCTGCCGAGAAAAGGACGTCCTATTGAAGCTAGTTTGATCTCCTACACAACTATCATACGACAACCCCGGTGCACCCCTCGGCGGGGCTAAACTCCCACCGTTGGATCCCGATGACGGAAACACGCACCCGTGTGACACATGGAGAGATGGCATGGCAGCACGTGGCATATACACCCAGGAGGAAGAGCAACCAGGAGGTGATGAAGATGACTGTGGGCCCGGCACCATAACTGCCGGGGCCCCACAGGCGGAAGCAGGTAAAAGATGAGGTGGCGGGGTAAAAGCGGAAATAATGGGATTCCGAACGTACGAAACAGCGGCAGCAGCTGCTGCCGCTGCGTTTCGTGTAGCTTGCATTTGAGCACGTTTTAATTGTTGTCGCTCTTTCTTATGCGCGTTTTGGTGACCCCCTAACGCTTGTGAGTTTGCGAATTCCCTACAACAATATTGACACTCGTATTTCCTAGAGGCGGCCTCTCCGACTGTATTATTAGTCGGAGAGAACCCGCCTCCACCTCCACCACCACCACCTCCACCTCTAGAGTCAGGCGATGATTCGCCTGCTCCAGTAGTGGTAGAAGATTTCGAGTGAGGTGAAGTCGATGACTCCACCTCCTCGAACTGATCAAATTCCGAAATAGAGTGTTTAGATGATACGTTTATGCCGAAAAGCTTCAACCGTGTGGGTGTTGATGGTGTATTGTGGATATTAGTAATGGGTCTATTATGTCTTTGAAAATGATCAAGTTCCGCCATCTAAAGAGAAAGAAAGTAGAGAGAGAAAATAAGGAAAAATAAAATCAGTGAAGAGGAAAAAAATGGAAAGGGAGAGGTAAGTGTTAAGAGGTGGGGATGCATGTAATAAGGGTATATATACAAGATAACAAAGGATTAATTATTGGTTTACTGTTTAGTTTGGAAATTTTGGAACATTTATGTACCCTATAGTCAAGATTTATGCAAACTTTACTTTTATTTTTATATTGCTTTTCATGCACCTGAATTTACATTTCGGAACAATTTTAAATTTTCTTTTTCTTTTTTTTTTAATTTTATTGATGTAAAGATATACAGTACAGTACTATATATTCTATATTGTTATACAAAATATCTTTTTTGATAGGTAGGAAAAAGGGTCCTAACGGATTGGAATCTGATATTAGTTAATAAGCTCGATGTATAAAGTTATATGAGTATATTATACGTAGTATTATTATATTAGTGCATAATTTTTAATTATATTGCTATAAAGATGTACTCCTATGTTATGTAGTATGTACTCCTATGTAGTATATACTACGAAGTGTTTTTTTTTATAGGAAGTAAGAAGGGAAGCTCTATTGGAATGGAACCCGATCTTGTCTCACAAGTTAATCTGGTGTGAGTTAATAAGCTTGTTGTGTAAAATTGTATGAGTATATAATATTAAGTATTATTATACAAGTGCATAAATATGTACTTAATTTCTTATATTATATGGTGAAATAAAAAATTATAATTAAAAAAAGTGTATATATATATTTTCCAATAGCAGGCTTCAAGTGACGCATGATGACCAGCTTAATTAAGTTAATTAATGTAGTTGATGATGAGTGATGACTTCCTATTTAGCATAATTAAGCTGCCAATTATTCATCATCATATGTAATCTATGAACTGCCTTGCAACACTTGGGTGTTTTATACTTTCTATTTTTGTACTTTAAACTGTAATCCACCCAATATCTATTGGAGAGCATAAATTATTATTGACTTCTAACTTTTTTATGATGCCCCTTTAAAAAAAATTATAATGTATGTAAAGTACGTGAATTTGTATTAATTTTTTTCCCCTAGTAAATCAATAATTAAAAGGTATGTATTCATTACTAATAAAAGAAATTATTATATTTGATATCATAATTAATAAATTAATTTGTACTTTATAATTCTATTTAAAATTTATAAAAGAATTTTGGACATTTTAATTTTTAAAACGATAAATTAGGAAATTGCTAAACTTCCCTAAGAATGTGTTTTTGGCAAAGATGGCACACTAAAAAATTTCAAAGGAGCTGAACAAAATCCATGTATGGTTGGTTATCAATAATAAGAAGATGAGAAACCGATGCATAAATTAAGACGGAACCGTATCATGCAAACTTGATACGGGCTACAAATGAGTTTATATGTTTCGATGACCTAATTGGCTAAGTAAATAAACAAGTTTGAACAAAAATCTTAACTTCTTTAAGGAGAAAAAAAACAGCTTATTTAATTGGTTCAAATTAAGAACTCCATATACTTCATATATAGCATCGTTTATTTATGTTTGGAAGATTTGATATAACTTGTTGATAATTATTGTACACTGTTTTTTTAGGGACTTTAAGTATTTAAAAATATCATTTTGTTAACTAACAGCCCAAACGTACTGTATGCTAGCATAGAATATAGGTCAGAACTTTTTCTAACGAGAACATTGACAAATGCTTGAATTTAGTGGAATTGATGTATACATTTTTTTTATAAAAGAAATTCCCTTTTTGGAAAGGTATCAAAGGACATGTGTAGTTAAGCTTGATTTTAACTCACAATATAGAGAAGCATATTTGCATTTATTATAGATAGTACTTAAACAAACAGAAATTAAAATTACCATATTTATATGGCAAAAGCTAATGAGCGTCCCGGGGCATTAGATAAGAGAATTAAAGTGCAAATATTAGAGTAAAATTAACATTAATTACACCGAACGACGCGTGATTTTGTCATGAATTCCTAACTTTATACCATTTCAATCAATATAATTTATCCTTATCTAATGCCCCGGGGCACTCGTTAGCAATATCGTATATATATATATATATATATATATATATGTACTTCCACATTTTCATTCGATATATATATATATATATATATATATATATATATATATATATATATATATATATATATATATATATATATATATATATATATATATATATATGTTAAATAATAATAATAATATAATATACTTGCATTGTGCATTTGTGCTAGTTTTCTAATGGTTGCAAAACGACTTAAAATCATACTCCCTGTATCCCCTTTTGATAGTCTTTTATGGGAAAATTTTAATCCCAAAATGTTCACCCCATTTGCTTTTTCCAACAACCATTAATATTAATTTTTTATCAAAATTCCCTCCAATTTGCAATAATATTTGTATAAATTTTATTTTCCCATGTACTTTTATTACTTTCTCTCTCTACTTTTTTGCATACTCAATGTCAATTTACTTTTTCAATGTAGTTTAACTATTCTTATTTGAGTTTATTAATTCCCGTAAAAATTGTCCATAAGGGGCTATCAATAGGGGACGAATGGAGTACATGCAACCACTAGATGTTCCTTTTCAACGACTAAACTTGTTTCCTTCATAATTAATTAACACCATAACACTAGAGAGTAATAACAAGTACGGAGTACTAGTTTTTATATTTACCGAGAAGCACAAAATAGTTCATGATTTGTATGTGGTTCATGTTCTCAATTACGAAGTACCCAGTAAAATAGAATATTTTATTTAATAATAAAAAAAGTTACTCGGTTACATATACTTCGTATAATCTTAACGCCTTTTGGAATTTTTTCTCTTTTTTGGGACGCTAATTTTCAATGCCGAATTTTTGAAGTAGAAAAAAATTTGTACCATGAGTTAATTATTAGTGTGAGTCTCCTGTTGATTATAAACCTATTAGTCTGTGTAATATATTGTATAAAATTGTTTCGAAAGTGCTTGCAAACAAACTTAAGAAAGTGCTCCCTACTATTATTAGTGAGTCTCAGAGTAGTTTTGTTCCGGGTAGATTAATCACAGATAACATTTTGGTGGCGTATGAGTGTTTTCATTATCTGCGGAAAAAGAAGACTGGTAATTAAGAAAGGTTTTATGGGATTGAAGCTTGACATGAGCAAAGCTTATGATAGAGTAGAATGAGAGTTCCTGAAAAAAAATGATGAAAAAATTTGGCTTTCCGGATTCTATTGTGAAAAATATTATGAATTGTGTGTCATCGGCCTCTTTTGATGTGTTGGTGAATGGGCAAGCATCTCGGGAATTTAGGCCTTCCAGGGGGCTCTGTCAAGGGGACCCTCTTTCTCCTTTTCTCTTTATCATGTGTGCCGAGGGTTTATCTGCTCTCCTTCGGGATGTAGAGAGGAATAAACTCATTCATGGTATCAAAATTGGAAGAAATGTGGAGCCGATCTCTCACCTATTTTTTGAAGATGACAGTCTTCTTTTTATTCGGGCAAATGAGGATGAAACGGAAAAGGTTCTTGATATTCTTTCAACCTATGAGATGGCGTCAGGTCAGAAACTGAATATGGAAAAATCAGAGGTGTCTTTTACCCGAAATATCGATCTTGAAAGGAAAAATATGCTTCAGATGAAGTTATCTTTTAAGGCTGTCGAAGGACACGAGAAGTATTTGGGGCTTCCAACTTAGATTGGAGGTTCTAAAAAATTGTTTTTCAGAGTATTCAAGATCGGGTCTGGAAGAAGTTGAAGGGTTGAAAGGAAATTTTTTTGTAGCAGGCAGGTCGTGAAATTCTCATCAAATCGGTGGCCCAAGCTATCCCTACTTATGCAATGCAATGTTTCTCTATTCCAGTTAGCATTCTAAACGTGATAGAAAAAATGTCTCAGAATTTTTTCTGGGGCCAAAAGAGGTGTAGACACCCATTTGTGTCTCCCCAAAACCAAACTCAGTGATGAGTACCTTTTGCGTCGAATCATAATCAAATGAAGCGAAAGTGTGGAAATTCTAGTGTTGCGGAAAGTTTTATTTTCTTTTCTCTTCTCTCTGTTTTTGAAAACTTATTTTAAGAAAACAGCTAATCCAGTTTGTTTGGTCCATGATATGGGTCCAATAGTAGTGTAGTTGGATGGGGCTTGCAAAGACCTTTCCAACGATATATTATAAGCCCAATTCCGATGAATATTGAGGAAGTTATGGCCAATTTACTAAACTGGGCCCGGTTTGAGCTTTATATACTACGTCCCAATGATCTAGGGGAGGGCCTAATATGATTTATCATTCCTAATGCAATTTGGAATGGTTTTGGTCTTCTAGAATCTTCTAGAAGGTTTTTGTCATTCCTAATTCAATTAGCATTAATGAATTGACTTTTGTTGACTTTTCAGAGTTTTAATCAAAATCAAATAGCATTTTCGAGGAAATTATACGATTTTATCCTCCAGTACGGCAAACTTATCTGATTTTCGAAAACGCGTTAAATTTAAGCTTGGCGTCTGACCCCAGGCCTTGGCGCCTGGCGCTAATGTTGGTGCCTGGCGCCAGCTAGCCAGGGTTGGCGTCAGCTCTGTTTTTTAAGCGTCAGACTCTGTTTTGTTTAATTTATCTTTTTGGCTGATTTTCTTTATAAATATCGTATTAAAAACTCCGTTTTCAATCATCTACATCCATCATTCACCTACAATCACTTTTCATTCGCAATCATTAATTCTCTAATTCTCTCTAAATCATTCACCAACTCTCATCAAGATTTTCTTGATTATTCTCTTTCTCTCTCTCTTTTTCTAAACTAGCTTTTTACATACAAAATTCCGCATTCACAAGATTTAGATACCCCTAGCCATATTCGAAGTTGCCTTCGCCCTAGACGTGAAAGGTTTAATTTCTGAGGGTTTGGTCCCAAATCTCTCTTTCAACTATTTAATTTAATTTGTTTTGATTATTATTTTCCTTGAAGTTACTAACGTGTGTATTTTATTGTTAGAAAGAGGTACGAGGCATCAAAGTAAGTACTTTAATTGATTTATTGATGTTATGATGTAGAAATCATGTTTATATTGTTATTATGATATTCCTAGTATCATGTCTAGGGTAATTTTAATATTAAATATGATTGTTATGATGTTTCCTACGTTCTTTCTAATATTTATGATTGTTAGTATCATGTTAGGACTAAAGATTTGATTTTTATTGCTTAGTGACATGCTAGGGTTTGTTATTAATCTTGTTAGTATCATGCCTAGGATCTTGCTATTATTATTATGCTTTAATATTAACATGAACATGATTATGATTACCATGATTATTTTTATGATTATTATTATTATGAATATTATTATTATTATTGTTATTATTATTATTATTATTATTATTATTATTATTTTGTTGATGATTATTTTATTTATAATGATATTATTATTATAATTATCATGCCTAGGATCTTGCTATTATTATTATGCTTTAACATTAACATGAACATGATTATGATTACCATGATTATTTTTTATGATTATTATTATTATGTTGCTTGATGATATTTACACCTTTTATTGCATGTTTAAAGGGAATTTGGTACTTGTAATCACGCTTAATAAGATAATTAATAATCTTGTTAGGATTAATTGTGATTATAATTTCAAGTGATCGTCAATAATAGATTTATTTGTGCATTAATATTCAACCAACATAGATAAATAGGTTTAGGGTTAATCCTATTGATTGCATGTTAATTAGAAAGCGCACATGAATACGATCAGAATAAAGTAGAGGCCTATTATTAGGGCAGGTTCATTCTCTTTTAGGTTGGATTTATACCTTCATCCCCGAACCCTTATTTGGTTCTAGACCTTATGGAGTTGACGATCTCTTGGATCGTTAAGGGGTGTAACCTTCACCTCGTGAACGGTTTACAAATTCCTAAAAAACTTATTGGCGACTCTTTTGCTCTATTTTCTTCCCTTTTGGACGCCACCGTACTTTAGTGTATGATCACAGTGGGGTTCAAGCTAGTGGGATTTAAAGGCTTGAAATTATTCCCTACAGTTTTTTGGCGACTCCACTAGGGAGGATTTCTATTTTAATTCCTGAATTTGTTTCGGCAATGATTTATAATGAGTGGATGAGACTCAAAAAGTTCTAAGTATTTCATGTGCGTAATTTTGATTAGCATTATTGTCATATGCATAAAAAAGATCTCATTGGAAAGACCATCCGTAATGAGTTAAAACATAGGATTTTACACGTAGGAAATTTGAGAAATATCTTTTACAACTAGGACTGAAATAACACCGCGCGAAACTTGAAAATTTTATCGAGCACAAAAAGCTTCTGAGGCATGTGGGAAGTAGCGTCAGGGGCCAGAGCTTGGCGCCAGCATTTTAGCCGTAGCGCTAGACGCCAGTATTGGCGCCAGGCGCTACAGTTAAAAGCTTGCGCCAGTCTCTGTTTGCTGGCGCCAACTTCTCCCAATACCGAACCAGAAATATGCATTCTAATTTCGACCGGTTTTTCGTATTGTTTGCTCGATCCTACTTCCTGATTGAATTTTTTCTCACTTTTCTGAAACCCATATGTGTTCTACATATGGACATAACCCTCTGGGAATTCATGCTCCATCTACCCGATTGAACACTCCGTGCAACAAAGGGTACATCCGAGATGTTGAATTCACCAAACCATGGAAGCGAGTTTTTTCTAAAGCTCGCGGTGTCCCATCCACTCGCGCCAACCCTTCACGGTTAGGCTTCCGCACGGTGCATCCGGACAATTAACCATGGACCTTCTATTGACTAAACCATATCCCGAACTTTAGAGAACTAGAGCCATGGTTAGGTTGCAAACTCATTGCATCATATTGTGCCTACTTGACTAAGTGTGCATTATTTGTTGTGCATATATATTCTATCTTATCCGTTTGTTGACTTGTGTCAAAACTAAAAAATTAATGACTTAAAGAACTTTGCCTATCTATTTAAATAATTAATTAATTTGAGTCATTAAAGTCTAATATCTTAATCGGAATTGACCTAGTACGACATTAGGCATACCCCGATTGACTAATAATACCGAAAACAGTCCCAGACCGAAGCTCCAATATTGGCACCAAGGTCTGAGCTGTAGCGCCACACTATGAAGTGTAGCGCCTGACGACAGCTCTGTCGTCTGGCGCCAAGCTCCATGGTGTGACGCCAGTCCTGTCGTTTGGCCGACAGTTTGGATTATTGGTCGAGTCATCACCTAGTGTCTAATTAACCAGTTTGCTAATTAATTCGGTTAATTTTCGCTGTCAATAACACCTTGTCGAGTCATTAATCGAGTCTTAGTCACATAGTCTAGCCACATGGTCATGACACGAGTCTCAACATGTCACCTACACTCACTAGTCTTAGCATACACTTTGAGTATATGTCACCATGACCACGTCTTAGGTTCATGCAAGAGAGCCTAAGCAAGTTGTCTAGCAATTATAAGTTTCAAGAGCTTACATCACAAGGGGTCTCGGTGGACAAAGATCTTCTTCCGCAGAAGTTCAATGCCAACGACATCCCAAAATTCAAGGCAACAGATAATCCTTACTTTCATCTAAGAGCTTTCGAAACCATAATGAGTATTAAGGGTATCGATAAGAAGGTTTTTCCCTCTCTGTTCTCACTATCTCTTGAAACCGTTTACCAACAATGGTACTTCTCCCTTGACAAAGAGAAAACCTCTACCTGAGAATCGATAGTAAACTCTTTCGTTGATAGGTACAAGTGCAATATTCAAGTTAAAACCAACCATAGACAACTTGAGATGCTAAGACAAAAAGAGAATGAAGGCTTTACTTCTTTCTTTAATAAATGGAGGGAAACTTTCGCTAAGATGATTGAGGTCCCCACCGAAAAGGAGTCTGTGAGGATGTTTATCAAGAATCTTCAAGAAAAGTATTCAAAGCACTTAAAATATCAACACAACTTGAATACTTTCAAGGCCGTTTATGACATCGGAATTGAAATCGAAGACGACCTCGCAAAGCAAAAAGCTACTAACAATAATAACCACGGTGGTTGGAAAGGAAAGAAGAACGACAATCCTTCTTCTTCCGAAAATGCCCACTCTAGTAATAATGTTAGTGCCTTTGACCATAATGGTGTCTTAGCCGTGGACAATCAACGATCTAAAAGGAAACCCAGGCGAGAGTTCACATCCATTGGAATGACCTACGATGCTGCTTTCGACCGTCTTTACGATCGAGGATTAATCAAACCTATTGGCCCTACCGAGGATCCAACACCAGAAAATCGATCTTCGAGATGGAATCCAAATTCCTATTGCAAGTATCATCGAGGGCGCGGTCATACTACTGATGAATTCTATAGGTTTCTAAATCTCATTCAAGATCTCATAGAGGCAAATAAGATCCCATTGCCTCTAGCCAGCGAGAAGACTGGATGATGTCGGAGCAAACAACACAAGACAGAGGCGAGCTTCAACGACAAGATTTCATGACCTCTTTTTCTATTTCTTTTTCATTTTTTCCTTTCCCCTATAAGTCTAGCATAGGCACCTTTTCTTTTCCTTTAGATTAATTTTATAGTTTTTTCCTTTTCCCCTTTTTAATAAAATGAGCATTTATTTCCTTATATATGATCATTTCATTATATCGCATTAAAAAAAAAATCCATGTCGAATTAAGCACAAGGTATACCAATGATTTGAGGCACCCCTTGTAGCCACATCATATTGCCTTTCACCCTTCTAATATACAATCCTTTCTTCATAAACCACTTTGAGCCTCGTCTAACGATAGACCTTTCTTTTTTCAACCTACATCTACTAACCTTGGGATGGGATGGTGTGCAACCTTTGCAATTCTAAAGAAATCTTGAGCAAATTCAAAAGATTAAAATAGCAAAAATAAGCAAAAATAAATAAATAAAAGTGTACAAAAGAGCAAGTGTTCCAATGTCTTTGATATGAAAATGTCTTCGATATGAACACGTCTCAGATTGCGTCTCTTATCGAGTGCTTGGTACCGTGCCTGAGAAACATGAATGCCAAGTGAGTGATAGACCGCATGATCGGGATTGCCCACACTTATAAAAGTAAAATAAATAAAGCAAAAAAAAAAAAAAAAAAAGAGTAGAAAACCCCAAGCATGAAAATACAAATATTCAAAAGCAAGGTTGCACACCTTGGGGGCTTATCGAGGGTCTTGAGCCTTTATCCCCTTCTTCTTCAAACCTTTAGCCTAACCACGTTACAACCCTTAAAAAGTCCTTTTTGAGGTATACACACTTGTGCGAGGTTCGGCTAGAGCTACGTTCGGCCTGATTCCTAACGGATACGTAGGCAACCTCACATCGAGGTGCGGCCGTAATAAACATGCATTCATATTCATATTCACACACTTACACCATGATCATATCAAGGGACCTCCTATGCTCATCCCTATTTACTTAGAGCTAGACTTGGGGGCTTGATCCTTACATCATTAGCTTACCTAGCCTAAGAGTCACCACCATTTGACTCTTTTCAATAACATATTTTTCCACACACTTAGCTCTTGTGGCCTAGCTTTAGTGTCACTATCACACACTGCACAGATACATGACCAAATATACTTCCCTTAGGAACCCTTTGTCATGGAATCTTAACACAACGCTGAAGCATGCCTTGTCACATCAAAATCACTCATTAATCATAATTGTCATTGTACATTGAAGTATGAAGTACTTAGCCTCCGTGCCTAAGTTACCCAAATGCTTTCATCATTGAGTCAACAGTTGAGATAGCCTAGGATGGGTTAATCCTTGCACCTTGAGAGATAGTATCAAATGACATTTGACTAAGCTCATTCAACATGCATCTTCAAAACTTCGCTTCTTTCTTTTTTGCGTCTTTCTTTTTCGGGAGAAAGTCGGTACTCTCCACAAAAATGATGGAAAATTTTTGCATTTTTCGAGTCGCACGATCACATTACAATGCACACACGAGTCATGTACACATTGAGTCATGTCGTGTCATATCACTTTGATTTGAGTCTAACACATGTGTCAAACAGTTTGAGTCGAGTCAACCTCGAGTCAGTCGATCATATCGAGTCAAGTTTATACCTTGAGTCGTGTCAAGTCGATGAGTCAAGCAACATTAAGCCTTAGGTCAACCCTAAGATGGCTAAAGAAATTGGCAAATTTCTATAGTTAAAAATAAATACAAGTGCAGCAGAACAGGGAAGAACCTACTCCAGCGCCTGGTGCTAAATCTTTTCAGCAACGACAGAGCTCGAAGCCTCTCAGAAAGGTGATTTCGACCTCATACAACAATTTCGGGTTCCTTGGTACGCCAGTTAGCCCCTATAAGCAATTTGACATGATTAAGTAGTCAGTTTGATTACAATCGCAATAAGTGATTGACCTGATGAAAGATCGTCTCACTTAGCTTAAGCGCCTAAGTATTGGCTCATTACAAACACCAAAGCATCGGTTCAAAAGCAAACACTTAAACGACAATGTTTCCAAATATGGATTGTCGCGCATTCTGATTAAACGACAAAGTTTTCCAAAAATTGGATTGTCATCACCAACTGACAATATTTCCAAAAATGGATTGTCGTGCATCTTCTTCAACGACAATTTTTTCCAATATTGGATTGTCATCTCTGGCAAAGTTTCCAAGCGTGGATTGTCGTGCTCCTTCTTTATTGGCAAGTTTTTCCAAGTTTGGATTGTCATACATTCATAGATCGCAGGCAAGTTTTCCGAGATTGGATTGTCATACACCCAGTTCCCTATGGCAAAATTTCCCAAAGGATTGTCGTAGGTCTCTACTCATCATAAATTTTGGCAAAAGTTCATCAACGTGGATTGTCTTTAGCAAGTGGAAAATTTTCCCGAAGTGGATTGACGGTCGACTCTTTTTTGCAATTGTTCCAAGACGCGGATTGTCAATAGTGGAAATATTTTCCCAAAAGGATTGTCGCATAGCGTTGGCAAATTTCCAAGGTGGATTTCTTTCAAGAGTTATATTCCAAGATGTGGATTGTCGATCGTAGCAAGTTTCTTATGAAAGATTGTTACGAAGCATTGGAAACTTTTTCCAAAAATTGGATTTTGGCAAAATTTCCGAGATACGGATTGTCGCTTCATCGTGGCAACATTTCAAAGGATGGATTGTTACGAAGCATTGACAACTTTCCCTAAATCGGATTGTCATACATCATACAAGAGTTGTGTTGGAAACTATTCCCAAAGAAAAGAGGATTGTCATCACAACAAAAGCACCGACGTACAGGTTCAAAGCAACAAGAGCGCCGACGTACAGGCATAGTGGAAGCAAAGTTCAGGCGAAATTTTAAAGATCGACAGGCGTGGGTCTTCGGTAATTTCCTTTGGAAAATTATCGCATCAAATTAGGATGACTTCAAGTGAGGATATCTTCGACGGCATTCCCTAGCTTGCGGAGAGTTTTCACAAACAACTGGAGGTAATTTCGGGCGAAGTTGTCTTCGATCATGTTCCCTTAGGCATGGAAGATGGTCATAATGCGGATGGAGATTGTTTCAAGAGAAATAATCTTCAATAGTATTCCCTTGGATGTGGAATATTATCAATGCGGATGAGGATTGTTTCAAGAGAGATAATTTTCGATGGTATTCCCTTGGACATGGAATATTATCATGGCGGGGGAGGATCGTTTCAGGCGAAGCAATCTTCCAAATTTGGAAGCAGTTACGGGCGTAGCGGTTTTCAAGCGGGATGGCATTCTCTAGCTTGTAGAGGTCATCAAAACAATTGGTTACTTTTAGAGATGTGTGCTCGATAGTGCAAGATACGCGTTTCTTAACTCTTTTATCTGTTTAACTAACGCTAGTTTTCAGGTATCGACGTTACAAGAGTGATTTAGGATCGCAGAACGTTCTGAATCATTCTCCGTCCCTATCGATACTTTGACTTTTGTTTTCGAAACTCGCGTTTCTCCAAACTCAGTCAAAGTGGGGGCTTATGTAGACACCCATTTGTGTCTCCCCAAAACCAAACCCAGTGACGAGTACCTTTTGCATCGAATCATAATCGAATGAAGCGAAAGTGTGGAAAGTCTAGTGTTGCGGAAAGTTTTATTTTCTTTTCTCTTCTCTCTGTTTTTGAAAACTTATTTTAAGAAAACAGCTAATCCAGTTTGTTTGGTCCATGATATGGGTCCAATAGTAGTGTAGTTGGATGGGGCTTGCAAAGACCTTTCCAACGATATATTATAAGCCCAATTCCGATGAATATTGAGGAAGTTATGGCCAATTTACTAAACTGGGCCCGGTTTGAGCTTTATATACTACGGCCCAATGATCTAGGGGAGGGCCTAATATGATTTATCATTCCTAATGCAATTTGGAATGGTTTTGGTCTTCTAGAATCTTCTAGAAGGTTTTTTTCATTCCTAATTCAATTAGCATTAATGAATTGACTTTTGTTGACTTTTCAGAGTTTTAATCAAAATCAAATAGCATTTTTGAGGAAATTATACGATTTTATCCTCCAGTACGGCAAACTTATCTGATTTTCGAAAACGCGTTAAATTTAAGCTTGGCGTCTGACCCCAGGCCTTGGCGCCTGGCGCTAATGTTGGTGCCTGGCGCCAGCTAGCCAGGGTTGGCGTCAGCTCTGTTTTTTAAGCGTCAGACTCTGTTTTGTTTAATTTATCTTTTTGGCTGATTTTCTTTATAAATATCGTATTAAAAACTCCGTTTTTCAATCATCTACATCCATCATTCACCTACAATCAGTTTTCATTCGCAATCATTAATTCTCTAATTCTCTCTAAATCATTCACCATCTCTCATCAAGATTTTCTTGATTATTCTCTTTCTCCCTCTCTTTTTCTAAACTAGCTTTTTACATACAAAATTCTGCATTCACAAGATTTAGATACCCCTAGCCATATTCGAAGTTGCCTTTGCCCTAGACGTGAAAAGTTTAATTTCTGAGGGTTTGGTCCCAAATCTCTCTTTCAATTATTTAATGTAATTTGTTTTGATTATTATTTTCCTTGAAGTTACTAACGTGTGTATTTTGTTATTAGAAAGTGGTACGAGGCATCAAAGTAAGTACTTTAATTGATTTATTGATGTTATGATGTAGAAATCATGTTTATATAGTTATTATGATATTCCTAGTATCATGTCTAGGGTAATTTTAATATTAAATATGATTGTTATGATGTTTCCTACGTTCTTTCTAATATTTATGATTGTTAGTATCATGTTAGGACTAAAGTTTTGATTTTTATTGCTTAGTGACATTCTAGGGTTTGTTATTAATCTTGTTAGTATCATGCCTAGGATATTGCTATTATTATTATGCTTTAATATTAACATGAACATGATTATGATTACCATGATTATTTTTATGATTATTATTATTATGAATATTACTATTATTATTATTATTATTATTATTATTATTATTATTTTGTTGATGATTATTTTATTTATAATGATATGATTATTATAATTATCATGCCTAGGATCTTGCTATTATTATTATGCTTTAATATTAACATGAACATGATTATGATTACCATGATTATTTTTCATGATTATTATTATTATGTTGCTTGATGATATTTATTTCTTGATCACACCTTTTATTGCATGTTTAAAGGGAATTTGGTACTTGTAATCACGCTTAATAAGATAATTAATAATCTTGTTAGGATTAATTGTGATTATAATTTCAAGTGATCGCCAATAATAGAATTATTTGTGCATTAATTTTCAACCAACATAGATAAACTGTTTAGGGTTAATCCTATTGATTTCATGTTAATTAGAAAGCGCACATGAATACGATCAGAATAAAGTAGAGGCCTATCATTAGGGCAGGTTCAATCTCTTTTAGGTTGGATTTGTACCTTCATCCCCGAACCCTTATTTGGTTCTAGACCTTATGGAGTTGACGTCTCTTGGATCGTTAAGGGGTGTAACCTTCACCTCGTGAACGGTTTACAAGTTCCTAAAAAACTTGTTGGCGACTCTTTTGCTCTATCTTCTTCCCTTTTGGACGCCGCCGTACTTTAGTGTATGATCACAGTGGGGTTCAAGCTAGTGGGATTTAATGGCTTGAAATTATTCTCTACAAGAGGGAAGAAAGGAGAATGTCTTGGGTTGCTTGGGACAAATTGTGCCGAGCAAAAAAATCAAGGGGGTTTGGGTTTTCGTAATATGAAGATGTTCAATAGGGCAATTCTCGCAAAGCAAGCTTGGAGAATTGTGACGAATGAGAATTCCCTTATGACTCGTTTTTAAATGGGAAGTACTTTCCTCATTCAAATTATTTTGAAGCAAAAACTATGTCAAACATGAGCTTTATTTGGAGGTCAATTTTGAGTGTTCGTGATGTGATTGAAAAAGGTGCGAGAAAGATGGTGGGTAGAGGGAGTTCGATAAATATCTGGAATGACCCGTGGGTACCCAAACTGCCAAATTTTCGCAATTTACTCAAGCATGGGGACTGGAGCTAACGTTCCAGTTTATGTGTACCTGCTTTGGGAGGACAAAAAATGGTGTATTGATACACTCAGGGATCTGTTTACAGAACGTGAGACATTGGAAATTTGTAGCATTCCGATCCTTTTGTATGATGAGGAAGATGGGTGGACATGGCACTTCTCGAATGATGGCTCTTATAATGTTAGGAGCGCATATAACTTACTGATTGAAGAGGAGGAGAAAGGTAAAGCGTCCACTTCAGCAACACAAGAAGCTTTCAATTGGAAAGCTATATGGCATGTTAGTTGGTATTCCACCCAAAGTGAAGCTATTTGTGTGGAAGTGTATGAAGAATGGGTTAGCAGTGAGATAGAGGTAATCTGGTGGCTAGAGGAATAAATATGGATGACAGATGCCCTATGTGTGGGGAGGAGAAGGAAAGTCTCGAACACATGCTGCTCTGGTGCACTTCGGTTTCTTCGCTTTGGAAATTTCTGCTCTTCGCCTTGACACTTATGCTGAAGAACAGGCCACTTTCAGGGAGTGGTGCACAATAATGAAAGGTAAAATCACTGATCCTAAGTGGTGGGATTTATTTTGGTCCTTGGCGTGGGGTATTTGGTTAAGAAGAAACTCGTGGCTCTTTGAAGTTGATAAAATTCACAGAATACAGGAAGAAAACTTTTATTGAAAAGAATTTGGGAGAAGAAGAGAAGTTATATTCATTTCAGAAAACTTGGAGAATAATCCATCATCTTACAAAATAGAGAAGTTTACAAGTATTTATACTACTGTAATCGAACTATCTAGGCTATTACAAACCAATAACAACCTTCTAACAACCAGCTGGAAGTTAGTTACAGAACAAGACAAATTCTGTTATTTTCTCTATAACAGAATTTGTTAGGTTTGCTGCTGACTTGTATTACCATGCACAGATTGATGACCTGGAAAATATGCTTGAGTCACAGATTGCTGACATGGCACATCTTCTGACTCAGGTGTATGGAGTAAGCAAGCCACTAATGCTGACTTGAGCTGATCCTGGCTGGCAGCAGCAGTACATGCTTCAATACCCCCCTCAAGCTAGTGGGTGATTGAAGGTCAATCATTCCTAGCTTGGACAAAATATGAGAATGCTGAGGAATACTAAGGATCTTAGTAAAAACATCAGCCAATTGCTCTTTAGTTGGAACAAAAACCAACTCAATTAGACCCTCAAACACCTTTTCTCTTGTAAAATGGCAATCAAGTTCAATGTGCTTGGTTCTTTTATGGTGAACAGGGTTCTTTCCAATGTGAATTGCAGACTGATTGTCACATTTAAGCTGAACTGGACCCAAGTTAGGAACTCCTAGCTCCTGAAGTAGTCTCACAAGCCAAGTAATTTCAGAAGCAGCTGCTGCCATAGCTCTATATTCAGCTTCTGAAGAAGATTTTGAGACTGTCCCTTGCTTCTTAGATTTCCAGGAAATAGGACTTTGACCCAGTAGCATAACAAACCCTGTAACTGACCTCCTAGTATCAGGACATGCAGCCCAATCAGAATCAGAATAGCCTTGAAGAACAAGATGACTTGCAGACTCAATCAAAATCCCCTGACCAGCAGTACATGCAACATATCTTAACAAGTGATGCAAGGCTTTGAAATGAGAAATACCAGGATTATGCAAATACTGACTGAGAGTTTGAACAGCATAGCATAAATCTGGTCAAGTGTGGGTCAAAAAATTAAGTTTGCCAACCAAGCATCTGTACTTTGCAGGATCATTATAAGAGTCTGTATCAATAGCTTTCAGCTTCAGAGAAACAGGCAATGGTGTCTTAGCAACCCTGGACACATCAAGCTCACTATCTGCTAGAAGCTCCTTAGTAAATTTTCTTTGAGTCAGCACTACCCCAATAGGAAGTCTAGATACCTCAATCCCCAAAAAATAATTCAGCTCACCTAGATCCTTAATGCTGAACTTATTGTGTAAGGTACCTTTTACTGTCTGAATTTCTGCAACATCTGAACCAGTAATGAGAATATCATCCACATAAACAACAATAATTGTCTTTGAAGCCTGAGAATTCAAAAACAAAGAATAATCATTCTTTGACTGACTGTAACCCATAGAAATCAGCTGAGAAGTCAACTTAGCAAACCATTGCCTACTTGCTTGTTTTAAGCCATATAATGACTTTTTGAGCAAACACACCTTATTATCAGGATTAGAAACCCCCTCAGGAACTCTCATATACACTTCTTCAGAGAGATCACCATGCAAAAAGGCATTATTAATGTCAAGCTGATGAATAATCCATTTATTACTAACAGCAATAGAAATAAGACATCTCACAGTTGGTAATTTGACAACAGGTGAGAAAGTCTCTTGATAATCCACACCATATTTCTGTGTGAAACCCTTGGCAACCAGCCTTGCCTAAAATCTCTCAATGGAACCATCCTTTTTTAACTTGACTTTGAACACCCATTTGCATCCAATGACCTTCTTTCCCTTTGGTAAATCAGTAAACACCCAAGTGTCATTGGCATTTAATGCACTGATTTCCTTCTGCATAGTCTCTATCCACCTTTCATCTTGAGAAGCCTCAAGGTAACTAACTGGTTCAACCACCTTAGCCATTTCAGTAACCAAAACTCTATTGGAACTAGGAAGCTGATCATAATGAACCACATTACACCAATGTCTTCCTGTGGGAGCAGGACAAACATAATCCTTCATCCAAACTGGTGTAACATGTGGTCTTGAAGACTGTCTGACTTCAGAAGAGTTAGGAACAGGATTAAGCTGGGTTGTATTTGTAGTTTGAGTGTTTATGGACTGAGTGTTTGGAGTGTGAAGGGAAGAATGTGAATCTGAGGCATGCTGAGGAGAAACAGAACCATCAGAATGCTCAGAATCAGAATGAGTAGCTTGTTCTGGTTCTAAAAAAGAGAAAACATCTGGATATTCAAATGAATTATCCAAATTTAAGGTTGTGTTTGATGGTAGAAAAATGGGATCAGGTTTGTGTTTGGTTAAGGACAAATGAAAAGGAAAGTGTTTTTCATGAAAGGTAACATCCTTTGAGATGATAATTTGGGAATTTTCAAGGTTAAGCATCTTATATGCCTTTTGATTGGGTGGATAACCAATTAAAACACAGGGTACAGCTTTAGGATCAAATTTTGATCTATTTGTTTTCAGAGTAGAAACATAACCAAGACACCCAAACACCCTTAGGTGCTGTAAATCAACCTTGACTTTGTTCAATTTTTCAAAAGGAATCTCAGAACCAATTGAACTGAGAGGCATTCTGTTAATCAAGTAAGTTGCAGTCAATAAACATTCTCCCCAAAATCTTACAGGCAACCTAGACTGAAAATAAAGAGCTCTGGCAGTCTCAAGTAGATGCCTGTGTTTTCTCTCTACAACCCCATTTTGCTGAGGTGTATCAGCACAACTCCTCTGGTGTTTTATCCCATTTCCATGATAAACACTCAATATTCTGCCTTCACACAGTTCTTTTGCATTGTCTGTTCTAATATACTTTACTTTGAGATTGTATTGTGTATTAATAAAGATCATGAAATTGGACAAAATATCAACAGAATCACTTTTATTTCTCATCGTAAAAGTCCAAGTATTCCTTGAAAAATCATCTACAATTGTAAGAAAGTAAGTACAACTGTCATGTGTTTTTACTTTATATGGCCCCCATACATCAACATGGATGAGCTCAAAACACTTAAATGTCTTAGAAAAACTGACAGGAAAAGACTTTCTTGACTGCTTTGCTCTAGGACAAACTTGACATAAGACATCACAATTCTTTCCTATACTAGGCAAAGCCTTATTAACAAGATGAAACTTCTCAAATGGTAAATGCCCTATCCTCAAATGCCAAAACTTAATTTCTTCACTCACAGACACAAGCGCTGCATGATCCTTGTCCAAACAAAACTCCTTATTCTCTATATCAACCTTATCAGATACTGCATACAGGCCTGACTCAAGCTTACCAAGAACCACTGTACATCTCTGAGAATGATCCTGAATCAGACATTTATCATGTGTGAATACTATGTCACAAGATAAATCCTTACACAATTTATGTGTAGAAATCAGATTAAACTGAAATCCTGGAACATGCAGTACATTTTTAAGTACTATACCATTTCCAATTTTTACATCACCTGTGTGTTTAATTTCTGCTTTCTTCTCATCTGCTATAGTAATTGTTTTAACAGTCTTATCAAACACAGCATAATCATCAAACCAATCAAGATTACTGCAAATGTGATCAGTAGCCCCACTGTCTATAATCCACTTTGAATTAGAACAAGTGATTAAGCAAGTACCTGCTACATTTGCAGTGTGTTCAGTCTGTTCTGTCTCTGATTTCTTGCAATATTCAAGAAACTGCTGGTATTGTTCTGCTGAGATATGCCTGACATCATCTTCATCATCTTCACCTTGAGCAAGAGCAGCAAACTTCTTGCCTCTTCCTTTGCCTGCAAAATTAGGTGGATAACCATGCAGTTTCCAGCATTTGTTGGTAGTATGACCACCTATTTTACAATGATCACATAATTTTTTTTTCCTATTCTGCATCATAAACTTGTTATCTTGTCCAACCATAACTTTCTGCTTGTAATTCTTATTAAAACCAGCTTGATAACCAGCATAATTTCCAGCATGATGTTTAAGCTCTGCTGCAGCAAATGCCATTGACTTCTCTTCTGATTGAACTGTCATTTGCTGCTGCTTCTCATCTTGAACCAGGAGTCTGTAAACCATAGAAATGCTTGGCAACGGATTCATCATCAAGATATTAGTTCTGACAGAACTATGCTTACTGTTTAACTTCATAAGCAACTGAATCAGTCTTTCTTCTTGCTGCACTTTCAAGAATTTTTGTGTCAAATTACAGGTACAACCATTACAGCTGCAAGCAGGCACTGGACTGGCACTACTCAATTCATCCCATATAACCTTCAATTTTGTGAAATAATCAGCAATACTACTATCTCCTTGATTAATTTCACTCAGATTTTGCTGTAATCCATAAAACTGTGGTCCAGAAGTTACAGAATAACGATCCTCAAGATCTTTCCATATCTCTCTAGCAGTAGAAAGAAATAGAACACTCTTTGCTAAACCAGTGTCTAATGACCTCAATAAGTATGACATAACCATAGAATTGCATCTATTCCAAGCCTTAAACTCAGGACTATTAACATCAGTAGGTTTAGGCAATGAACCATCAATGAAACATACTTTATTCTTGATAGCTAAGGCAAGAATTATACCTCTCTTCCATTCAGAGTAGCCTTCACCTTTAAACTTGTCTGAAACTAGAGGATTTGCTGGTTTTTCTGAAGGATGTATGAAGTAAACACTCGAAGGATCCTGCATCAATGGTAGAGTATCCGCTCCTGCCATTGAAGATCTCAAATCAAGCTGGAAAAACAATCAAGATCTTCTTGAAATCAAATCAAAACCAGTCAGAACTTCTTGAATTCTGAAGTAAATCAGATCGAATTCTTCTTGAATCAGATTTGAAGAAAAATGATACTCTTCTTGAGTAATCAATTGATCAAAAATTAAAATCAAAATTGCGGAAAAATTGCAGATCATTACTGCTCTGATACCATGATAAAATTCACAGAATACAGGAAGAAAACTTTTATTGAAAAGAATTTGGGAGAAGAAGAGAAGTTATATTCATTTCAGAAAACTTGGAGAATAATCCATCATCTTACAAAATAGAGAAGTTTACAAGTATTTATACTACTGTAATCGAACTATCTAGGCTATTACAAACCAATAACAACCTTCTAACAACCAGCTGGAAGTTAGTTATAGAACAAGACAAATTCTGTTATTTTCTCTATAACAGAATTTGTTAGGTTTGCTGCTGACTTGTATTACCATGCACAGATTGATGACCTGGCAAATATGCTTGAGTCACGGATTGCTGACATGGCACATCTTCTGATTCAGGTGTATACAGTAAGCAAGCCACTAATGCTGACTTGAGCTGATCCTGGCTGGCAGCAGCAGTACATGCAAGTAAAGCGAAAAGGGGACTTTGATGTTTTACACAAGGTTGTCAGCCTCGTCGTGGGAGAGTATGAAAATGCTCTTGAAAAAACAGCAATTCAGCAGCCGGTTCAGCCCCTTAGAGCAATCTGGAAACCTCCTCTAGTGGGAACGTATAAATTGAACTCAAATGCTGCTTTTGTTGGGCAGTAGAAGGTTGGTCTGGGAGGGGTGCTAAGGGATGAATGAAACGGGTGATGTGGTGATGGCATGCTGCGAGGTTCAAGAAGGGGCTTACGAGGTGGATGTTGGGGAAGCGATGGCAATGAGGCAAAATGTGCTTTATGCTAGGGAAGCAGGCGCGACTTCAACAAGCTCGTACTTGAGACAGATGACTTAAAATTGTTCCATCATATGAAGAAAGGCATCAACCCCCCAAATGCGTTTGGGAAAGTGTTGCAAGATATCTTTCGGCTTACAGAGGGATGTCAACATTTGTCTTTCTCTTTTGTTAAGAGAACGGGAAATGGGGTAGCACATTGTTTAGCAAATCCAAGCTTTAGCTTTAATGAATGCCGCATATGGCTTGAAGAGTATCCCCTAGAGATACATGAGTCCATTTGTAAAGACAATGCTGTTTTGATGGAGTAATAAAGTGCTAGCTTCTTGCTTGTTGTAAAAAAAAAGAGTTAATTATTAGTGAAATGACTATAACTTAATTATTATTGGCCGCAAAAAAAAAAATTTCATATTTGTACAAATATTAGATTAGACACGTGCGTTGTATGATTTTAAAATTGTTATTATTATGTATAAAAATTGTTGTAGTTGTTATCATTTGTGTAAAATAGAGTGGCAATTATTTTTTGTTTGAAAAATATATAGTGTAGATTAAAAAAATAATAATAATTGTTGACATCATACTTATAAATGTGGGAAAATTTTAATGTGAGAATGACACTTAAAATAGTTTAAAGGTTGATAATGTCAGCAATGTTTTGTTTTAATAATAATTAATAGATTATTTAGCTATAAAAAGTATGAAAAACATGAGTATAAGGCTATTAGTGCCCATTTTAAGAATTTTTTTAAATGAGGAAACCATTTTAAGACTTTTAATTAAAGTTATATGTAATTTATAGTTTATTTATTTATTTATTTTATTCTTACAATGTCATACACATAAAATAGCACAAAAATTAACCACGGAGTACTAAGAAAATAAAAACGAAATTGGGAGTGAAGGATAGCTCAAGTTGTTAGACCCCCTCCCAATTATCTTAAAATTGATTCTCATTACCGCTCCTTGTGGCTCTCTAAACACCAAATAAAAAAAATTAAAAAAAAAAAAAGGGAATTATTGTACGTGTAGCCGTATAGGAAGGGGTATAAGGGAAGTCAACATAAGACGTCGAAGTCGAATGCATGAAACAGTTTGTGAGCCTTTAGCAAAGCACACCGTCTAGTCCAGTAAAGAAGCTTCAGTGTGGCCCACGTGTCAATGTCATATCTATTCGGCGGACACTAGGATTAGATACGCATGTTTAGCATGTTGCCCCTTTTCTAATCTTAACTTGAGCACAATCCCCTCCGGTCGATTTTGTTCAATTACTTAATTAGAGAATATAAAATTGTCAATTCCGATAACTAGGTCGGGTTCAATTAGTCTTGCCGAGTCGAGTCTATTTCTGATTTGACAGGGTCAATAAAATTGTATCGAGTAATTACGTATAGAACCTATCTAATTAAATTGTTCTTTATTAATCTCATACAACCATTAACTAAAACTATAAGATGTAGCTAATTTGTAACTCCTGACTCGAGCTTAGCCAGATTGACCCATACAAGAGCCAGCCAGTAGGACATTATCTTGAAACTTAATCAACATACTGATATGCGAGACATTTCAATATCCTTTTAACATAAAATAGGTAATTTTGAAAGTTCAACACAATGAGAAGTAAGAAGTAAGAAGTAAGGTAAGTATTGTTTATATGTAATTTAAAATTCAATATTCATATGACTGAAACAAAAAGGAATGCATTAGACCAATAAATTAAAAACATCATTACAAAGGGAACTTTAGGAAATTATTTGATATGATGTTTCAACGTTTTCAATCGCAAGTTATAGTCAAGTATTTTGATTCATTGAAATACATTTTTGGTTAATGTCAAGATTCTCAACCTATTTTTTATTTGACATATGCTCGATATATATGGACAATTATTTTACTCTAGATTTATTGCATGCTACTCATGCACCACATCATTTTACACATAGGATACACAAATACTCTATTATTTGTCAATTGATAAAATTATTCTTACACCTTAAAAGTTGACACAAACTATTAATAACACAATAATGAGGAATTATCCACAATATAATTGTACTCTAAATTTTTCAATATGCTCAAGTTGATTGAAGAGAACTATATACGAAATAAATAGTCTTATATTTATCATGTACTTTATAATTGAAATTTTAGTTGGTTTGATGGACTTTTTTTTTATGACTCATGGTTTGATGGACTTTGATCAATAATCTATCAATGTTAAAAACTTTGCAATATAGCTTTTTAATAAAATGGACCCACCATTACGTGTTCATGATGAATAATAGTTTAGAATGTTTGCGTGATTGACGTTGAAATCAATATCGTACAAAAAACTTTAGGTTATACAATAATAAAAATTATAAACCAAAGTCTTGAGCATATGGGTTTGTTTTCTTTATTATGGGATTTAAGATTAAGAGATCTCTCCGAATCTTACTAACTCCAAAGATAGAGAAAGAAGGCACTTCAAAAGGGTAACATAAAATCATTCAAATGCCACTTCTTAAGTCTTCATCACAACTCCAAACATGGCCCACCTTTGTCTCCTCTCTTAATTAATATCTTAATTAAGGCATTAAGCTGTTATTTTCTGTACTAAATAAAGCTTCTTCTTCTCTCTCTCTCATTAAGTCAAAATTTGGCATATAAAATAATATGAACCCAATTACATGCATGATTACTTTTGCTAGAAAGCTTATATTCTTTCCAGTTGTTAGATTTGACAATTTAAATTATCTTTAGCATGTCATAAATAGTGCTTAACTATAGTTAAACAGTCGGTCTATGTTTATAATCATTACTAAGCTAGCTAGACTGTGGATGCTAATTAACTATAGATATATATATCAAATCGAATCATATTTATGTCATTGCCTGCCCTTTATGATTCTCTCTACACGAAAAAAATAAAACAATATACTCTTGTCTTGAGAAAATTATGTATGTTAAAATTTGGTAAGGGAATTAGCCATTTGAATTTAGCTTGGATGCTAAAAAAGTCTATGTTTGTAGTTATTCAAAATAATAGTTAGAGAAGAAGTGAAGGCAGGATTTGTGAGAAAAAATTGTCAAATAATGTGTATATTCAATGGAAAAAGAAAATTGTACTAAGTATTATGCAAAAGTCTAGTGAGGCTTGACTTCACACGAGGATCAAATTTTATTCCATATTAGGTATGAGGTAGATTGGATTAGAAACACACTAAATTTGATGAGTGAAAGATTAAATTGAGATAAAGGATTGGAGTTAATAAAAAGGATTTAATGTCTATTATTACACATGCTTTTAGTCTATAAACTCGATACATATTTATTTATAGTACACATATGAGGTATAAATGTTTCTATTCAAGTAAAGACATTCATATATATGAGATATTAGTATAAAACTATATTATAAAAGTTATACTTGTACAACTATTTATGGTACATCTAAAATGCATATATAGACGTTTTTTTTTTTGAAATTTTTTTTTGTATATATAGACGTAAATTATTGGTCGAGCTAAGCAAGATTTATTTTTGTAAAAGAGGGCTGTCAATTTCAAAATTAGATAGTTAAGGCATTTCAAGCATGCATAAGAGGACATATGTTTAGGTCTTATATCAATTACCTAACTAGAGAGCCGACACTAACTATCACCAAAAGGTTAGAGAAAATTCAAATAAAAAAAGTAGTTGTATAAATATAGTCTCTTCAATAGTAGACATTACATACTTAATTACATTTGAAATTGATATGACAATAATGTTTAACAGGCACTTAAGTTATCCTAATCATAACTTGATGATACATGATTAATGTGGGTCCAACAAATTTTGGAATTTGAGGGTTTTTATCTACCTTCTAGGAGACCTGAAATGATGCTGGAAGATCTAGGGCATAGATTAGAATCTCCATAAAACCAAATATGTTTTTGCTAACTCAACTACCACTTTATTTATTTTATTTAACATCATAATCTTTACTTTATTTATGTGCGGATCCAATAACTTTTCTTTAGGTTTTTCTCACTCTTTGGGAAGGTTGGAAACTTGGGATTGGGCCACTCTTTCCACTATATATGGGGCTCAAGGCAATTTTTGGTCTAACACACTCATAATTAAATTAATTTAATTAATTATTTAATTTGAAGTGGCCTTTTTAAAGTATAAGTTTAGTACTTGAAAAGGTTGAAATATAATACTTTGGTTTAGGGTTGTTGGGAGCAATTGAGGCCAAGTAAGGCTAAAGAAGTTTTCATGTGATAAAATTTTCTTATATGTCAAGGGTGTTTTTTCTTGCATTAATTAGGTACATGAATTTGAACTTAATATAGTGGGACCAAGGTAGTTCAAATTGGGACAATTTTGGTTCAAATATGGCCAATCAAGTTTGTGTTAGTGGGTTTTCTTACATAAATGATCAGTCTTAGGTTTGGTATTATTTGGTACTTCTAGTAGTTGTGGAGTTTTCAAGAATTCTTGTGCTTTTGTTTAATCCCTCTTAAGCTTCTACATCACACGTTGATAATTTATGGAAAGCCAAGACTATTGGCAACTCAAACCCAAACGATACTCCATAATAGAATAGTTTATCTTGCTTTACATGCATGTTTTTGACTGCAAAGGTGTATGACTATCATCGTACTCGAGCAACTCGTGAGTAGTTCATAATCAACTCATTCAAATTAAAGTTAGATGTGAGTTTGGTTGGTTTAAAAATTATGGATTATAAATAAGTTAAAATTTATGAGCTTGCTAATTAGGATAAATAACACACTATTCTATATTGTTGTCATAAATCCTTTACCCTAAAGTAACAAAAATTAAAATCAATTACTACCTCCGTTACAGGTTATGTGCAACGATTAGACATTTTCCCTCTCTGATTTATGTCAAATCGTTGCACATAACTTGTAACGGAGGTAGTAAGTAAAATACTAAAATAAGAAGGGGTGGGGGGAGAGATATGGTGATGATAAGTGAAACTCTAACCACCTACAAAAATCAACCAAATGCTAAGAAAAATCCTAACCTCCCGTCAACATTAACTATTCCAAGGGAAAGTTGATTTCTTATGCACAACATGTTTTTAAAAGATGATTTCTCACAAAAATCAAACTTAATAAGGTGGCTCTATAAGAGGATTACTCTTACTTAAAACACACATTTATCATTTATATTTAGTTGCAACATTTCAGCTTTTATACTATTCACATGATATTCTTTTATTAAATTTGATGATCTATACTTAAGTAATATTATGGAGATATGATTTCCATCAAATCAAAATATGAGAACTTTAGGATTTTCGTTGAAATATGAGATTTTTATGTTTTGTGTACCTTTCTTTTCTATATATATATATATATATATATATATATATATGTATATATATATATATATAGAAGCTAAGTGCTTGAACTAGCTAGTAAAGGAGTTTGAACCTGTTCTTTTGAGCTGAAATGATCTGAGTTGAACCGAATTGAAATGAAGTGAAGTAGAAGAGTAAACTTAGCTAAGTAGAACGGAACGAGAATATCAGTCTACAAGAATAGGGCATTATTCTAGCTTGACTAATGTCTCAAGTTCAAGACTTTGGCACGTAGTAGCACTTTTTGAGAGAAACTTTTACTCCAAATAGAGCAGCTTGATTCATCTGAAATTCAAATTAATTGAAATCTTATAATAGTTTTTAAATTACTGAGTATGTTGCAAAAAATAATTCATAGTTCACTATACATATAGAATGAGAAAACAAAGAGGAATAAGAAGAGTGTAATTTTTATTTATTGCTCCATCCGTTTCAATTTGTTAGTCTCATATACAATTTTGGGTGTTTCAAAAAGATATACCCATACTGAATGTATTCCACTTTTAACTTAGTTTTTATTTCCTATTTTATTCATATTAAATTCTGATTGGTTAGATTAATTGATTGTGAATTAATGACATGACTCTAAGTAAAGAAATTACTCCCATTTATGCAAATATGACTAAAACTTTCCTAAAAAAAAATCAAAAAAAATTAAATAAGGCAAAACTATTTATGAATTGTTTTTTAATTTAATGTTAGATTCCAAATATTATCCTTTTTTTATTTTATGTGATTGATTTCATATGGGACTATCATATTGAAATAAATGGAGTATTTATTTATTGAAAAAAAAAAAAGAAAGGTATTGTTGATTGTTTAAAGGCAAAAGGGTTGGCACATGATTTTCTCCACTGATAGAGGTCTTACACATGTGAAGGTGCTTCAACATATAAGTGGGACTTTCACCTTTCTTTTTTCATTTGTATTTTTTCACATTTATATATCTTAATAGTATAATTATACTATTTCAACAGAATTTTGTTTCTTGAACCGCCGCACGATGGGGGTTACTATAGGACCCACATTTACAAGTCTTGTGGAGATGGTCCTACATTATTACCACATTATCTTTCTTTTCTTTCTTTCTCTCTTTCTTTCTTTCTTTCTTCCCTCTTCTTTATGATCAATTGCAAGTAGTTCAGAAATCAAGTATGTAGTAGTAGAAGGATGATGGGAAATGTCTCAATAACAACTCTTTTACCCGGTTTTTCAACAACAAGAAGCTGTCCTTTTTAGCTAATAACATCTTAACTTGTTGGAATGATTTCCACTACTGCATATACTTTCCGAGTTAGACTAATTATAACATACACTTTTGATTTTTATTTAATAATTTATTGAAAGAAAATGTTGCAAATTAGTTTGAACTAGCTAGTAAAAAATTTTCTTTCAGAGAAAAACTTTAACCATGGAGAGAGATTCTTTACTACTATGTATAATTAAAAAGCTAAAAACTTGTTAGATTCACATCGATGTGTTTACATAAATTTAATATTGAATTAAACTGCGTATAAAGACAAACAAGACAAGAAATAAAATGGAGAGAGCATACCAATTTAAGGAAATGTACTAAATGCTTATACGCATAGGTTTATTTGTATTTAATTTTTTTTTTTGGAAAAGATAATAGGAACATATATAGGATGCATGAATCATGACTCTAAATTAATATAAATTAAACAAAATTGATGAATACAAAGAAACAACTCCAAATAAGAAATGTACTAGATAAATCAAACTTTATTAGCTAAGGAGGGACCTTGATCAAATTAATCACTGACTTTTGCTCTTAATGTTGATTGAGGTGATGCCCCCCCTTAAATTATCATTCAAGATCGTCCGAATCCTGTGTCTGGCCCACAAAAGCGGTGTTTATCAATGAAAATTAACCAATTAAAAGCTTTATAAGTAAAGTTAATTTGGAAAATTATTAATTCAGACATGATCTTAATCATAATACAACTTCCATTAACTTTTTATA
Source organism: Chenopodium quinoa (assembly GCF_001683475.1). Classification (NCBI taxonomy): domain Eukaryota; kingdom Viridiplantae; phylum Streptophyta; class Magnoliopsida; order Caryophyllales; family Amaranthaceae; genus Chenopodium; species Chenopodium quinoa. Next base: position 12,946,898 of record NW_018742204.1, on the reverse strand, counting down.
TCATCTTTCTCCCCTTTTTGGCTACCATTAACTTTGGAAAAGGTCTAACATTGAAATTCATTCATCAAAACTAATCAATTTACCGTACCTTACTTGGTTTGCAAGTTGGATGAAGATCCTTTTTACACACGTCTAGTTTCTTTTGTCATCGAAATTAAATTTTTATTTTATGATGGGAGTAACAATAGGGGCGAGAATAACGGAATAATAATGTGAACGAGATTCAATCCAAGGTTTTGAGTATCCAAAGATAATATTATAAGTGAATTTGCACTACTAAATTTCCTTCTTTTAAAATTAATAACTAGTAAGCAGTCCAGGCGTTGTCCCAGGTTGCTACCGAGGTATACGTGCAATAAGTGATTTTTTAAAAAAAAGGTTTTTCAAAATTGAAATAGTCATTATTAAACCAAAATTGAGTTTTTTTTTTTTTTTTTTTTTTTTTTTTTTTTTTTTTTGGCACATATATAATTTTCTTTACATTTTAATAACATAGTTGATATTTGTCTTAGATGGTTAAATAGCTAATATAGTTATAAGAGATTGAGGGTTCGATTCTCCTTATCCAAAAGTAGTGGAAGAATATGAGGAGAGAGAGTATTATGTTGGGTCCACTAAGTGTGAGGAATGAATTAAATATTGTAAAAGCTTTCCAAAAAAGGAAATGGAGCAAGTATTTAAAAACGGTCGAAAAAGGAAAGTGGAACAAGTATTTCAAAACGGAGGGAGTATTGTTTGAGCGATGATGTGGCGTCTTGAAATGTTATAAAGATGACATGGCGGAATACAAAAGGGATTACATGGCACATCGATGTTATTAGCAACGCCTTTTAATAGATTAGTATAGATTTGAAATTATTTTTAAAGTTTTTGGCATGATTTTGAATCTAACTTGTTTTTTGTTTTTTTCTCAAAATATGATGTAGAGTAATAAGTACTATACATTGTCGGTACTCTGGTGTGTTCTATTCACCTATATTTTACTTATCTAAACTTATTTGATCTTATAGGAACTTATTTGATCGTATTTGAATTTATATGATCTTATCTAAACTTTTCTGAATTTATTAGCCTTTTATTACAATTTATTTTAGTTATTAAATTGAACTTGGTTAGCCTTGAGTAACCCCATCACAACTTATCTAAACTTATCTTATCTGAACTTATTAAACCTTATTTAAACTTATTTTTTCTGAAATAAGTGGAAATAAGGTGAACAAAACCGTACTTTAATAGAGTTATATATGGTTGATAATGGTTAATCATAGCTCGTAGTCAAATTAAATTAGCTGTCCTCGATGAAGTTAATATGGGTTCAATATAATTAAGAATGTAATTTTAGATTAAACTTATTTTTTTCTGAAATAAGTGGAAATAAGGTGAACAAAACCGTACTTTAATAGAGTTATATATGGGTTGATAATGGTTAATCATAGCTCGTAGTCAAATTAAATTAGCTGTCCTCGATGAAGTTAATATGGGTTCAATATAATTAAGAATGTAATTTTAGAGTATTTTGCTTAAAATAGTTGTACCTTAGAAGTGAAACTAGCTTATTTCCCGTGCATGCACGAATACATAAGTTTTTTTGTTTTTATAAATTCAAATACTATTATAATTAAGTTATTAGTGATAAAATCAATTGAGTAATTATAGGTAGCATGTTTAAATTTATTTAAAATCTAGTAATAAGATTAAATTAGAAGGAATTAGTGTACCTAATATTTTTTTTAAACAAAATGATAATAGCATTATTTTTTTTATTGATTAGAAATTTTATATATTGTTTATTTGTGGAAAGTGTTTTTTTTAAAATTTTATTTTTATACTTTAGACTAGGCTAGTTCCCGTGCCATGCACGGTAGTTTTTAATAACCATTATTAAACTATCATTATAATTGGTTTTTATAAAAAAAAATATAATTCTAAAAATAGAGTTAACAAATTTTGAGCAAAATAAAGGATTGCGTAAGATATGTTAGACATAAAACCATGTTGAAAATTAGTAAAATAAAGGAATTCACAAATTATGAGTTAAGAAATTTTTAATAGCTATATAAATATTCGTGTAAAATATATATCAAATCTTTTTTATTTTAAGTAGTTATATCGTATAAGATTAGAGAATTATTTTTGTAAATAAATTTTTTTTCATTAATTGAATTTTAATTAAAAAAATAATAATAAGGACACTCCAGAAAATGACACGTGTCATTGCTGGTGTGTCTTTTAGTATACTAGGTTAGTTCCCGTGCCATGCACGATAATTTTCAATAATTACTATTAAGCTATCATTAATTATAATTAGTTTTTTATAAAGAAAAAAATCTAAAAATATAGTTGACAAATTTTGATCAATATAAAGGATTACGAAAGATATATTAAATATAAAATGATGTAGATTATAATCAAAAGTATATTAATAATATTTTTTTATACATACATAAATATTTGAGTTAAAGATATGTTAAGTCTTTTTTATTTTAAGTTACTATATTGTATAATATTTTGAAGTTATTTTTGTATAAGGTTTTTTTTTTAAAAAAAAAAATACAATTTTATACCAAAAAAAAAGAAGAAAAAAACACTAAGGACACACCAGGAGATGACACATGTCATTGATGGTGTGTCTTCTAGTATATATTATTGATGATTATTGATTATTGATGATTATTGATAGTTATTGATTGATTGATTTGTTTTATATCAACATGGAATTTAACAACCCATACAATATATACACCAATGTAGAGATAGTTGAAGAAAATTATTTATTTGTAAGCATAGTATAATGTAGTGAATTAATATAAAAAGTATGCTGCATGCATAATCTTTGTAGAATTGTAGTCCAATATGTCTTATTATGTTGAAAGTACATTATTATTGTAGAAATCAATTAAAGGAACGAAAAAAAATGATATAATGCAGTATTAGCACTTGGAAAAACAAAAGTAGTAAACTAAACTCAAATTATAAATGCTACTCAAACTCAAACTAATCAGGTATTCCGAAGTTACCACATACAATTTCGCATTAGAGCAAGTTTAGCCCCAAGTCTTAAGACTTGGGGTGACATCATCATTTTGAGTTTTAAGATTTATACTTAAGACTTTTCCCATTTTTCTTCAAAAATTTCAAGCAAGTCTCAAGTTGAGTCTTGAAATTTCAAGACTCAATTTAAGACTTGAGATGGGATCCACTTCACCCACCTCACTTTTATTTTTATTATCCCATTTTTTATTTTTACACTTTTCTACATATAATATGTCAAATATTTAAATCTTAGGGCTAAAGTGATAAATTTGTGTAAATCTTAGTGAGTCTTAATAAGAATTTGATGACACCATTTTCAATGGGGACCACAAAAAATGATGTCACATCCAAGTCTTAAGACTTGGGGCTAAACTTGCTCTTACTCTGCTTTTGTTGAGACTTTGGCACATCTATAGGCAATATGTAACATCTTATGATTCTTATGCAACTTTGCCTTCTAGATAATATAACGGGATTGACTATCTTTTCATTAATTCAAAATTGTCAAAAGTTAGTTCGATGGCTTTTGAGCAGTTTTTTAGTGATGCAAATTGTCACTTCTCTAAAAAAATTTGAATCATATTAAAAGTCGATTCCTCTCTAGTTTCCATATACGTATAAATAAGTTGGATATATAACTGATAAAAGATTATAAGGAATTATATTTTTTTTTTGTCGATTCACTATCTTAGACGAGCTAAGTTAGTTCGCAAGTATGAAGATGAAATCCGGAGTACGAAAAAGAAAGGAAAAATTGAAAAGAATAATCCCACCTTTGACACATCTTCTCAAAATAATCCCACCTTTGCGTATTCTAGAAATAATCCCACCTTTGTTCTCCATATTCTCGAAATGATCCTTTTTACCTTTAACCTATAAAACAGGTTAGATTTTTTATTTTGATTTTTTTTCCCTATAATCTCTCTTCTCTCACCTCACCCCCTCCATCCTTCTCAAACACCTCCACACCACCACCACACACTAACTCCCATGCAAACAACACCCCTGCTCCACCGTCCATAACAACCACAACTCACAAGCCACAGCTAATCCCCACCTTCTGCAGCCCCCATACTCAACCTCAACAGAGAACTCCAACTCCCCTGCCCCTGCCTTCTCTTACCAATGCACATCAATTGCGAGCTCAACCACCACTAAACGATGACCCCCAATCCTAAGAGCTTAGCCACCGTTCAAAATCCTCTTTCTCTTTCTCCTCCTCCTTTGAAGCTCATCAAACCTCCTACCTTCGTCACTCCTTCAATGGCAGAATTGGTGCTTCAATTAATCTGAAATTGGGCTGAATTAGGGCTTTAATTAATCTGAAATTGGGCTAAATTGGCTAACCAAAAGTATAATGCGGCTATTTTTTTGATGTGATACGCGGTGGAAAAGAAGCTGCTGGAGGTGTTGATTTGCGGTAATGGTAGACTGGTAGCTAGCAGGCCGCGCTTTTGTTGTTGTCGATTTGGGTGAATGGATCAGGTGGGGAGTGAGTGAGTGGCGGGGAAGGGAAGTTAGTGTCTGTTTTTTTTTTTTTTTTTTTTTTTTTTTTTTTTTTCCATGTGTGGGTGGCTGGATATGGTGGTGGTGGTGAATTAGGTGGGAGGGAATCAAGGACGTCGGCTGCGGTTGGATTTGATTGGCCGGCTTTTGGCTGTTCCGGTGGGCAACTGATCTGACGAGGGAGGGGTGGCTCCGACAGGGCAGCAGAGCAAGGAAGAAGAAGATTTTTTTTTATTCCTTTAATTTTAAAAAATAGAATATAAATTAAAAAAAAATAAAAATAACAGTTAGAAGACAACACGTGGCAAAATACCTTCTAAACCGTTTACTAATTTCACTAACAGGTAAAGGCTCATTTTGGGAAGATGGGGGTACAAGGTCGGATTATTTCTGGAATTCAAAAAGGTGCATGGAATTATTTTGAGCAGATGGACGAAAGATGGGATTATTCTTTTCAATTTTTCCAAAAAGAAATGAAGAACTTTTTATTTAGGAAATATTTCCTCCATTATCCCAAGTTTGCCTCGTCCGCCAATATTAATCCCTACTTTCGATTATTCACTATTACTTCCAACTTTATACCCTATTAATTCCTACTGCACCCAACCGGTCATCTAACTTGATGTAGCAGGTTACCGAGACACGTGCCAACATATGATTCACTTAAAAAATAAAAATTAGAATAAATAAAGTTAAAAAAACAAAATAATAAAAAACACCTTCTCTCTCCTTCGATCCCTCCTCCCCCTTCCCTCTCTACTTCCTCCCCTGTCCCTTCCCTCACGTCCATCCGCAACCAGACGCCGGCAGCACTAACTCCCCTTCCCCCCACCTCCGTATCGCCACCTCCTTACCCACCTACCTGCTTCCCCTTCCCTGCGCACTTCATGCACTCCACCAACCTCCCTGCTTCCCCTTCCCTGCAACTCCACCAATAACAGCCCGCTGCCACCACGACCAACCCAACCCCTTCCTCCCCGAGTGCCGGTGCCGGTGCTTCCCCGATCACCTCCCCTTTCCTCTTCAATCACCCCGCAAACAAGCCAAAATTCCCAAATCCTTCCCTAACCCTAATTAACATTCAAAACACGAGGCAAATCGGAGACGGAATCAGCCACTAACGGTCGAAATCGGCCGATAAAGGGTTGAAATCAACCATTCAACCCCAACATCGTCCAATTTCAGCCATTTGTGGCCAATTTTGGTGGTTGATTTTAGGGAGGGGTGTTGTTTATTTTGGTGGGGAAATGGTCATGTAGGGCTGTGATGGGTTTTTCGTGTGGGCTGACTGCGTGTGGGGAGGGTGTGCGTCGATTTTGCGTGTGGTGGCTTACTGTGTGGGCTGCGTGTAGGGAGGGTATGCGTCGTTAGTGGTGGTGTGGTGGTAGAGGTGGGGCAGGTGTGTTGGGTTAGTTTTAGGAAATTTGTTTTTTTTTTTCATTTTTTTTCTTTTATTTTTCAACCAATTACATATTGACACGTGTGCAAAAAAAATCTAATTCACAAATGTTAAACTGATTAACCAGTTGTAGGTCATATGGATTCAATAGAAATTAATCCCATACAAAGTTGGAAGTGATAGTGAATAATCAAAAGTAGGGATTGGATTAATGGGGCAATTTTTCCTTTTATTTATTACCTAATTGTCAAATGTTTTGAACTAATAAACCAAAACTTATAAAATTTGTTAATGCTATTACAACGTCAAATTGACGTTGAAGTAGTCTTAATTTAGTCTACACATTATAGAAAATTCCATCACTTAACAAGGTAGACCCTCAAATGGAGGAGTATTGTGGCTCCACCCTATTTGATATCTATGTTAGAATGTAGCCAATAAGTTGGATGTTGGGTGGAGTTAGCTTAGGCCATGTGTAATGACTTCTCTTCCACCCTATACTAAAACAATATATTAACAACCCTAATGTTATTAAGTATAGTTTACATCTCTAGAAAGTTAGGATGCATATATTAATAATGCATTTGCTCTGTCTCTTTTACATTTAAGGAATTATTATGTGGTGGTTGATATTTTATAGACAAACTATATTAAAAAAAAAAAGGGGGAGGGGGGGGGGGGGTTTGTTTTGGAAAAGGTAAAATACACTAAGGTTAGGGCAATAGACAAATTATACTTAAAGCTAGTGGCTAGATAAAAGGTTTATATTTTAAGGTTTGTTTTATCTATACTTATTTTTAATAGTTTTTAGCAACCCCAAATAGTAAATACTAGGTATAAAATACAATTCTCTTAAACTATTTTGCTAGTTGTGATTATATTAAGATGCATACGAATTATATAGGCTCAATGGCTCATGTATCGTACCAACGTGTCTCATACTCAAGTGAATTGTGCCTGAAACGGGCCACAAAAATGATGTGTCTTGTTGAGTTTGTGTCAATCATTTAAAACTAAAACTCATGCATGGCCTAGCCTACGTGATATGTCATGTCAGGCCAATTGCCCCTTGAGTAATTTTGATTCTGTTGGTAATTTGGGACGTGCGAGTTGATCCATCATGCTCATATGCTGAGCTTCATTCCAACATTTGCAAATGATCTCCATGCATTGCCTATGGATTATGGCCCACTGGTATGCCTCTCGTGCTGTCTCGGGCCTATAACAGGCTCATGGCTGGTCTGGTCAATTTCTTTGTGTCATGCCTGATTAGCCCTCATGCTAGCCCGACCCATATGCATGCCCACCTTTAGATTTTATTATTAGATCATGTTAGGAGGAGAGAGAAAGGAGAAAGCAAATTTTATAATGATTGATCAAAGCCTAAGTAGCTAGGAAGTCCGTGAATGGAGTCAATCAATATGAGACAAGATTAATGCCATTAAAGTGAGAGACAAGTAGACGGCTATCACAAACAATACAAGATGATGTCCTAATTATAATTACTATAATAATAAAAGTGGAGGTGGGAGGATTATCATAGGGATTAATTACATGGGAGACAATAGCACATGATCAACCCCAAAGTTTAAGGATTTAATTAAACTATGATGTAGATTCTACCTCCCAACATATGCATATATGATTTGTACTTAACAGTATCTTTATTAATGTGATTTTTTTTTTAATCTTAATATTATTTGGATCATCATCATAGTATTATGCCACGTAGGTTGTATGTACGTATATAAGTTAATTAAACAAGATATAGAGTTCAATTTAGTGACAATTATCTAGTATGGTAGATTTTGGTAGTGTGTTGGTCAGATCTGTCTAAGTTGTTGCCTGGTCAGGACAAATAATGTGTGTAATTTGTTATAAGGTTAACTTACAATATGGTTAGGTCGAATCTTTATACTTTATGTTTGGTGCATCTTCTTTAACTAAATACTCCAAATGCTAGTAGAGACAATAATAATGAAGAAGAGAGGATAATAAAAAATAAATAACACGAAAATATCCCTTGGTTTCTTTTGGATGTTCTTGCATTGTTTAAAATCTTACTAATTTTTACAATTTGAGGTAATAATTTGTTTCGGGTGAAAATAATAGGACCTTGCCGAAGGCCCTGTGAAGTGGATGAAGACTGGGCTCGGTCCAAATGATGTTGGACCGAGGATTTCCTGCACAACAAACACACGTAAACTGGCCTCTGGGGTGTGCCGACGAAGGTCCCTTCGATGCCGAAGTCAGTATAGTGTAGATAGAAAAAGTGCTATGCAAGAGTATTAATTGCTTGAGGCTATTTATGAATGAATGCAATGTAAGGGGGAGTGAAGACTTTTATACCTTAGCACAATAAGGAGAAATGAGCTTGAAGCCAAGTGGGCTGACCACGTTGACTAGACCCTTGACTTGACTTGTGGATTGGAGAATTGGACCTTTGACCTTGGGCTTTAATTGAATCATTTATGGACTAAGCCCAATTAGGCTAAATTGGACCCAAACATATTTAATATTATTTCTAATTAGTAAGGGTAAACACAATCATGTATCAATTTATAAAATTTACAATTCTGTATGAAATTATAAACATAAATGACAAAGATGTAAGTGCATTGACAAACATGCACAATAATCAAATCAGAGACTAATGGTAGTAAATTCGTGGATCAATTATGGATAACAGGTAAAAGATGGGGAGCGAAAGAAGAGAACAAGGAGCGAAAAGAACGAAAGGGAGGAAGGGGAGATAGACCTCAATATTTCTTCCAAATTGATCTAATTTAGGAAATTAGGAGGGATGGTGTACTAAAGAGAGAGGAATATAGATCTTTCATTCCCTTACCCTAAATGGCATGCATGATGGTTTAGGTCAAGTCGAAAAATCAAAGTCCATTGACTTCCCTACTAGTTGTTGTTGAAAGAGTAAGGAATAAAGAAACATTATACTACCAAGGAAAATATGTTAAAACAAAGGGGAAAAAGGAGAATGAAGAAGAACAACAAGGTAAAAGTAAGCATCCTTAATTGTAGCTAGCTAGCTTAGTGAGTGTAATGTGCTTCGCACTTATGAAGGTTGTTAACGTTCTTAATTAGCAACTGAATTCCTCTTTGTAAAAGCAATGCTATACATATATTACTAAAAGGTTTAGACTAATAGTTCATACTTCATACTAATAACATATAAAGTATATGTCATGTTACTTGTTTATAATGCTTTTAAGCTATAAACTCTTAAAATTTTCACACACATTTTTGGGTCTACTAAGTTATCAACTTGTAGCATTATGATTGTTTTTTTATTTTATTTATTTTATTTTTATTTTTATTTTTATTTTTTTCCTGTATTAACTAAATGTGGCCTAAGTAGCTAGGTCGCCACCCATATATAATCATGGGATAAGACAGAGAAGCTAGCTTAGGCAAAGGTGGGAGGCATGTCACTATCAATATAGCTTTTAATTTATCGACATACATAAGCCTAATTAAACACGTACTATTGTAACAAATTGAAAGGAAGGTTCAACAAAAGAATTTAATGATAACTCCAAAAACGAAGGAAACAAGTTAAACCAGATTGTGAGATCCCAATGCTAGAATGCAACTTCAATTGAACTTAACTTAAGCCTAGGACAGTAAACCCTATTCCTAACTTTACCTTAATCGCTGAGAAAATAGTTTGTCATATGCCTTATCGACGAGGGCATAAAATTGGCCTTGGTCCCTTGTCTCATTAGTTTCTATTCCCCATGGATCGGAACCTTTATTGGCTTATCGACGACATCAAAATGCTCCTCGAGTCCTTTGATTCTTCAATCTCAACATATGTAGCTAATAGGGCAATTGATTATGTTGCCTCAGTGATATATATATTCTACAGCTCTACGCTATAATGAAGATAGATACTATTCCTTTTCTAGATACGAATAGTAAGTTTTCTTATTTTGTTATCCTTTTTAGGTAAGCTTGAGCACGCACGATTTTGAAAGAAAATGTATGTATATCATTGTATATCTTACATTACAATTAAAAAAAGGTTAAAAATAAATACGCAACGAAAAAATAAAAATCACTACTTAATAAACTTCAAAACTATAGTATGCTGTTTGGAAAAAGAGTAAATACAATTCCATAATTTCACCGAGAAAAAAACAGCTTACAAAAATAAAAACAAAAACCATTTCCCCATTTTGTTTAATCCATAATTAGTTTGTGCCTATATATTTTTTTTATTTGGTGAAGAGTTTGTACCTATATATGTAATGTAGTTAATTAGTTTGCACCTACGTAGGTTGACATTATCTTTTTGGTTTCACCCACTAAATACAATTTAAAACACATTAACTTATAGTTATGATCATTATTATTATGTCATTGCTTACAGCATTATTATTTTACTTTTAATTAAAGACACTTCCTAAGACAAAATTTAAATTAAAGTGACGACGTTAACACCATCTGCATGAAGTGATGCCAATTATATTGCATCATGCCTTACGATATATTGCTCTCTAAACCAAATTTTATTTTTGACCAGTGCCACTTAAACATACAATATAATAATGTACACCAAAAACAGCTCCAATTTGTAGATATATAAAGCACTAACTAAAGTATAGGTAGGACGGTGATGAGTATGTTATAATGGTTGACACAAGTCAATTATCCCAAAAGTTTAATTTGCTTCATTGCTGGACTAATTGAATCTGAGTTGAACTAAACTACAGAGTAAATTTAATTTCATTAAATTAAAAGCTATTGTAATGACAAATTGAATATAGAGAGAAACATATATAATTGGATTGAGCTAAGGGTTTGTTCTCTTCCGATTAAAATCAGTTCAGTTCAGTTTCTGATTTTCTTCTCCCATAAACAATTCAGTTCACTTCATTTCAGTAAATGAGAAGTGAGAACAGGCCCTAAGCTGAACTGACATCTCGATAAGTAAATCCAAAAGAATACAGTCTTTTTACGAGTACAAACATGCATATCAACACAAATCTAAATACCCTGACACTAAATATATAGAAGTACTCCCAAGTATGAAGCATGCACCCAAATACGGACACGTATAACTCAAACGTACAATAGCCATAGCCACTAATAAACCGGCATGTGACATCATATCGCGGCATGCACATGTGTGCAGTTTACGCGACAAATAGTACAAGTACGAACACTTTGAAAAAGGAAAGAAGCTAAGAGATCAAAAGTGGACGAGGTAGTATAAGGTAGTAGTATGTAAGTGTACTAGGAATCAGCTTTTGCCGCTGAATTCAAAGCAAAATGCAGTAAGTAGTCTAAAGAGAGTTATGAAGAAACAACTAACAACAAATAAACTACTAGGTTGATGCTTCTCACATCAATTCATTAGCTTTAAACGTTAAAAAGATAGAATAGAAAAGACAGATAGTTGTTCGTGCATCAAATGTAATACCATTTAGGTAACAACAAAGGCACTATATGCGCCCACCATGTGTTACATTGCACCCTTTGCACGCCTTTACCTAGCTTATCTTAGCTAGTTTTACGTACAATAATTCACCGTAATTATTCTTCTGTGTAATTCTTACATTCTCATCTACAACCTTCGTTTTTTTTATTATTTGCAATATAGGAATATTTTGTCTTACAAATAATGTTTCTTTGATGCAAATGATAAAAAAAAAACAAATGTAGTGTTTTATTGCATGTTTTTCACTTGTACTTCTATGTTTTTGTTTCTTTTTATTGATTATTTTAATCTAAGGGTTTTATTGTAGTTTGTAATGCTTGTATATGTTCAATTAAGCAGACATAAATTAAGATTTTTTCTAGTGCATATGTAAGAAAGTAAATAGAATAGAGGTAAAACCTATTTTTGTTATCTAATTTGATAAATTGTGTTACATATATGTATGGGAATTGAGAATATACAACTAAGATTGATTTGAGAAAAAATATATTTAGTAAAAACTTGTAAGGATGAGAGTTTGGACCATTTACCCCATAAGAGATTCATCCCCAAGATCAAGAAGTTCAGTTAGAAAGCTGCTAAAGACCTAACAGGGCGTTTGGATTGTGCGAATGGGAGTTTGAGGATTAAAAGGTGGGAATGGGATTGAGAATTAATTGATGGGAATACATGAAAATATGCCAATACCTTGTTTGGATGATGGGTGGGAATATATAGAGAATAACTAACAATTTTACCAAAATACCCTTACTAAGATTATTATTTCATTCTTTTCATTAATGGCAAAAATGTCATTTTCCCCCCCTATTCCTATTCCCATTCCCATCCATTTATTACCTACCCTCCCTAGGTAATAAAATGGTGGGAATTCGCCCCTTAATAATCCCATTCCCAAACCCTTTTTTATTCTCATTCCCACCAAACAAACAAGGTTTTTTTTTCAATTGGGATTAAAATTCTCAATCCCGCCCTCAATTCCCACTTGCCAAACGCCCCCTAAAGCTTATAAAATGAAAAATATGTTTATATCTCATCAATATGGGACAAATTACACGTGGCACAGGAATTTCAACAATTTATGCTTTTTTTTTTTTAATTTTTTTTAACACGGTATTTACCGTAATTTTTTTTATTATTATTAATTTTTTTTAATCACTATGGCTATATACTGATTTAAACGCTTTGATTGATTAATAAAGCTTTGCTCAGTTTCCGTCAAAAAAAAAATAAAAATTGATAATGGTTTCTACTACAATGTCAGGAGTGTAATGCACCATCCCCAAATGTTTAAAGGCGCGACAATGATACCAATGTCCAATGAATAAAATGGTGTGGAGTGTATCTCTATGTTTCCTTAATGGAAAGAGCTATGGAATCTGATTGAAAAAACCTTATAGACTAAGACTGGTTGTCGAAGCGGTATAAAGCTCTTTTATAGGCTGTGTGGTTTATCTCTAATCCCTTGCCCAAAAGATGTACGAAACAATAACTAGACTTTGATTGAAACAATAACTAGACTTTGATTGAACTTTCTGAGAGCATGTTTAGTTAGTGTATATTTTGAATTGAAAACGGATTCAGCTGAACCATTCCGTTACCAAATGTTTAGTTAGAAGATTTGGTAACAATTACCTTTTACCTATGGAAAAATATTCCACCCGTATATTACCTCTCTAAAACCCAAGATAACAAATACTCTTACTCTTCTCAAACTCAAAGTGATTTCTTTCTATAGTTAAACCAAACAAATGAAAAAAAACAATTAAATGATTCTTATTCTACCCTCTTACAAAAGATTTATTTCATTTCCGTTTCCATTATTCTAACCAACCCCTCCTCCCCCCCCGGAATGCTTAATCAAATCACTCGAAGTCTCATAACTAAAGGAATGTTGTTAGCTAATACACACTAATTCATAAGTAAAATTCTGAAAGCTTAGGGTCCAAACTCCAAAGCGGCAAAAGCGCAACAAAAGTAAATCAACAACTAATCAGGAGCTTAAAATAAGAGAGTTTAGCTTAATTAAGATGAATCAGGAACTCGAGAGTTACTTTAAGGGTACATGACCAAATCTTTCAGATTATACAAATTTGCTGTGACAGCTAAATTTTGGATGTTAGTTTTAATCCAATCCACAAAAGTACAACGCCTGTTCTTATCAAACTAGAAAATAACTGACGGCTCAAATAATGGTCAGACAGACAATTATTCAAGCACATTATCCTAAACAAACATTTATCAGTACATTCTCACTGTGAACCAGAATCACAAGATATACTTTGTTCAGCATAGGCTGTAGCATATCGTTGCACTGTCGTTGAAGGACAGCTTTATATGTACAAAGATGCAGCAGACTTGATTAAGTTCAATATATATCATTATATACCCTCAAGGGTTAAGATACACTAACCAGCCGAAAAAGAAATAAAGTTCAAGGGGTTCGTGTGAACTATCAACTTCGGATAATAATACTCTTCCCTCTACTCATACTATTTGGGAAAGATATCAGTAAGTTATTATAAAGAAGAGCACTTGTTGGCTCACCTAAACTTCTGTAATACTAAAAGGCAAATTAGAGACCTGCCCATCAGAAAAGCCCAGGTCAAATAGAAATTGAACAAGAAATCAACAAATAGGAATGAGAAACTCAAAGGTCAAATAAGACTCAACGACAAAAAACAGAGCAGCCAACCACTAACTTCCACATGTATCACTCCATCTGAAGATTATTAAATTATAATCAGCGTCGAGGCTTTGACAGGCTGGGTCGATTGCAAAACATCCGGCCATTGGCTCTCACAAATATAGCTATAGCAATACTTAAGCTTGCCCACATAAGCGAAAAGAATAGGTGTCGCCACTCTAACCGAGCTGTTGATCAACATTGCAACAAAAGATGTTTTTTGTAAGCAATTATTCCTATTAAAAATATCTGAAATCCAAAAAATGCAGCACCAAACAAAAAAAAAAAAAAAACAAAAGAGCATTGACATAAAGAAGGTGCCTGAAGCAAAAATGCACTAGAATTATGCTAAAAATCATGCCAGATGGACACTACATCGACTTCACATTTAGATGACTGAATTTCTCAAAAAGATGTATTATTTTTGCAATGTATATCAATAAGTTGGTATCTAAACTTAGCAACTCCAAAAGAAGATTGCTAAGTTTAAATACTCAACTTTAAGCCTCATTTGACAAAAAGTGTGGGCACCTTGTCAATAATCTAATACTTCCTCCGTTCTATTAATATTGCAACAATGAACTTTTTGCACTATTCATCACTCTTGTTTGACCATATAATATGAGTTATACGTTAAGCAAAATATAGTCAAGTGGAATCTTGTTGGATTCGTCTCTTAAAATACTTTCACAATATCAACTTTTTATAATTTTTACTCTTATACAATTATAGATATTTAGCATATAAATATGTTTTGGGATGCGTAATTTCCTTCTTGTTGCAATATTAACAGAACGGAGGAAGTATATTTTGTAATTTATTTAAGTTTTACCTTTTTTTTATTTTTTAATCTTACATTCTTATCATTAAAAAAGAAATGGATTTGGTGGGCCATAAATTGAAAAATGACATTTGTATATTTTAGAGAGTCTCACCATTAGAAAATTAAATTTCACATGAGTTGCTAGATTGAGAAGTGGATATTGGTATCAACACTGGAGGTAAAAAACAACTCATTTAGTATTTCAATACTTAAACTTGAGTTGGAGATGGTATTATGCACTTTCCTATGCAACACTTCATCCTACCCTTTGTGGAGGCTGACATTGTCAGAAATGTTGGTCATTTTGTGAGAAAAAACCTTCTAACAAAACGCTTCTAACAAAATGGCGCCATGAGATTTAAAAGTAATTATTTTTTGTTAACCAGGACCTTTGCCTGAATTCTGGCCATTGATCACCACTTACTGGTGTTGACTATCACGTGCAAAACATGTGACTTCATCAAAATCCTCAACTTTCTCCCTTTCTTCCTCCCAACTACCCACCATCCCATCACAATCTTACTCAACATCATGTATAAAAATCAAATTTTGGTTTTTAAACCAAGATTAATTCGATTTTCTTAAGGGATTAAGGCTTTGATTGACTGACTAATTTCGATTTTCTTGTATAAAGGAATTAGAAAGGGGGATCAAGGAAGAGAAAAGGGGGTTAAGGGGCTGCGCTGTTGGCTAAGTCTGAGGGGGAGAGAGAATGAAGAACATACAGAGAGGGAGCACAGGTAGCAAAGGTAGAAAGAGTGGCTGAGGGCGATGCAAAGGGGGTTATGATGGACAGTGTGCTGGGTTTACAGAGGAGGAGGTCGAAAAAGGGAGCATGTGAGCATAGGTATAAGGTGTATGTGTGGGTCGACGATGTGGTTGCAACTTGTGCGATGGTTAGACAAGGGTGTTGTAGTGGTGAGAAGGTCGAGTTGTGGTGGAATGGTCTTCAAATGCTGGTAGACTGGTAGGAGGATGTAGGACATGGCTAAAAAAGAAAAGGCGGAAAAATTGAAGTCACATGCCCACTCACATAATGGTTTTGGTCAACAAAGAAAAAGAGGAAAGCGGCGTTCAATGGCCAAAATCCGAGCAAAGATCCAGATGAGAAAAAAAAAAAAAAAAACTTTTTTAGGCCCCAAAGTGAGACATTTTTTTAAGGTCCTTTCTCGCAAAATGGCCAATACAAAAGATCTGTTTTGATAAATTTTCCTACATACTATTCCATGGATTAATACTTTGCAGTAATGCAAAATAATTAAATAAGTATCCCATAATTTTGCTTCTAAACTTATACACACACTCCAAGCATTCCGTTAATACCATACTCACATTATGTTGATTCGATGAGTATTATTGAACATATATTGGAGAAAAAAAAATGTCATAGTGTGTTGATTCCAAAAAATTAGATTCCACTTGAAAATTGATTCAAAATACTTCATTCAAATATTTGTAATGAAAATCCACCATATCTAAATGCAATTGATGTCTTTAAAAAACTGAATTGTTAATTTCTAATTAGTTTCTTCACAAAATTTGTATGTTTGTGTCATAATTTATTAGACACATACTCCCTAGTTGGGTTTTTTTTTTTTTTTTTTTTTTTTCCCTGCACAAAACTCTATCTTGGAATTAATTTTGCCAATTATCCGTGATTTAAGATAAATGTAAATATGAAGACCAAGACTCCAAATTCTTGGATTCTTCCTTTGTTAGGTCAAAAGGTGAAACAACAAAGTACACCAAATATAATAACATTGGATAGGAGAGCAAACTTGTAATTTTTTGGTCTATATTATAAAATCTTATATAGGAAATGAACTAGAGGAAGAGACAGCATAAGAAAAGCCAGCAAACATAAAATAAAAAAAGAGTAATAGTATGAAACACACCTTGCTTCAGAGACATGAATGCGAAAATGATCCCAGCCAAGAACAAGGAAAAAGCTAAAGGAAGAGACTACAATAAGAAAAGTCATCAGATCATTTACACGTTTAATTGACTGAGAGAGAGAGAGAGAGAGAAGAAAAAAAAAGGCACGCGGGGTGAAAAGGTAGCCATTGATTCTAGCTATAAGATTTAGTAATCACTCACAGCAAAAGCCTCAAGGCCTCCTTTTTGAGGTTGTGCAGTCATATCTCGGCTCACAGAAGCAATGAAGTGTCCATGCACCATATCAATGGCATCCTGCAAACATGAGAGGAAAAATTCAAGAACAGACAAGGGATCCAATTTTAAGAAATCTTTTACAAGTGCATAAGAAATGAATAAGTATGCAACTGAACAACATGCGGTATGATGACATTAGTCAGTTACTTTTCAAATTTTTAAGGGGAATAATCAGTTTAATTGAAATGCATACTGAGCACTAGATTTTTTTTTTTTTTTTTAAAAAGGTCTTTTTTGAAGGTTTTTACGTAGTTTTTTTTTTTTTTTTTTTTTTTTGGGAGAAACAAAAAAAGCAGGAATAGTTTTCCTGAAGCTCATTTCCGTTCCACTCACCTATTGTAGATTCGTACACCAAGGGAGTATAAGAAAAAAGGTGGATAAAATAAGAGAGAGAGAGAGAGAAGGTAGTAAGCGGATGCATGTACAGAAAAAAGTTAGATTGTAGGTTAAGGGGTAAGATGTTAAAGTGTGTGCCAAAAAAAAAAAAAAATTGAAGTGGGAAAAGAAAAAAGAAACACCCCAAAACAGAAGGTGAGTAATACAAAAAGGAATGGAGGCAGTAATGCACGTTGATTGACATATTTGAAGAAGGCAATGAAGCGCTAAAGTACATAGTATGGATTACTACACATTTACTACCTCCGTTTCATATAATGTGCAACATTTACTAAAATGAATGCTACACATTTCTCTCTCTCTCTCTCTCTCTCTCTCTCTCTCTCTCTCTCTCTCTCTCTCTCTCTCTCTCTCTCTCTCACACACATAATATGAAATGTTAGTAGTTGTATCATTTACTAGTTTCCAACCAGCTTCAATTTCCATTTTGTCTAATCCTCAATAGTTGCCCAAATTATTTAAAAGCAACATGTTACCTTTCCTTATCAATCCAAACTCAAAATTAATACAACTCACTCCTTTGAAAGTAAAATTTTAAACGCAGGAGATATACAACAGACAAAAATAACAGATAACATATGTCGACAAAAAAGAAGCTCAGTGAGCATATACAAGAAAAGGTACTGAACCTGTTTTGTTCCATCACAAAAGTTGTTCAGATAATATCTAGAAAGTGCATTCCACCCATCATTAAGTATACCTTCAAACGTTCGTTTGCCATATCTGGAAATAACAAAGTTGCATTAAACCAATTTGTATGTTAAATAATTTTTTTTTTTTTGACACATTGTATGTTAAATATTAACTTCATCAGTACATTTCAAGATATAAAAAGTTATCTCCCATATAAACTAATGATAACATTTCATTCTTAAACAGACACAAAACCTGTGGTGCAAAACATAAAGCAAAATAACCAGTCAGTGTTATCAGATAGATAATTTGTATCAATTAGATGTCATATTAATCTATTGACAACCAGGACCAATGTTGAGAGTCTATCAACAAGGATCAATGTTGAAAGTTTATCACCACCCAAAGGCCAAAATCTCATCACCCAACAAACAAATATGAAAAATCTCCTCGTCAGCTTGACCTGATATTGTAAGTCAATGCAAAAATCAAACATAACATTTCTTAAGATATAACTGCCATTAAACAAGGAAAATTACAAGGAGCAAACCACTAAAATCAAGCAAAATAAATAAATAAACAACGCCAAAAGAATATCCTCAAAATAGTAAGGCTCGTTCTGAAACAATTAATGGTATAGCAACCTTCACCTTGTACAGATGAAGGTACCATTGTGCCTTGCCTGGACTAGGCAAAGGTACAAGTTAAGGAAAACAAACATAACATTTTTTAATACTAATAAGATAAGATTGCCATCAAACAAGGAAAATTACAAGGAGCAGTCCACCAAAAGTCCAAAATCAAGTGAAGCTCAAAGATAGTGGAGCTTGTTCTGAAACAATCAAAGGTTTAGCAACTTTGACCTAGTACAAATGAAGGTAACATAATGCCTTATCTGGGTTAGGTTAAAATGCAAGTTAAAATATCTTCCCTAAACTAGGCAACAACAAAATATAAGCCTTAACCCCAAATCATGGAGTAGGCTACATGAACCAAGATTTCATCTCCGACAGTTGAGCATCATGCTCTCTCTCTCTCTCTCAAACCCTATTTCTTCATAACATTCTTAACTCAAGTCATCTTATGTCTCCCTAGGCCTTTTATGAGACTCCTAATCCCATCTTTCTATGCTCCTTATCAGTGCTGAATTTGACCTTCATTTCATATGCCCAAACTAACATAACCGGTTCTTCCTTATTTTACTCCCTCCGTGTTTTTTTAAGTCTTACACTTCCTTTTTTGGCAAAAAGCTACATTAAAAAATTATATCTCTCTCCTCTCATGGTCCCCACCCAAACCTCACTATCTTTCTTTTATAATTTTTTAATACTCCAACTACCCCACTTAGCTCTTATTTTATTTAAGTCAATTAAATTGCCTAAAACTATGTGCCGGTCAAACTGTAACACTTAAAAAAACACGGAGGGAGTAATTCAATATCAACAACTCCAACTTTCCTACGCATATCTTCATTCCTAATTCTATCCATTAAGTGATTGTCAAACATCTATTATCTCCTCCATCTTTCAAACATAATCGTTCTTAGAAAGTCAAACACATAGAACATAAAATAACGCTGATCAAATAGCCATCCGGTAAATTTTCCCTTTAACACCAAGGGGTATGCTCTTGCCACATAATACCCTCATTGTAGCTATCCATTTGGTAGACTCCCTTCACCTAGGTCCACCCGGATTAATCCTTTAGTTCCATTCTTTTGTAGAATCGAGCCAAGAAAACTAACACTCACTTTTGGACAAATCCTTACCATCCACAACTACTAAATCCCCTTGACTCCCAAATAGTACTAAATCAATATTCCATATGCTCCAATTTATCCCGGCACTGTCTAAACCAGCAAGATTCTAAGTTCTAACATATATCTCCACTACTTCAATTAAACATTAATCTATGTATAGTCTCAAATCATACGCTATGGTGCCTCATCTTAGATAGACCATTTTACTTAAATTGCTACAAAGAGAAAAAAAAATTTGTTGCCGACCCTTCATGACATTGAATTGCAATCAAGAAATCCTTCATTACTTCACTGCAAGTCCTACCACTTGTATTCACGTCTCAATACAAATCCTTAATTAGGTCCATATATTTTTTAGGGTTACCTTTCTTGGTCGTCTCCACCAAAATACTTCTCTTGGAACCTTATCATAAGACATCAGAAGGACAATGAAAATCATAAGCAAATCCTATCTCGCATTGTAGTACTCATCATTTTCCTCTCATGAGTCATTTCTATAATTGAACACCTTGAAAAAAAACCATAGAACCCAGGTTTGGAGACTATACTCTATCATTCTCTTTCACAATCACATGGTGTAATCCATAAGCATTATCCCATGATTGCTAGAACAACCTTTGTTCTTAACTCGGTACCGAGGTGTTTTATCTCCAATCCTATGATCTAGTTTGTCCTCCAAATCATTTTTCCTTAACATATCTAAACCTAAATAGGAATATCATGTAGACCAATTGTTTTCTTTAGCCTCATTCTCTACCACCTCTTTCACAATTCTTCTCATATACTTCCAGCCAACTTCATGGTCGTCCATTGGACAACTCATTGAAGTATCCCATCCACTACGATGTATCCGGGTACACCAAAAATTTCCTCTTTGACTTTCATATAATTTCCTTAGCCACTCTAGAGAAACAATTCCAAGCAAAGTCGGGTTTCATCTCTAATTTCGGCTTCTTATACCACTCTATCATTAAAATCCTTGATATTATCTTCTTTCAAGTTCCACCATCTTATCCTAGGTTTATCTTAGTTTTTTCCTCTCCTTAACCCATCCTTCTTACAAACTTCCAAGACTTATAGACTATGTGGTGCAGCTACGCTCTGCAACCTATCTTCACTCCCTGTTACGAAAAAGACTATTTGAGGTCCATTGTTCCACTTCGAAGTCACCAAATCCAAGCCCTTTTTTTCTTAAACCATGCAATTTCTAGAAACAAATCATATGATTGCATGAAATGCAAAGTCACTCCTCCTTCATTCCTCCTTCCATACCCCAACCCTCTTTGGACCCTTTCATATCCACGACTTGTCCTTACATGCCCATTTAGATCCTCACCAATACAAACTTTTATAGAATTCTAATTGTGGGTTTCCTAGAACCATCTCACATCATAAACCTCCCAAAATTGGTGAAGTCTCCTCAACACGGCCAGAACATTTATAATATCTTTCCTACATGTTATCTAGGCAAAGGCAACTTTTTCCCCAAACATCTCCCCTTCCCCACTAAAAGAGGGTCTTTTAGAAAGGTAAATTTTTTTTTTATGGAGGGGAAGGCTTGTTTGTCAATTTCGTAAATACATGATTTGCAGTGGGCACCAAATTAGAAGACATTTATCCTCTCTTAATTGCAGATTGTTGCAATTACAGTAAAACTAGTAAATGTCAATCACCACATTCATCTTCTAATTAACAGCAGAAGACGTCCCAATCAGAAAGGAAAAAAAAAATTTAATTTAACTAGAGCATGGTCCATCAGATACAAGTTATACAACAGAATTGGGCAACACCAAAATCCTTTTTTAACACTGGTGGCAACAAAGTCAGATGTTTAATTCTTCATCCAAAGGAAGACATCTATTCAAAGATGTCTATACAAAAATGACAAAAGAAGATACACACTCATATGTAAATAGAGCACATATAAAAGCATCCACTTGCTTAAGGTGTCTGACTTTGCCAGCAAGTTGTATCAGAATGGGAAAGCAGATAAGTGTGATAGTCAATGCATCTAGTCTGAAAGTACCCTACCTCTAGAAAAAGGAAAATAGATTGGAGCAAAGAAACTCTATTTCAAGGGGTATAAAAAATGTATCAAACCGTGGATAGGTTGCTATAACAAGTTTCCAAGTGATAGCTTTTCAATATGAACTTTTGAATCAAACAACTACAGGCTTTGGAAAACATAAGTTACTCTTATTATAATAGTATTCTCTGTAAATAAATAAACTTTAACATCTTAAAAATTTTGAAAAATTTATTTGACTTTTACAGAGTAATGTGTTTTGACAAAGTTGCCACTATCTTATTCCAACATATTAAATTCTAATATCACTAGGTGCTAGCATAGTAACAAATATGACGGATGTATGTATACAAAAAAAAAAAAAAAAAAAAAAAAAAAAAAAAAAAAAAAGGCAAGTATGAAAGTTAAAGGGACATATAAACCCAGTGAAATACTCTCTATATACCGTTTTAAATTAACACTGCTATTTCAAAGATATCCCAACTTGAAAGTGAACCACTGCTTTTAGTAATTATTTATCACTTGCTTATTATCTCTAAGTTCCAAATCATCCACCCACTTTTTTCTCTATACATTTTCACACTCCTTTATCTATGTGCAAAAGATAGATGATACTTAAATACAGGATAGAGAAAGTAAGAGATATTCTTCCAATAAAAGAAGGAAGAGGAAAAAAAGAAATTAAAATTATATTTCCAAAATAAAAAGATCTCATAAGATGTCAACATTTACTAAGCAATAAGTTGACAGTCTGAAAAGTAACTGCAAGGAAACTTAAGGTTATCAGAGACAAGCCATATACAGAGCACTCGAAAGGACTCAGGTTAAATCATACAAATTCAAATGTTTTATTAATGAAGCAATGCTAAATGCAAACAAAAGGAAGATTTTGTAGAACCCAGAAAATTGATAAACTAGATGGATATGTAAAAGAAATTCTTTGTTTTCCATCATTTTGACATGCTAGACGCCTAGACGCTAGGATGCTCGGACTCGGGTACGGGTGTTGGACTCAAGTAAGGGTCGAAGTGTCAAACTCGGAATGTTATAAATTTAAGGATCCGCGGACATGAAACAAAGAATAGAAAGCAACAGTAAAAAAAAATCACGAGAGTCTCCCACCTACCCACCACATAATTACTATACTAAGTATTTCCCTCCCTAGTACCTAGACTACCTACCCCCACCACCCGTTAAAAAATAAATAAAAGAAAATAGAAATTGCACAGTTGAATGGTCGAAGAACCAGTTTCCCGTCGCCAGAATAGAAATCCGACAACCTCTTAGTGTCAGACTGCTCGCTTTTCACTTTCAATCAAAACCCCTAAGGTTGAGACTCTTGGTTCGGTGAATCTGCCCTTCTATTTTAGATTTAAATTTCATGACTGAAGAGTCCACTTTTTCACCCAAGGGTCTGACCTGAATTCCGTGTCCGCACCCGGGAGCATCATGTTGACACCCGTACGGCCGGGTGGTTGGTCGAGCATCCTAGTTGACATGTATAAAAAAAAATAAAGCTACACCTAACAAGTATAAATTACATTGCAATAATTCATGTCAAAGCGAAACCACTTCAAAGTGGGAGTCTTGGAGATAATACGGCAAACACCAAGGCCAATCAGACTCATAAATAAACCCTCAATTACTAAAAGTTCGACTCACTTCTACTTCATTCCTTTATTAGAAATCCCTTTTACTATCTATCCCTCCCACACACTATTTACACCTTTTTACATACTCTTCATACTTTATCAACTTTTTTCTTACACCCACGACCCACCCACCTTTATACCCCATCTCTCTTACTTATTTCACTTTTTTCCCCACTCACTTTTTCCATACATTCCTAAAAACAAGAGTCTACAATAAGCGAGTTGAACTTTCTGAAAAAGAAGAATCATTTTTATCAAAGTGGCATTTCCGGCTAAAAGAAATGCGCATAGGAACGTATACTCCACCATAAGCACAGAAATAAAATGTGTGTGTCCATAGCAAATAACAATACATACCTGACGTAATCCCCTTTCAGAGCAGGAGTGCCAGAATACTGGATGCTTACATTATCCCCATGATTTGCCCACACTATAAAGAGAGAGGAAAGAGGAAATTAATCAACACTGTTGCATTATACTATTAAAGTACTAATACAATACAACGATGATCACTTCAGCACCAAGAGCACCAATAAACCTTTAGTTGCAATTCCAACATTGTTGAATGTGCATAAGTGGGTAAATATCTTCAAGAAATAATACAATAATGAACATAAAAAATTCTAATGATCAAGCACCATTTTTAAAAAAAAAAAAAAAAATACAAACAATAGTACTCACATATTTTAAAATTCTCATCAAATTTAGGATGTGAGCTAATGGTCTCTTCAGCACCAAAAACACCAATTCGCCTTAGTTGCATTTCCAACATTTTTCGCCCTATCATGCTCTGTTACCACAATTCATGAAGGTACAGAATAACACCAATAGTGTTAGATCAACAAGAAATTTTAAACTAATCCAGACTATAGAAAATAAGATAACTGTCCCATATATATATAGTGTTAGATCAACAAGAAATTTTAAACTAATCTTAGATAACTGCAGTGAAGCAAAATAAAGAGATCAGATGAAGCTTGATCACCACAAACCAAAGGTGTCGCAAAGAATTGGGGAAAGAGATATCAAAGGAAAGATTTTTTTTAGCCAGAATTCCATGTAAAGGAGTCAATTAAAAGCATTAATGCAGTCTAATGAATTCTTATTCAATTATAGCACAAATAAATCGGAAACCATTCAACAAACCCACCTGTGTGACATTAGTGCGATCCAAGCAATCAATACAATTACTTCTCACAACACCACTTTGCTCCTCGATTTTTTCTCCTTTTTCATTCAGCAGGAGATATCTAAGACATAGATCAATTTACAGCAATAAATGAGTAGTCCTGCGGATGAAAATTAACAGCTAACAAACACATAGGATTTTCCAATACACAACTAAATAGTTTCCATCATCTAATAACCTTATAACTTTAACTATTTATTTGACAAACATGAAACAAAATTTAATCAAGACGTAAAAAAAGGATGATTTTGAAGACTAGAAATACCATAGATATCATCAATACAAAAAGGGTTGATATAAGGAGGCAAGACAATTCAAAATTAGTTTTATCAACTAAATCAAAACTTCAACTCCAGTTAGCTTGACTCGATATATTCTCAAGCCAACTCTAGGAACTTTTATAACTCATGAGAAACTTGCAAAATTTTATAAGCATAATAAATACTTCCTCTATGTAATTATATACTACATCGTGTGTTATATTTAATACTTCTTCTGTTTTTATTTAGTTGCAACACTTCTATTTTTTGCAGAATTCATCAAGTTACTTAACTGTTTTGGTGATTTATATATACTCTTGCAAACGTCACATTTTTGGATTCTCTAACTTTCAAGTTCTATTTGAATTCACATAATTGTCATTACAAAATAAAACTGAAAGTACTTCATTCTGAAATTCAGTGCATAAACTACCCCTTGCTTAAACAAAGACTAGAAATTAATAAGCATTGATATTAATACCTCTAGCTACAAGCCTACAACAAAGACAAGCAAAATTATTTTAATAATATCCTGAATCCCATCAAGATAAGCCCAAGAAGAGGGGGGGGGGGGGGGGGGGGGGGGAGGAGGGGAGTCATACCTATTTTTGTTCAAAAATTCTGAAATTTGATCATACAGACGTGAAAGTCTCTCAAAATGCATGTGTCCACATATCCTATGGAAATCAAAGTGCAAATATCTACAAAAAAAAAAAAAAAGAAAAAAAAAATTATATATTAGCAAAAAGAATAGCACAAAGAAGAGAGATTGCATTAAGGGGAAAAAGAACAGAATATCTCAAACACCTTATTTCCTCATTTGCAATCTGCTGCATTGCATTCCCATACATCTCACACAATTGGCCCTCACCACCAGTCTGACAAGAATAGCAGAAGAGCTAAGATTATCAACAACAAAAATTTAAATGCATTCTTACACCGTACTGACATAAAAAATCAAGGACTATACATAAGCTGTCTGCCTGTATGCATTTGCTCATGCATGACATCAAGAGTATATCTATACAAATTAAGATCCTATTCAAATTTCCGAATTTAATTTCGGAAAGTAGTCCCTCGTATTAATATGAAAATATTGATACTGTATTATTTTAAAATAATAAAAAAAAAAAAATCTTAATAATCCATTTTTAAGGGACTTATAACCAAGAAGACCTTGCTCCTTCTTTGTATTAAAATGGCAGGAGCTATATGGGTTTTCAGGTAACAAAAGAACAGCACAAAAGAGAGAGCATAAGGAGAAAAACTGAAAAACATAACAGCAATAAAATACTACGTAATTAAAACTTGTGGACTTGTATACAAAACGACATAAGCCCAGATGAGCACTCACTGCTATTCTCTCAATGATAACTAAGTTATTAAAAGAAACTCCCTCCGTTTCTATATGTTCTTATTTTGACTTTTTTGTGAGAGAATCACTGTCAAAGCAAGAAGATCATTTTGAAACAGAGGGAGTAAAAGGTTTCACAAGCAAGAAAGATACTTTTGACAGCTGGAATAAATCCACGCAAAGAATAACTTAAGAATGAAGCCAACGGGATCAAGCAGAAACATGTCAACTGAAGCCTAAGTTGCCATGATTCTGTAACTGACACATTTTCAATGATACTCTCCTTCCCATAATAATCTATGCCTCAACTTATGTTCACAGTCATTGATTGATGTACAATTCATCTACCATGATACCTACAAGCCTAATATAGATTTCCATATCCATAGGAGTTGTTTGCAAACCTTATTGACAAGATCAACAGCTAGCACAGCACCATATCGTCTTCTCAAGTCCAGAAAATGCCTTTCAGCAACTTGTGGCTGCACATGGCACAAGTCAAATACTTGATTAAATGAAAAGTACATTAAACAATCAAATTATAAAATTTATGTAAATCCCACCCCTCTGCTAAACAATTTTAAAAAATAAAAATAAAAAAAAATAAAAAACTCACTGCTTTCTCTGGATTCACGACTTCGAATTTTGGTTTATATTTCAGATTAACAACTTGCTCCCACTCGAATGGCATTGACCCACGAACCTGCAGACATTATGGATAGGGTATCACTCATAGCTACAATCTACATACAAAGCCCACAGGCCACAACAATAAGATTTTGTAGTAAGTAGCCACTGTCATCAGCCAACGAAGATCAGAATTTCAGATAAATCGGAGTTCAGCAAAAAGGAAGAGGTAAACAAGTTCATTTTCATAAATATGCATAATACTATCTTCAATGATTCTCTCCCATATATACCATGGATCTAACTACTGCATCATAATGTGGACCTATCCTTCATACCAATCAAAGAATAAACAACAGTCAACACCAATAATAATAGACTTACATCCATAAATTAACCAGCATTCCAGCACACATCACTAAATAAAATGGATAATAGTCCCAAATCCCAATATGACTTATCTTATATGCATAGTAAAAGAGATACATAAACCATTTATAAGTATTAATGTAAACAAATAAAAAAAATTATAAAAAAATAAAAAATGAACTTTCTATAACCAATTAGAATCTAGGGATCCTATTGCCTATCATTAAAGACTTAAACCTATCAAAAAAAAAATATATATTTAAAATCTCCCACAAAGCAAAATCAAAAAACGATTCTTTGCTCATCATTAAAATGCCACATTCCACCATAACCCCTGACAGTGTGTTACTCAATTACCTGCACAAAAGATGCTGTACAGCCATTTATTTGCACAATTTGCTCAGTTTCAACAAAATTTGCAACATATCCATCAGAATTAGCTCCTCTTCTCCACATTCGTGTACCTTACACAAAATTGGACTTCATAAATCATTAAAATGACTCAGTTAAAAAAGACTAGCCCTATTTCCTACCACTGAAAAGTGAAAGATGCACACATTCATGTTGCTTGTCTTCCTTTTAAGATGTAGAAAATTCTTAGGGAGAAACAGGTAACCAAAATAGGAGCCTATCTTTTTTTTATAATTAAAAAAAAAAAAAAAAAAAGAACAGGCATAGCCTACCAATCAAGAGGAAAACATGATACGTAACCATTTCAGTTTCTTGGAAAAGTAAGGATCAAAATATTAGACACCATAGTGTCATACAATTCATAAATTCTTCTTCAGACTTCTTCAAAGAAGTACCAAAACAATGAATTACAGAAGAGAAAGTTCATCATCCACATGAAGTAACATAACATGACTGGTTTTGTAACACACAAAAGATATTAGGTACTCGTATGTAGTAACTTGTAACGAAAATAGTTGCCAATTGGAATCCCCGTCCAGATCATCCTTCCCCCAACCACCCCCCCCCCCTCCTTGGCCAAAAAAAAACTATAAAGGTTAAGAAGAATGCTAGGTAAGCCTTGTAAATAAACAAGAAGCTTTTCCAGACAATCAAACTACATCTTGCACTCAAATTTGTGCCATGGCTCAATTCCAAAATATTCACAACATTTAGAGCATACAGAAAAGACTTACTTGTTCTATCAGAGGAAAAATTATACTCAGTGCGGTGAACTAACTCACGTAGCAAGCGAGGTAAAGAAACCTCAACTATCAAAATGGTAAAAAAGCAGAACACCAATGCTTTTTCCTTGGAATTAAACCAATATCTAGCATTTTTAGGCAGTGTATTAAAAGAGGGGGAAAAGGTATCATTTATGTCATGAGTTGTGTTTTCTTATTTTAAGTATTACTGTTCCAGTTTAGTTCAGTTGGCATTCTATTGCACATCAGTGGACAAGGGAAAACATCATTACTAGATGTCATAATTATTAGCCATAATTTGTGATGAGACTAATAAAAAGGTTAGTCATCATATTTCATTCAAGCAATTAAGAGTAGGTTTCCAAGTACATTGGCAACATAAAGCTTTCCAATACTCCTTGTGTTATGCAAACCTTGCTTCACACTTTTAAAGGTCTTGGGGTCAGTGCATAGAAGATATCCAAAGAGAAATTAAAGTGGACAGAATACAATTGGCACAAAAGGCTCCTGATGGAGAAGTGGAGCCAATAAAATAAAATAGCATACCAGTTCTCCTGGTACATCTGCGAGCAACCAACGTAAC
This sequence comes from Chenopodium quinoa, assembly GCF_001683475.1. Lineage (NCBI taxonomy): Eukaryota > Viridiplantae > Streptophyta > Magnoliopsida > Caryophyllales > Amaranthaceae > Chenopodium > Chenopodium quinoa. The sequence goes on along the minus strand of NW_018742204.1, from coordinate 12,917,822 downwards.
ATCAATAGTATCTTTTCCTATAGCAGTTTGGAAATTATGGAAAGCTTGACACGGTTAAGGACTCCAGTCGACTAGGAAGATATTGATGAAAGTTGCATCCAAATCACAGAAAAACTAAATAAAAAGGATACTTCCTTGCAGAATGGGAAGCAAGTATGGATCAAGCTGCAAAAGAAAAAATGTTCTTTGTCACCAATCTCATTAATAGCAAACACCAAAGGCAAGAGTAATAGAAACGGCAGAAAGAATAATAATAATAATATACATTGACTATGATGCTGAGTCAATTCAAAAACCAACAACACAGATAAATAAGACGCAGAATAAACCTTGTTATCAATAAGAATTTCCATCATGTAGTTGTTCCAGCAATATCTTGGGTCTGCCTGCAACAATAATGAATAAGCATTGACAATTTTTCTACTTTTATAATCCATACGACTCCAAAAAAAAACCACTGGCAGTCCTTAAGCAGAAGTGGAAATGACAAATTAACTAAATTCTTGTGCATTGCTCTAATTATAATATTATATATAGCACCTAAAAGCCCCAAATGCCCCATCCCAAAAGGAGATAGCAAGCCTTGATGATGTAAGCTATGTGGCTTTCATAATATACACACATCTCATATTGCCATAAAAGGGAAAGAAAAAAGACACGTCCAATTGTTCAACAACAACAAAGCCTTAATCCCAAAATGATCTAAGGTCTGCTAACACAAATTGTCATAAGAAACCGTCTGAAAAGGAACAAGAGCATAACAAGATAATCAATTGAATAAAAGTTTGAAGCAAAAAAAGGTGTATAAAGTGAGAAACGGAAAGAGTATACAAATAAAATTTAAGAGAGTTTAAAATAGGGTAAGGGGATTAAAAAGGTTAGGAGATAAATGTGAGTAAGAAAAAGGTTTGAGAAAAAATTAGCAGATGAAATAAGTAATGTTTGCAAAACACATATTGAGTAAATAATAAAAGTAAATACAAAAAATATTGGAAAAATTATCCACAATAAGTCAAACTCAATATTGGAAGACCACCCAAAGTTCAACTTATGGCAGTTAATTTTTTACAAAAAATAAACAAGAGCATATATGTATATATATTATATCATGACACGTCTTCGACGTTAATTTTCTCCCTACACTCCTCCCTATCCAACTTCATATTTTCCTCGATCCCTAAAGCACTCATATCGCTATCAATCACCCTCTTCCACTTAGCCTTAAAGGTACATTGTTGATGCACAAAAAAATAGACATCAAACTCCATTTGAACCATTAAGAATTAATATGTTAGTACATATTGGTCAAGATCTTTATAAATTGGCAAAACCAACCCACGGTAACTTAATTACTCACTTATGAGTAACTCCTAACAATCCAATATAACTACCAACTCAATTGAATCCTTCTAAGCGACAATGACACTCTAAGTACCCATCTTGCTCCAAGGCTTAGTATGCAATCTTAAATTTCCAATGCAAAAGATCATGCCACCTGAAATATCCTACTTCTTTTCGCCTTAGAAAATGAAAACTCCCGGCATATAGAAGAAGCAAAATTCCTTTTGTGGTTTCAATTTTCAATAGCAAAGGCTACCTCAAAATTCTTTCCAAACACCAAGGACATGTTTGGCCAAAAATTTAAGATAATAACTTTAGATTCAAGAAAAATTGTAAAAGTAATTGTTATGTCGGCATAGTTGCAATAAAAATTAGTTGTTTTCCCCAAATGATATCATGATGTTTTGCAGCCAAGACGAGGGAAACCTAGGATACTTGCAATGACTACTATTGATCTTTAAAGTGATAGCAAGTTTTAGAAAAATTTTGAATAGAGCGTTCTGATACTGGAAGTTGGTGATCTTTTTTGCATGATTTTGCTAATTTATTCAAGTGAAAAATTATCTTTTAATGTCCTTTTTTTTAGGGGTTATCTTTTTATATCTAGTATTGACTACTATTAGGTTTTCAGTTTGGTGCTTTTTTAGACATAAATTATAGGCTTCAAAATATATTAAATGTTGGCAGTTGCTCCGCTTGAAATTTGGCTTTATTTTTCTTCAATGATATTAAACTAATAAGCAAACAAAATTGGATGGATAACTTATAAGATTATTTGAGCAACATCATATACACTTATCACACAGTACATACATTAATAAATAAATCATCAAAAATTGCAAGCTTTGAACACCATCTCCAATTTGGCATTGTAGCCTATAATATTTTAATGGAGGTAGAATTAAAACTTGAAGATACTAACTAGTTGCACAAGAATAATGATGATGATGCGTTCAAAATACTACATGTTCATTAGTTAATTTGACAAACTAAAAACAATTAAAAATCCATTGATGACAAAGAATAGGATTACCTGTCTCCAAAGAGGGAGTGTCTTTGCTTCATCGCCTAAGTCATGCAATCTCTGCATACTATAATAGACAAATATTAGTAATTCCTAAATCATTGCATACTTTACTATCAGTCCTTTCCCCCAACCCTCTGCCTTACGCAGTCACCTGCTGCAAAGCTGTGTAATAGGGGCTACAGTCAAAATACATAATTCCCTCATCAGTATCCCACAGCTCAACCCCTCCCCAAACAAAGGAATACCAATTGGCAAAAACCCAATCACTAAATCAATAGAATCAGGCATATTTTAATGCCAATAATAAACAGCTCTGAAGGTGCCTTATGAGTGAAAAAATAGACTAGGAAAAACCCAAAAAGGTAGCAATCATCTGTCAAAACAAAAGTTACAGCAAAATAATATCTTGTCAAGGCATCATCTTGCCAAAAATCCATAGAACTCTGATCCTTAACAACTGTAACCTGCTTTCAGCTTATAGAAGAGTACGGGAATATAAAGTGCACCTCCCCCCCCCCCTAAAAAAAAAAATAAAAAAATAAAATAAAATAAATAAATAAATAATAAAATCCTCAATATTGTTCAATGATGAACATAGAACCACTCATGAAAACCAATCAACCTAACAGCCACACCATATGCCTCCAGGGTCCATAAGTGCAAGCAGTTTCTATAACGCCAACATTGTTCTGAATATTGCTCAGTTATGAACGTAGACTAAAAAAAAAGTTAAATCAGGTCACCATTCGTCTAATTGTGTGGGATAGAGTAGGCAGACTTGGCACTAAGCTTCTGTTAGGTATAATACTCCCAAACACTTTCCACTATCGGTATTCTGAATCTGATATTCACTTAAAACTTTAAAAGACAACACTAAGTACTTTACTACTTTCACAAATGAAATTTATTTTGCTTCTTAAGTGGGTAGTTAAATCGGAAGATATGTAACATTATAAAGACAAGAATACTGAAATAACGAAAAGCAGAAAAGAAGGATAGGAACCAATAAGATACCTTAGTGTTAAATTGACATCATAAGAGAAATACAATCCCGGAGTCTTCTCTGCAGCATTTAACAGTGAGGAAAATTCTGTCTCCTTACTTTTCTGCCAAAGTTGGTCAGCCTAGAATGAGTTTCAATCACTTTTAATGGAAGAAGTATAAAAATAAAATAAATAAAAAACATTCTTAGTGATACCTGCTCTGCAGGGGAACTTTTAAGAGAATGGTCACAAGGCAATATCTTCATGGATGAAACTTTATAGATAGGATGGCCCAGGTAAGATCCAACACATTCACGTTCAGTTATCACAAATAAATATAGCCCTGCAATGTTGAATAAAAATGGGTTGTAGATCAACCAGATCAAAAGACATCAAGCATTAGGTGCAGCTTAAATCTGTTATGAGAGATTCCATGCATTTCTTCGGCATTGCATCAGAACTTAGACCAATAAATCAGACACGTGAGCAAAGTAAAATTGAATTAACAAGTCCACGTACAATTATTTTCCAATATTCACAAACCTACCAGAAGTTAATCCTTGCAAATTGGTAATTATATTTAGATCCTTGAAACTATGAAGGATTGAAAAGCTTATATACCATTAACGAACATGATTTCAAATTAATCAATCAATCAAGATTGGAGTGGTAAAGTGAGGTAGTTTGCAAAATAGTGGTCGATTGATCAACTATAAATCTAACATGCCGATAACTCTAGGCATGTGATAATGGTAAGGAAGAAATCAAAAACAAAGTACGGGATGGAAAAGGAATTGCAAAAGCCAATGCTATAAGAGTTTTAGCACAATGGTCAACACAAGATGTATAAAGATTGGAGTTCAATAATGTTGATAAAATAGCAAGCACAACATATTAATGCCAGCAACCAAGTAAATTAGCTTGCCTGCCAAGAGCTTTAACATGCCCATCACACCATAAATCGACTGAATTTTTGGTACGTGCACAGCGCTACATTGGGGGAGTTCATCTGAAAAATACATATACATATATATATATACAATTTCAATCAAAAAATCCAAAAATTAAAAAAAAAAAATGAACAATGATCCCATACACAAAACATCATTAAAAATGGTAAACTCTAAAACAAACAGACCAAGAAGCTTCATGGATCCGTCGACTCGGCTGACCGACAAAAAAGAGCCACCGGTGCCATCAGTGGGTTCAACAACATACTCATCTGGAAATTCCCAAAGCCTCATTCTACCATGTAGTTTGTGTCCAGCATCTACTTTCCCCATCATTGCCAATTATACCCCACTTCACTATCAATAACAACAACAATTTAAATCATTCAGATCCATGCTCACCAATTAAACATATTAACAGCAACAATCTAAAAAAAAAAAACCAAGCATAAAATAAAAATCAAAATAATTAACATAATAAACAGCCATAATAAAAAAAAAAAAAAAAAAAATTAGGCAAAATTACTCTGCTTTTCAATTCATTGATAAGAAAAAAAATTAAAAAAAAAATATGTGAAGATGCATCTAAGTTAGAAATTGTTACGAAGGTGTATATAAAATCGAAAATTGAAGTAAAATTATAATACATGAAAATTAAAGGAGAAGAAGAAGATGAAGATGATGAGAGAAACGTACCGGAGAAGAAAGGTGGTGATCGGAGATTAAAGAGAGAAAATAAATAAAACCGGGAATTGATTAAGAATGAGTGAATGACAGAAATGTCGTGCACGTTGAGGAAATTGTGTCGTCAAAGGTTCCTGATTTTTGAATTTTAGTAAAAATTGTTCTGAGTTACGAGAGTTAAGGAGATTCAATTGAATTACATCCTCCTTCAATTAGCCCAAAATTAGTTTTTTTTTTTTTTTTTTTTTTTTTTGGGTCAAATTAATCAAATTACAAGTGTCTTATAGTTGTTTGCCTCTAAATAGAAGTACGATTAGATTTTTGTTATTTTCTAGTTGACTGGACCCATGAATAAATTTGTAGGTTATGATATATTCAGTTTCAAGAGCATAAACAAAATTCATATCGAGTAGGTTTAGACATTTAAGTAACTTCGTATTGTTTCATGATTTTATCCTAAAAACGATAAGTTATGGTCAGGGCCGGCCCGGAGGGGTAGGCCTCGAGTGCGACCGCCTAGGGCCCATGCCAGAAAGGGGCCCAAAAATTCAAAAAAAATCAATTTGCATAGCCGTAGAATTTAAACTGTCTAAATTGTAATTTTTACTCGTTAAAAAAAAACTACTTTTAAAAAAGATAATAAATGCATTTAGTTAGCAATTAATATTAAATTTGTCAATTAGGTGGAGATAATTATGCAATATAACCTCTTCTTCTTCTTCTAATCTTCCGATTTTATGAGTATCTGTTTCAAAATATTAATCATTTCAATTACACCGTTTCATATTTATTCAATTACCGAAATATTATGCAAAGTTATTACTCCAGTATTGTGTATGGAGACTTATTATTCAAATAATTTAAGTTATTTTCATTGTCTTATATTTAAAGCTATTGTGTGTAAAAAAAAATTGTTTACGTAAGGGGCCCTTTTCTTACATTATGCCTAGGGCCCATAAATTTCTAGGAACGGGGCTGGTTATGGTTATTATTTTGTTGCCTCCAACTTACATATATAGTTCATACTAGGTTAATTCTCATGTCATGCACGGTAATTTTCAATAACCATTATTAAACTATCATTATTATAATTGGTTTTTATAAACATAAAAAAAATAATAATATAATTGACAAATTTTGATCAAATTACTGAATTATAAAAGATAGGAAAAATTGATAAAAATAATCCTAACTTTCGTCGGTTCACTCAAGATAATCCCAACTTTGGGTTATTTTTAAATAATCCGAACTTTAGGGGTTCTTCGCTCAAAATGGTCCGATGTGACCGGTAACCTATTAAAGAGGTATTTGTTTTTTTGTTTTTTTTGTGCTTAAATGACATGTGTTACTACATGAATGGCTGAAAATAATTAAAAAAATAATAAAAAAAAATAAACAAAACAAAAAAAAAACACCCAGCCCCAACCCCACGCTGATACCACCACCACCCACGTTTGGTACACCGGCGTCCCTCCTCCCACCGGCCTAGACCCCCTCCCCTACCGCCGACACTCCTCCCTTCTCCCACTGCCCAGACCCCTTCCCCTACCGCCAGCATCCCGACGCCCCTTCCCTCAAAACCCCCACCGTGAAACCACCTAGACTTAACCCGAAACCCAAATAAAAAAAAGCTCAGCCCACTGCACAAACCCCAAGCGCTCCCCCACCCTCGGAACCCTAACACTAGGGTTTTGAGGGTGGGGGAGCGGCGATTTAGGGATTACAGTGGTTTTGGGTGTTTTTAGGGTGATTTAGGGGGAAGGAGGAGAGAAGTGTCGACGCCAGCGTGAGGGACGGATGGTTTGGGTACTGTCGCCGGCGTGAGGTAGGGTCTGCGCTAGTAGTTTGGGGCTCCGGAGGTGTGACGGGCTAGGGAGAGGGTGGTGGTAAGGTGGTCGGTGGCTTGGTTGATTTTTTAATTTGTTTTTTTGAATTTTTTCTTTTTTTTATGGAAAAATTGCTCCCATTAATCTGAACTTTGCCTCGTCCGCCGAAAATAATCCCAACTTTCGTTTATTATCTATTGCACCGAACTTTAGGGGGTATTAATTTCTATTGCACCCAAATGACCTACAACCGGTAAATCAAGTAAACATTTCTGATTTTTTTTTGCACACGTGTCAACATGTAATTGGTTGAAAAAAATAGGAAAAAAAATTAAAAACATAATTTAAAAAAAAACCCCAACAGCCACCCTTAGCTTCTCCACCAGCCACCAGCACCACCATCACCAGCCTTCCTCTCTCCCTATCCCACGGTGTCGGCCGCACCCACATCCCCTCCCTCGATGCCGGCGCCGACCCCCTCTCCCGCGTATCGTCCCCTCCCTCGCTCTTCCTGATACTTGCTTGAACCAACAACCACCCTCCCCGAAACCCTATCTCTCCCGCAAAAACCACCTAAAACCCATCCCCCACCCTCGAAAACCCTAATCGAACCTCTCTAGCCATCGCTAGGGGTTCAGTCAGGGTTTTTCGAGGGTGGGGATAGATTTTCAGTGGTTTTGCGGTGGAAGGAGATTTTCTGGGGGTGGGTGAAGGGAAGGGGTTTTCGTGGGTGGGGGAGGGGATTTCGGGGGTGGGGGAAGGGAAGGGGAGGGGAAAAGCTGGGCGGTGGTTTCCGGCAGCAGGGGAGGGAGTTGAGGAGGGGATTTCGGGGGTGGGGGAGGGGTTTTCGGGGGTGGGGGAAGGGAAGGGGTGGGTTTCGAGGGAGAGGGAAAGCTGGGCGGTGGTTTCCGGCAGCAGGGGAGGGGTTTTTCGGGGTTGGGGGTGATTTCCCGGCGGGGTGGGGGTTGAGGTGTGGTGGCAGCCGCTGGGTATGGGTGGTTTGTGGGGATTTTGTTTTTTATATTTTTTTTGTTTTTTCTAAAAAAAAAAAATTTAAGCCAATCATACGCTGACACGTGGCTAGGTAACCTGCTACATCAGGTTAGATGACCTGTTGGGTGCAACGAAAATTAATACCCCCCCAAAGTTCGGTGCAATAGATAATAAACGAAAGTTGGGATTATTTTCGGCAGACGAGGCAAAGTTCAGATTAATGGGAGCAATTTTTCCTTTTTTTTTAGCTTTTTTTATTTTTATTTTTCAACTAACCATGTGATGAATGTCACATTAACCTGATATAACAGGTTGGGTAACCAGTTGGGATCATTTTGAGTGAGTGACAATCAAAGATCGGATTATTTAAAAATAATCTAAAGTTGGGATTATTTTGAGCGAACCGGTGAAAGTTGGGATTATTTTTATCAATTTTTCCTAAAAGATATGTTAAATGTAAAATGATGTAAAAAATAATCAAAATTATGTTAAGAAAGTTTTTTTTATAGCTATATAAAAATTTATGTTAAAGATATGTCCAATTATTTTATTTTTAGTAATTATATTGTATAATATTAGGGAATTATTTTTGTATAAATTTTATTTCTTTAATATAATTTCAAAAAAAAAGCACTAAGGACACACCTGGTGATGACACGTGTCATTGCTGGTGTGTCTTTTAGTATATATATATAGTTATTATTGATTGATTATTACTACATAGAGAAAGTTCATAGTTGGTAAATTCAGATTTAGGTAAGGCGACTTAATACTTGTACATTCACGTATTATAGTCGGGTTCAGGTCGGGTCAAATCAAGTTCAGTTTATGTTAGGTCAATCTAACCTTCAGTTTAGGTTTAGGTCAGGTCAATTTCGATTAGGTTCATTCATGTAACAGCCCCGATCTACTAACTAAAGATAAACAATAATTAAAAGAAAATAAACAACCTTTGAAAAAAATTTAGAAATCATAAACCTAAATCAGAGGTGTTACAGCCACACTTGAAAACATATCAAGTGTTAAGGCTTATAAAACCCAAGTGTACAACTCTATAAATCTAAGTGGGTTATTTATACAACAAACTTATTAAAAACACTGATCAAAACACTTGATCTCATTTCGCTACGATCACTTGATCAAATGCTTAAATAATCTTGACTGCTCAACATTAAGGATAAATTCTAAAATAGATGTAATACTCCGTATTTTTATTACAAGTATATTTTTATATATATAGATTATTTGTTTATTCATTAAAATGATTCACTTCATTTTAAAAAGAAATTAATTATTTAAATAAAATATAAGTGTGTATAAATTAAATGAATCATGAATTGAGGCAACAAAAAAATTTTAATTGGGTCAATCTTATTTAAATGAGTGGACAAACTTATTAAGAAGTTGAGGAAACTTAAAGGCCCAATATGTTGGCCCCAAATGAAAAGTTGAGGGGAAGTAGGATTTAGAAAATTACTAGGTTAGATAGTTATAGATTATTAATAGATAAATATTATAATCATAAATTAGTCGAGGAATAATAAAAGTATGTGATATGTTAAATTTTAATTGTAGCTTCTAATACACAATTAAAATAAAGTAGGCAAAAAAATCCAAGCAATATTTTTTTTTGTTGTAAAAAAGATCACAAAATATTTTTAAGAATATAATTTTTGGTTTATAGTTGTCCAATTTTCTGTTTTAGAAAAATTATTTGTGAAATCTTTTTATTTTAAATATACTACAATAATATGGAATATGTACCGTTAAAAAATGAAATATGTACAACAAAAATATTATTTTTGAAATTGATTTGTTTCCCTAATTAATAGATTTTTTATATAAAAAATAATTAATAATTAAGGACACACCAGTGAATGACACGTGTCATTGCTGGTGTGTTTTTTAGTATATAGTATTGATTGATGAGTTTTTGTTTTAAAAGGGGAATATAAATACCTTATAAGCTCAAGATTTTTCCCGTCAAGATTCATGATTATCATGTTTTATAAAAGTTTCAAGGAAAAATTGCTCCCATTAATCCCAACTTTGCCTCGTCCACCAATAATAATCTCTACTTTGGATTATTCACCATCACTCCCAACTTTAGGGAGGATTAATTTCTATTGCACCCAAATGACTTGGAACCGGTTGAGAGGTAAATTTTGCTGACTTGTGATTAATTGCACACGTGTCACATTATGATAGGTTAAAATTAAAAATAAAAATAAAAATAAAAAACCCACCGCCACGCACTTCCACCACCACCACCACCACCACCTCCCTCAGCCCCAACCACCTAAGGGTTGAAACAGAGGAGGAAGGGGAGAAAATGGAGGGAGCTAGGAAGGGGGCAAATCGGAGGGAGGAAGGGAGGAAAGGGCGAATTGAAGGGAGGAAGGGAGGAAAGGGGTGAATCAGAGGAAGGAAGGGGGCAATCGGAGGGGGAAGGGAGCAGAAACGACCACCCCCCTACCGGAAACAGCACGCAGGGGCCGCTTTCCCCCCTATTGCCGGAAACAGCACGTAGGGGCTGCCCTACTGCCTGAATGACAAGGGCTGCACCTGTCGGTTCTGGCAGCGGCTGCCTCTTGTTGGTTCTGGCAACAACTGCCTCCTGTCGGTTCTGGCAACAGCTGCCTCCTGCCGGAAAATGGAGGGCCTGCCTCGTGCCAGAAACGGCAGGGGCTGTCGCCTGCCAGAGTCCGGAGGTGGCAGGGCTGCCACCTTGCGTGGTGAGGGTTAGGTTTTTTTTTTATTTTTTTAATTTTTTTTGGACCTATCACGTGTTGACACATGTCTAGTAACTTGCAATATCAGGTTAGATTACCGATTGGGTGCAATAGAAATTAATCCCCCCTAAAGTTAGGAGTGATGATGAATAATCCAAAGTAGGGGTTATTATTGGCGGACGAGACAAAGTTGGGATTAATGGGGGCAATTTTTCCAAGTTTCAAAGTTTTTCTCTTTATTTTGTCTCTCATCTTTCTCCTTATTTTTCTTATCTTTTTCCTTTTCTTTTTCTCTCTTCTCTCCCACACCTCTCTCCTTCTCTTCTTCCCCCCACCGGCGCACCACCGCCGGCCATCTCCTCCTCCCATCTCCTCTTTTGCGGTTTGGTAGGGAAAAAAATCTCGTTCTCTTCCCAATTGAATTCTATTGTTTTATTGTTTTAAAGGCATGATTTTAATTATATTTTGGTATTGATTTTGGGATTACGATGTTGTTAAATTATTGATATAAATTTCAGATTTTTATTCAATCATGAACCCTAAATTAGGAATCCTAGAACTTGGGGATTTTATGTAATTGGTTAGGGATTGATGCTAGGTTATTGTTTTTTTTATTAACTCATGGTTTAAACATGTTTATAATGAGTTTAAAGCCCTCAATTTAATGTTGTAATTTAATTATACACACTACTCTTTAATTAATGAGTTAGGGTTTGATGACCCATAAAAGGGGAAAGGATTTTAATGATTTAAATATGATTTACTAGTCTAAAAGTGATGTTTTATATTAAATAAGAATGCTGGAATTTTATTTAAGTTACGAAAACTAAGTCTTTTTGAAAGGATTTGAAGTACCCACTTAACGAAAAGGTATTATGGCTTTTATGTCATTAAATTGGGTTGATTAGTAAGGTCTAAAGAGTATTATAGTTGCTGAAAATTTGTGAGAATAGTGGATTAATTATAGTTATGTATTTTTTTTATTTGTAGGAAGTTTTGAGCTAGGTGATTTCTAGCGAGTGTGACCGATTTTAGGTAATATTCAAGGTACGTATGTGCATAAGAATATTTGTGTATGCGTAGTATCATGTTAAGATTGTGAATTATGATTTAGATGATGAATTGGTGGCATGTTTGGTTGATTATATGCTTGGAATTGATGTTGGATAAACATGACTTATTATGCAAGCGTGTGAATGTATTATTTAAAGCATGATACAAGTTGAATATATATGAATCATGAAAGTATATTTTATTTTCAAGTATCAAAGAAGCTAAGCATAAAATTAATAAGCAAGGCTTATATATGTTTAAAAAAAAGCTATAATTAGAATTATTGAACATGATTCATGAATTTCATTCTCACCCATTTGTCATTGGTGTTAAGTCAAGGAGTTAGTTTATTTATTTACTCGTTCAAATAAGTGAGATTGATTCAAGGAAGTTTATTAGTGTATTCTATGCACCAAGGTAGTAATCGTGCAATTTTGTGCACAAAACTAGGCAAGGAACTGTAATTAAAAAAAATAGTATGTACTCACTAATTGATTCAAGAATGAATTGGAAGTATGTATTGATGTTGTTATGTTTATTTTTTATTGATTGGTTGGAGTCATCACATGTTAAATTGGTAAATCACGTAAAGTATAAGAGGATACGCACCAAAACTCTTGGAACGTATATACCTTGAGTATGAACATATGGGAGGGAGTTATGGGGTTTTATATTTAATCATAACTTCTACATGGGTACATGACGTTGTACTTTCTTTTATTATTTATGCGCTGGAATTCCGTCACCAAGTGTGACATAGTAGGTGCCAATTGGGGTAACTTCCTGATTTAATGGGCTATTTTTAAGGAAGGAAACCCGTTCGATGCGTAATCTAAATCTATTACTTGTGATTGTATGGAAAGCATGTTTTAATTATTTTATTGATGATAGGATATACATGTTAGTGTGGTGCATATGTACTCAGCTTTTGCTGATTCGTACTTTTGTATTTGTGTTTGGCTTTTCTTTAGTTGACCCTTTTATGACCCATTTATATGGTAGCTAGGTAGAGGGTTGAATTAAAGGGGAAGTGACAGGTACTTAAAGCATGAAGAGCATGATGGGCAGTGGCGGAACCAAAATTTTTAAGTGAGGGGGGCCAAGATCATATCTATGTATGTGTAATTTCGTAACTATTATTGACTTCGTTAATTACATTTACTATTAAAAAAAACAAAATGTTAGTTACAAAATTCGAACTCTTTACCTCTTGTTCATTATCACATGTGATATGTCCAATTTATATAGTGTTTTACCACCGTCCCATGGTCATAATTAGTAGTGTTTTTGGCTCTTTAGGGCCACTTTTATTACTAATTTGTGTTTTCTAGTGTTTTTGTTGTTTTGCTTGAGTTTTGTAGGAAATCGCACACTTGGAGCGTTTTCCGGGTTTTTCACGAAGCAACTACGAGCATTAGGAGGACACGACTATCCTTGAAGCCCAGGACCGGTGAGAGCCGGTGATTAAGGGCTCGGTATGTGATACTGGGGCAATTGGATCGAGTAATCAAGACCCGAAGAGGAAATCCGGATTGGGCCGAGGAATTGAGCCCAATCGAAATCCAAGCCTCGAAGAAGAAACCGGGCCCGATCGGGCGGGCGCGCGCAAAGAAACATCAAGAAGAAAGGTACGCCCAATCGGGTGAGCGTAGGCTCGATCAGGCGCGGCACACCAGCAAGGGCGTAGGAAAAAAGGCAGGCCCGATCAGGCGGCCCTTCGCCCGATCGGGCGCGTGTTTTTTAGGGACCTGATTAGTTTTCATTTAAGGATTTGTTTTAGGGATGTTTAAGTACGATTTTTGGACGTAATTTTGATTACCTTCTCTTTTAGATTTTCTCTCTCTACTTAGAATATTTTCTCTCTCTTAAAACTCTCTCAACATTGTTCTTAATTACATTCATTAATCCAGATTTCTTTTGATAACAATTTCTTCTCTTTTTATTTTAGTTATTTTTTTTAATTCTTTCATTATGTCTTGCTTTATTGATTTGATTAGTTTAGATTTAATTATGCTTGAGTAGTTTTATTTCTAGGGTTTATGGGGATCTAATAAATAATATGAAGGAGTAAATTTGTGATTGTTGATTATCAATGCTTGATTAATTTCCTATTGATTAATTTAATGCTATGCAATTAGGTTTGACCAGATTTAATTGTATGAGTTTATCAATATTAATTCGAGATTCGACAGATGAGAATTGATGTTTAGGCTTAGTTTCAATAGGCGGATTAATTTATAAATGGTTAAGTCGTGATTCGACAGATGAGATTTAATACCGGTAAATTAACTCTGTGATTATAATACGTAGCTGTAGGCATCGTTTGAAGTGTGCCTACGTTAAAGCATGTGTGAATATGCTTGGCACTCATAGGAAGTGGGAATTGACGTATACAATTAGGGACAAGGAAAGTAGGGAGCCGCCAACAAGTTTTTAAGGAACTTGTAAACCGTTCACGGATCATAAAAGGCAACCACGATAAAGGGACAACGATAGGCAACAATGATAGGCAACAACGATTGACCCGTGAAGGTTACACCCCATTCATAATCCATGAGATTATTAACTCAATATGGTTCGGAACCACGAAAGGAGGATCGGGGATGATGGTACAAAGTGGGTCATGGAGTCACATTCGCCCGTATTGGCCTCTACTCGATTCTTATAGTGAAAAGTGATCTCTGCGATCTAAAAGACATGCAAACAAAATATTCAATTTGCTCCAAACTATTATTATGCTAAATTGGTTTAATATTAATGCAACATATAATTCTAAAATATTAGTGATCACTTGATTAAACAACAAGATTAAAAAGGAACCTAAACCGGTTGTCCAAATTATCTTATTAGGCGTGATTTTCAATTACATATTCCCTTTAAACATGCATTATGGTGATCAATAAATATAATAAAATAAACATTAATATTGGAAGCAATTCAACAATAATAGCGCTAGTCAAATCAAATATTAAATAACCCTAATCATGATACTAGCAATATTAAAATAAAATAAGAGTAATTAAATTGATTAATTACTCACATTCTACGCGTTCCTTTAAATTGCTACATCATGAATAAACTGTTAGTAACTTCAATATAAAAATATAAATCAAATGAAAATTAAATTAAATAAATGTAGAGTTGATTTGGTCCAAACCCTAAGTTATTTGTACCTTTCACGCCTTGGTTTAAGGACGGAACCTCGGGTTAAGTATGGACTCCTTGGAGTGGTTAGGGAAAGAATGATGTAATTAGGAATATAGGTTTGAGGCTTAGAATATGAGAGAAAGAGAAGAGAATGATTTGATGATCAAGCTTGTTGATGATTGAAAAAGGGGTGATATTACCTCTATTTATAGAGAAAAAAAAAAGAAGGGTCGAACAATTAAGATAAGATCCGAATTAAATCGGAATAAAACTCGATAGACTGCAGTTTTTACGGTTTTTGTTTTTATCATATCTTTTGATCCAGAAATCGGAATAAGATGAATAAGATATCTTTGGAAAGCTATTGAAGTCTACTTTCTAACCCAATTGGAATCAGATTAAAATATTTTGTAGAAAAAAGATATGGACGAATTAGTAAGACGGTGTCAGTTTTGGATAGAGTTTGATATTTTATTCATATCTTTTCCATTATAGCTCGGAATTGATATTATAATATATCATTGTAAAGATAATTTCAAGGGCTATCCAACCATCTAAAATTTGTATAAAAACTATAAGGAACGGAAATAATATCTGTCTATCTTTGAATGTCTTTCAATTCAAATAAAATTAGGACTTTAAAAAAAAGGAGTTTTATTCAATTTCAAACTCTTTAATCTTATCTTTTCAAAAAAGGATAATTAGGATCTTTTAGAAACTTATAGAAGTTTATAATTAATCATAATTGGTTTAGGAATTGGATTAAATCATTTGGACCCTCCACATGATCATTGGGTCGTAGGTAAGGTGGGCTTAGGTTCAGTTTGGGCTCAGTTTAATATTTTGGCCATAACTTATTCGTTATAACTCGGATTTGGGCTTATAATATATCTTTGGAAAGCTCTTTTAAAGCCCCATCCAAATATTCAATCATTGGACCCAGATTATGGACCATAATAAACTGAATTAAACATTTTTATAAAAAGGACACGAAATGAATGATTTTAACAATTAGTCTAAGGTGCACCCTTGTGCACCTTAAGTAGGTGTAACAACGTAGCCCAAAAGCCTAATTACACACAACCCAATTAAAAAAAGCCCTGAAACTAAAAAATACGGAAACTGCAATACACCCACCCACACCCAATAAATGTAACGTCATTTCCAAACTCAAAAATCTTCTTCTTCTATATGATTTTCTCTATCCTCTTTTTCACTTTCTCTCTCCTCTATTTCATTCTTTCACTAAAAAAATGCAAAAACATCAATGTACATTAGAAAAGTGATGCAAAATCAAAAGGATCCTCCCCAAAAAGGCAATTTTATGTAAATTTCACTTAATTTTGTTTGAATTTATATGATTATCACTTAATTTTGTTTGAATATTGTTTGAAATTTATTATTGGAATTGTCAAAAAAATTAGTGAAATCAAACGGATATTTTATGTTCACATTTTGAAATGCATATGTTTATATTTTGAATTCTTATGTTCATATTTTGAATCTGTTTGTAAACTTTCTAAAATGCTTATATTCACTTTCTAAATCCATATGTTCATACTTTTTTATGTATATGTTCACCTTCTGAAATGCTTAATTATGTTCATACGCATTCAAAATGAGCCAATGCATATGTTCATATTTTGAATGCATATGTTCATATTTTTAATACTTATGAATTATGATGCATATGTTTCATAACCATATTACTTTATTTCTTCAATTTTTTTATGTTCATAATAAAATGCCTTATATTCATAATAATATTTTATATGTTCATAATGTAAATATTCATAGTAAATATTTGTTGTTCTCATTAAGTCTGTTTATGCATATCTTCTCTCTCTTAAATGCATATGATCATATTTTTTACGCATATGTTCACCTTTTAAATGGTTATATTCACTTTAAGGAAACCAATGCTTACGTTGATATTTTGAATTGTTATGTTTACTTTCTGAAATGCATATGTTCATATGTTTTATGCTTATGTTCACTTTCTGAAAAGCTAATGTTCACATTTAAGGGAACCTATGCATATGCTCATATTTTGCACGATTATGTTCATTGATAAAAAAAAATGCAGAAAATCAAATGAAATTCACACACAAATGAAATTGATCGAAGCTAAAAAAATTCAATTCATATGAATTCAAAAAATCAGATAAACAACCAATTCCATATTGTAAGTAACATATTCATTTGTTAAATAGAAAAAAAGAGAAAAATAGAAAAAAAAAACTGAGGAAAAAGGAATTAATTAAGGAAGGAGAAAAAATAGAGTATAATTTGTGAATTCAAAGATTCATATATACCTTAATCAATCGAAATTAAAGCACAAAATCGAAATTCACACAAAAATTCATACTTAATAACTACTTCTATATTGTAAGAAACAAATTCAATCAAAAAAGTGTAAAAAAGGGGAAAAATTAAAAAAACAGAGGAGAGAGAAAATAAAAAATGAAGGAGAAAAATAAAGGAGAAGAAACCTAATGTTCACTTTTTGAAAAGCTAATGTTCATATTATGCTGTTGTTACACCTACTTCTAGGTACATGAGTGTGCACCTAAGAATACGTGTGATTTTAAAGGACACGAAATGAATTAATTTGGGTTTAAAGGCACGAAAAGAGGAAAATAAGTTATGGTTTGGGGAAATGAGATAGGATTTGGGTTGGTTATGTAATGGAAATATGGATTTAATCACTCCAAGATTAAATACTCAACCCGACCAATAATGGCGGTGAAAGGTTGTTCATCATCGGATTTGGTTTTGGGGAGACATTTTTAGGTGTCTACAGTAGCGAAAGCCCTTTATAATCTGATTAATTGATGCTTGATGATTGCTTATTATGATTTTCCCTGGAATATTGTTTATTAGTGAACCTATGTCTTAGGTTTCCCTTCATTGATTTATACCCTTTTTATTCCTTTCCTACTCTTACTTCTAGTATTTAATTACCTTTTTACAATAAATTGTTACTTGATAATTTAGATTGCATTTAATTAATTAGGAGTAAATTGACTTGTTTCCCTGTGGTTCGACCCTTCTTCCCTATCTACATAGTTAGTGGATTTAGGTTTATTTTTTATTAGTTGAATACGACTCGAGCCTGTCAACATGCCAAGAACCAACTCCTCTACAGTAAAGCTTATATTAATTGTATGCAAACTTTAATGTTTCTTTTGAGCCAAGGGGGAGGCCATGGCCCACCCAGCCCCCTGGCTCCGCCCCTGATGATGGGAATGAATGCTGAGAGTTACTTGTTATTCTTTCCTAGTTTTATATTTTGAATTATTTGTTTATTAGAGTATTGATTATGAGCTAACTTTGTTATGTTTATTTTAAGTTGGATATTAAAAGGATCATGTTTGGATTGGTTCCAACTTGTGAATTATTTAATCTTACTTTTGTTTTGAGGTTTTGAACACAAGTTTTGTTTTGAAAGTTGGTTTTGTTTTAGACTTCCACCGTGTGACTTTGAAAACTAGCCTTAGCCGTTATCACGGTGCCGGTAATATTTGGATATTTCCTAAAAAGAGTTTTATTTAGAGTAAAAAGTGTAAACTTAAAGAAGGAAATTTTCAGGGTGTCATAATAGATCATCGCAGGCCCACCATAAGAAAAAGATATGGCCGCAAACACAAGTAGTACAACTAAACAACACACACATCAACAAAAATTTGAGTAACCACAACTCATCAGAATATATGATAAATTATAAATTAATTAATATAACCAGCTCAATTAAAAATTTAGTTAGAAACTACATTATACTTATATACATCGAGGGTAAGTATAACACGATCCTTTAAATATAACCTTTATAAAAAGGGTGTTAAATATCGCTATCCAAATTTATCGTCACCACCATCATTTCAAACCAAACTGACAATCTTTCCTTTACTAATTTTTTTTTTCCCATTTTCTTTCTTTAACATTAGTCCATCAACCACAACCGTGTCAGCCACCACCTTCTACACCGGACAGCCACAACGATGGCAAAAGTCGACGAAAAATGAATGGTGATCGAGGTGGCTTGACGGAAAACGAACTGATAATCAACCGGAGCTCCACGGTAACTGGTTTTGCCATTTTGGTCTTCGGTTACCATGGTTAGTCGGAGGTCAAAACCGGTAATTGTTATCGGTAACCAGAGGTCTAAACCGGTTTTCAGCTTCGGTTATTGTAGACACCCATTTGTGTCTCCTCAAAAACCAAACCCGGTGATGAGTACCTTTCACGTATAATCATAATCGAATGAAGTGAAAGTGTGAAAAGTCTAGTGATGAGGATGTTTTTATTAAAATATCTCTTCTTTCTGTTTTTGAAAATATTTCTTTTCTTACCCTATTTATAAAAAACGTGCATTCCAATTTAGTTTGGTCCATGAAAAAGGTCCAATAATAGTGTAGTTAGATGGGGCTTGAAATGACATTTCCAACGATATATTATAAGCCCAATTCCGATGAATAATGAGGAAGTTATGACCAAAATACTAAACTGGGCCCGGTTTGGTTTCTACATACGGCCCAATGATCTAGAGGAGGGCCTATTATGATTTATCATTTCTAATGCAATTAGGATTAATTATAGTCTTCTAGAATACTCTAGAAGTTTCTCTTAAATCCTAATAGAGTTAGGATTGATAATTATGTTTCAAAGAGTTTGAAATTGAATAAAACTACTCCTTTTTAGAATCCTTGTTCTGTACGAAGTGGAATATATTCAGATTTTATTTTCGTGCCTCATAATATTTATCCAAATTTTATATGGTTGGAAAGATCTTGAAATTATCTTCCCAATGATATATTATAATATTAATTCCGAGCTATAACGAAAAAGATATGAATGAGATATGAAACTCTATCCACAACTAACACCCTTCCACTATTTCGGCCATATCTTTTTATCTACAAAATATTTTAATCTGATTTCAATTGTGTTGGAATTTAAACTTCAAGATCTTTCCAACGACATATTATATCCCTTATTTAAACTTCTGGATAAAAAGATGTGATAAAAACAAAATTCGCAAAAACTGTCCTGCAGCGCCGGACGACAGGGTTGGCACCGCGGCGACACATTTGTCGTCTGGCGCCAGCATCGTGTTTTATTCTTTTGGAAACTCTAATTCTTTTTTTATCATATTCCGGCTGATTTTTATTATAAATAGCCTCCTAAAACCTCCGTTTTTAATCATCAATTCTTACCAACTCTCATCAAGAAATTCTTGATTCTCTCTCTCTTTTTTCTAAACTAGCCTTTTCTCAAATATAAAATTTCGTATTCACAAGATCTAGACACACCTAGCCAAATTCGAATTTTTCTTCGCCCTGGACGTGAAAGGTTTGATTTCTAAGGGTTTGGTCCCAAGTCTCTATTTCAATTATTTAATTTACGGAAATTTCACCATATACCACTGAGTTTAAGCTTAATTCACCGTATACCACCAAAAACTTTCTAATACACCATATAACCTTCAGTTTTATGGAAATGTCACAACATGCCATTAATGACTAACGAAGGTTAACACCGTTAGTCATTAAGGTTAATAATGCCACGTGGCAGCTTGTGATTTGTTCCCTTCTAAATAATTTAATTTTAAAATAATTATTAGATTAATTATTGAAAAAATTAAAAAAAAAGAAAAAAAATCAACCACCACCAACGTTCCCCCAGCCATCCACCACCAACGACACCCCCTGCCAGCCACCGCCAACGAACTCCCTCGCCGGTGCGGAATCCGACCAGGACCTCCGCCGGCGCTCCTCCCTAAATCTAGCCGGGGGTAGGATTTGGGTCAAGGGGTGATTTTACCCCCGAAACCACCATAACCACCACCCTTAAAACACCATCGAGCCTCGAAAAACCCCTCTAACCTTCGCAAATCACCGAAAACCTCCATCCAAGCCCCGATTAACCCCTCTAACCTTCGCAAAAAGGCCGAAAACCTCCATCCCATCCCCGATTAACCCCTTTAACCTTCACCACGAAACTTGCCGAAAACCACCACCACGAAACCCCAAAACACCAAAATCGAAACCCTAGATTTTGGATTTAAGGTTTCGGCATACGTGGTGGTTCAATGGGGTGGATATTTCATCGGGACAGGGCGAATTCGTTTGCCGACGCGAGGGAGGGGGGTTTCGACGTCGGCCGGCGTTTAGGGGACGGTTTTTCGAGGGAGGTAGGGGGTTTTTGAGGTGATTCAATGGGGTATTAGAGGGAGGCACGATAGTTCAGGGGAAGGGGAGGAGCGCCGGCGGAGGTCCTGGTCAGATTCCGCACCGGCGAGGGAGTTCGTTGGCGATGGCTGGCAGGGGGTGTCGTTGGTGGTGGATGGCTGGGGGAACGTTGGTGGTGGTTGATTTTTTTTTCTTTTTTTTTAATTTTTTCAATAATTAATCTAATAATTATTTTAAAATTAAATTATTTAAAAGGGAACAAATCACAAGCTGCCACATGGCATTATTAACCTTAATGACTAACGGTGTTAACCTCCGTTAGTCATTAATGGCATGTTGTGACATTTCCATAAAACTGAAGGTTATATGGTGTATTAGAAAGTTTTTGGTGGTATACAGTGAATTAAGCTTAAACTCAGTTGTATATGGTGAAATTTCCGTTTAATTTAATCTTTAATTTTATACTTTTCCTTGAAGTTACAAACGTGTGTATTTTATTATTAGGAAGAGATACGAGGCATCCAAGTAAGTGCTTTAATTGCTTTATTGATATTATGATATAGAAATCATGGCTAGGTTGTTATTTTGATTCCTAGTATCATGTTAGGATGCTTTTCTTAATTTGATGTTTAGAATGACAACAATATATTGCTAGTATCATATTTAGAGTAAAGAATATAATGTCAATTATGATTTCTATGATGCTTCCAACTTTATTTCTTAATAGCATGTTAGTATCATGTTAGGGCTAAAGCTTTGATTTTTATTGTTTAGTAACATGCTAGGGTTTGTTATTAATTTTTGTAGAATAGTGTAATTCTCCTTGAGGAGGCATTCTCATTAATTCACTATATATAGGATTTACAACCTAAGATACGAGATAACCTAAATTACACAAAATATATCTTAACAGAATATTAACAAGATAATATTAACATATTATCTAACATACCCCCGTAGTCGAAGCGGGAGAAGGTCGGACGCTAAGACTGTTTCTGAAATCTAAGAACAGTTGGCGAGGGAGCCCTTTTGTGAAAATATCGGCGTACTGATACGAAGATAGGACATGTAAGAATTTGATCTCACTAACCAAAATATATTGAGGAAAACTCAAAGAAAACAGTTTAGAAAAATTACCAGAATCACGAGTCATGTGAGAAGTCGCTCCGGTATCCATGTACCATTCGTTATCGGGAGGTTCAAGGCTCATAGAGCTATAAGCTTGCCCGAATTCTGATGGAGTCATAGGCGGCCCGTATACTGTTTGTTGTGGGGCTGCATAGTAGGCATGCTGGATATGTGTAGGGTGTGGGCCCAACACTGACTGCTGCTGTTGGCCTCTAAAATTCGGACCTGGGCCTGTTGGATACGGACATGGGGGTAAGGCCCATTGTCCGTATGGTTGCTGAGACCACGTGGGCTGATTTCCCCACTGAGGGGCTTTCGGCTGGGCTTGATATTGAGGCCTAGTTGCTTGAGAAGGCTGCTGAGAACCATTGTTGCCTCGACCCTTTCCCCTGCCGTTTCCAGATTTGTTATTGGAGCCACGGCCACGTCCGCGGCCACCACCACCGCGACCTCCACCATTGCGCTGCTGGTCGATGGCCGGCTGCTGTTGCGATGGTGTTGAGGTGGGTACAGCTTGCGAATTCTGAGCAAGAAGGGCTTGCCCATGGTCTTCTTGCTTGGTCTTTCTAGTCTCCTCCAATATATACATGGAGCGGGCTTTGTTGAAAGTCGGTGTTGGTTTGGTTTGAGAAATTAAAGCAGCGACAGTGTCGTATTTCCCTTCAGGGAGACCCGCAGTTAATTGTAGAACCATTTTCCTATCGAAAACCGGGCCATCAACGTTTCTCAATTGATCGGAAAGGAGCTTTAGGTGCATGCAATAATCAGACATGTTGGCGAATTGCTCAAGCTTGGTGGTGCTGAATTGTTCCTCCAAATAAACTGCTCTGGTGTGCTTGTTATCATGAAATATGTCCTTGAGCCGGTTCCATAATTCAAGGGCCGTAGCACCCGATTTCATTATAGTATGGACAAGGTCTTTAGATATGAAATTATAAATCCAATTTTTCACAATAGCATCCAAGCGCTTCCATGTATCATCATCAATGTCCGATGGACGGTTAACCTTATCATCAATATGATCAAGCATGTTGAAGGCACATGCTTGAATCTGAAACAGTTCGGACCAAATAGCGTAATGCACCTCCTGTTTATCAAGGTAACAGACATAAGGTTCTTGATGTTTGTGACGGCATAAGCCGGATGGAAGGTGTTAGAGGGGGGAGGAGGGGGATTAGGGACATCATCACCTGCCATTGAAGGAGTGTATGCGGCTGTGATGCGGTTGAGACGAGGGAGAGAGGACGGTGGTAGACGGCTAAACGGCCTAGGATCGCTAGGGTTTTAAGAAAAGAAGAGAGGAAAAACCCTAGGAGGAATCTGATACCATGTAGAATAGTGTAATTCTCCTTGAGGAGGCATTCTCATTAATTCAATATATATAGGATTTACAACCTAAAATATGAGATAACCTAAATTACACAAAATATATCTTTACAGAATATTAACAAGATAATATTAACATATTATCTAACAATCTTGTTAGTATCATGCCTAGATCTTGCTATTATTATGTTTTATTGTTAACATGATTATTTTTATAACTGTTATGATTATGATTATTGTTGTGTCGAATTATTATTTACCATAATTTGTTAATTAGTGAATTGTTTCACGTAATCGTTAATTTACGAATTATTTAACGTAATTTGTTAATTTACGAATTATTTTACGTAATTTGTTAATTTACGAATTATTTCATGTTATTTGTTAAGTGACGGATAACTTATAATGATTCTTAGTGTTGGGGAATTTTGTGTAGAACTACCCTAAAGATAGGGTCATTTATGAACAACTACCCATTTTTTATATTTGTTTAGAACTACCCACAAGTTTGGAAAAGTTTGGGTAGCACTACCCACTAATGTTTTTCGTCCCATTAAAACGTTATTTTGGCCCAATTTTTTTTTTTACCTTTTTCAACTACAATGGTCAATTAATGCTAAAATAAGCAAAAATCCCAATTCAATTAAACCCCCAAACCTTAGAAATTAAAATCCAAAAATAATACTACACTCATGAATCCTAAAATAAATTATGATTAAAACCTTAAATAGGTTAATTAAGGTAAATTAAAACCTTTATACAAATTGGGAGAGTTAATTGGGTGGCAAAAGTGAAAAAAGTGAGCTCCGATAACGTCTTAATTGGACGAAAAATGTTAATGGGTGGTGCTACCCAAATGTTTTCAAACTTGTGGGTAGTTCTAAACATATAAATAAAAATGGGTAGTTGTTCACAAATGACCCTATCTTTAAGGTAGTTCTACACAAAATTTCCTTATTGTTTATTGATTATATTTATTGTTATTGCTTGATCACGCCAATTATGCATGTTTAAAGGGAATTGGTACTTGTAATCACGCTTAATAAGATAATTAATAATCTTGTTTAGGGTTAATATGATTATAATTCAAGTGATCGCCAATAATAGTTTTGTTTGTGCATTAATATTCAACCAACATAGATAAACAGGTTTAGGGTAAACCTAATGATTGCATGTTAATCAGAAAGCGCACATGAATACGAGAAGAATAAAGTAGAGGCAATTATTAGGGCAGATTCAATCTCTTTTAGGTTGGATTTGTACCTTCATCCCCGAACTTCCAGTCACGGTTCCAGACCTATTGGAGTTAACGATCTCCTGGATCGTTAAGGGGTGTAACCTTAACCCTATGAACGGTTTACAAGTTTCTAAAACTTGTTGGCGACTCTTTTGCTCTAGCTTCTTTCCCTTTGGACCCCACCATGCTTAAGTGTGTGATCACAGTGGAGTTCAAGTTTGGGGTAATGCTTGAAATATTCCCTACAGTTATCCCTGGTAATCGGAGGCTAAAACCGGGCCAAAACCAGTTACCGTAGGCAGTAATCGGAGCTCAATTCAAAATTTGCTCAATTTTCTTATAAAAAGGCTACTATAAAAAAGGTGGTTGGTGTAGGAAATATTTCAAACTCTCAAATTTGAGCCCCACTTGATCATGCATTTAAGCATGGTAGCGTTCAAAGGGAATAAAGCTAGAGCAAAAGAGTCACAATAAGTTTTAGGAACTTATAAACTGTCCACGGGTGTGAAAGTTACACCTCATTCACTACCACAAAGATCGTTAACTCCATAGTGGTCCTGAATCATGACTGGATATTCGGGGATAATGGTACAAATTCAACCTAAAAGAGATTGAACCCACCCTAAATAGACCTCTACTTTATTCTTATCATATTCATGTGCGCTTTTCGATCAACATACAATCAATAAATTAACTCTAAGCATATTTAATCTATGTTGGTTGTTCATTAATGCACAAATAAATCTATTATTGGCGATCACTTGGATTAAAATCATATTAAACTATATCAAATTTATTAATTATTTTATTAAGCGTGATTTTAAATATAAATTCTCTTTAAACCCGCAGAAAAGGCGTGATCAAACAGTAACAATAATATATAAATAATTAAGCAACATAATTATTAATATTGACACAACAACCATCATCATAATATTCATCAAAATAATAATATTAGCGAGATCCTATGCATGATTCTAAACAGATTAATAATAACAAATCCTAATATGTCACTAAATAATAAAAATCAAAGCCTAACATGATACTAGAAAACATAATATTAGGAATATTAATTAACACCCTAAACATGATACTAGAAATCATAAAGACATCCTGACATGATACTAGGAATCATAATGATATCCTAACATGATACTAAGTTTTTAAAATAATATTTTAAGCATGATTTTTACATCAAAAAAATAATAAAGATAGTAAATTTACTCACTTTGATGTCTCATACCTCTTTCTATCAAATAATGCACACGTTAGTAACTTCAATAGATATCAAATCAAAGAAGAATTGAAATATAGATTTGGTACCAAACCCTTAGAATTATCAATCATTCACGTCGAGATCTAAGGCAACTTCGAGCTTGGCTATGTGTATTCGAGTCTCGTAAATGAGGAATGGTGATCAAATCAAAGAAAAATCAAAGAGGTGTGTTTGATGTGTTTAGGATAGGCTTATAAATTTAAGAGACGGAGAAAGAGAATAAACTTAAGCTTAGAGAGTGAAAGAGATGGTGATTGTTGGTGAATAAAAACGGAGGACATCGTCCTCTTTTTAAAGAGGAAAACGACCGAAAAGTCCATGTAGGCGTCGTACGAAGTGCGCCTACGTTAAAGCATGTGTGAATATGCTTGACACTCATAGGAAGTGGGAATTGACATTACAATTAGGGACTAGGAAAGTAGGGAGCCGCCAACAAGTTTTTAAGGAACTTGTAAACCGTTCACGGATCATTTAAGGCAACCACGATAAAGGGACAACGATAGGCAACAACGATTGACCCGTGAAGGTTACAACCCATTCATAATCCATGAGATTACTAACTCTATATGGTTCGGAACCACGAAAGGAGGATCGGGGATGATGGTACGAAGTGAGTCATAGAGTCACATTCGCCCGTATTGGCCTCTACTCGATTCTTATAGTGAAAAGTGATTCCTGCGATCTCAAAGGCATACAAACAAAATATTCAATTTGCTCCAAACTATTATTAAGCTAAATTGGTTGAATATTAATGCAACACATAATTCTAAAATATCGTGATCACTTGAATTAATAACAAGATTAAAAAGGAACCTAAACCGGTTGTCCAAATTATCTTATTGGGCGTGATTTTCAATTACATATTCCCTTTAAATATGCAATATGGTGATCAATAAATATAAATAGAACACACATTAATATTGGAAGCAATTTAACAATAAATCCAACAATATAAAATCGTTAGAAAAATAATATAAATAAAAGGAACATAATTCTTACTTTGATTCTATTTGCTTGCAACTATAAAATAATAAACGAGCTAGTAAATTCAAGGAAAAATAATAAAACAATTATTAAATTACATTAAATTAAATAGAGTTTATTTGGGGCCAAACCCTCAAACAGTTCTACCTTTCATGCCTTGGCTGAAGGACAAAACCACGAGTAAAGTATGGACTCCTTGGAGTGCTTGAAGAGGGAATTTTAAAATTGAAAAGGTAGGCTAGTGTTTAGGCTAGAGCATAGAAGAGAGAAAAGGAGAGAATTAATTGATGTCCCGTACATCAAAAATGAGGGGGTATTTATAGAAAAAATGAGTAGAGGGAACATACGGAAACCTAAAATGATAAAAATCCTAAAAAATAACACCGCAACACGGCATAGTACACCGTGACACGGTGCCAGGCACCGTCAGATGGGACAAAATCTCGTGACACGGTGGACAACGGTGTGACGCGGGAAATAAATAGGGTACGGGGAATAAAACACGTGAAGGGTTTACGCAGAAAGGACATGGAGTTTCCCCGTGTCACATCACAGGCACCGTGTCACGGGGAATCCCACCATGGCGCGACATTGGATCCCGTGACACGGTGCTTACTGCCATGACGCGGGATTCTGTAGTCCGTTTTTCCGTTTATATTCATTTTTCCCCTAATTTCGTTCAGCATTTTTAAGTGTCGATTGATAATTTCGGGCCATTTCTGATTTATTATTATTAATTGGGCCAAAATAATTATAAAAAAAAAGGTTTTGGCCAAAATAATAAAGAAAAATAAAATAAAAAGGTTTGGGCCAAAATTTAAAATGAACTATGCTTTGACTAAACATTAAGACTGATCCATGGACTTATTCAAAAACTGAATTTAATTAAACACGATTTTTTAAGCATTCTCGGGATTAAATATTGAACCCGACCAATAATGGCGGTGAAAGATTGTTCATCATCGGGT